>NC_090939.1:931504262-932104262 GCF_040938575.1 Ambystoma mexicanum
ATAGGTTGCTTTAAGGTGAGAGCATTTCATTGATTTTATGCCTATGTAGGTTTTTAAATACATTTTTGATACTGTAACATGATACACTTCATAAATCACTGAACTTAGCTTTTTGTAGTCTATTATCTTCCTCTTGGTTCTCTTCCTGTGATAAATGGTTCCACCATTCATAAGTCTCTTCTACTTTACTTTCTTGAGTTTTCTTGAAGGAGCCTGATTGGTCCAGTATCAAATCTTATTCCCTTCTTGAGGGTTTACTCTTGAGATTTCTTCTTCTTGACTTGAGACAAGTAAGTTTGTTCTCATAACAATTTCTATTCATGTCTGTGAGTTTAAGTGATAAAATCTCTTTATTCCTATTGGGACAAGTGCAATTAATCCCAAAAGGATTTTCACCCCCTGGTCTGGGTTTTATCATCACCATTTCTCCTCTTGACTCAAATCTCACATTCTCTTTAGTTTGACTGGGACAAGTAGGATTAGTCCCATAGCATTGTCATTCACCTCTTTCCGATTCTCCCTGTTACCTGGGTTCTTTAGGGGACATGTCACCAGGGCTGCTTGTGGGTCTGGGTAGATTATCTGCCTGTCGGGTTTCTCGCTCTCTCTCCTTAAAGCTTTCCTTTTTGTATCAGTGTCGAGGATGGTCATAAGGTACTTCATGTACCCTTTCGATTCCTCTTGTTGCGTGGTCTCTGCGTTGTTTGGGAGACTCCTGGCCCACCACGCTTTTCCCATTTTCACCCCACCTCCTGTGATGGTTTGCTTCCCGTCTACACTCCAGCACGCTCCACGTCCGTTTGTTTCTCCAGGTAAGACGCCCCGCGTCTATCTCGTTTATTAAAACATGTTTTATTTATTGTTGTTTTTGGATGAAACATCTTTACAACATTAATAAAATTTGCAAGGCGTCTTAAAATCACAAATCTTAAAGCAATACATTTCATTTTAAAACATAAGAAAGTATAACTCAGCTACACAAATAACAATCAGTGTTTTCGATCAATTCTAGCAACAAAATAAAAACGCATTACAAATAAAAATAGGACATTCGAAATAGCACCACAAGTACGTTCCACATGCCATCTCATTTAGCGGGGGCTTATTCCTCTTCCTTGGAGCTTAATTCTTAATGACTGCCACAAAAGACATGGGTATTTACACATTGCCAGAAAATATCACAAATGTACGAGGTTCTATGCGATCCTATACTGAATTCATAATGTACCAGTCTTTCCCTTGCAGTTCTGATAACTACACATGTTGACTGGTACAGACTACAGATCCCCCCCCCCCCCCAAAGATTGTTTTGCCACGTTTTCCACTTGTCATCCCGTGACTGAAAACCTCTAGTCATCACCCTCAAGGGCTTTATTTTTCCCCAAATTCATATCTATGATTGACAAAAGATGAAACAAGGCAATAATCAAAGCTTGCCTATAGTCCCACATGCATTGTATCCATAACAATTCTAGTTGATGATCAATCGCAACATTCACATACATTCCCATGTATCTTTGTCTTTCTTTTACAAAGAATACACAGTGTAGCACAAGATGTTTCAAGGTTTCATTTTCAGGGTTTTTGCAAAATCTACATCTGTCTTCTATTATCATAGGTGCTTTTTGCCAATTTTTCATGCAGGACAAAGTTACCATGAGATTAAATTTAAAGCGCATATATAATGCCTAATATATGGCAGGAGTGGTTTCTGTTTGTGGCAAAATTTTGCATATTCTGTGTAGGCTGCGTAATTCCCAATCTTATCAGCTGTAATTGCCCAATCATGTTGAAATAACTTCTGTTTCACAATTTGGGGGCGCTTAATCAAGTTGTCTGCCACCATTACAATAATTTTAAGACTCCTTTCACACAATTGACCAGCAGAATGGACAGATTTTGGACCACCAATCTTTAACATTCTGGCTAGATCTTCGTATAAAGAATTGGGGATGGGATTTAGCATTTTTGCATAACTAGACAATCTACACCATAGAAATTTTGAGGCGAGTGACGAGAGCCCCAATTCATGCACAATGATGGAATTCGGCAATGATGTAGGAAGATGTAACGCCTGCTTCCATATCTTGCCTTGGATTCTATTCAATACTAGCCCAATGTCAAAGGTACATAAATCTAGACCATATAAGATTATGGCTTCCACCTTAAGCGTATAAAATTCAATAAGTGGAATTAAGGAGAATTGGCATACCTTTAGATGGATTAACTTCATTTGGGCAATTAAAGGAGCGGTTTTGGTGGAGATTTCAGCCTGCCATTTTGCTAATGAGTCAGAATTGGATAGATTATATCCTAGATTTCTGAGGCTTGTGGAATCTGCTTAGGTCACATGCTGTGCATAGGCCGACATCTAGTGGAAGCTGCGGAGTATTACAGTTTGTTTTTCGAAACTCGAAAATGGGCGTCGACACAGGGCATGCCAGTAATACTATCCCTAGTGTGACGTCCGCTGTACCCATGATCCCTCACGCGTCTAGGACCCTCAGATTGTTTTTTTCCGCCATACTTGTCGGAAGCATTCCGCAGAGTTCCCTGGCTTTTAGCCATAATTTTGCAAATAGTATAATATTTCCCCGTTTCTTCCATCCCCACGTCGAGTCACCGATTTTCGAAGCTTGCCGCCGGCCCGGAGAAGAAAACAACCGTCAAGAGCTGCACAATGGACTTTGGGCCTCGGAAGGCCTCTGGCCTCGGCCCTACAAGTAGGGAGAGTGGGGGGTGGTACATATTCTACACTCACATATATATAATATATATATATATATATATATATATATTCCTGCACACAATAGCCTGCTGCCACAGGGTGCGTATGGACGGTACCCCTTTCCAATTTTGCCCCAAGTGCAACCGCAAGTACCCTTGGGTTGACACACGCCACATGTAACCTCTGCTTGCCGAGGGACCACGCCGAGGCGAACTGCAGAGCGTGTAGCCGGTTCAAGGCTAAGACTCTAAAGGACCGTTCGACCAAACGTTGGGCCCACCACGCCAGGCAACGAGAGACCATGGAAGCGGAGGGCACCTTCAGTGATGGCAGCGACGCCGTACCATCGGAGGCAAGGGCAACGTGGCGTCGAAAGACAGCCAAGCGCAAGTCCCCGACCTCGGAAGGTTGTCCGGCAGGGCAGCTATGGGGAACACACCCGGCGACACGAGCGCTACCCACTGAACACTCGAAGTCCAACTGATACTCGACGCGCATGTCGAGCTCTCAGAAAGAGGCACACAAAGAACGGTCCACCAAATTGGTGTCCTGGGCGTTCTCGGTCAAGATCGCCGCATGACACCAGGCAACCATCCACTGTTGCCAAGAGTGCCTCACTCACCAAAGTTATGGAGGTACGATCGTCGGAAGACGAGGCCGACCTCCATCCCCAAGCCGCGCTCCAGTAGTCGGCGTCAGCAGACCGCTCGACGGCTGCTCCCGTATCCCAACGTCCTCACTCTAAGGATATAGGGACTCTACCCCCGAATCTCGGCACCAGACATCGAAAAGCTCTGAGAAGGTGAAAACGCTTGGAAGCACTCTTCCACTCATGGGGAGGGGGGAAAACAGCAGAAGAAAAGATCTCAGATCTCAGACCCCTGCACAAACCCATACGTCCAGTCAGGTTATAGCAGGGAAACTCTCCCAGGAAAGGGTTATCCCCAGCTCCAAAGAATGGTCCAGTGAGGATATAGACAGAGTTATGTCTAGAATGTCATCACTAGTAGACTTCTATGCCAAGAACCCAGATCACTTCTCCAGCATGGGGTCTGGCATGGATTCACATGCTCATGAATATTCCCCGTCGTCAGGCTGGGAATCCTCGGTAAAGAAAAAACCAGTATCAGTTTCGTTTCTGATCTGTCTTTCGTAGTAACAACCAATCACTGATCTCTGTGTCATACTGACCACAGCCAATGACTGCCCTCTACCTAAGCCCCGCTTCTGGCAGCCATCTTCAGATTTGGAAGCACGTGAAGTGGCAGTATGACCAAGTGAAGAGCCGCAGAGGGGTAGGCGGGAGGGTTCGCATGTGAATCCATGCCAGACCCATGCTGGAGAACAACAGTTACAGGTAAGTAACTTGTTCCTTCTCCAGCATGGGGTCTGGCATGGATTCACATGCTCATGAATAAAGAATACATAGCAGTACACACTTGCACAACCACGGGAGGGACATGAAAGATGCCTATTTTCATATTTCCATGTTCCCAGCGCACAGAAGGTTCTTGCGCTTCAAGGTGGACAGTCAGCACTACCAGTTCAAGGTGCTGCCCTTCGGTATAGGCTCGGCTCCAACGGTATTCACCAAGGTACTCGCGGTGGCGACGGCACACCTACGCAGGGAGGCAATCCCAGTGTACCCTTACCTGGACGATTGGCTCATCACGGGGGAGACCCCAGTAATTTGCAGATCAAACATTCAGAGAACAATCGACCTCCTCTTCGAATTGGGTTTCTCCATAAACGAGAAAAAATCAAGCCTTGTGCCAAGCACCCCCAACCAGTTCCTAGGAGCTGTCCTAAACACTCAAGATGGGTTTGCCTTTCCATCAGAGGAAAGATTTCGGAATCTACTGCTGCAAATTCCTCTATATCAGCCCGGTCGCCAGATAACGGTGCGCAAAGCGATGCGTTTGCTAAGCATGATGGCGTCATGTATTTACCTGGTCCCCGACGCGCGCCTGCGCATGCGTCCCATGCAAAATTGGCTGGCGAAACAGTGGTCTCAGGCAACTGGTCAGTGGGACGATCTAGTGGTTGTTTCGCCAACACTTGTACAAAGTCTTCACTGGTGGACAAAAGAGAACCTATCAAAGGGGAAACCCTTTTACGATCCTGAGGTACAGGCTGTAGTCAAAACAGACGCATCCCTGTCAGGGTGGGGAGCACACCTTCTTCACCACACAGCTCAGGGTCTCTGGTCTCACACAGTGGCCAAGAATCATATCAACCTGCTAGAGCTTCTGGCAGTATTCAGAGTGCTTCAAGCGTTTGAGCCCCACCTGCTGAACCTGTCAGTGCAGATCCTGACGGACAGCGCAACAGCTATGTTTTTCCTAAACAAGCAGGGAGGGACTTGTTCGCCAAATCTGTCCAAGCTTGCCCAGACGGAACATCTACCTGTCATTTCAACATGTTCCAGGGAATCTCAATTCACTAGCAGACGCTTTAAGCAGAGATCCCCTCCCAAGAGAATACGAATGGTGTCTACACAGAGAAGTCGTAGAAGACATCTTCTCACAGTGGGGATTCCCCACTACAGACCTATTCACCACAAGCGAAAACAGGCAATGCCCAGGATTCGCATCCAGGTTCCCACAGCCAGACTCCAAGGGGAATGCCCTGTGGATGAACTGGTCAGGGATGTTTGCGTACGCTTTTCCACCAACCCTGCTCATCAGGAAGGTGGTCAACAAGATGCACAGGGAATCGATGACGCTCATCCTAGTTGCTCCCATGTGGGCGAGGCAACTGTGGTTCCCACACTTACGCAGACTAGCGGTGTGCAAACCCATCAGACTCCCGTGCTGGTAGAACCTACTGTCCCAGCACCAAGGTCAAACAGTGCATCCTCAACCCAGCTCAATGAACTTGGCAGCATGGCTCCTGAGTTGTATGGACATCCTAAAAGAATCTAGGAAGCCAAACGCGATGCACTGCTACTTTGACAAATGTAAATAATGTGTTATCTGGTGCCAGAATAAACAAATCAACCCTGTTGATTGTACTCCTCCCACTATTGTCACCTACATGCTCCACCTGCTGGACACAGGGTTGGTATTTAACTCACTGAAAGTACACCTGGCGGCTCTGTCAGCATACACCACCTCCCATAACAAGGTGTCGTGGTGGAAAGTACCAGTGGTTAAAGCCTTCATGGAAGGGGTAAAGAGACTCCACCCTCCAATTTCTAACCCACCACCAGGATGGGACCTTAATGTGGTGCTTGCTAAACTCATGGGCCCCCCTTTCGAGCCCAAGCATAAAAGCAGTCTCAAACACCTGACATAAAACTGCCTTCTTAGTAGCCATTCATCCATAAGAAGGGTCAGTGAAATTCAGGCTCTGTCAGTGCAGGATCCTTTCTTTACTGTTCATAAGGATAAACTGGTTTTACAAACACACCCTAGGTTTTCACCTAAGTTTATTTCTAAATTCCACGTTAACCAGTCCATCGAGTTTCCGGCTTTCTTCCAAGAACCCCAAAGCTCTGCTGAGGTGAAACTACACACCCTAGATGTGCGTAGGACAGTCCTATACTATGTAGACAAGACTAGGCCGCTAACGAAAACAGACCAACTGTTTGTCTCCGTAGCTACAGGCATAGAGGGAGATCGCGTCTCTAAAGGTGCCATCTCTAAGTGGATTATAAATTGTATCCAGCTGTGTTACTCCTTTTCTGAAAAGACTCTGCCTTTCACGCCAAGAGCCCACTCTACAAGAAGCATTGGGGTCACTCTGGCTTTCATTGCAAATGTACCCATTGACACCATTTGCAAAGCAGCTACCTGGAGCTCTATTCACACTTTTACTCAGCACTACTGCATTGACACTCATTCCAAGGCAGATACTCAAGTGGGACAAGCGGTTCTAAGACATTTATTTGCTAATGACCCTTCTCACATCCCACCTCCTTCTAACACTGTTCGCTAATCTATGCACAGCATGTGATCTAAGCAGATTCCACAAGCCTCAGAAGGGATACATTACTCACCGTAATCGTATTTCTGATGCTTGTATCTGCTTAGATTCACATGCGACCCACCCTTCCTCCCCTCTGAGAGAAGGTGCATGGATGCTTGTAGTCTTATCTTTCTATCTATCTGCTTGGATAATCTGTACTCCTGCTACTCCTCATGCTACCTCGTGTCAGAAAAAATACAATCTGAGGGTCCTAGACGCGTGAGGGATCATGGGTACAGCGGACATCACACTAGGGATAGTATTACAGGCACGCCTTGTGTTGACGCCCATTTTCGAGTTTCGAAAAAACAAACTGTAATACTCTGCAGCTTCCACTAGATGTCGGCCTATGCACAGCATGTGAATCTAAGCAGATACAAGCATCATAAATACGATTACGGTGACTAATGTGTCCCATATCATACCCAAGGCACGAGGAATAGCCAACCCCTTGATATTCCATTGATAGTGAATGAACTTTCTTTGATTGGTGAACACAAAGATATTTGATTTAGTTGGATTTAACTTCAAATTGTGTTTATCACAAAAATCAACAAGGCATACCAATTTATTTTGTAATCCAAACGGGGTCAAGTCAAATAATATCAGATCGTCTGCAAAGGTTAACCAACTAATACATAGGTCGCCTAATTTGACAGCAAAGGAGTTGCAATTGTGGCATAATGTGTCAATCTCTGTCAAATACAGATTAAGTAAGATGGCCGCCAAGTTGTAACCTTGTTTAACTCCTATATTTGTTGCAATGGGAGGTGTTAATAGTCCTGTTTTATCTATTCTTACTCTATAATTTGTCTTGGTATGCGGCAGGACTATCATGGCTATGAGATGAGCTGGAACTAGGAGCTCTTGCATTCGTCTCCATAGAATTTGTCTTATGACGCTATCAAAAGCACCTGATATATCTACGAGTGCCATATAAATAGGGCCGTGATCCTTCTGGTGTGCAAGCTTTAGAAGATGTGCCAAGATGGTCGCATTCAATTGCGTACCCATTCCTTTCCGGAATCCTGTTTGAAATCGTGAGAAGATCTTCTGCGTGACAATAAATTCATTTAAATCTCTTAAAATTAAGGCGGCAAAGATTTTGCAGACACGTCTATTAATGCAATGGGTCTAAAGTTGCCCGGGTCATTAAGTGGTCCTTTTTTATGTAGAGGGATAACAATTGCAGAGAGCCAGGAAGTAGTTCAATTTTGGATTGAAACACGCATTCAAAACGACTCAATAAACATAATGCCCATAACTTTGGATCGTCTTTTTCGACACATGGAGGGATGCCATCTGGCCCGGCTGCCTTTGAGGGTTTCAAGTTCCTTATTATGCGTGCAGTGTCCTCTGCTCCCCAGGGGCAACGAGAAGGTAGATCTGTGGTTGCAATTTGAAAATGATGATCTATAAATTTCTGGGGCATTGCAAATTTACTGTGATAGACCTCTACCCAGACCTCTCTACTCACAGCAGAGCATAGTGACGAATTTGCTTTCATTAAGGGATCCCTCAATGTCACCCAGACTTCTAGTGAAATTGATGATCTATAAATTTCTGGGGCATTGCATATTTACTGCGATAGACCTCTACCCAGACCTCTCCACTCACAGCAGAGCATAGTGACGAATTTGCTTTCATTAAGGGATCCCTCAATGTCACCTAGAATTCTCGTGTATTTTTGTCAATTAGGTCATTAATCATTTTTTGATTAATTTTGTTGTAGTTATCAAACTTTAATATTTTAAGATCGTTTTGTACCTTGTCAGTATTGCTCTTCTTTTTTATAACATTTCTGCTTCTGTTATTAGAGAATTTTACCATGTTCCGAATTGCAATATTTTTCTGCTTTTTTTCTAAGAGCAATTGCAGCATTGTATGTTCTTCGATAATTAATAGATTTCTCACTGATTTTGTGAGCCGCAAGGACTTCAATGTGACTCTGTATCATAATTTCATTTTCCAGATCACAAATTTTACATTCTCTTGGTAACATCAACTGAGTATTAATTTTAACAATATCTCTGTTAACCAAATAGTTCAGTTGCCTACATAGACCCGGGTTCCATCTGATTGATAAAGCATGCCAGTCCATTTCCAATAACGACAATTCAGTTAAAGATTTATACACCAGAAAAGTTAGCTCAATGCAACACTCCAATATGTAATGATCACTCAGGTGGGAATTTGAGATATTACACAATGATGACATATTAGCTAAATTTCCTGACAACACAATATAATCGATTGTCGAGGCTTTAGCGCCACGTGACCATGTGAACAATGGATCTTTGGCAACAAATGGTAGCATTTTCATATCTCTTAGTTCAAAGTAGTTTGCCCATAATTGACCCCTTTCATATGAGGACATGGCATATGCATAATTCAACGATTCACACCCAGAATTACTTCTCATAAGGTTAGAATTGAAATCACCGCCTATGATAATTTGCAAATTGGGGGTTTCAACAACCGCCTCTGTAATCACATGATTTAATTTGTCCATTATACCATCTATGAGAATTGCGGACAGATTCCAGTATAGCGAAATGAGTAAAATATGCAAGCTCATAAGCGTACATGGTGCCACTTCAATTACAAGCATTTCGGGGCAGGCAAAAACTTGCCTTGCTTTAGCACAATATATGTTTTTTACAAATATAGCAATTCCTCCTGATGGGCGCCCTAGCGCGCCTCTCACAGCATAAGAACAAAACGCACAATACCCTTCCAAATAAATATTCTGTGATGACATGGTTTCTTGGACAAGAATTATTGCGGGCAGTTTCTCATGTTGCAACTTGTCAAACCATGCTTTATAATTCTTAAACCCACAACAGTACCATGAATTTACCACCAATACGTTGTTTTATGAGTTTTCCTTAACTGGTAACTCACTAATTAACGATTTCATAAAGGGTTCGAGCCATGCAAGGCTTGTAACAATTTGAGCCACCGATTCTGATTGAACTCTTATTTTTTCGTTCATAGTTGCAAATTTAATATCTCTTTTGTCTAAACTGGATTCATTTGAGTAAACTGGGGCCTGGTATTCCACAAATCTTGTGGCATCTTCCATAGAGTAACACATAGTCGAGTTATATCCCAACATTTCAAAATCTTTTTGGTGGTTCCAAATTAGAGAGGCAATTATTATGGATATTTGCAAACCACCCGAAAATTGGGTACATGGGGCCGTCTAATCCAGTCAATGTCATCAGACACCAGATTACGCAATGCTGGAATCTGGTGAAATAGTTTCATTAATGAGGCACGATTTAAGTTGGGTTTGTCAGTATGTCATCATCATGGACCTCAAATTCAGGTCTATCATTATCGGGTTGTTCGTTATTTTGAATAACCGGACAAGGAGGGACCGTTTTAGTATTTAGACCAAGAGACCCCTGAGTGAGTCCTTTTACTTTACCTGCCATTGATTCTTGATTAGTTTCTTTACCAATTGAATCATTGGAGCCAATTTCCTCCGTATTGGCTACAGGGCTTGAGGAGGGTTGTGTCAAGGATGTTATTTTTTTGTCTATTTTTTCAAAGAATGATAGAAGCTCTGTTTGAATTAGGTAAGGAGTGGATAGGACTCCGACCTCTTTTGTGGGGTCGAGGGCCGCTGCACCATCCCCGTGTTTGCATTTTTATCAACCCTTTTGGAGACACAAGTAGGGGACCTTCGTTATGATGACTCTTGTTAACCCCCAAATGTACTTGACTTTCTATATTTAATTGTGTTAGGTCAATAATTGTTTCATCCTTTACTTTTATAGCATTCTTGTTATCAGTCAGCTTTAGATCAATGGCTTTACCAGGCAAACATACATTTTTTTTTTATAATTATTATTAGTTGTTGAGGCACCCAATTGAGTACTTGCATTTTGTGCACCTGTCTGAGCCTGACTTTTCATTGCTCTGGCATGGAGTTTTTTTGCTTTGCGTGACATGAAGAATGTGGACTGTTTTGCCTCACAATTTTCTACCATGTCTTCATTGGCAAGATGTTCACTCGGGTTAGAACCCACATGCAGGTCGATCAGGTCAGTAAGGGCCGAGGGGCTATCGGGAGTGACTTGCGATGAGAGGGAGTCTACTACCCCATTCCCCGCCTGTTCACCACACAATACTTCAGCAGGCACTAAATTGGTGGCCAGCATAATCTTTTTGAGAACCAAAATTCTCTCATGCTGGAGTTTGGCAATTTCTGCATACGGGGGGAGCTGGTTTATATTCTGAGCCTCAGCAATGGGGGCTGTGATTTAATCTGGGCACTCAAGAGTACCCAGAGAGTTAGTTTGAGTGGATTGTGTCTTTGTCATACTCGCAGCTTGTGTCTTAATCATACCTACAGGGTCCAACTGTGGCTTTGATTTCCCAATTAGGACTTGGTCTGCACAGAACGTATGGCATTTCTCTTGAGCCATTAGAAATCCTTCTATTCAACCTAGTCTTGAGGAAATTTCTGAGGTTGCGCAATTTAGAGCACCAATAGCACCATGGGTGAATTTGTGTCCTTTGTCCAGCAAGTTCAGGATCCTTGTAAGAACAGGGACATTTTGGAGCTCTTGTTGGTTGAGGTCCACTAGGGTATCTTCAAGAGGATAGAGGGGTAAAGATGAATTAGGCATACGAGGAGGTTCAGAACTCCATTTGGATTGGAGTGGGTCGGTACCTAAAACAGGGGAGTGTGGGTAGGTTAGGTCATTTGGATTTCCGACAAGGTCATGTGCAGGGGAGCTGGCATATTGTTTAATCTCTTTTGAAGCCCAACTCTTATCATTCTTCCTTGTTTCTTTTAGCTAAGACAGATTAGCTGCAATTGCAGCATGAAAGTGGACCTGGTCCCTATATCCACGAGAACTTGATGCAGGAGTCGAGGGGCTATTAGAGAGTAGTGTTCTGCTGTGTAGTTCTGCCAGAACTGCCGGTGCCACTAAAGAAGTATCAGATGGCGGGAAGCTATACTCCTCTCCCACAGCACCCAGAAGAGAGTTGTCAGCGATGGGTATATTGCATAAAGGATTCGATGGATAGATGGGGCCATCCTCACCAACTGTGTTAATATTCTTTGGGTTGTTTGTAGTGGGCGTGTTTACTGCTCCGTTCAGAATCTCCGACCCATCAGCTTTCGTTGGAGTCATTGTTATACAGAAACCTGTGCAGTTCCCTCTGGGACCACTGCAAAAGATTTAAGGCTACAGGTGTTTGGCAGTAAACCCACTTGGTAGCAGTCTGTACCACCCAGATTTACCTGGTAGCTGTGGCTGAGCAGTCAGACTTCCCTCAAGAAGAGTTAGGCAGTATACAGAGCATACATAATAGGTACAGAGGCACAGTAGTACAAGCAAACACTGACCAGAGCTAGGTGTAAAAGTATATAATTATTTATTTAAAAGACACACTCATAAATTACACTAGCACAGAAAAGGTAAGTAAGTCAAAACACAGTCACTATTACTTATATGTACATCCCTAGTTATGTGTTGGACAAGTCTAAGTTAACACCACTTATTTCCAAACAGAGGTGAGCGCTTAACGTTAGATGGCACTCCAACAAGTTAGTTAAAAAGGGAGGGAAAAAGGCAGAAATAATGAAAACAGCAAGATAAAACACTTTTCAGAGATTCACAGTAAGTTTAGCAAGGCAGTCTATTGAGGAGCAAGGAAGTTCGGTTGCCAGACCCACTCTAGGGAAAGCCAGGCGAAAAGATGCCCAAGATCACACAATGTCACAAGTCTTTACAGGTGAGTAGAAAAGGGTTTTCTCAGTTAAGAAAAGTTTAGTTAGGGTGTCCCAGGCTTACCCCGGGTCGAGAGACCCGAGGGTTAAATCTACCCCGTACAATCGGTGGCAAGGGAAGCCGGGCGGAACACGGTACCTTTTTAAAATGGAAAGGATCCTCCAGAGGTGGCAGTTGTTCCTGGTAGTGGGTGCAAGTCGCGGCGTCGTCCAGAGGAGGAGAAGATCTCGTCGTGGAGGAAAGCTGGAGGTCGTTGCACTACCAGGGAAGAAACCAGCCGTGGAGTTTTTCCGGTTAAAAGGATGTTACCCTTCTTTTTCGGTTGAGGTAAAAAGTGGTTACCCGGTTGCCGGGGTGCTTGGCACAGGCAAAGCGGCCACGAGATGCTTCAGGGCGGCGACAAGGAGGCAGAAACTGGTTGTCCCCACCAGTCAAGGGAAGAAGACTCTCCGGCGGGAGATCTTCTCTGTCGTCGGGAAAAGTGGTGAGACGGTTCCGCAGGGCTCCACCGGTGGTGTCGTCTTGGCAGGTCGGCTCGGCTTCTTCCTCTTCGGCTTCTTAGGTCCTGTGGCGACTTCTGAAGAACCAGTCCCAAAAACCCTGCTTTTATGCAGCAAACCCCCATTCATACAGCCTAGCTGTCACTCAAACATGCTAAGTGGTGAGCGGGGTGGCTCACCACCTGGGCCAATCACACCAGAGTGCGACATGAGTTGGCAAGGCAACTCAGTCCAGGGTGCCTAAACCCCCTCCCACACCCCCTGTGGTACCCAGACAGAATGGCACCACTTTGGAGGGCTTCTGTGCAGATGCCCGCCAAAAGTGGAACAAAGGCTCGACTCGGGTTCAGGGTTACTGAAATGAACCTAGACGCCATTTTGGCGGCGAGTTCTGGCAAAAAATCCCAACTGGTGAGTTTATATTAAAAAAACCGGCGGTATCTTTAACATTGCACCAAAAAGTGGTGCATTAAAATCAATGGGAAATCCCATAGGGAAATATTCCGGTGGAATATTTCCGTGGTATCCACTGCCACCAGCCAGAAACTCGGCGAGGGGGGACGGGACAGTACCCCCTCGACAACGGACCCAGGGGCAATCTAATTGCCCCTACCAGTACTTCCACAGTATGATGGTTTGTACTGGTTAAGTTCCTAAGTTAGGACTAGTAAAGTCAATGGTGACTTTACAGACCCAGGGAGACAGTAGTCAGTCCCAGGGTGTGGAGTCTATGTTTGGGGGTCTCTAGGACACCCCTGTGTTACTGCACTGAGGGTGCTGTGTAACACACATTCAAAAACCAATGATAGCCTATGGGAAAAAATACCCCATAGCCCATAGCAAGTCACAGAAACACTCTCAAGTCATGTCCAAGAGTGAGGGTAAAAGAGTCTCACTCTTGGCAGGAGAAAAAAATAAACCCCAAAAATCCAGCAAAGCTGCTGGGGGACTCACTAGGTTAGGAAAGTCAGCCTAAGCAGAGAATTCTCCCTAACACTCGCCCCCCCAGACTAAGGGACAGGAGGATTTAATCCACTCCTGGATGAACCTCATACCTCTAGTCGATGACATACATCCTAGAGAGTCCATCAGCATTTTGATGGTGACACCCTGACCTGTGCTCAATGGTGAAATCAAACCCCTGGAGGCAGATTGACCATCTCAATAGTTTTGGATTTTCCCCTTTCATTTGCATTAACCATCTCAAGGGTTGGTGGTCAGTCTGAATGACAAAAGTAGAACCATACAAGTATGGCCTAAACTTCTTCAGTGCCCACACAATACCAAAGCATTCTCTTACTATTGTTGCCCACCTTGTTTCAGGATCCTTCAGTTTTCTACTGATGAAGCAAATGGGGTGTTCCCTACCCTTCCCATCCAGTTGGCTAAGAACCGCGCCTATACCTACATTGGAAGCATCAGTTTGTACAATGAAGGTTTGGTTGTAGTCAGGAGCTCGGAGTACTGGAGCTTGGCAAAGAGCTTTCTTCAGGCTTTCAAAGGCCTGATTGCATTCCTCATTCCATTTGACCTTTTTTGGGAATTTTGGAGAGGATATCACATTCAGAGGAGAAGCTATGGTCCCATAGTTCTCAATGAAATTCCTGTAGTACCCAGTGAGGCCTAAGAAGGCTCTCACCTGGGTCTGAGTAGTAGGTGTTGTCCAATTTTGCACAGCTTCAATCTTGCTGAGCAAAGGCCTTATCTCACCACCTCCTACCTCATGTCCAAGGTAGACCACTTTACTCTGTCCAATTTGGCATTTGCTTGCCTTTATGGTCAGATTGGCCTGCTCAAGAGCCTGCAAACCATGTCCTAAGTGGTTCACATGGGCCTCCCAGGAGTGGCTGAAGACTGCAATGTCATCCAAGTATGCCATGCAGAAGTCCTCCATCCCAGCTAGAACTTGGTTCACCATCCTTTGGAATGTTGCCGGTGCATTTTTTAGTCCAAAAGGCATAACCTTGAATTGGTATAGGCCAACTGGGGTTGAAAATGCAGTTTCCTCCTTGGCATGGTCTGTCAGGGCTATTTGCCAATAGCCTGACGTAAGGTCCAGTGTGCTGAGGTACTTGGCTGCACCAAGTTTATCCACCAACTCATCTGTCCTTGGCAAAGGGTGGGCATCAGTCTTGGTGACTGCATTAAGAGCTCTATAGTCCACACAGAATCTCAACTCTTTGGATCCTGCTTTTGGTACTAACATCACTGGGCTAGACCATGGACTAGTAGAGGGCTCTATTACCCCGAGATCAAGCATCTTCTTGACCTCACCTTTGATGTGGGTTCTGACATGTTCTGACATCCTATATCCTCTGCTTTTGACTGGCAGACAGTCACCAGTGAGTATATCATGCTGTCCCCAAGGGGTCAAGCCTGGTGAAAGTGAGAACAGGGGGGCAAACTGATTTAACATAGTTTTGCACTCCTCCTGTTGCTCAGGGGTCAGATCTGAAGAGAGATTAACTCCTTCAACCTTTTCGTCCAAAGGTAAGCCTCTCAGGAGGTCAGGTAGAGCTTCACTCTCCTCCTCCTCTTCTGATGAAGCTAGGAGCAAGGCTCCTACTTCTGGTCTAGAGACATAGGCTTTGAGGCGGTTGGTTTGGAAGACTCTGGGAGCTTCCCTGGGTTTGCCCAGATCCACCAGATAGTTGACCTCTCCAAGTTTTCCCACAACCTTGAAGGGTCCCATCCATTTGTCTTGCAAGGCCCTCTGCCTTGTTAGAAGCATAACTAGAACTAGCTGGTCTTGAGTAAACTCAACCATGTTAGCCTTCTGATCATGCCAATGTCTGATCAGAGCTTGTCCAGCTTTCAAGTTGTCACTTGCTTCTGCCATCATGTGTGACATTCTCCTTCGGAGACCTATCACATAGTCAGTCACTCTGACTGGCTTGGGGGAAGGAGCACTCTCCAACCCCTCCTTAATCAGGGCCAAGGGGTCTCTGACTGGATGGCCATAGAGAAGTTCAAAGGGAGAGTAACCTACTCCCTCCTGAGGGACTTCCCTATAAGCAAAGAGAAGGCATGGCAGTAGAAGGTCCCACTTCTTTTTAAGGGGTTCTTCTAAAGCACCTATCATGCTCTTCATGGTTCTGTTAAACCTTTCTACCAACCCGTTTGTCTGAGGGTGGTATGCGGTTGAGAACTTGTAGGTGACTCCGCAGGTTTTCCACATGGCTTTCATGTAGTGGGACATAAAATTTGACCCCCTGTCAGAGATCACCTCCTTAGGAAATCCAACCCTGGTAAAAATACCAAGGAGGGCCTTAGCTACAGCCGGAGCTGTAACAGTCCTCATAAGAATTCCCTCAGGGTACCTAGTAGCATGGTCTACTACAACAAGGATAAACCTGTTGCTTGAGGAGGTTGGGGGATCAAGGGGACCAACAATGTCAATCCCTACCCTCTCAAATGGGACTCCCACAACTGGGAGAGGCACTAAAGGTGCCACATTCTTGGAACCAACCTTACCAGAAGTCTGGCAGGTGTGGCAGCTCCTGCAATATCTATCTACTTCAGCCCCCATCTTTGGCCAATAAAAGTAGAGAGAGAGCCTTTCCTTGGTCTTCTTGAAACTCAAGTGACCAGCCAAAGGAATCTCGTGGGCTAGTTGCAAGAACTGTTGTCTGTTCTCTTGGGGCACTACCTGGCGTTGGTAGGCTCCAGGTTCAGATTCAGTTGGTTCACTGTAGAAGAGGCCATCTTCCCAGTGTAACCTATACTTCCCAGGCTCTTGCCCATCAGCCTGAGAAGCTGCCTGTTGGCGAAGGCCCTCCAGAGTTGGACATTCTCTTTGTCCCTTACGAAAAGCTGACCTGCTGGGTCCACCTTCTGCCAGTAAAGACTGCAGCTCAGGATGGTCAGCCGGGTCCAGGTCTCCAATAAGTTCTGGGCCTCCTACTAGCTCTTCTTCAGAGTCTAGTTCAACCAGACAGGGTTGTACCTCCCTCTCAGCCTCAGCTGGAGGTGGAGTTACAGGTGTAACTTTGGACAACCTCGGGGAAGTCCTTGTTGGAAGCACTGGAGTGCTTGCTGTATGTTTTTTTCTAGGAGTCTTGGGTTGCCCCTTTGCTCCTGATCTGGTAGTTACTGCAGTAAGTTGCTCCAGTGGAAGAGGAGTGATTTCTGTCATCATCTCCTGAGATAAACCTCGCAGGGTTTTCTCTCTTGCAGGTTTGGTGAGCTCCTGTAACCTTTTACTAGGGGGTCTGGGGGAATGTGACACAACTCCAAGAGCTTTCAGGTCATTACCCAACAGAACCCTTCCTGGTACTTCACATTGTATACTGACAGGTATCTCCACAGCCATATCATTACACTGGATGAGAACTGGTAACTGGGGACACATCTGTACAGGCCCTCCAGCTAACTTGGTGAGGCATTTGGGTGCCTTAGCAACATCCTCTGCCTTGAAAAATGATACATCCACCACAGTTATGCTGGCCCCAGTGTTCCTGATGGCAGGAGTCTCCTGACCATTCACATGGACACTGTCCTTATAATACTCTTTAGTATTATCTGGGATAGAATTATAGACATCTAAATTCTGTTGTTCCCACAACCCCAGAGAGACTAATGAAACACTGGCTGAGACTCCAGTGGGTTCATCAGCCAGTAGTAGAAAGTTTCCACTTGCCATAGGGACTTCCTCCTCTGGAGCGAAGGCTAAGGAGACAAGCTGGACCCCTGAAGGTTTACCCTTACATCTGGGATCTCCTTTCACATGGTCAGTAGCCTTACAAACATAACAGGATCCAAAGGCCCTTTGGAATGGAGGCTTGTTCTGACCTCCTTCTGGTTTGGCACCAGAAGGTATACTGCTCTGCTGTGGTTTCCCAGGTGGCTTACCCTTATGGTGTGGTTTGGGGCCCTCTTTGGAATTGGAATTATTTGAATTCTCTTTGGAGTCTTTCTTAGGCTGCCTCCCCTCATCCTTCTTCTGAGTTACCCCAGAATCCTTGTGAGTAGCCCGGTTGGCAACCCACAAGTCAGCAGCCCTAGCTAGCTTTCTAGGATCTAACTCCCGTGAATCAGCCAAGTGCTGTCTGAGCTCAGGAGAGCAGGCATCATAAATTGACTCCATCATTACAAGATTTCTCATTCTTCATAAGTGTTCACTTTGTAACCCTTAATCCATCCCTCTAAGTTTTTCAACCCTTCACACACCCAGGTAGCCCAAGGGGTACCATCATGCTTTTTGAGGCTTCTAAACCTCTTAAGATACTGGGAAGGGGTCTTCCCAAACCTAGCTATCAAAGCTAGTTTCACACATTCATACTCTTTCCTATCCTCCTCCCCCAACTCCATTACTGCATCAGTCGCAACAGGGGGAAGCCTAGAGAACAACCAGGTGAGTAACTCATTACCTGTGATGTTCTGGAGCCCATGATTATACTCAAACATAGACAACCAATCCAACACATCCAACTTAGGCTCATAAATACCAATCAATTCTTTAGGCATCCGGGGTCTTTTAGGACTGGAACTTCTAGAGGAGCCAGAGAGAGAAGCATTCTCAACAGACAATTTCTTCATTTCTAGCTCATACTTGAGCTCCATTTCTCTTAGCCTTAGTTCTTTGTCAGTTTGAGCATTAAGTTTCTTGTACTCTAATTCAAGTTTCATTTTCTCCAGTTCATAGTACTGAGGACCAAATGTGGGAGCTGGCAAAGGCCCAGTAGGTACAGCTGGTAGAGCAGACAGAGGCCTAGAGGGAACATCTACAATAGTTTCATCTTCCTCTTCTGGTTCTGATCCAAGATCATCAATACCTTGTTCAATATCAATATCATTGCTGTTCTCTACATTTGCTGGAGTGTTAGGTTCCTCTGAACCATCATCCAGACCTTGGTTTTCTAACAACCTTTCTATTAGCTCCATTTTCTTTCCTTTAGTCATGAGATTCTTATGCTTACAGAGAAGTCAGAGACAATCAGCAGTTTTTGTAGCAAGGGACTCTTGACTATAACTTTCCATAGTAGACAGGTTGGAATATGACTTTTTCTTTTCGTGCTTTAAGCTTTGTGGTTAGTTGCACTAAGGTATCTCAAAAGTACACTAAAGTGTATGCTCAATACAAATCCCACCGCTGTACACCAGTGTTAGACAGAAACCTGTGCAGTTCCCTCTGGGACCACTGCAAAAGATTTAAGGCTACAGGTGTTTGGCAGTAAACCCACTTGGTAGCAGTCTGTACCACCCAGATTTACCTGGTAGCTGTGGCCGAGCAGTCAGACTTC
This sequence comes from Ambystoma mexicanum, assembly GCF_040938575.1. NCBI lineage: Eukaryota > Metazoa > Chordata > Amphibia > Caudata > Ambystomatidae > Ambystoma > Ambystoma mexicanum. The sequence continues at coordinate 931,523,455 of NC_090939.1, forward strand.
CCTCAAGAAGAGTTAGGCAGTATACAGAGCATACATAATAGGTACAGAGGCAAAGTAGTACAAGCAAACGCTGACCAGAGCTAGGTGTAAAAGTATATAATTATTTATTTAAAAGACACACTCATAAATTACACTAGCACAGAAAAGGTAAGTAAGTCAAAACACAGTCACTATTACTTATATGTACATCCCTAGTTATTTGTTGGACAAGTCTAAGTTAACACCACTTATTTCCAAACAGAGGTGAGCGCTTAACGTTAGATGGCACTCCAACAAGTTAGTTAAAAAGGGAGGGAAAAAGGCAGAAATAATGAAAACAGCAAGGTAAAACACTTTTCAGAGATTCACAGTAAGTTTAGCAAGGCAGTCTATTGAGGAGCAAGGAAGTTCGGTTGCCAGGCCCACTCTAGGGAAAGCCAGGCGAAAAGATGCCCAAGATCACACAATGTCACAAGTCTTTACAGGTGAGTAGAAAAGGGTTTTCTCAGTTAAGAAAAGTTTAGTTAGGGTGTCCCAGGCTTACCCAGGGTCGAGAGCCGAGGGTTAAATCTACCCCGTACAATCGGTGGCAAGGGAAGCCAGGCGGAACACGGTACCTTTTTAAAATGGAAAGGATCCTCCAGCGGTGGCAGTTGTTCCTGGTAGTGGGTGCAAGTCGCGGCGTCGTCCAGAGGAGGAGAAGATCTCGTCGTGCAGGAAAGCTGGAGGTCGTTGCACTACCAGGGAAGAAACCAGCCGTGGAGTTTTTCCGGTTAAAAGGATGTTACCCTTCTTTCGTGGTTGAGGTAAAAAGTGGTATCCCGGTTGCCGGGGTGCTTGGCACAGGCAAGGCGGCCACGAGATGCTTCAGGGCGGCGAAAAGGAGGCAGAAACTGGTTGTCCCCACCAGTCAAGGGAAGAAGACTCTCCGGCGGGAGATCTTCTCTGTCGTCGGGAAAAGTGGTGAGACGGTTCCGCAGGGCTCCACCGGTGGTGTCGTCTTGGCAGGTCGGCTCGGCTTCTCCCTCTTCGGCTTCTTAGGTCCTGTGGCGACTTCTGAAGAACCAGTCCCAAAAACCCTGCTTTTATGCAGCAAACCCCCATTCATACAGCCTAGCTGTCACTCAAACATGCTAAGTGGTGAGCGGGGTGGCTCACCACCTGGGCCAATCACATCAGAGTGCGACATGAGTTGGCAAGGCAAATCAGTCCAAGGTGCCTAAACCCCCTCCCACACCCCCTGTGGTACCCAGACAGAATGGCACCACTTTGGAGGGCTTCTGTGCAGAAGCCCGCCAAAAGTGGAACAAAGGCTCGACTCGGGTTCATGGTTACTGAAATGAACCTAGACGCCATTTTGGCGGCGAGTTCTGGCAAAAAATCCCAACCGGTGAGTTTATATTAAATAAACCGGCGGTATCTTTAACATTGCACCAAAAAGTGGTGCATTAAAATCAATGGGAAATCCCATAGGGAAATATTCCGGTGGAATATTTCCGTGGTATCCACTGCCACCAGCCAGAAACTCGGCGAGGGGGGACGGGACAGTACCCCCTCGACAACGGACCCAGGGGCAATCTAATTGCCCCTACCAGTACTTCCACAGTATGATGGTTTGTACTGGTTAAGTTCCTAAGTTAGGACTAGTAAAGTCAATGGTGACTTTACAGACCCAGGGAGACAGTAGTCAGTCCCAGTGTGTGGAGTCTATGTTTGGGGGTCTCTAGGACACCCCTGTGTTACTGCACTGAGGGTGCTGTGTAACACACATTCAAAAACCAATGATAGCCTATGGGAAAAAATACCCCATAGCCCATAAGCACATAGTAAGTCACAGAAACACTCTGAAGTCATGTCCAAGAGTGAGGGTAAAAGAGTCTCACTCTTGGCAGGAGAAAAAAATAAACCCCAAAAATCCAGCAAAGCTGCTGGGGGACTCACTAGGTTAGGAAATTCAGCCTAAACAGAGAATTCTCCCTAACAGTCATTGATACAGGATCTACTGTTTCAATATAACAAGTGATCTTACGTGCACACCACCCCTTTTTTTGTGTGATTTATAGATTCCTGGGACAAATCATCATCCGACAAGTTACCATCGCTCATCGTAGAGGGAGACCCGTTTAGACACCTTTTGCCACTTCTCACATTTTTGACCATACTTGGAAACCTGGTAAAGAATACCCCATCACGCTCTAAGTTACTCACGGAAAGGTTAATCAAATCTTAAGCAGCAGTTACCTGAGCAACTCTCAATAGCCAGTGCCTCGCCCGCCCAGCCAAACAGCCACACTTGTGAGCACTTTGGATGCGCGTGCACCGGTGCTATTATGGCGTTGGGCTGATGACGGCAGTAGTGGGCGGCTCCGTGGGAGTGTCTGAAAACAAGGAGGAGGGTGTTACTCTAAGCAGAAGAGAATTCCAACACAGTAACAACAAACGTGGGAAACCCGCGACTTGTGGCTCATAGCTCTGCTCTGAGCTCAATACTTAAAGGACAGGGAACTCGCAACACAAACAGTCATAAATTACTTGAGCAGATGAGCTCCTCAGCCCAGTCCAGGTCGCTGCACTGTTGCGGCGCTGTTAGGGCATGCACAACTTCAGCTTGCCGACGGCAATATCCCGACACAGAAGAGAATGTTTTCGATGTTTTCCTTCTCCCAGCCAAACAGCCACACTTGTGAGCACTTCGGAGGCGCTGTGTGTCTCTTTGTCTATCTGCGACCGATAACCGCCCCGGTTTGTAACTTGCTGGCTTTTTTTCTTGCCAATCTCCTTCCTTCTTCTCTCTGTCATATGCTTGGGACTTCCCCGGTGTACGTCTAGGCCGTTCTTTATTACTCACTGGATGTCTTTGTCCCAGTGGACTGGGATACCTCATTAAAATAGATATCTATGATTTCTGAGTTACAATAGCAGATATTGGTTTCTTCCTAATTCATGATTCCACAATAGATGTTCTCAGATGTATGATGAAGAGGATTTTTAGGGAGTTCCTCATCAGAACAGGGGTCCTTGTCCCCAAAGGGGAGACTCTCCCAATGAGGTCCCACTGGCCTCTATCCCTAGGGGAGGGTATTGCGGAGCAGGCTCTTCTTTCTAGCCTCACAGTGGGGTGCGCTCCACCTGGGGGAGAAGGGATGAATTTCTGCAATTCATAAACACCTTGCATTCTTGTTTATTGAGATTGCCTACTGAGTATATGACCAATCGTCATGCCCAAGTTTGTGTTGAACAGAAGATTAATCTTCCTGTTTTCTAACCTTCATCTTCTCATCCATTTAAGATGGAAGGAGAGACTTTACTGCCTGGACACCAAGAATGCTTTCATCCACATTATCTCTAGGATGACAGACATCTAGACGGATGACCAGCTATTCATTGCTTATGTTTAAGCTCTTTTGGGCAGAGCTGTTATGATCTGGATGGGAAGGACGTGTGTGGGCCCATTCCACTGGAGGTCTTGCATAGCAGCGCTGCTGTTTTGGACATCAGTCAGGCAGCATTGTGGGCTTCGCTGCATGTGTTGGCCAAGCACTACTACCTGGATTTCTTTTCCAGCCAGAACTCCTGTTTGGGTTGCTGAATGCGCCTGAGTTTTCTGCTGTAGGTGTTTGCTTGTTCTCCTAGCTCCTAGTTTCTCTATAGCTTTGTGAGTCTTGCTAAAACGGGGAATCTGTGAGAGGAAGGAATCCATTAGGACAAATTACTTTCTTCTCAGTAATGTTATTTCTGATGGATTAGTCTGTCCCCGCCCCCGATGCCCCAATAGATTCCCCATAGATTGCCCGACCTACATATTTCAATGGAATGCTCGCTCATACAGCCCCTACTCTTCTGCAGCCCCTCAGCTTCTGATTGCTGAGGTAAAAGGACAGAACTGAAGCCATGGGCTGCTCCTTGCTCAATATATACTGCCACCGAATACGTTCAGCGTCCTGGACTCCCAACAGTGCCCACACAAAGCTGCACTATGCCTCCTAATGGCTGAAAATGTTTCAAAAATCACAGTTGCAGGAGAATTTCAGTCTAAAATGAGGCATCCGTGGGAGAAGGGACTAATCCATAAGAAAGCACACTACTAAGAGGTCATTGATTTGTGTAACTGGAGTTGCAAGAAGATCTGCCCTCCTTCACCTAGAAAAGATATCTTTGGAAACCAAGCACGAAGCTGTGAGAAGGCTGCAGTCCATGGACTGTGGAGGTGAGGGCACATTATCATTCTCCATTGCCGGTGCGTTAGATTAGTCAGCCCTTCCAATTGTTCCAACCGACTGCTAGATTTGTTGTGGCCTTCTGATTGTGCTGGCCTTCTGATTGTGCTGAGGAGGTTTCTATGTTTGCTTTGGATATTTGGATAAGCAATACCTTTCTTTAGTGCTTTCACTAGGTGGGATCTCTGCAGCAAAACCGCTGTTTGCTCTAAAGCCAATATTAGCACAGCGGCCATCTCTTCTTCATCCTCTAAAGCTGTGTTCTCCAGTACACTATTTGTCTGTGTAAACATTTATTTTCATTAAAAAAGCAGTTGAACCCAATTCCTGCATATCTGTGCTTTCTGTTGAGTATATGTAAGACGGAACTAATATTAACTTGGTTGAAGGTTTGGGTTCTCCAGTTGTTCCTTCTCTGGCGTCTTCAAATCCAGCAATCATGCATTCATCTTTACATCCTGAACCTACAGCTACTTACCTAAACAAGAAATGTCCTGCCCAGCAGCGTTCATCACTGGGCTCTGACTTCAATCTGTCACATCACTCGACTTCGCCTAGTAAATCTATATGATTACACCCATCTAGTGAGCATGGCTTTGACTCAATAAACCAATCGGCTCCCTCGGGTGCGAACACAATGTGAACTTTGAACTTTGTCTTAAATTCACTAATACGTTTGTATGATAACATGAGTGCAGACTTAAAAGAGAATAAGACTATTTTGAACATCATCAATACGAACATTGTTGTTTGCCTTTGCTCAAAAGGGTGCAATCTGCTGATTATTTTAGTTTAAGCCATGAAAAAGGCTTTTCCACTATTGATCATCTTTCAACACCACCTGCTATTGTCCCAGACTTAAAGAACCCTCTAAGCCACACATCTCTTATAACAATCCAGGGAACCCTGACTCTAGAGCCAAACACTACTTCTTTGTCTTCTTCACCAGAATATAATCTGAACCCAGTATGCTGAAGGTCAAAAGAATTCTGCCCAATGTAAGTAATCGTAGCTCTCATAAATGTCTAAAAGCTTAGACAAGGTCGTACTGGAAAGTTGTTTGGCTATTTGTCCCAGGAATGATGGGCAATCAAACAGGGCTGCTACATCAAAACGAGTGAGGAATAAAAATAATGAAAAACAAATTGGCTAGTTCAATCAAAAGAAATGTCTTAAGCTGTCAGTGAAGAAACAATAATACAGTTTCTGCAAAAACATGCCCAATCGGATCAAGTGGAGGAAATCCCCATGTTGAACTTTTCCATTTGACAACTCTTACCCCATTCAGGAGGACGTAAGGCTAGTCTAAGAAGGAGCGGACCATGATTTATGGACCGTGCCCCCTGTTTCCGCATCACAATCTTTGCAGTACTACTATTAACTGTTACTACCGCCATCTGTGACCCTGGCTTTTCTCAAGAGTTTGTTCCTGGGCGACTTGTTCTGGAATATATTGTATTTTGTACATTTAATATATTCACTCTATTTTATGACATTCCTAGGCTTACAGTGATTTTGTCGAGACATTCACTTGATCAAATTTACAGACACGAACAGAACTGATAATGTGGTAATTAATGTTCCTTCAAAAATAGTATACAAGGTGTTAATTGCAGAAAGAGAAACCTAGTTATCGATGAGTTATGATCTCCATCAGCTTGTCGACAAACAATGTCAGGATTGTATTTCGTACACACCTACATAAATGGGGCCACATCAAAGACGTCTGTTCACTTTACCTCTTTTGGTCATGACTCAACTGAAGGAGGTAGATTGGGCATTGTTACAGTTAATCTTTTTGTTTACATAAGCTTATCACCTCTTGGCTGGAAGTAGCTTGCAGGGCCATGACCTAAAAATATTTTACTGGAACACAGGGGGCGTTGCCCACTTATTTAAGACCAATCCAGGGTCTATAATCAAAACTGATTTAGATCTTTGGGCTTGTAGAGTTGAGTAGAGAAGGATGGATGCAGTGGTGCCTTACTGTGGATGGATTTGTGAACCAGAAGAAATTTAAAACTGGCCCTGTTTTGCATCATCGGCCATCCATCCTGATGATGGTACGAGGAAGTAGGTGTGAAGTGATGGAGTTCAAAGAGAGTCCTGGTCGTGCAGTTAATGATCTTGTCGAGAGGACAGAAAGAATAGTTAGACAAAAGAGGATGGTAGTCCAGTTTAGAGAAGACAAGAGTGGTTAAGAGATGCTTGGCAGTGTTGAAAGGAAGGACGTGTCTGATGTTTCTAATAGGCGAGCTGCTCTTCCAGTTTTGAAGATGAAAGTAAAGAAGGTATGTGAAGTGTCATAATGACGCTGACTTTTTTATACTGAAGAAGAGTAGGAGATAGTGTCAGCCGGGAACTGGATAGGCAAAGAAAGAGATGAGGGGAGACCTTTTGGCATGAAAAAACACCACCTCGGTTTTGTTACTGTTTAAGAGTGCGAAGCATCCAATATTTAATGTCAGAGAGACAGTAGGAAATGTTGATAAAGAGATCAGAGGTAAGTTCAGGAAAAAAGATGATGATTTGGGTGTTGTCCGCAAAGAGTTTGTACGAGAATCCAAAGGATAATATTGGTTCCCCAAGAACAGAGGTGTAGAGTGTAAGGAGGAGCAGACACAACAGAGCTTTGTGTAACGCAACAGTTAGAGGAGTGAGTTGAGAGGTGATGTTGCTCCAGTAGACTGAGAATAGTGCAAGGTAGGATTCAATCCAGGCAAGGGCTCTTGAATCCCAACAAGAGAGAGAGGACTAAGGAGATCAGAGTGATCGACAGTGTCAAAGGCAGCAGACAGGTCGGTGAGAATTGGGATACAGCATAAGTTGGAGTGCTTAGCAGAGGCGATGGAGTTGGACACATTCATGAGAACAGTTTCCGTTGAGTGACAGAAGCGGAAACCTGCTTGTAGCGGGCCTTGAAGGTTGTGGATGTCTAAGAAATTGGCCAATACAAAAAAGGTAGCAGGCGCCCCTCTCTAGATAGAACATGGCATGATAAACTGTTCTGTGTTTTTTTTCCCACTTTGAGAGTCCGCAGCCATCGCTCTTTGCTCACTGTACTTTTCACAAAGAAGGAATGTCCATTTGCATATCAGTCTTTGTCCCGCCCTCAAGAGCAGTCCAGCACCGAAATGCCAGGCAAACCTCCTTTGAGCAAGAGTACCAACAGCATCCCCAAACATGTGTTTTTTGTCTAAGAATTTGGATAAAACGGTTGAACACAGCCCTTTTGAGCACTTTACAGTAGTAGGGAAGAAGAGAGGCAGATGAATATTAGCCGGTAGGTTCTGGCCAGCTCCTTGCATCAAGAAAGCAAGCAGAGTTGAAGGACCGGTGTGTTTTTTTACAACACATTTTATTGAATTTAAACATATAACTACACCATAGATGGCATCACTATTCCAGTCTTGAGTGTCGTGAAGATCCTGGGTGTCCACATAGATGCTACATTGTCACTAACCAGACATGTTAACGCTATAGCCTTCTCAGCAGCACACAACACCAAGCTAATCAATGCGAGCATGCCATTCCTCTCCACTGACAATTGCCTCACCATCTCCCGGGCCCTCGTAGGGTCCAAACCTGAATATTGCAATGCCCTCTTCACCGGCGCCTCCACTTACATCAACAAACTCCAAGTCATTCAAAATAATGCTCTTCGAGCCGCCCAGAACATTCCCAGGCGCGAGCATATTTCAGCAGCAAGAAAGAAAGTTAAATGTCTCCCTGTTCATGATCGCATTACATTCACAACACTGGCTATCACCCACAGATGTATCTCCAACTCTGCACCTGTTTACCTCTCCCAAAAACAAAAAAAAAATCACATTTTGCAGGACCAACTTGCTCTGCCTACCCACACCAACTGGTCACCACAAGATTCAAGTGTACTAGAACGGCGGCTTGAGTTTCCCTGTTATTGCCTCTAAGAGCTGGAAAGCTCTGCTTCCTGCACGGAGAGCTGAGCAATCCTACTGGGCCTTGTGAAAACACCTTAAGACACTGCAATTCACCAAGGGTCCTTGAACTGACTGACGGGCCACCCTGTTGTTTAACGACTATTTCTGTTCCTGGACCTTTGACTAATCTGTAACAAGCGATTTGATGCCTAGTGCGCTTTATAAATGCTCAAATAAACAAGTGGAAAAGGCACCGTTCAGTAGTAAGCATTTAGGCAAGCAGATGTATGGATCATTAACATTATAAAAGGTTCTGATATCCTCTTTTCGACAGTTGAGTATACAGGTAGAATGTATCTGCCTTTTTCCCATTTGCTCCAATCTTTCTGGGACTTTATGGGGCAGTCCCATGCATTGTAAACTCTTTTCTATTGACATACATATAATCCACATCCAACACCCGTTTATTATACTTATGCGTATCTGGGTTTCCCCAAATCATGGCAATGTTACACTTCATTAAAACAATTGCGGTGGACACAATTCTTTTTCGGACCGGTTGTGGGAGGTTTCACCCCATACCCATAACAGTAACCGTTTTGGCTCGTAAGGTATGACTGTCCCAGTGACTGTTGCCAATCTGTCAAGGGTCAATTCACAGAATCTGCTTATTTGTGCGCACTCCCGCCCACACTTAAAGAGCAACATGCAGGAGTAGTAAATCCTATGCAGAATTTTGGATAAGGCGGAATCTAGATGAGATTGCCGCCTCCCGTAGGAACATCAGTGCTTTAACCCATTCTTCTGGATCTACAGGACCTACATCCCTTCCCACTTTATCTTAAGATTGGAAAGGTCTTGGGTTGTAAAGGACGTTATCATCTGGTATAATGTGGAGGTGATCTTGGAAACGATACGCTCCAGTAGAATGTTAATTTCAAGCGGGGAACAAGGTGGTATCTCCTGGAAATACCTCACCTGTGCATGCAGTGTGCGGGTGAGGTGGATATAGTGATAGCGCTCCATTACAGGCAATCCAAATGAGCGCTGTAGATCCTGAAAGGGAACAAGACTTCTCTGCAGAATCATATATTTCAGTGTAAGGGTATTACTGCAAACCCATATCTTGAATGTGACTATCTTCTTAATTTCAGGTAACATTATGGTGTGCCACAGTGGTTGGGCAAGCATGGGTTTACCGCCCCAGCCAATATTCTTAATCACCTCCTTCCATGTGTGGGGACAGTATGTTGTGCTATAATAGGAAGAGCTATTTCCCCACTTCCCCCTAAAGGGCCTGGGTCGGTGTAACCCCTTTCCGCCTTAATATGCGGTATTCGGGGTCACCATGCAGCCAATCATTCACTGTTGCCAACTGGCCTGCCATATAATAGTGTCTGACATTGGATAGTCCAATGCCTCCCTCCCACACTGATCGTTGTAACGTACTCAGGGCAATTTGTGGTATCAACTCTATCAAACTCCGATTTGGGGATTACATGAGGAGTGTTTTGGAGAATACATATGTGCATTTTGAAAAGAGATGCTTTCCCTAGCAGTGTTATCGGGAGAGAGTTCCAATGCTTCACGTCTTGCATGAATTGGACCATAATTGGGTGCAAGTTACAAGTGAGAATTTGTGAGTGATCCGTATCTATGTGTATTCCCAAATATTGGAATCCATCCTGTGATATATAATAGGGGCAGTCAGGCGGAATTGCCAGATCACCCCCCTGTAGTGGGAAAAATGCAGATTTTTGCCGATTTACCCCGAGCCCACTATACAATGCATATTCCTGGAGTTTTCTAGTTAGTCGGGCATGAGTGACTCGGGTCTCCCAAAAATAACAGTAGGTCATCCGCATACAGTGACAGCTTGTCCTTGTAGCCTGTTGCCAGCGGAATCTGGAACAGGTTGGGTCTGATCTCGGACGTATTGCCAGCGGTTTGATGGCTAAGGTAAACATGAAAGGGTAAGTGGACATCACTGCCTAGTTCCTCGTTCTAGGGGGCGAGAGGGAGTATCTTGAGGTAGACCCGTTGACCCTGACCTCCGTAACTGGTAATGTATAGAGCAGCTGGACCCAACAGAGGAAGTTATCCCCAAATCCCATATGTGCCGGGACTTGGCACAGGCACTCCCGTAGTACCGATCAAATGCCTTCTCAAAATCAATAGAGAGTACCACCAGTGGTTCATGGAGGACGAGGCCTGGTTGAATGCCAAATGCAGCTGCCGAACATTCATGGAAGTAGATTTGTCCAACAAGAACCCAAATTGATCAGGATGGATCACTGAAGAAATAATAAGCTTTTGGCAAGAACCTTAGCCAATATCTTAGACTCCCTGTTAATGTGGGAAATAGGTCTGTAAGAGGAACATAAGTTAGGGGGTTTGCCCTTTCTTAGGGATAACCACAATGCTAGCCTGACAGAGATCCAAGGACAGGATCCGCCTCCTAACTTTGAGAAAAAAGTAGGTGTGAGGCCGTCGTGTTGCCCAGTTTGTTCCACATTTCTATTGGAAACCTGTTCGGGCTCAGGGTTTTCCCAGAATGAAGAGTAACTAATGCATTGGTATGGACCCTGGAGTATGCGCTATTGCCGCTAGATAGATAGTGACTGGAGGCTGCGTTGCCTCAGTCAAATGGGTGCACCCAAAAGACCTACAAAAATATTTTAATTTTGTGTGACTGGCATATATGGCTCGGGCAAAGATTATAAATCCTTACAATTTGCAAATAAAAATTGTTATAATCAAAAATTGAAGATCAATCATTGTCCAGAAATTGGAGTGTCAAGTAACTTTAATGAACCATGATGTCAGCTGACACGTGTTTCGACAAGCGTCGTTTTCAAGGCTGGCATTATCACCCAATAGTTAGCAACATATGCACAATAATGGTTTGTAATGATTAAACCATAGAGTATCAATAACAGATTCTTCCTCGAATCATGAACTGAGCTACATATTGGGATTTGACAGTGCAGAATGGTGCACCAATCGAAGTGACCTATGGCGTCCCATACATACGAGTACTATGAGCCTTCAAATGAAGTGCAAGCCAATATTAATAAAACAATATATATTACAATGTGTGGTCATAATTGAATTCTATGCATTCTTTTTTAGGAGTTTTTTTAAGGTTATGAATGTAAGATACCTCAAATCTGCTGCTAGTCGTGATAAATTCACACGAGTGGTGCTGCCTGATAATTGCCCCAAACCACCTTGTGAGTGTGGTGATGAGAATATAACAATAATATGGATAGCTGATAGATCACCATTCACCAGTTGTGAGCTTGGCAAGGACTAAAGTATTGTCCTCATTAGGTTCTCCAATCATAATTAAAATCTGAAATCGGATCATAGCAAAATATGACACTATTCAAAGTATAAATCTAAAAAACTTAAACGTAACTATCGTGAGTCAGGGTACTCTCCAAGCCTGTTGCTGTAAAGCCTGATGTGTCAAATGGCTGATCGATAATTCATTAGCAGAGCCTGTTGGCCAGAGAACACCAGATTTAGCGTGTGTGAACATTCTGTTAACACATGCTATATTTTAGCAGAGATCAATGCATGAGTGCTTATCTATTGGCTGTGAATCTATTCAAGGGTTCAATCCCTATGGCGCTCGAGTTCCTCAATGCACGAAGGAGTTAGGTGAGTATGCGAGTTGGTAAAGAAGAGGGTGTGACATGCAACGTTCCGTACGTTGTACACAGCATGTCCAGGAGAAACTCATGTCTCTGCATGCGCCGCCTGAGCCGACGTAAAGTTAGTAAATATTAATAAAACGAAACGAAAGTCAAGGATCCCAGCGGTGACGTGTAGAATGTAAGTTACATGTGCACCATTCAGTTCAGATGCAATGACTGCATTATCAAAAAGGAAAGTCTCATTCTAAAATTACTTAAAAAATACTATAAAAGAATGTATTTAAGCAAGTGGGTAAGTTGTTGACTGTATAATTACTGCAAGCACATCATTTTTGTGGGGCATATTGGAGCAAAACTGGTATTGAATATATGAGCATGAGATGGATTAGAAAATTGTCATTCGTGCTATTAGCATAGGCTGATAAAATTAGGGATGTGTTTTTAAAAAACAACAGTGGTGCTAATAGAATATTATGCCTGTTCTTGGCAAGGAAAATAGTTCCACTACATGCTTGAAGAGAATTACACGAATATAGCAAAATGGTGTAATATTAAAGGTGCATCATCCTAATTAATGTCAATGAGAAGTAACTTGGAGCCCATGAAAAGGGCCACAATCAATAGGCAGCAAACTAGGCAATCACAAGTATATTTAGAATACATATTCACAAATATAATTGGAAGTTAATGAGCACTAGATAATAGTACATGATTCTTGCATAAATCATGTAGCATCTTCAGAGTAACCTGGAGCCCATACAAAGGGCCACAGTCGATGGGCAGCACACTGCGCACTCAAAAGCATATTTTCTGTTAACAATGTATATCTTTTATTTGAATTATCGGCATAATGCATATGTTTCTGTTATTGGTACCCTATGGTTTAATTATTACAAAGCATTATTGTGCAAATGTTGCTAACTATTGGGTGATAGTGCCAGCCTTGAAAACGACGCTTGTCGAAACACTTGTCGGCTGACATCATGGTTCATTAAAGTTATTAGACACTTCAATTTCTGGACAATAATTGTTCTTCAATTTTTGATTATTATAACATAATTTTTATTTGCAAATTGTAAGGATTTATAATCTTTGGCCGAGCGCGATATGCCAGTCACACAACATTAAAACTATATTTTCCCAGAGTGAAGTTGAGAGACCAAATCTGTTATCTCCTCATCGTTGGTCTCGATTTCTAAATTAAACTTCTGCTGGTCAGAGAGTTGGGACATCATAATATAACATAAGAGTTCTGAACCTACGAAAGTCTCCGGTTCCGAAGGGGCATGGTAGAGTGACTAAGAGTAATCTGCAAAGGCCTGGTCTATTCTGGTGTCTTCTGGAATCACTCCGCCTTCTGCATCCGACATCTCTCTAACATGTCTACTCTCTTCATCTCTCCTTTCCAGCCAGGCTAGCAGTTTCCCTGCATTATCCCTGCTTCGTAGATTCTGCTACGCTTATCCCAATGGCCTGTATCGCATTATCTAGAGAGATATTTTGAAACGTCTACCTCACCATCAAGAGCGATCTATGCGAGTTGGGTGGTTCCCAGACCCAGGAAATTCCTCTTCTAGTCTTAGGGCTTCATGCTCGGCTTCCTCTATTGTTTGTAAACGATTAAAGATATAATTTCCCCTCTGAGAACTGCCTTGTATCCCTCCTAGAGTGTCACTGGACTATCAACCGACCCAGTGTTAAAGTATTCCTCAGTTTTGGTGGTTATGCTTTCCATAGAACTTCCATAGATGTATGTGCTGTTATATTTTTCCTTGTTTTCAGGTTGGAATCCTTGGTAACATAAAAGAAGTTTACATTTAATTTATAAAACTGCAGTCACTTTAGTGCTCAGTCATTTTCGTCATATTACCACACAGACAATAGGCAGGTCTCACTTAGCTCAACCCCTGAAGGACATCTTCAGATGCTTTTACTTCATGTTCAGTGTTGGGCGTTCTCAAAAAATCTCTTCATCTATTTGATTTTATTGTTGTTTCCTTTTTAGATTACATTTCTGCAGTTTGAGACATTCTGTGCTTCACTGTAACCGTTATTAGTTAAGTTCCAGCTTCTCTTATTCTCTGGGGAGCTGCTTCAGATTTTTCCGGTGAGGCCCATTGGCGGGTCTGTTGACACTATGACCGACTCAAGAAAAAAGAGTCTTTTCAAGACCTGTCATCTGAAGAATGTTATGTTACGTTATATGGCATTTGTTTAGCACCTACTGCCATTAATATGGCATCCAAGCACTTTGGGGTGAATGCCCTTGGTGGACCGAAGTCCGAGATGTGAGATTTGAAGGAGGATTCTAGAATGCTTGTGTGCATTTTTAGTCCGCACATAGGTAGGTAAGAGTGGCTTAGTCCCTGATAGCGACCCATGGGGCTCTGGATGGTGGCTGGGTGCTGTGATAGACTGTTAGGAGAGTAGGTGAGTCAGGAGACTGGTTATGTGCCCAGCTGCACCAAATTTGTGTGTGGGACTCTGCTGTATTCTAATGGCAGGGAACTTCTAATGAAGTAGAGTAGTGATTATTGCGGATGCTTGTGGGTGTGTGAACGTGCCCTGGGAGGGATACAGCTATGTTTAATGTAAATGGAGTGCTATACGTACCAGTGAATTGAGGCTGATACCTAGTTACAATGAGGTTATGCAGATCGTATCATACAGATTCACTGGGATTTGTTCGTGCAGACTAGAGACTGCCTTGCTATCTCCTCAAGTGACTCATCGAGTGCCCCATCTTCCTGTCTGGGGGTGATAGTTCACCCAGTAGGTGGACTAAGTCAATCAGGATGCAGAAGGGAAGAGCCAGGTCTTGAGCCTTCCGGAAAGTGAGCTGATCTTCTATGCTGCGGATGCTAAATGGAGGAAAGTTCCAGATGGTGGGAGCTTGGATGGAGAAAGAAGATCTCCCCTACCCCCCTGTCCCCATTCTGGTCGATTTTGCGACTGGGATGTTGATGATGGAACTGTCCCTGATCTCAAGTTTCCGGTGGGCCTGTAGAGGGTGAGTTTGTGTTGTAGATATTCTGGTCCTGTGTTGTGCAGTGCTTTGTGGGTGATGCACATTGCCTTGAAGGTGGATTGTTGCCTGATTGGCAGCCAGTGAAGGACACAGAATTGGAGAGGAAGGAGGAAATCCACCTCAGAGCTGTGTCCCTGATGTTGAGAGAGTGGAGTCTGTCAGTGAATGTGAACATGAATATTAAAGATCTTCATGACGGTGGCCTTAACTCTCTCTACCTGGGACCACAAGGTCAACGACTGCTCCATTTGCCACTCATTCTCCACCAGCCCTCAATGACTGTCACAGAAGGTTGGTGGCCTGGTGGCCTGGTAGGCAGAGATGTATTTACATAAGGCCGGCTAGCCCCTGGCCTAGGACGGCAGATTTCCATAGGAGCTGCATTTCATAGCAGTTTATTTTCAATATGGTCATTTTTTTAAATGTAAAGTAAATTTGTTCATCTGAGTCGGGGTGATCCACAACAGTGCAATGTGTGAGTCAATTTGATCTGTTAGCAGTCATTCCACTCTGTTAGCTAAATTCTTTGCTGGCCAAACTTGTGTATATGCTTGATATTTACAAAAGCTTTATTGTTAGGGTGACTTTTGTGTAAAATAAAAAGAAATGCATACCAAACCAGCATGCATTAGGTGTTTAGTGATTAGGTGTTTAGTGATTCAGTCATTCAGCTCTCACAGACATGTACAACGCATTATTAGGTTCCAAACAGCCAGAACCTCATTTATTTTATTGGTGCAACTCCACATTATCTAATCAACACATACATATACTGTGTTATTCAGTCACTTTTATGTCCAAATACACACTACATGCATTTTTGAAACCATCAGTAAAGATAAAAATGATGCAGCATTTTACAATATTAAACACATGCCTCTGCTTAGGTCCAGCAGAGAGTTCCCACACATGGGCACTAGAATGATGTTCAGAAGCAAGCACTATTTTCCCCCGGTTCCACATTTCAGAGGTCTGTTGCCAGCCAAAAGGTGCAAGCATGAAATAGATTGTACAGAAGTTAAAATGGCAAAGAGGAAATCTAAATGTGCAAGTGCATCAAGCAACCTGTGAAAGTATACTCAAAGCAATAGAAGGATGAGAGCTAACAAATATTGTGTGCCAAAGATGCACACTTTTTCACAGCTGTAAAGA
The DNA here is from genome assembly GCF_040938575.1 of Ambystoma mexicanum. NCBI lineage: Eukaryota > Metazoa > Chordata > Amphibia > Caudata > Ambystomatidae > Ambystoma > Ambystoma mexicanum. The sequence continues at coordinate 931,539,395 of NC_090939.1, forward strand.
AGAAAGATCTGAGGTGACCCGTCAAGATGTCCTTTCAGCCATCTTTACAGAAGCTGCCCAGTGCTAAGCAGGCAAATGGCATCCCTTCTGGGTTTATCATGCGTCTTTGATGACATTCAACTGCACACTCGGCACTACCAGGAGAACTGCAAAATATGCCACCCAATGCATAACCGCTATGTTTATAAGTAACCTTTACATGAATTAGATTTTTAATACAAGGTTGGGCTGTTACTGTGAAACAGTACCTCAAACGTCAGCAGCAAATCTATATGTATAACCTACAAATCTCCAAATGTTCCTATGTATTGTAAGTACAATCAACTCTAAGGAGTTAACATTTTAAATTACCATAAATGCAAACTGGCAAGACCCATATGAGCTCATTTTATTAAAATGTGCAATTTGGCAGCAGAGAACCATTGCGTGTTGACATACACAATGGCGGCTTCCTGCCGCCAAATTATTTTCATTCGCACAGCGGAGTGCAAATGTGCAGGACAAAAAGTGGCGTACACACGTGAGTAAACGCTGCCTGGCATGCTTGCATACCAGGCAGAATTTACTTTTAAATGTGAGTGCCGGTTTCGAAACAGTGCTCACAATTACAATTAAAACCTGACTGACATTCTTGCATGTCGGGCAGGGTTTCATTTCAATTGTGAACACTGCTTACCTGCGTGCATGATAAGCAGGGTTCGCAACTACAATGACACCCTGCCTGATATTTTTAATTGTATTTTGTACTCGCTGTCTGCCATGCTAGTATGGCATCAAGCGTGTACAATGGGTTCTATGTTCTTTCATCAACGGCTATTTTTTCGACATATGTTTTACCAATTTTTCTACCCGGAAAAACCTATTGAAAAATGTATTTTTTTATTTTGGGTGATTTGCCCCCAGTCCTCCCTCCCTTGTTGTTTTACTATTCCTGTCCCGCCAACCCTTTATATGCCCTCCCGCATCCACCAATATTTTTCTGTGGGGTTTTTCAGCGAAACATTTTTGTTAAAAAAACATCGAAAAAATAGCCGTTGAAAGAATGGTATATGGTACAATGGACCCCTATGGGGTCAGCCTGCTTTGATGGTGCATAAATCAGATGGACCCCCATAGAGATCTCCAGCAAATGCGCTGACATGAAAATTCATGCAGGCGCAAATGCTGGAGCATTTGTATGGTGGTGAGGAAGGGAGGCAGCAGAAACTGAAGTTGCGTTCCGTCCCTGCTCTCCGCCATACAAATAATTGAAAATGAGACGTGGCTTGAATGGAAGGCATCAAAGCATTACTCAAGGCTTTTACGCTTTCCATTTACGTTATGGCTCATTAGAACATAAGCACCATAGCCCAAACACCCACAAAGGTAATGTGCTGGAACACCCAACCCATTACTCAGTTTTACTCTAGGGAGTTTGGGGTATTTTGGACAATGGCACAAACAGCATGATGTAAACCGTATGTGCCACTTCATTTGTTATAAAAGCTGCCTGCACTGCACAGCTATGAGGAATGCCGTTGTTTCTCACCCATGAATGTTCGGGGTACTGCACAATGAGAATGCACAGCCAAATGTTCCAATAACCTTCACTAACTGTCGTCACTCTACTGAGGTGTTTATGCCCAGGCAGAGTTTACAAATCTACTGGTGGTTTTTGCCATCTGTTAATGGCGTTCCAGCACAAGGGATTGGAGGTACACGGTTTGCAGCAGGGGATAATTTACCTTATTTCGATGTTGCCCCGTGCTAACACCGGAGCTGTATCCATGTAACCATGTAAAGGAGGTTATAATTTGTATTCAACATTGCTATACAATGCACCTATTCCACTTGCATATATTTCATATGTAAACTTCACCATTTGACAAGACCGCATGTACAATTTAGTTATGTTGACGGATTCATTCATGTTACAAACTAGTCTAGGTGCATCTCCTGGGGTGGAAGCAGGCAATTCACGAGAAACCAGATATTAGCATTGAAACCAAAATTCCTCGTTCCAATGTTCCCTCAGCTGTGTCCAGTTGGCACCCAGTATATGTTCCAATTGTTTCCTTTAAAAGATTGTTTTCTAACCTAACCAAAAGTAGTCGATTGACCTTAGCAACTACACCTAATACCCGCAACCTTGCCTTCCCCAAATCTTGGGCAGCAGAGATCTTAAAACACTCTTTCAACTAACATAACATCAAAGATGACAGGCTTAAATTAAAAAAGTGGAAGCAATATATTTCTAAACCCTGCAGCTCTAAAAACGACCTTATGTTATGGAACCAAAATGGGGGACAAAATGGAGGTGAAGGGGTGTAGTTTGGCCAATGCAGACAGTCTGTTGAAGGGCTGGAATATTTTGAAGTTGTAAAGTCTAGCAGAGTTTGAGTAAATTGGGGAGGGGGGGGCGCATGCACCTAGTTGGGCTTAGGGCAGCAGAAAGACTTAACATGCCACTGCTGGTGGAACAACGGTGCTGGAGCCTCTGATTCGGCCTACGTCCAAAGTCATGCTTCCCTCAGGCAGAGCAGACCCCTAGAGCGTACTCCCTGTTCAAAGAGGTTTAGTTCTCACTATGATTCTTCCAGAGGGAAGAGAATTGATAAAGGGCATACCATCCATGCTTGAGCAGCTACAATATTGACGGCGGAATTGACCACCGCGTCAGTGACTGCCTTGCCAACTTAGTGCTAGTCTACCATGAGACGCCTGTCCATGCCCACTTTTGGCTCGCATTAGCCTTCTGTTATAAAAAAAATAAATACTGATGCCTGCTACTGCCCTGTCGATGGCACTCATCGACGACCTCATTGACGGTGTACAAGCAGGCCAAGTCATCCGTTCCATTGACGACTCCACGCACGGCCTCTGGCCGTTACCGCTTCAAAGGTACAACAGCCTCCACAGAGAAATATTGAAGAGGGAAGTGAGCTAAGGTAGAAGCTGAGAGTAAACAGAATAAATTGGGTGGGCAGGGAGGAGATCGAGTAGTGAAGCAGTAGGATGAGCACAGGAAAGAAAATGGTGTGTCTGAGTCAGTGAGGGGAGTAAAAGTGGAAACGGGAGGAGAAAGGAAGGTGTGGGATGACAGAGGGTGAGATTGGTATACCGAGTGCAGAGTAGAGACTTTACAACTGAAGTAGCCAGCAAAGTCAGTGGCAAATAAGGGTGAGATCAGGAGGACAAGACAGGTAACCACGAGGTAACATTATGCCCTTTTCTAGTAACTATATTATTTCATTGAAATGTAGGGGTCTTGTAACTCTTGCTACAATATTGTGCTAATTCTTGAAAGGCTTTGACTAGGGTTTACAATTGTTCCATTCCCTCTCTGCCTATAACATACCATCTCTGTGTGCAATCATACTTGTATAATGCCCCATGGAGTTCAAATGAATGTAGAGTACTGTTTTAGGCCTTAAGGATTTATGACATGTTTTTTTTTGTTGGTAAGTGTTTTTCTTCTTTTCCCAAACCCTACCTACGTGTTAGGTGCTAGCCATTAGGTCTAGGACCCTCTACCAAGTCGAGGCTTAGTATGTGTCTACAAGACACTGCACTTTAGAGTGCAGGCTCTTGGAGGACTGACTTGCTTGCTAGGCTATATGATTCACTGGTTCTCCCTTCCCCTGGTTATTTTATGAGGGGCATTCACCTAAGTTAGAGGACCCTCATTTAGTCATCTAGATTGGGAGTGTCCTTGCATAGCCATTACTGTTTTTATAATCTACTGGAATCTTTTTCAATGCTGTATATTAATACTCAAAGGTCCTTAGTTGTTTTGTTACTTAAAGTATAGATTTTCCAGTATACTAGATCAGTGTATTTTCTGGTGTTGTGTATTGACTTATTGTACCTATGTGTCAACCTACTTCCCCTGCCTGATGGTTTAGCCTTGTAGCTCTGGTCACTTTACCTATACTGAGAAGTTTAGCTTCACTTTATTGTCAGGTGTGTTAGGCTTCCTTCTAGGATTAGTGGTTATAGCATCGTCAAAAGAAATGGTAAAAGAAAACGCCTTAGCATATTGTTACGTGTGTTTTTGACTTTGATGGATCATTTTTATCGGAATGAAGTTTGTTGACTGACTGGCTTCCAATGGCAGGATCTTCAAGCAGAGGTTGACCCTGGTTTTTCCTACTGGTCCGGAGGTTGAAGTACCAATTAAGGCCTTCAAGAGATCGGAACAAAGGATCAGGGCATAGTCCGGATTTTGCTGGGGCCAATGCTCATTGTCTGCATCAAAGTACCCAGGGTCTTTAGCTGGATGCTTTTCTTCTAAGGTCACTTGGCTCCAACATCGTTCTGAAGAATGGCTACAGGAGGAGTCCTCTTGTCCTGAATTCGAGCTTGTGTCTACACCATTCAAACTGGCTGGAGCAGTCTCCCGTCCCCACATTTGCCAAAAAACAGACTCAGTTTGGCCAGATGTCAACTTGGACCAGACAGCCCCAGTCCCCACATTCAACCACACACATATTGCCTCGTTGGTCAGGCTGCTTTCTTTGATCATGCAGTGCTCTAGTTTCCTGGTGTAGGTGTTGTTTCCTCACTCTTCGGTCTCCTACAGAATTAGAAGATTAAAACCGGATGATCCCATTTGAATAAAGACAATTGGGCAGATAAAACAAAAATTTAAAACTTCTGTAATGATTTAAAAAATCAGCAATTGCAACAAGATGCTGAAGTTCTGTTGGAAGTATTAATTAAGGCTCAAGTTTGTGCCTTTTGGACACTGGTGAATGGACAGAATTCCAACTACGCTGTCTCACAATTGAATCCGATCTCTTAATTAGAATGGAACGAGTTATTTGGCAAAAGGTTTGGTAACCCAACAAGCCCACTAGGGAAGAGGGGGAAAAGCCAATATGGTTAAATTAGATTATGATAAATGGGAACCAGCCCTTGAGATCAATACAGTTTAAGACCTAATAACAAAATGCAAATGGTCACGTGCCGCGGGACAGAATGGTCTGACAAATAAAACATTTAAGGCAGATCCAAATATGTGGGCAAATATCCTGTTTTATAAATGTATGGATATTTTCAGGATGGGTATTACTCAATCACCATGGAGTACATCGTATATAGTACCCATCTTCAAGTGCAGAAGTAGGTTGGACCCAAATCTTTTCTGCTCTATTACTAACGCACTTGAAGGAATGGGAAAAACAGTTCCATCCACTCAGTAAATTCCAGATCATTTCCGTAAGGGCCACTCAACAACCATAAATGGGCTTGCCCTCAAATGCATACAAGAGGATGCATGGAGGGAAGAGTAGGGCTGTACATTCATGGCCTCAGTGGAACTCTTGCCAGCGTTTGACTCCATGGATCGCAGCAAATTATGTAGGAAACAACAGGCTATTTGGGGTCTTCCACTGGGTCTCCTGAAACTCTTGGAAGGAGTCTACGAAAACTGTGGGGTCCAGGTGCGATTGAGCCAGAAAGGAGATGTATCAAAGAGAGTACGATCGTACCGGGGGGTTAGACAGGGGTGTGTTCTACCACCCTGGATTTTCAACCAATATGTGTCTGATGTGGCGAGAGCCTGATGAAGGAAGGGCTGTTCGCACCTAGAATAGGCCAGACTAAAATCATATGGCTGTCGTATGCACATGATTTCCTGATTTGCGATTGTACAAGGGTGGGTCTGCAGAGTCTTCTTGACATTTTCTCTAAATATGCAAGAGAAAATGGTCTTATAATAAACCTGAGCAAGACAAAAATATTGCCATTCACGAAGGCTCTACGAAAGAATCTGCACCCGTCATGGCACATTGAAGGAACTTTGAGTAAATCTACCAGTGTAACGTATCTGGCATTCCATTTGGGATCACATAGAGGAAGAAGAACGCATAAGGAGATCCTCTTACATAAGGCCAAGCTTTTGCAATCCCAGATCGTGAAGATAGATAGAAAATTTGGTAGGTTCTCGATAAAGCCGGCATTAATGTTTTTTGAGGGAAAGATTGTTCCCAAGTTAATATATGGTTTGGAATTCTGCCCCGGGACGATAGTGGAAACTAAATAAAATTGAGCGAAGTATTTGGAGACGGATCCTTGGAATACCTAATGCTGTGCCTATAGCAGCGATTAGGTACGAATTAGGATATGTCTCACTTTGGGCCCGAGTGCAATGGAGGTTATTAACATTATACGCGAAGATTATGGCCCCTATTTCGGAAACACTATATGAGCTAATGTGTAGTAATAATATAAGATGCTCGGTGTACCAACTGGAATTTAAAAATATATGTGAGACTATCCTTCAAAAAGTAGGCTCTAATTTGGAAACCCTGATCAATGATCCGACGCTATTAAAAAGTGGCTGTTGGAACATGATTGGATATTAACGATAGAATCCTTCCATTCTTATAAATCTCGGAGCCATTTGTCTCACAAACATGAGAGCCGAGCATCCCTCTCTAAAATCTTAATTCAGTTCTCGAACTGGTAGCATTGTGGGCTTCTGTTGAGGCTAAAATGGAACTTCTTGCTAAAATGGAACAAAGGATACTCTGCTAAGAGGGAAACAAATATCTCCATAGGAAATAGGTTGCAGACATTGTCATTCAGCACCAGAATCTATCAAACATCTTGTTCTGGAATGTGATGTATTGCAAAGTCTCAGGAATGCCTACTTACGAACTCTGAATGACTATCACATGTGGTATTCTAAGGATGTACTATGGAAGCGTTTTCTTAATATACAAAGTTTGCGGGAAGGTTAGGCCTCTCAGGATTCCTTAAGGGTATCATGAGGGTCTAGAGTACAAAAGTGGAACTCGTATCATGCTGCTGACAGGACGTCTAAGGAATTTCACCTTGAGTTGCATATTTTTTATTTACTAAGACCACCAATTGTCATAAGAAATAAACTGAATTTGTAAAAGTACAATGAATTACTGGCACTGTGCTATGAGTGGTTTAGTTTATCTGTATCTTATATTGGTTTTGGTATTTTAACAAAGTACATAGTATGGGAAATACTCCGCTATTCTGTTCTGTTTTGATATTCTTGTTCTATGTTTTCTTTTATAAATGGAATTTAAATGTGATTGAAATGTGAATTTGTAAAGGTTTGATTAAACCAAATGCAAATAAAAAAAATAAAATAGTCAAAAAATAAATAACAGTTCAATCAGTACATTCATGCATATGTGCACTACCCATGATGTTCCAGCCAGAGCAATGGGAGAAAACCCCCCCAGGTGGAGTAACCCTACAGATGCAGTGCACCCCCTGGTGGCTGAAAACATTTCCAAAGTCAAATGTGCACCTGTTTGATATTTCGCAGGGGAGAAATGTGCGGTACGAAGTGCAAATCCAATAAAAATATTAAACCCTTATAGAATGTAGCAACATTGTTCTCCCCTTTTGATTAGGGTGCATGTCAGGCATAAATATTCTCACCATGCAGCTGCTGTTTGGGCCAGGGGCGATACCTCTAACACACTTGTACCAATCCAGATGTGTAGACAAACCCCTTGCTTTAAGGTATTATTCAAGCTGTGTCATTTTAATTCATCAGTAACAAGTCACCATTCTACATCAGGGTCCTCCTGGTCAATGAATGAAGATCTTGACAGGTTTGTTAGGCCTCTCTTCAGTCTGGGCTCTCCATGTCTGCAAGATGTAGCCCCAATAGGATCTACAATGTATGTGAAAGAGGTCTCTGCCAGTGACTGAGGTATAGCCCCCAGCACTTTTCTCATTTCTTAGTCTTTAGATTTGAATCTGCTGGTGTAAGCCCTACTGGAGTTACAGACCTCCTAGGCAGAAAGCATTTAGTCTGGGTGGTCCTCCTTCCCAGGTTTCTCTCTTCCATGCCTTAGCTGGCTTTCTTTCCCCTCTGTCCTTATGGTCCACAGCTTGTTCTGACTTACACATGACCAAACTCCGAGCACTTTTATAATGCTCCTAAATGGGCTAATCTTTCAGTAAGATGTATGTCAGGAAAAGGGGTGTAACAAATCAGTTGTGTTTAGTTACTGGCTCTTTTTCACCAGTTTCCCGTCTCTTGCTAAGGGTTATAAACTGGGGATGTTTGTTCTTTTAATCGTCTCTCGATATATGTATGGTAGTGGGCGAGGGTTCAGCAATCCTGCCATTTTTAAGGTTGGCGGAAATGGGATGTCATCCACTCTGCTCCACAGTGATGTGGTGCTTCCTTGCCCCTTCCACACTTCACCACTGTACACCCTTCCCATTAAGATATGGAGGTTTTCCAACTGACTGTAAACTAGCCCTGAACATCAAGCTGTGTTTGCAAGTGGTCGTACAGCACGCCCTGTGAGTGACGGTTTTAGCTGACATCAATGTTCTAAAAGGGAATTGTCTGTTGACCTTAGTTCGGCTATCATGGCAGGTGGCTGTAAAAGTGTCTCCTTACTACTCTGTCGGGACCTGTGGTTGTGACAATGGGGTGCAGCCTACACTTAGATGGACTTTTAACAAGCAGTACGGGGGGTAATGGGAGGGGTTTTGTAGAATATTGTACATAGTGCCTTCAGGTGTCTCCTCATTTATCTGCTTGGTATCCCTGGTTCCCATTGCCCCTCTACACCTGAAAGAACAGGCCACTTTTGTGACTTCTGCTCACCTGGACTTCAAAGTTTTGAAAAAGTCATGGTCGCAGCTACAAAATATGTGTCAAAGCAGAAGGTATAGTGAACACCTTTTGGTCTGGTTTCTGACCTAATCATGAGACAGTCTGCTCTGGTAACAGTCATGGGTGATATTCTGACTCTGGAAGATGCAGCAGATGATACCTTGACCATGGCCGCCTTGTCTGCTGTATTGTAATGACGCGGGTTTCAAACTCGCTCATCAAAATAGTATCATTGATTTCTGGCAAATGGGTAACAGCGAGCGAAATGCAGAAACTGTTCATGTGAACTGGGGCGTACCTGAGAGGTCTCAGTCACCTTCTGCCCAATTCAACAGAAAAACCTGCACTCCTTTCTCATTAATAAGTAGATGATATCCAATTCTATCGGCGTGTGAACGGTGCTCAAGAGAATTTTGCTGCAGCATCACAGTTAGACTTAAGGGACCAGATGGGGGCCAATGGATTCAACAATACTTAAAAAACCAAAGTTGTGATCTTGGGGCCCTCACGATTTGATATCTGACCCAAATGCTGTTCCACTCCTATTCAGGCTGTTTGAGATGAACATCTCCTACGAAACAAGAATTGCCTTTCTGTTTTTTACAAAGCCGATCCAGGAAAGAACCAACAAATCGGAAGTTTTGAAGAGGGCCTATTTCAGGCTCTGCCAGATTTTACACGTTATTCCTTTTCCTATTGAGGAAAATATGATATGATATGGCATTTGTAACGCGCCTATACCAAGTGTTTCAAGTTTACATGTAAATGTTCTGGGTACCTTGTTAAACTCTAAACTGAATAATGAAAATGCACTATATATTACCAGCTCCAACAGTTACAAAGAGTTCCAAATGCTGCAATGTGTCTAAATTTTGGACTCCCTAAATAAAAACTGGTCTGAATATGCACACATTTTTGGTCACACGTATTAGCTGGGAAACAAGTATCCTTCTCTTTTGCTGTTATTAGGTTTACTAATTGTTTGTCTGACGTCCTTATGGATGTCATGTGGTTTGTTAGGCAGTTGATTGTAGATATATTTTTGGCTTTTATTCTACTACTGTATGTGTAAGGTTTACTTAATAAACCAAAAACACAAAAAAACGGGTCTCTAAACTCAGAGACCAGCTCCCACTTCTCCCCCTTTGGCTTGGCCCCCAGTATAAAAGTGAGTGCTATTTGAATTGCTTTGTTTTACACTTGTGTGCCTTATTTACATTATCTTATTGACAATGTCTGATCTTATATAGCCTCTCCTGACCTCTGCTCATCAAGATGACATGTGCTGAAAGTCACACTGTCCATATGTAAATCCAGAGGGAGGCGAAGGTTTATGCTCCAGGTTCTTAATCTTTGGTCTACCCCACCCTTTAAAATGTAAGAGCTGGAGGCGATATTGCGTGGTGGTATGAAGTAGACAGGCTTTTGCCTCGCTCTGCTCCGGCAGGCCCTTGGTGGGGCGATAAGGTGCCCCCCAGCATATAACCCACCTCCCCAAAAGTGGGTGGGAGGTGTCGGAACACCCAGGGTCCAGGTTGCACCACCAGCATACGGCAAAAGCTGCTCCTGTGCACTCTATCAAGGCGACGTTTGACAGCCTCAGCGTGAGCCATGATGGCAGTGTGAGATGGTCTCTGGGGCCCAATGCTGGAGCTGCCTGTAGAGGAGGCGAGTACACTGAGGAGTGTGGCACCCCGGAGCCCTGCTGTGCTGGAAATGGGGGGCGCAACTTGAGTTGCAGAGGCAACACAGGCCTCTGAGAGGTGCAGGCACCTCGAAACAGACTGCTGACGGGGCCTGCCTGAGATAAACGGTGGAGCCTGGTGAGCAGAGGAGACCCGGCCGGACGCGGGAGCGTAGCCAAGTGTGACGGCTGGCCTCCTGCACACTGGACTTTACTAAGGATGGAGGGGGGGGGGGCTGCACATGCAGCGGCAAGTGGAAAAGGTACGTGACAAGGGCCCCCAGCCCGTGGCGACCCGCTATATTGGAAGAAGACACAGCCTGGCCCATAACAAAGTGGAGGAGCACTCCTGAGCGCCGTAGGAGGCACCAAATGCCTGGCCCAAAACTCTGATAAGGAGGGGGGTGGAGTCACCCCTCTCCCTGTTTAGAAGCCTGCATGCACCACCAGGTCCCGCGCAAGGCATGAGGCACCACCAGGGGGCAGTACCCCTCAGAGACTGGTGACACAGACCGCTAGCCTGTCTCCAGCAGGGGAAGACACCGCACCTCCACGGGCAGTGGGGAGGACCTAACAGCGGGGGCTGGGTCCGGGACTTGCCCTGTGCTCCCCGGGCGGCCTGGCCGGATACACCAGAAGTGGACCCATAGCGCGAAGCAGGGGAAGTAAAGGCCTAGTACACATATAGTGCAGAGACCAGTCCTGAAGCACCAAACAGCGGCTTAAGACCGTGCAGGCCGATCGGAGAACGTGAATTATCATCATGGCCAAGAAGAAGTCGAGGAAGTCTGGATGCACACACTGTCTCCCCAATGGAGGCTGTGACGGATGGGGGAGAACAAGACGACGGGCCAAGAAGGACAGGCGGTCGCAATGGCCCATGATATTCTCTGGGCGATCCGCAAATCTAAAGCAGCACTGGAACTAAAAATGAACCGCATAGAAGAGGGTGTAAGCCTATTAAGACAGGATTTCCGGAATGGGGAGGTGGAACAGAGGATCTCCGACATGGAGGACACAATGGGTCCGGTAAAGAAAGATATTGCGGAACTAAAGGGCAGAACATCGAGTCTGGAGTCAAGGGTTGCGGAAGCTGATGGGTGGGCCTGCCATAACAATAAATGGATAGTGGGTCTCACCGAGAAGAGCGTGGGGCCCTCCATGGAGCTATACCTGGAGGGCTGGTTGAAGGGATGGATGGAGCCGTACGGGCTGTCTCGCTTCTTCTCGGTGGAGTGAGCACACAGGATCCCCAGAAGAGGGGTCCCCCCGTGGGCTCTACCCAGACAAGTCATAGCCAAGCTCCTTAACTTATAGGCACCAGGACGCTATCCTGCTGGCTGCCCGAAAGATCGGTCCCATCCAGGTGGACGGTGTGAAGGTACTGTGTTCCCAGACTTTACGAGGGCCGTCCAAAGGGAAAAGCAGTCGTTTGACGCAGTGAAACGGCAGCTGAGAATAGCAAAATACAAGTACGCCAGTGCCCCTCAGAGTGGTGGGATCCAAGGGGACACTCTTCTTCACGAACCCGACAGACGCATGGGACTGGCTAGATGTAGAGGGCCACCCCCACAAGAGACAGCACCGCAAAGACAAAGAAACCCCTGAGGGCTAAGGCTGCCCCCTCCGATGCGGGTAGCTAATAACAGAATGGCTTGAGGCGGTGGGCAACTGAGGAACATGGATATGGTGAAGTGGTACAAGTGTGGGCCCTGCCGGGGTGGAGCGGGTCCGGGTGCCGTGGCACATCCCCCTCTCTTACGTGCACCTATAGGGACTTTTGCATGGGGTGTTTGGTTCCAGCTCAGTTTTAGGGGGGTCAATAGATGCTTCATGTTGAGAGAAAACATAGGATAGGGCGTGGGGGACAGGATTGGTTGGGTCAGGTTGGGAGGGAGAACTTAAAAGTTCAACCAGAGAATGGTTTTGCTGATAATCCCTCTGGCCCCCTCGACAAGACCATCATGGGATGGGTGACATAGTGGGACAGCAGGGAAGGGTTGGGCCTCTCACCTTACATGTATCCCCGCTTCCTTTGTTCAGCTGACCACTTCCTTCTCACTGTCCCTCCTTCCCTGTGCCTCTCCCGTTTCTGCCCCTTTCAGCTCCTAGCCCCCTGCACTGGAACTCCTTACCTCTCTCAATCCGCTCTATACGTACCTTTTCCTCCTTCCGCACTTCCCTGAAATCTCTCCTTATCCATTCCCCGCCATGAAACCTTCCCTTCCTCTCATTCTCTCTCCCTCCCTTGAATCTACCCTATGATCCTCTACCCTCCCCCTCCCTCATTCTCACTCTTATACCCCTTCTGTTTCCCTCCTCCTTCCCTTCCTCACCCCTTCCCTCTTCCCTTACAGTTTAATTGCTCTACTTACTGTTTTGTTGTTTTGATTCATGATTGTAAATTGCTTCTACTGTTATAATGTTCTATGTATTCTGGTGTTATAATGTAAAGCACTTTGGATTAAAGCGCTATATAAACACAATAAATACAAATACAAATGTATGTCCTGGAACGTTAATGGGCTGTTGGATCAAATTAAACGAGTGTTGGTCTCTAACTTCCTTAACGCCCACAAAAGACAGACACTTATAGCGGAGTTCCTCTTTCAGCTTATCGCCATTTATTATTATCAAATTAGCGATAGTTCTTCTTGCTATCCTTTATATTCACCAACAATCGATACAACCCGGAGTGGTTGAAGAACAAGAAACGACCGCCTAAAGACTCCCTTCGACGGATCCGTTCTGACCTTGGAAGGCCGCTACGGGCTTTGGCCCTCACAGTAGGGAGAGAGGGGGAGGTCATTTTAGAATGTATATACCCCATTTCGTACACTACATTCGCTGAGCTGCCGTGTCATTCCGATATGGAAAGGACCCCCTTGAAATTGTGCCCTAAGTGCAACAAGAAGTTCCCGTGGGTCGAGAAACACCTTGTGTGTAACCTGTGTCTCCCGCGAGACCACGTTGAGGGTTCTTGTCGAGCGTGTAGACTGTTCAAGCCCAAGACTTTGAAGGACCGATTAACTAAACACTGGGCCCATCACGCCAGGCAGCTCGAGGCCATGGAAGTGGAGGGTGCCTTCAGCAACGCTGCAGTATCCGACGGGGTTACTCCGGTTACCCAATCGCAGGCCCCTGACCCCAACAGACAGGCCAGCGGCCCTGTTATGGGGATAACACCCAGAGGCGTAAGCACTCCCACTACCCCCACACCAAACACACAACCCACCGCTGAGACTCAACACACGTGTTCAGCAAACGACTACGCACGCTGCCTAGGGAAAGGTCAGTTGATTCATTGGCCTCTGGGCACTCCATATCAAGATCGCTACATGACAATTCTCCAGCATGGGTCTGGCATGGATTCACATGCTCATGAATATTCCCCGTCGTCAGGCTGGGAATCCTCGGTAAAGAAATAAATCAGTTTCAGTTTTGTTTCTGAACTGTCTTTCTACTACTAACCAATCACTGGTCTCTGGGTCATACTGCCCCCAGCCAACGACTGCCCTCTACCTAAGCTCTTCGTCTGGCAGCCATCTTCAGATTTTTACCGCACATTCAAGTGTTGGGAGTCCTCGTGCTATAGCGCTCGAGTTTTTACTGCGTTTTGCCTTTTTCCTAAGAGTTTTCTCTTATTTTTCAGTCAATTCGAGCCTCAAGCTCCACCATTTCTTCTTCCGATCAACGAGGACCCGTTTTGGAATTTTTCTACGCCCCTCTAGGGCGAATTTTCATCGGATTTCTCTTCCTGGAGGATTCCGGAAGATCTTTGAGGCCTACTCCGCGTGGACATGGCCCAGGACAAAGGAGACACAACGCCTACTGGATCTAAGCGGTTTAGGAACTGCCCTGGATGTGGGTTGCAGAATGTCTTTAAGGAGGATGAGCACTCCCGGTGCCTCTACTGCCTTCACAACGACAAGTCTCACATGGAGGAGGACTGCGCGTTCTGTAAGAACATGTCTGCCCGGAGAGTGAAGGACTATCAGACTCGACTCGCTAACTAGTTGGAAAGGAAAGAGCCCAGCAGCAGGTAAGAAGAAGTCTGAGCGGTCTTCTAAGACCTTTGAGGGCGCTCCGGCGACGGGGTCCCCAACATAAGGCAAAGCACCACGAGTCCGTGGGCACCGGAAGCGCCGTTGGTTCGGGCTCCTCGACTGCCAGGCAGGGCGCGATGTCCCCGACGCCATCAACCGCGAGCCGATGCTCTGGCTCGGGGAAAAGGAAGTCTGAGAACCCGGGAAAGCTTGAGGAGAAGCCCCGGTCGATCCTGACGGAGAAAGCCAAGGAGGGGGCGAGGCGGTGACCCTCCCCCTAAGGTTAAGGCCCCAGACGCGGCCAAGGTTGTGAAGGCCCTGATTCACCCGGCGAAGGCCTCGATTGAAGGAGTCGTGCAGCCCTGGCGAAGCCTGTGGAGGCTACCCCAGTGGAATCGACTTCTGGACATAGTTTCCCTGCCACCCCAGAGGGAATTATCTTTTCAACTTATCGAAAAGACCCCCGTAAAACCCCAGGACGAGAAAGAGGGGGGGGGCACAGTAGCCATAACAGACATCGATACCACCTCCGAAGATGAGCTGGCTGGCGTCAAAAAGATCCTGGACAAGAAGTTCGAGGAAGTCTGGTCCTACTGGAGGGATCCCGACGAGGCGGACGTAGAGAGCAACGGTGGAGTCGACGAGGAGCCGCGGGCCATGGAGGAGACGGAGGATCTCACGCCCCAGCCGTTGCAACCGATGCCTATGCCACAGGACAACTCAGGAGTGATCTTGATGGCTATCCAGACCCTGTGTACGGAGACAAGGACAAGGTTGCCCTTACCCCCAGCGGACGATCCAGCGGCGCCTGGACCGTCGGGGAGCCCACCGAACAAGTGGAGACTGATCCATCCTCCCCCCTCCTTTCCAGCCTTCACCTCCTTCCCCTCCACCAAGGGATGAGACGGGAATGGAGACGATGGGGACGGATGACGATGGTGGTGACGATGGGACGGATCTCCCATCACCCCTTGCCCCGGCCTCTCCTCCTGACGAAAATTGGCTCCTTTCACGCCATGATCGCCAGGGCATCAGAGCTCAGCCGTCCCCGGATTCAGTGGTCTCTGTGGCGGCCAAGAAGAAATCGGCAGGAGCGACGGCATCAACTTCCACTTCCCCACCAGACGGCGAGGGGAAGAAGCTAGACGCCATGGGACGACGAGTCATGTCGGCGGCGACGACCATCAAAGCGGCCAACACCCTTACGATCGTGGCACGCTACGACAGGGAGCTGTGATTCAAGATCGCTCTCCTCCTGGATTTCCTGCCAGATGACAAGATGGCAGAGGCCCTTGAAAACCTACAGGAAGGCGAAGTGGCATCGGACCACGCCATCAGGGTGGCCATGGACATCGCCGGCACCGGTTTTCACCAGATGGGCAACGTCAGGAAGTTCAGTCCAGGGTACTGGACATGCCCTTCGCCGTCCAACCTGTTCGGCAAGGCAGTAGACGAGTCACTGCAGGCCATCAAGGTGGACACCGAGACGGCTTGGGCCTTGGGTTCTCTCCATCAACGACAGCCATCCTTTCGGACCCCCGGAGGAAAGTCTCAAGGTGCCTCCAAAGGATTTGGTGGCGGTTCCGCGTCGTACCGCCAAGCGGCCTGCTCATCGTCGCAGGAGGCCTACAGAGGCTGCAGCAAGTCAAGAGGACATCGGCGTCGTCGCCAAGGAGGCCAAGACGGCAAGGCCTCGGTGAAGCAAGATTGAACCGACCGTGACATCGGGCCCCCAACCAAGCACCCCGGTGGGAGGCCGGCTGTCGAATTTCGTCAGCGTGTGGGAGTCCATCTCCACCGACCGTTGGGTGCTGGATGCTCTGGCCCACGGGCACACTCTGGAATTCCATAGAAAGTGTCCCCGTCTACCACCCGTGGCCAGGAAGGAAAGCCAAGTGCCACTGCTACTTCTGGAGGTACAGCAATGCTAAAAATGGGCGCGATAGAACTCGTCCCGAAGAGGCTCTGGGGCTCCGGAATATACTTGCGGTACTTCCTCGTCCGAAAGAAGACAGGCGGTTGGCGACCCATCCTGGACCTTCGCCGCCTCAACAAATGCATCAAGTCCCAGAAGTTCCAGGTGGTCACCCTTCAGCACGTGCTGGGACAGCTGGAGTAGGGCGACTTCCTATTGTTGCTGGACTTGGAGGATGCCTACTTCCACATCCCAATACACAAAGGATATCGAAAGTTCCTACGATTCGTAGTCCAAGGGCGACACTACCAGTTCAAGGCCCTACCCTTCGGTTTGAAGTCGCCGCCGAGGGTCTTCACCAAGTGCCTGGCATCGGTGGCGGCGCAGCTGCGCCTGCAGGGGATCCACGTATACCCCTACCTGGACGATTGGCTCATCCGAGCAAAGTCAAGAGACCTCGCCGTCGACCACACGGCATAGACCGTCCGACTGCTCACGTATCTGGGATTCTCGATCAACTTCGCGAAATCCCACTTGGTACCATCGCAAGACACCCTGTTCCTGGGAGCCAGACTCGACAGTGGCGCGATTGGCTTCACCCTCGGAGGAAAGGACGAAGGCCATCCTGGGCAAGGTACAACGGCTGTTGACCATGGCCAGGGTGAGATCCACCAAGTCCCTACTCGGCATGATGTCCTTGTGCATCTACCTCGTGCGCCTATGCAGGTTGCGGATGGGACCACTGTAGGAGTTCCTCAACGCCCGTTGGATGCAAGCAGCGGGCAGTTTCTAAGACAAGATCTCCCTCAACGAGACGTTCCGCCAAGTGATCCGGTGGTGGGGCAACTGCGCGCATCTAGCGGCGGGTATGGACTTCCAGACCCCAACTCATCAGCAAACTGTGACGACGGACGCCTCCCTGGAAGGATGGGGAGTGCACACCAGTGATCTCCACGCAAGAGGCCTTTGGCTCCCGGAGGAGAGGTCACTACACATCAACGTCCTGGAGCTCCGAGCCGTGTTCTGGGCCCTCGGGTCGTTCCTCCCATCCGTCAAGGGCAAGGTGGTGAGGGTCTTCACCAACAACACCACCACGATGTTCTACATCCCGAAGCAAGGGGGCACCAGATCCCCAGCCTTATCCAAGGAAGCGCAGGATCTGTGGCACTGGGCTGTTGCCCACGGGATGTTCCTGGTACACTTTCACCTGGCAGGAGTAAAGAACACCTGTGCCGACTCACTCAGCAAGGAGCTGCGCTCGTGCCATGAGTGGGAACTCCGGCAGGATCAAGTGGATCTGCTATTCCGACGATGGGGCAATCCCCAGATAGATCTCTTCGCGACGGCGACGAACGCCAAGTGCTAGATGTTCGCCAGGAGGTTTCCCCAGCCGGGGAGCATGGGCGATGCATTCTCCTTCCCATGGAACGGCCTGTTCCTGTGTGCGTTCCCATCGTTGCCGTTGCTTCTACGACTCATCAGTCAACTCAGAAGGTCCCAGTGCAGGATGATCCTCGTCGCACTGGCGTGGCCGAGGCAGATATGGTTCCCAGATCTTCTGGACTTGTCAGCGTCCCACCCCCCCCCCCCAGTCAAACTGTTGATGGACGCAGATCTTCTTGCCAGGGAAGGAGGCGCCATCCTACATCACGACCCAGGATCGCTGAACCTGCAGGCCTGGCTCCTGCAGCACTAGAGTTCGGAGACTACGATATCCTGGCGGACTGCAAGGAGGTCCTTGCAAAGGCAAGGGCGTCCTCGACTCTTAAAGTGCTGTGGGCATAAATGGAAAAGGTTCTCTGTCTGGTGCCGTGCACAGAAGATCAACCCTCTACGGATTACGGCCCCTCAAGTGCTGCCGTACTTGCTGTCGCTGGCCAAGGCGGGGCTGGCACATGCCTCCATCAAGATCCATCTGGCGGCTATCTCCCGCTACACCAGAACTTCAGGGCGGTCGTCGCTGTGGTCTCACCGCCTGGTGAAGGAGTTCATGAAAGGACTGTTCTGCTCGTTCCCGCCGGTGAAGGCTCTGGCCCCGGCGTGGGAGCTCAACGTGGTGCTGACCAGGCTCATGGGCCCATCATTCGAGCCTCTGCATTCGGCACTGTTGAAGTTCCTATCGTGGAAAACAGCATTTCTTGTGGCCTTCACCTCCGCACAACGAGTGGGAGAGTGTCATAGTTGCCTGGTCCAGTGCAGAAGTAGCACAAACTCCTACCTCCCCATAGCAGTTTTGGCGACTGGGACTTAATGCACACAGGACACGGCAACCACCACAGGGAAAGAGGGTTAGGGTCCACGGATTGGATGGGTATGGGGTGGTAGGAACACCGGATAGAGGATGAGGAAGGAGTTATGGATAGGTAGGGGGCATTGGGGAAAACATGCTCCTTGTCTTTTCTTGGTTGCTGATTGGATGCACTGAAGCACCTTGGAGGTTCATGCAACACTTTCATGCATTCATATCAACAAGCAGATTTACTCCTGGGGGTTCACCACTCGGTTATGCAGCACTAAGTTATTTCCCCCTATGGTACACAGTGCTGGGTTTCTTGACACTGATTCAGAAGCCTGCACCCAAAGACACTTAATTCGGCGCCTTCTCTAACCAACAATGTGACATGGACACTTACTTCAGTGCCTTCTGCATTAACACACAATATAACATGGACACTTACTTCAGTCCCTTCTGCACTAACAAACAATGTGACATGCGCTATCAATAGAGGGGTTTTGTGCGCATAGGTATCTGGTTTTGTGCTGGCCCAGTGCCAGTTGCTCAATTGCACAATGCAGACAGTTTTTATAGCAGTAAAAGAAATTGAACTTCACTTCAGTGATTTGTCTGAAGTCCGATTTTGTCTCTGGCGCCAGCGGTGCCTTGGAAACCGTGTGCATCGTCTGACAAATGAGAAATCATTAGTTTGCGTGTTCTAGGTAACGATTAGTTCGCACACATTCTCCCATGCGATTAGTAACATGCGGTTTTTAACTCCATGGGTATTCCCTGCGCCTTGTGCTCTGGTGCGCCTCAGGTTCTGTTCAGTGATCGGGTTCCTCCCGGGTCTCAACCACCCCCCAGCTGCCATGCAGTTAGTAGTTTTGGGTCGGCATGCTCAAGTTCCAAAAAGAAATGGGAAAGTACTTATCTTTCATGCCGCGGGGCCGCTGTGATTAGTTTTGGGCGAGGAATGGCCCAGCGATAGTTTGCCTGCTCGGAGCTCTCCTGGATGCGTCTGCCCGTGAGGAAGTCGAGCGCGAACAGATTTTTGACCTCTGATCTTTCATTCCGGCTCGCGCATGCGCACTAGTTTGGGCGTTGTCCTGGGCATTTTCTGCTGTGTCTTCAGGCCCCGTGTGCCTGCATCTTGGCATGCTGCTTCTGGGGCTGCTGGGGCTTGTAGACCTGGGGCAGCCAATCGCTCCTGCTGGTCCTTCTGTCTCTGTAATCCAGCAGATGCCATCCTTCCCCATCTGATATTTCTGCAAGAGGGACAGAGATGGTATCTGCTGGGTAAATAAGTCCTTCCCCCAATTGGCCCCTAGTGTGCTTTGACAGAGAGCTCCAGGCCCTCTCCTGTAAAACTCCATATCTGACAATCCACGAGACGAGGGTAGTGCTGAGGACGCATCCCTCCTTCATGCCCAAGGTGCCGTTGGACTTCCATCTCAACGAGCCCTTGGTGTTACCTGTTTTCTTCCCGTCGCCTTTGTCGCCGGTCGAGAGGACTTTGCACTCCCTGGATGTGGCTAAAGCGCTGAAGTTCTACGTGAACCGCACAAAGAGTTTTCGAAGACATCACAGCTGTTTGTGAACTTTGGACCTGTTAACCAAGGGAAGGCCCTCTCGAAGGCTTCCATTTCCAGATGGCTCTCCGGCTGCATCATGCACTGTCACCGGTTGGCAAACCGACCGTTGCCCGGCCATCCGAGAGCCCATTCGACCGGAGCGATCATTACTACTACGGCGTTCCTGTCTGGTGTGCCCCTGCTGGACATCTGCATGGCTGCTACGTGGAGGTCGACACACCTTCACGAGATTCTACTGCGTCGACCGGGATTCCAGGGAGGATTCCAGAGTCGGCCAGACTGTGCTGCGCAACCTGTTCGCTTGAATGTGAGCCTGGAGAGGGGGTAAGAGATGCTTAATGTTGAGTTGTTGAGATGCTTAATGTTGAACCTTGCCACCTTCCGTGGTTGTGCATGTGTGTACTGCTATGTATTCATGAGCATGTGAATCCATGCCAGACCCCATGCTGGAGAAGGAACAAGTTACTTACCTGTAACTGTTGTTCTCCAGCATGGGTCTGGCATGGATTCACATGCAAAGTCTCCCTCCAACCCCTCTGCGGCTCTTCTCTTGGTTCTACTGCCACTTTACGTGCTATCAAATCTGAAGGTGGCTGCCAGACGAGGGGCTTGGGTAGAGGGCAGTCATTGACTGGGGGCAGTATGACCCAGAGACCAGTGATTGGTTAGTAGTAGAAAGACAGTTCAGAAACTAAACTGAAACTGATTTTTTTCTTTACCGAGGATTCCCAGCCTGAAGATGGGGAATATTCATGAGCATGTGAATCCATGGCAGACCCATGCTGGAGAATTGTCATGTGTCAGATGAGACTTTGGATCGCCCAGTAGCTGAGATCCGACGTGCTACGTCGAAATCTGTAATAAAGCCAATACAGGCAGAACTAGCCCATCTAATAGAAAAGCACATCCCAACAGGCCTCACTAAATCAAAGGAGTCTCAGAAGAGTTCATGGAGAGAAATCACAGAAGGCCCCTCACAAAAGTCAGGAACCTTCAACCTTTAAGAAAAAGGCTACCCCTTCTACTGTACTTCCACCCACTCCAGAAGATTTAGGTCTCCCACCTCAACCTAAGATCTTTCTTAGTTCTGCCCAATGGTCATCTGGAGATATAGATAGGGTTATGAGTAGGATGTCTTTCATGGCAAATTTTTATGAAAAAGACCCTAAATACTTTGCAAGTTTTCACTCCACCCCTCCCACAACAGTGGCTTCTGGGTCTCTAAACCGTGTTCAATCCCCTGCTAAAAGGTCTCGCCCCAGTGAACTAGTGCAAGATCCCACTATCATTGAACTATATGACCCGGACACTGATAATGAGGATCTATATAGTCAGGAGGCCGCAGATCTTTATTATGGAGATAATAAGGACGATGAGGATGATCCAGATACGGTCATGTACAACATCGACTCCCCAGTGGATAATGACCCCCCTGTTGTAGACTCACCCATAGATAATCAGCCTCTTTTAAACGAAGTACTCATTAAGGCGACCTAGCACTTCCAAATATCTACTCAAGAAGATCCGCAGGACAAGGATTTCGTTGACAAGATCTTGGGAGATAAAAGGCTGTCTCAATTTATTCCCCTACCAAAGTCTGTCCAGCGAAAGGTACAGCCCTCGCTAGAAACACCAAATCAGACAGGAGTGGTGAACCCCCGCATTGAAAAACTTTTCTTGCCTGACCCGCTGTACATCAGGGGTCAACTAAAACTCGCTCGTTGTTACTACGACAAGGAAAAGAGCAGGTACTCCCGTAGCCGCCTCCTGAGGCTCCTCCAGACAAAGATAGTAAGAAGCTATACACAATGGGCAGAAAAGTAGCCTCTTACGCTTCTTTCCAAACCAGAATAGCTAATAGTTCTACTCTATTAATAAGTTTCAACTGACTTAAGTGGGACGAGGTCTCAGCATTACTCTCCTCAGCCCTGGAATCCCTCAAGTCTCAATTAGCACTGGTGGCTTCAGAAGGAAGGGCAGTTTCCAGCTGCTTGCTGAAGAGCAGTCTTGACGCCACAGACGCCTGCAGAATCCTAGCCGAAAGAACCATTATTAAGCGGCACGCGTGGTTACGCCAATCCGGGTTTAAACCAGACACGCAGGCTACTCTCATTAACATGCCCGTCGAGCCTAATGTTCTCCTTGGCAAGGCTGTCGAGGACGCCTTGAAGACAGCCAAGGAAGAATATGACACACTGAAGACATTCGGACAATTGACCAATAAACCTCCTGGCCAAAGGGGAAACGGCAAAGAGGGGTTCCAGCTATAACCAAGATCAGGGGACAGCGTGGGGGAATAATCAAGGCCAAGCCTCTCAGAATTACCAGATCGGACCGCGAAGATCACGGGGTCAGGGAAGGGGTCCCTCCACCAGAGGTGGTACCTCACCTCAGAAACAGTGACATCCCGCTTCAACTGCCCTCCCATGCCTCTCCAGTAATAGGGCGCATTTCCAACTTCACCCAAGCATGGGAGGGAATCACCTCAGACAGATCGGTGCTGTCCACAGTAGCGGGCGGATATTGTATAGAACTCCTCGAGTGACCCCAGAACCACCCCCCATGCCAAAAAACCCACTCCAAAGAAGACAAGCGCATCCTCCTCGAGGAAATGGCCACGCTTCTCCTAAAGGACGCCATTGAAATTGTCCCGGCCAACCAGGTAAACAAGGGTATTTGTGCCAAAGAAAGATCTAACAATGCGCCCAGTATTAGATTTGCGCCCTGTAAACAAATATGTCAAGCCACAAAAGTTCTGCATGAAGAGGTAATCCCTCTACTAAAAAAGGGGATTACATGGCAGCATTGGATATGGAAGATGCCTATTTTCATATTTCAATGTTCCCAGCGCACATAAGATTCTTGTGTTTCAAGATAGCGAACCAGCACTACCAATTCAAGGTGCTGCCCTTCGGAATAGCATCTGCTCCAAGGGTATTCACGAAGGTACTAGCGGTGGTGGCAGCACACCTGCGCAGGGAGGCAATCCTAGTGTACCCTTACCTGGACGACTGGCTGATTACAGGGGAGTCCCCCCTAATTTGCAGGCAAAACATTCAAAGAACGATCAACCTTCTCTTTCAATGGGGCTTCTCCATCAAAGAGATAAAATCAACCCTAGTGCCAAGCACAACCAAACAGCTCCTAGGAGCTGTCTTAAACACAGAAGAGGGGTTGGTCTTTCCATCAGAGGAAAGAGTCCAAAACATGTTACTGCAAATACATTATCAGTCCGGCTGCCAGAAAAGAGTGCGCAAAGCTTTGCATTTGCGAGGCATTATGGCATCTTGCATTTACCTGGTACCACATGCACGCCTGCGCATGCGACCCATGCAGGAGTGGTTGGCGAAACAATGGTCTCAGGCAAGTGATCAGTGGGACGATCTAGTGGTCATTTTGCCAACACTAGTACAAAATATTCGCTGGTGGACAAGAGAAAATCTGCTGATGGGGAAACCCTTCCACGATCCGGAAGTACAAGCGATTATCACGACAGGCGCCTCACTCGCTGGGTGGGGGGCTCATTACCTTCACCACACAGCTCAGGGTCTGTGGTCTCGGGCAGCTACTCAGAACCACATCAATCTGCTGGAACTACTGGCAGTATTCAAAGCCCTTAAGGCATTCAACTTTCACCTAGAAAACCGATCTGTGCAAGTCCTGACAGACAGCACTACAGCGATGTTCTACATCAAGAAACAGGGGGGGACACATTCTCCAAATCTGTCTAGGCTTGCACAACAAATCTGGAGATGGGCAGTCTCAGCACGTTCCAGGCGAACTCAACTCTCTGGCAGACTCACTAAGCAGACATCCCCTTCCAGAGGAACACAAATGGTGACTACACGCAGGGGTCGTAGAGCACCTCTTCGCTCAATGGGGTTACCCCACAATAGACTGGTTCGTTACAAGCAAAAAACAGTAAATGCCAAGACTTTGCGTCAGGTTCCCCCAGGTAGGCTCCAAGGGGAATGCCCTATGGATGAACTGGTCAGGGAAATTTGCTTACGCTTTTTCCCCCCCATAACCTCTCATGAAGAAGGTGGTCAACAAGATCCACAAGGAACAGATGACGCTCATCCTAGTAGCTCCTATGTGGGCAAGACAACCTTGGTATCCACATCTGCGCAAACTGGCGATGTGCGATCCTATCAAGCTCCCGTGCCTGTCCAACCTACCTACTCACTCAGCACGGGGGGCTAACAATGCACCTTCAACCTCACTCAATGAACTTGGCAGCATGGCTCCTGAAGTCATAGAGTTCGGACATCTTAATTTACCTCAGAGATGCATGGATGTGTTGAAAGAAGCAAGAAAACCTAACACTAGACACTGTTACTTTGACAAGTGGAGGAGATTTGTAATTTGGTGCCAGTCTAAACAAATTAACCCCATACAATGTACTCCATCCCACATTCTAACTTACATGCTCCACTTGCTAGATTCAGGGTTAGTATTCAACTCCTTAAAGGTCCACTTGGCGGCCTTGTCAGCCTACACCACCTCCCACAATAAAGTCTCATGGTGGAAGGTGCCTGTCATTAAAGCATTCATGGAGGGGGTAAAGAGACTGCCCCTCCAATTTCTAATCCGCCACCAGGATGGGATCTCAATGTTGTACTCGCTAAGCTCATGAGACCTCCTTTCAAGCCGATGCAAAAATGTAGTCTTAAACACCTAACTTGCAAAACTGCGTTCTTGGTGGCTGTTACTTCCATGAGAAGAGTGAGTGAAATTCAAGCATTGTCACTGCAGGATACTTTCGTTGTGGTACACAAGGATAAGCTGGTTTTACGTACACATCCTAGGTTTTCCCCTAAGTTCATCTCTAAATTTCACATAAACCAGTCTATTGAGTTACCGGATTTCTTTCAGGACCCCACTAACTCAGCTGAGGTAAATCTCCACACACTAGATGTGAGGAGAGCACTCCTTTACTATGTAAACCAGACCAGACTGCTAAGAAAAACAGATCAATTGTTTGTCTGCATAGCTACAGGCAGAGAAGGAGACTGTATTTCCTAAATGCTATCTCCAGATGGATAGTCAGATGTATACAATTGTGCTGTTCATTATCAAACAAAACACTGCCTTTCACGCCTAGAGCTCACTCCACAAGGAGCACAGGAGCCACTCTGGCTTTCATTGCAATAGTCCCTCTAGACAGCATTTGCAAAGCAGCTACATGGAGGTCAATAGACACTTTCACTCAGCATTACTGCATTGAAACTCATTCCAAGACAGATCCACAGGTGGGACAAGCGGTTCTAAGACATCTGTTCGCCCATGAACCTTCTCACATCCCACCACCTTCTCCTAACACTGCTCGCTAATCTATGCACAGCATGTGATCAAAGCAGATTCCACAAGCCTGAGAAGGGATGCATTACACACCATAATCGTATTTCTGGCAGGCCGCACACAAAGCTATATACCCTTACAGATGCACTGGGACTGAGGGAACCTGGCGAGAACTACACCCGACGACAAAGGGTTTCTCTTTTTATTCTAATGCCCATAACTCCTTCTCAAGGATTGACTACCTCCTGGTACCCACCATGATCGGGAGCGGGCAAAGTGGGAGCTTGAGGCTGAACGTATATTATCTGCGCAGTGGCTATTACAGGCCTCAGAGGAATAGTTCCAACTTAATGAGAGGTCGGTGGAAAGTCAGTCCACTGACCTCCCATAACACTTTATGGGAGGCCTATAACGCAGTGATGAGGGGGAGGCGGCGGTGGGGCATCACAAGTGACTGAGGAGACAGCAGATGGTAGAGAGGGAGGAGGAGGAGGAGAAGGAGTTGGAGGCGGTGGAGAAAGTCCATGTTGAACACCCCACGGTAGGGACAAAAAGGACTCTACTTAAAAGCACTCTAACTCCGCACGCCAGCAAAGGATGAGGCCAGCGTTGCCTTCTGGGATAAAAAGGCCAGAATCTATGAGATGGCAGACAAATGTGGGAGGATGCTAACATGGCTGGAAAAGAGGGACGACGAGGGCCATTAGGTCAAAGAAAACCGAACGGAATTGGGTCACACTTAGACACAGACGGAGGAGATAAGAGGCATTCGCACAGTACTATCAGACCCTCTACAGTGACATGGGGGGAAGGGGAAGGAATAGATGGCGGCCTACCCGGAGGCCATAGATCTAGCCAGGGTGGGGAGATGGAGCAACAGGCGCTGAAGTTGTAGCCCTCCAAGGTGGAATTGCGGGTAGCATTTGGGCAACTGCAGTCAAGGAAGACCTCCGGACCCAGTTGTTTTCCCCTAGAATCCTGAAAGATGGCGGGGCAAAAGGTGCACGAGGCAACAGGAGGGGATGTTACTTGACAGCCTGGAGACCAGGCAATTGTCGGGGGACATGCGTCAAGCCACTATAGTTGTCTTACATAAGATATGGAAGCCCCCAGACTGTTACACCGTGTATAGATCCATCTCCTTATTAAACGGGGAAGTAAGAGTGCTAGCGAAGGTGGTGGCCAATAGGCTCATAGGGGTTTTGGGTATGCTGCTCCATAGTGATCAATGTGGCTTTTTTGTCAGGATGAGTCACGTGAATGAATCTGCGTAGAGTGCACGCTTTAGGATGGCAGCACCTTGCCACATGCCCACATTGCCCTCGATTCGGAAAAAGCCTTTAACTCAGTGAGGTGGGGATTTCTATGGGCAGTGCTGACTAGAATGGGTTTCGGCCCAACTTTCAGAGCTGGGTGAAGTTGCTGTGTACGGGCCCCACAGCGAGAGTTAGGGTGAATGGGGTACTCTCCAGAGAATTCTCATTGTAGAGGGGCACAAGAGAGGGGTGACCGCTTTCTCCCCTGCTGTGTTTACTGGCGATGGAGCCAATAGCCACGAAGATCCAGCCAGAACCCAGGATTAAGGGCTTCAAATGGGCAGAGGGGAGGGAGGACCGAGTATCCCTCTACGCTGACGACAGATTGAGCTACCTGGGCGAGCCCAGGGTGTCTGATCCTGAAGTGATGGAGCTAATTGGGGAATTTGGGAAGCACAGCGGCCTGCAGTTTAATTGGGAAAAGTCACAACTGCTGCCGGTGAGGTGAGTATTGGAGGCTGTGCCTTTGGGATGCCCCCTGGAGGGGGTACTGGGGTCGATTGAATATCTGGGGGTCACCATTGGGGTGGAGGACCACAACTTCCTTCAGAACAACCTAGTCCCAATTTTGGTGAGGGCCATGGCCAACGTCCAGCACTGGAACACCCTGCCGGACTCGTTGATGGAGCGAGCTAACCTGTTTGAAATGATGACACACTACCCAGACTTCTATACGTCCTCTAGAACACCCCTGTGAAGATCCACCAAGGGTCTTCTGTGCAATTGAGGGACTGCAGAGGGAGGCGATTTAGGTTAAGAAGACTCAGAGAGTCACTCTGTCCACACTGGTTTGGTTGGTGTGTTTGGTTTGTGGGGGGGTGTCTGGGGCTCCCAGATATCAAGACATATTACTGGCCTTCCCAACTGGCAACCGTGAACCAGTGGGTGCATGATGACCAGGGAGCCTCCCACATCCAGTATGAAAGACATAGATGGGGATCGAACCGCCTGCACTAACACTGTATAGGCACCCATGTAAAGTTGCCCTGCCGCCACCGGCAAAATGCACGGTGGAGGCGTGGTCAGCAGCCTTTGACGGCATGGGCTGTGCTAGAGCGGTGACAATGGAGACATATATTTGGGGCAATAGAGACCTCCCGTAGGTGGGGAAGTTGGGATACCACCCCAGATGGGTTACAACAGCTGAAGCACATCATAAAACGGCTGAAGCACACCAGTGAACAGGAGCATTTGGCCTCCTTCCGACACTTGCAGGTGGCTCATGGATTGCACTACAATGACCGCTTTACCAACATACAACTGCAGTACGCCATCAACCGCGTGAGTAGGGAGGAATGGGACCTTCAGGAGCGCTCACTGGTTGACGCCAACCTGCTAGGAGTTAGAATACCGGGGAAGGTAATCCTGACACTCTACCGAAGCGATAAACAACTTCTCAACTTCCCCTCTGCACAAGCTGAAGGAGCACTGGGAAAGGGACCTGGGGAATATTGAGGAAGATCTTTGGGTGGGGGTGCTGGGATCAGCAAGGGAAGCTGGGATGTCCAACGGACTGTGTGGTGCAGTTCACACAGTGTATACTACATGAGGGCTTGGCTTCACAAATTGGGGAGGGCTCGGACCCTAACTGCCTCCGGTGCAGCGCAGAGGAGGGCACCTTATTTCACACTATTTGGGCCTGCCCAAGAATTCAACAAGCTACTTTAATGAGAGTCCTGGGGAAACTGGTGCCAGATTGCCCAAAGCTCAGCCTACTGCATGTATGGGGGGAATCTGACTTGTCCAGCAAAGAGTCGAGCTTGATCAAGATAGGGCTAATGGTGGCCAAGCGTGACATAGCAACTTCGTGGTGGGGGGCGGGTCTGTCGCCACGGGGGATCCACTCTTGGCAAGAGGAGGTGGACCACTGTTGCGACCTGGAATTGCGGGTGTTCAAATGGCAGGAGGTGAACTAAGGCAGTACCTTAGGGAGGGAACCAGTAGCAGGCAGGGGCAACGGGAGGGGTGTAGTGGACAGTGGGAGTGGGTGGCACTTTGCGGGGGAAATGGGACAGGCGGGAACAGCACGGGGAAGTAGGACAGGGACGAGCACTGTACTATGGAGGGTGTGTTAGATATGCAGCTCCAGGGTTTGATTTTCTTTTTGCATTTGTTCTGTTTAAAAGCTCAAAGATGGTTTATAAAAATAAAAAAAATGTGAGGGCTGGCAAAGCCTAGACCTCTGTATTGCATTACTAACCTTCCTTTTCTGTTAATCTCTAGAAGTCATCAGTTCTGAGCTACCATTTGTCCTTTTGTCATGCCTGGGCTTAATGTAATACACTTAAAAACATGTGTACTATTCCATTACAGGCATCAGCCACTTTTCTATTGAAATGAATTGATTGAATTTAAAGTTTAACTTGCCCATTTAACATTTTATAATAGCCCTGCTCTGTTGAGTTATTGGATCTTTTCATATTTAGTTTTGCAGAGTGCTGGAAGGGT
Source organism: Ambystoma mexicanum (assembly GCF_040938575.1). Taxonomy (NCBI): domain Eukaryota; kingdom Metazoa; phylum Chordata; class Amphibia; order Caudata; family Ambystomatidae; genus Ambystoma; species Ambystoma mexicanum. The sequence continues at coordinate 931,568,520 of NC_090939.1, forward strand.
TAATGGATAAAGCGTTAAGTAACCCAAAGATCGGGAATATGTTATAAAAACGTTACATGTCTACGAAGATTAGTTAGCTGCAGTAAAGCAAACTATGAGGCGATCCATAAGGGCAATTAAGCGCCCAACTGACTCCTTAAATATAAATTTGTGAAGCAAAGGTATAAGAACCTTTGTAAATCTAGGAGTGCATCATTATTGCAACGAGACGCAGAGTCCTTGCTCCAAGTCCTTTATGAGAGCTTTCTGGACACGGTTGAATACCCAGGATAAACTGAATGCTATTAGTCAACTGAATGCAGTCCCCGAACCGGTATGTGTCAAGATCTTTGAAGATATGTACGCACTGAGGAAAGAGGACCAGAATAGCCAGATGGTATTGGGCAGGGGGATTCACTTGACTTCGCAGTGATTAATCTCAGTAGAATTGGAAGGGGTTATGGAAATGATTAAAAGCTGTAAAACCTTGAGAGCCCCAGGCCCAAATGGTTTAACAAACAGTATATTCAAAGCAGACCCAGTTAACTGGGAAAATGCTGACTGTATTATTTAAGAGCATTGTTAATCTGGGCACTTTCCAGAAATCGTGGGAGATTGCCCATGTGGTTCCTATCTTTAAGAAGGGCACGAGGATCGTACCTAAAAATGACCGCCCAATCTCCCTGATTGACATGGACAGTAAGATCTTCATGTCCCTCTTACTTGAGCATGTGGATGCATGGGCCCTTTCTATCCATAGATTAAAAACATTTCAGACGGGTTTTAGAAAGAGCCACTCAACTAATGTTAAGAGACTTGTTCTTAGAGCTGTCCAGAAATTGGTGTGGGCTGACCAGTCTCGTCGCACTTGTGGCTTTCATAGACCTTTTGGCAGCCTTTCATAGAGTGGTCCGTAGAAGACTTTGGCAGAAATGTGATGCGTGGGGATTGCCACCTGGTTTATTGAATCTCATAGTGCGGTTGTACGCATACTCGGGCATAAGGGTTTGTATAAATAATGCAGGCTTCTTATCTAGAAGAATGGATTCAAGATCAGGTCTGAGGCAGGGGTGCGTTTTGGCCCCCTGCCTCTTCAACTTCTATTTTTCAGATATTTATAAATGTTTGTCTTCTGCTTTTATCCCTCCAAAACTGGGTCATTTGAACATTTCCTGGCTTGACTATGCCGATAATTTCATTGGATTACCTTTCTCCGCAGTTCCTCATCTTGATTCCTCATCTTGATAGATATCCATCATCCAGCTCTGCTGCTCGAACCTTTTCGCCAGGGGGCGTAGTGGACCTTGACTCGGCCGTCGATCCCTCTTGCTTGACTCCCGATCGTCGGCTCCAGGAATGACGTCAGGCGTCCTATATTTAGAACATCACTTACACCCCATGCTTCAGTTCCTTTTTTCTGCATGCTTGCACGCTGCATCGGGAACACGACTTTGAGTTTTCTCAACGTTTTTTTGAAATTGTTGTTTTCCTCCGAAAACCTCAACGTGATGTCATCACACTGGATTTCAGGCTTGAAGTGGTGCAGCGATTGTGAGGACAAAATGTTTGTAACCGACCCCCAAAGCGTGTGTCTGTGGTGTCTAGGTGTTGGTCACGAAACGGAGGGCTGCGTGTCATGCAAAAAGATGCAACCGAAATCCCTACTTGAGATGGCTGGGAAACTGACATTGGGTCGACCGTTTGCAAAATCTCTGGTGCAGTCGCTCATCCGGTCTTCTGAGGCAGAGACTGAGGATGCCACCCCCGAAAAGAGGAAAGAAAAACATCACAAAGTCCAAGAAACAGACCCATACTAGGAGCCATTCCTCGTCTTCCTCGTGGAAGAAGCGTTACCAATGTCATCGGCGCGAGTCCAGATCCTCGTCTGAATGAGGTAAGACCTTTACAGGGCCGACTGCTCGAGAAGAGTGGGAAAGTTTTAAAACTTCAGTGCTTGAAATGTTTAGACCGCAAGCTGCTGTAGTTACGGCTCTGGCCCCCGACTGGCAAGCATTGACGGCCTAAGCCGAGCTTGGTGCTCCCGACCCCAAGCCATGCTCATCTGCCTGCTGCTCTGGTTTCACAGCTGGCATGTATTTTCTAAAGAAAGTGGCTCATCTGATGACGGTCCCCGGTTATTGAAGAGACCATCGAGAAAAAGCAAAATGGCAGATTCGGAGGCGTACACTTCAAGGTCTAACTTGTTAATAAATGCTGCATCAGCATTGGTCAGACGTTGACTGATTCGTGGGGGACCTAGCCATCAACACAGGCAAAGACAGGCATTATCCTGTGAAGACATCAGGACCAGCAGGGGGACCCTCTCTCCCCACAACGAGGCCTGGAGGCCTCCGTCCACCCCCCCACTACCCACACGAAAGGTAAGCCCTGTTGGGCTTTTGTGGGGGCCTTAGCACCCTGTGAAGAAGTGGTGCACTGGGTGTACATTCGTTTTGAATCCTCAGAAATATGAAATAATTATTTTTAAAAGTCTTTGATTGCCAATAACGTTTGCTGCAGCGTTCAAATGCTCCTATGTGCCTTGGGTGCCTATACTTTTCATTGTGTACTGGGACTGAGCCATCCTTTCCATAATGGCTGCTGCCGAATTTGCTGGCTGTGAACTGCCTGCCATGCTAGGAGAAGCGCAGCTCTGATTGGGCCCCTCTTCCATCTGAGGCCGAATCAGGCAAGCCAGCAGGCGAAAGCCGGCCCACCTCCAATGCCCGAGTCTAAGGCTCTGTCTCTACCTGTCCGGGCCGAGAAGGACCCCCAAAAGTTATGCCTCAGTCTCCTGACTTGATCCGTGGACATCTATGCTCCTTGCCTAACTTGAAGTGAGTGATGGCTGTACTCATTCATTACCACCTCCAACAATCCTACTGAACTCATCAACTCGGCATTTGTACTTTACGTTCTCTGCCACTACCACTCTTCATCTCATGTCACTGCATTCAGGGTGTGTGTGTACCCGTTAAATCTGTGCACGTCTTATCTCTTAATACTCTTTCTTTCTGGATTGCATCCATGCCTTTTTGACTACTTCCACTAGGCCACCTGGTGAGTTTAGCTAGAACTGTGCTGTGCAGCCACTCTTCTTTCATTCCTCAACTATCCTTTTGCCGCTACTATGGCTCTTTCCATCCCTCCTATTTTCTCTAACTGCTACACTATCACCTATCCCCCTCTCAAACGAAGTCCGGTAGAAAAAAGCACAAAAAAGACATCTTGAATGCAAACCCTACGTCAGCGCTTTCTCCAGAGAGGTTTTCACTGACATCATCTTCTCTGTCCCCTCTCCAGATTTATGGACCCCCATTTAATCTCCACTCCCTCTCCTTCCACATCCTCTACCATTAACAGTGTCACAAGTTGGGAAGTTCTCTTGGCCAGCTTCTCATACTCAAGTTGCTTCGTTAATGTCTATCACACAGGCACTATCCTGGTTCAGGGTCCACAACCCAACCTTCTTCTCTTTGACCGGATCCTGCCTTCTCTCTTTAACCGTCATGCGTATGCGTTGTCTGGATTCACTAAGGGTTCACCCTCACTGACTTTGCCATCGCTTGGATTTACTTTTGGACACATTGACTCTTGGGTTCCCTGGATCGCCCACTCAGGTTGGCCCTGAATATCGCTGTGGCCATTGTCTTTGTGAATTCCTTGCCTACGTTTTGTGTTCCCTTCAAACTCTAGCGTTGCAGGAGCCAAGCCTGCAGGTTCAGCGATGCCAGGTCGTGGTGGAAGATGGCGCCTCCTTCTCTGGAGAGAAGATCCGCGTCCGCTTGATGGATGGTGACGTTGACAAGTCCAGAAGGTCCGGGAACCAGATCTGCCTCGGCCACGCCGGTGCGACGAGGATCATCCTGCACCAGGACCTCTTGAGCTGGTTGATGAGTCGAAGCAGCAACGGCAACGGAGGGAACGCATACAGGTATAGGCCGTCCCAGGAGAACGAGAACGCATTGCCCATGCTTCTCGGCTGGTGAAACCTGCTGGCGAACCTCTAGCACTTCGAGTTCGTCGCTGTTGCGAACAGGTCGATTTGGGGTTTGCCCCATCGTCGGAAGAGTTGATCCACCTGATCCTGGCGCAGCTCCCACTCGTGACACGCACGCAGCTCCCTGCTGAGCGAGTCGGCGATGGTGTTTCTTTCTCCTGCCAGGTGGAAGGGAACCAGGAACATCCCCTGGGCGACCGCTCAGTGCCACAGATCCTGTGCCTCCTTGGATAGGGCTGGGGATCTGATGCCTCCCTGCTTCCGTATGTAAAACATTGTCGTGGTGTTGTCCGTGAAGATCCGCACCACCTTGCCCTTGAGCGACGGGAGGAACGATTTGAGAGCCCAGAACACGGCTCGGAGTTCCAGGATGTTGATGTGCAGGAGCCTCTCCTCCGGGAGCCAGAGGCCTCATGCGTGGAGAGGAGGGACTTGATGGACCTCACCCTGGCCACGTCCGTGGCTAGCAGGCGCTGCACTTTGCCCAGAATGCCAGTAAAAGCTCGAGAGCTAAGCACGAGGACTCCCAACACTTGAACGTGCGGTAAAAATCGGAAGATGGCTGCCAGAGGCGGGGCTTAGGGAGATGGCAGTCATTGGCTGTGGTCAGTATGACGCAGAGATCAGTGATTGGTTACTACTACGAAAGACAGATCAGAAACGAAACTGATACTGATTTTTTCTTTACCGAGGATTCCCAGCCTGACGACGGGAATATTCATGAGTATGTGAATCCCGCCAGACCCCATGCTGGAGAACAACAGTTACAGGTAAGTAACTTGTTCCTTCTCCAATTCCTGATTCCCTGTATGAAGGAAGGAAAATCTGTATGGACTACGAGTGCACAAAAAGGAGGGGCAGGGGTAGGGGGGGCTATTCATTTTGCCGGTCACATAAGCTTGAACTGCAAAATATTATTGGGTGAACTGAATATGGATATAGAGACTCTGCTTTGTAACCCAGATAAGGTCAAAAATACGTTTTACGATAGAGATTGGGTCAATACCATTGACCGCTTTCGCGGATGCAAGTCTATGAACCATCTTGCCCATGAGCATCAAAAAAGAGGGTCCATCTCACCCTTTCTACTTCAGTTCCCCAACCGTTACTACAGATCAATTCTGATGAGAGGTGAATGATTATACCGGGGGAAGTTTTCTGTAAATTTTGTATGAGTAAGAATTCAGTTGAAACTATTAAACATCTGTTACTGCACTGCGGGAGACATCCAAAGAACGACCTATCTGGGGAAGTTGTTTACAGATATTGAATGGTGCAACGAGGAAAACATATCGCGACAATGTCTGGGCGCTGAGATAATTTCATACGGGCTAGCCCTGTCCGCCTTTTTAAAATCGCCCGATCTGAACACTCCTATTTAAAGTTTTGTAGTTTGCTTATTTACATTAACTTTTAGGACTATTTCATGCCAGAATCAACCTTTTGTATGAATACATTTTTTTATCTTGTTAAGCCCTTAACCAGTATTTTATTAATGATCGTATTGAATAGAATGTTTTATCCATTAATCAATTGTATATATTATTCACTATTGATCTTTGTAAAATGTTTTAATCTTTGTTTGTGTCCTTTTAATTTTTGTAAAGATTTTTTGTAAACCATACATGATTAAAAAAAAAATCTCACAGGTTCTTGCCCCCGCTGTGAAGCCTGGACTGTAGGCCCCTTATCCAGTACTGTTCTCTTACCTCTGACACCCATTTAGAATATCTTTTGTTTGAGTGTTAGTTTCCATTGTTTTACATGTTTGAACACATTGCTATAATTGTGAGATTTAATTATCGTTTCAAATTTTGAACTCCGTTCTTTTAAAAAAAAGTTTTTTTCTTTATTTTCTTCCACCTCATAGGGTGATTCGCCCAATGGTTCGGGCGATGGCAAAGGAGTAAAGTCCTTGGTTAATAAAATGACAGTTGCTCTGAAGACCAAATCTGTGAATGTGAAAGAAAAAGTGATAAGCTTTATTGAGAATACATCTGTTCCTGTTGACAGGTAGGTTGATATTTTAGTCCCTTAGTACTGTATTTAATAGTTAAATGTCCCGATAACCATTTCTCAAGGTCTAGAAATGCATGTTATTTATTTGTAATGTCGTAGCCAATTTAATCCGTTGAAAATGGAACCCGGTAAAAGGGCCAGGCCCCTAGTGATTTAGCACTATCAAATGTTTAGTGACACATTGATTTCTAAGACATTGTTCTTACATTCAAGTGCCATTAAAACCTAGTTTTAACTATTATTAACATTACAAATTGTGTGCTGGTCATGTTTTTCAGTTTTGTAAGTGTGTTTGTTGCAGTTTCCTCTCTTTGTTTTACATTGCTGTAAAACTTTTTCGAGGGGATTGGGTCCTCCGACGTATTCCATATCTATGACAGGTAATGTCCACAGCTGTGCTGCTTTGGAAAATCTTTGGCATCTGCGTCGATGCGCCGTCCCCGAGGACCTTCTCCAACGGCCGACGTGATAAGTAGGACGCACGACGCCCATAGCCTCAGTTCCGTTTTTTCCGCGAACGTGTTCGCTTCGTGAATCTCGGTACGCCTCGACTCGTTGGAGTTTGCTGTTTTCAATTCTCGGTTCGTTGAACCTGTTCGGTTTGTTGTGAAGACCTGTTCGTGGCGATGTCTTTCTCATCTTCAACCCCGCGTCCGGGCTTCAAGAACTGCGGGGACTGTGGGTCCAAGATGTCGGTCACGGACTCGCATGACGCCTGCCTCTGGTGCCTCGGGGAGGCCCACGATACGGACGACTGTGTCGACTTCAGTCGGTCATGGCAAAGGCCTTGCAGGAACGCAAGAAGAAGCTGTCGGTAGGCCAGGTGTCTAAGCCCCGGAAGTCGAGGTCTGCGGGGCTTTCGACGGATGACTCCGAGGGGTGACTCTCCGCGTCATCATCGGAAGTCCAGTGGGTCTCCTTCCAGGAGTCGGTCTTGCCACTCCTCCGCCTCTTTGGGGCATTCCCGGAAGCGCCGGCATAGGTCGCCTTCCCCGTCCTCTTCCGAGGACTCCGTCCGTCGGCGGGTCGCTTATCCCTCCATGCAAGCGACGCCGGAGGAATGGGCTTCCTTCGGAAAGCAGATGCTAGCGATTCTTGAATCGCAGGGCACCGGTCCGTCCGCGCCTCCGAGTGGGGTCGGTCGGGAACGGTCGAGAGACACCGCCCGTACGCCTTGGGGCTCGGGTGGTCGGCACGGCTCGCGGGAAAGGTCCCGCTCGGACAAGGGTAGCCGTTCTCGCCATGCCTGTTCCAGGACGTCCCGGTCCTCGACGCACTGGAGACCGCGTGATCCTATGCCGTCTTCGAAGAAGACGTCGACGCCTGTGGCACCGAGGCCGTCGACGATTTCTCTCGAGGCTCCGCCTCCGAGGGGGTCGTCGACGCGGTCGGCGCCTAGGTCGTCAAGGGACACGCTTGGAGCTCCGGCTTCGAGGCCTGTGTCGACGCCGCCGATGCTGGCGGCGCTGCAGCTGACGTCGACGCCGATTCGCTCGACGTCGACGCGTTTTCTGTCGACGCTGGCGCCGACTCGTTCGGCGTCCTCGACGCCTTTCGAAGCGGTGGTGTCGGAGGGGCCCCGTGGCACAGGGTTTGCCCCTAGAAAGGCTATGGCTAAGGTCAGGCACTGCTTTGGTCCACAGAGGTCTTCCTCTCCCCGCCTGGAGTACATTTCAGAGGGTGATGAAGGCTCTGATGGGGGCTTGGTTACGGTTCCAGATGACCTTATCTCGGGCCATAGCCAGTTTGATGATCTGCGGCAGTCGCTGCATGATGCCAGTGGACTGGACACCTCTCCGGAGGTGGAGTTTTGTAGGCCGGAGCCTGGCACTCATGCCGATTCTTCATATCGGCGCCTTATGTCTCGGGTCACCGAGTACTTGGGTTGGTCAGCTCCCCCAGGGGAGTTCGTTCAGGATGATCTCACGGACATCCTTGATCTCGGTCCCCCCCACTGACCCGGTTTTGCCTTTTCATATGGCTCTGCAGAGAAGGGTGGCGGCGGTGGCTTGGACTGCTCCGGAGAGTCTCCCGGCAGTGGGCAAGTCTTTGTCGCGAAAATACCGTCCAGCCAGTAGCGACACCTGCTACTTGTCTAGGCATCCCACTCCGGAGAGTTTGGTGGTGCAGGCGGCTACGGCCGCGGCAAAGCAGGCGTCGTATCCTACTATCCCTCCAGATAGGGACGACAAACGTTTTGACGGCTGGGCGAAGAAAGTGTTTCTGGGGGTATGGCGCTTCAGGCGGCCAACTCCATATGTGCCTTGTCTCGTTTCACACACACTCTGTGGAACTGTGTTGCATTAGCGGCTGAACATATTCCCGAAGTGGACGAACGGGATGGTTTCCTTGCTATGGTTCAGGATGGCAAGGATGCTATGTGTGAGGCCGTTCAGTCGGGTTTGGACTTGGCGGATTGTGTCAGCCGGTCCATGGCGGCGAGCACCGTAATGCACAGGTTTGCGTGGTTGCGGAAAGTCTGGGTTCGCTCCTGATGTGCAGTCCCGGCTCCTCAACATGCCCTTTGACGGTGAACACCTTTTTGGCAGCAAGGCTGACGAGAGCCTTGAGAGGTTGCAGACCTCCAAAGCTGCAGCGAAGTCGTTGGGTGCTGCAGTTAGCCAACCTCCGCGTTTTTTCGTCCTAGGGGACAGCAATGGAGGGGAGGTTCCTTTCTCTATTACTTGTCCTTCAGTAAAGCGAGGGGAGCTAGCAGTCAAAGAAGCCATCGTAAGAGTGCCAGTGGTGGAAATAAAGGTACTCGAGGTGCCAAGGCCGCTCGGGCAGTTGCCTCTTTACCCTCCGGCAACACCGCAGCCGCTACCACTCAGTCATGAGGCCAGGTCCCATGGTTCGCCGGTTGGGGGAAGGCTGGCGCAGCATCTTGTAGAGTGGCAAGCCATTACTTCGGATGTGTGGGTTCTGGAGATCATAACCCACGGCTACTGTCTTCCTTTTCGGCAGAGGCCTCACGACAATCCACCAGGGAACCTCTCTTTGAAGTGTCCGGATCCGCTCCTTGCGCAGGAAATTCGAGCCCTGCTGGAGAAAGGTGCCATAGAACTGGTGCCTGTAGCGGAGAGGAACAAGGGATGGTATTCCCCTTATTTCTTGATTTCAAAGAAAGACGGGGATTGAGACCCATCATGGACTTGCGCGGTTTGAACAAACTCCTCAGGAAGGACAAGTTCAAGATGGTGACTCTTTCTCAAGTCCTCCAGGCCCTTCAACTTCAGGACTGGTTGGTGTCTCTCGACTTCAAGGATGCTTACTTCCATGTGCCGATCCATCCCAAGCACAAGAAGTACCTGAGGTTCGAGGTTGGCGACTCGCACTTTCAGTTTCGGGTCCTGCCGTTCGGATTGACCTCAGCCCCAAGGGTTTTCACCAAGCTCATGCTGGTGGTGACAGCGCATCTCAGGAAAGCGGGGATTCACATCTACCCCTACCTGGAAGATTGGTTGATCAGGGGGAGCTCTCCCTTGCAAGTTCTAGATCATCTGTCCGTCACCTGCCACTCCCTTCACAGGATGGGCTTCTCCCTCAATTTAAAGAAGTCCCATTTGACACCAACGCAGCGGCTCCAGTACATCGGAGCAGTGCTCGACACGTCCCTGGGGCAGTGTTTTCCTCCTCAGGTGAGGGCTCTTCACATTCAGCAGATGGTGCACAAGTTTCAGTTCGCCCAGGATCTCCCAGCGTCCGAGTGCTTGAGACTGCGCGGCCTCATGGCATCCTGCATTCTTCTGGTGCCAGAGGCTTGTCTGTGGATGAGATTTTTGCAGTGGGCACTCAGGCTCCAGTGGTCTCAGTCCTCTGGCAGGCTGTCGGACCCTGTTCAGGTGCCGGCCTCGGTGGCCCGGGACCTTCTGTGGTGGGCCGTCGAGGGCAATCTGATGAAGGGGGCCCCATTTTGGCTGACCTGGCCGGAGGTGACGATCGTGACGGACGCATCCCTCACGGGATGGGGAGCTCATGCCAACGAGTTGACAGTCAGCGGTCTTTGGTCTCCATCGGAGTCCAGACTCCATATCAATCTGCTGGAGCTGAGGGCCGTCAGGCTAACCCTGAAGGCTTTTCTGCCGACTGTGCGCGGAAAGAGTGTCCTGATTCTAACGGACAACACGGTGGCCATGCACTACCTCAACAAAAAGGGGGTGGCAGGGTCACTTCCACTGTGCAGGGAGGCGATGCAGCTCGAATTCTGGGCCATCCAGCAGGAAGTTTCGATCTCGGCTGTTCATCTGGCCGGAATCGACAACGAGACGGAAGATGCTCTGAGCAGGCAGAGCTCGATCTCTCACGAGTGGGAGCTGGCTCAGGAGATTCTCCTGGAGATCTTCGCCCTTTGGGGGACCCCTCAAGTGGATCTCTTTGCCTCCAGTATCAACCGGAAGTGCGAAATGTTTTACTCGCGGGAATTTCCTCCAAAAGGAGCCTTAGGAGACGCGTTCGTGGTGGAGTGGTCATTGCCACTGCTGTACGCGTTTCCTCCAGTCCCCGTCATCCCGCAAGTGCTGCAGAGGTTACGGAGGTTCGGTTCCTGGATGGTCCTCATTGCTCCGGCGTGGGCCCAGAGGACGTGGTACCCGGACCTTCTAGACTTGTCCATCTGCCCTCCACGTCGTCTTCCCTACCGAGACGATCTGCTCTCACGGGAGGAGGGTCAGGTTCTCCATCCAGAGGTCGGTTCCCTCAATCTTCACGCTTGGCTTCTGAAAGGTTGAGGTATAAGGATTGGGACTTCCCTGAAGACGTGATGGAGGTGTTGCTCTCGGCCAGGCGGCCGGCAACAAAGTCTCTCTAACCGTTGCCGTTTGAGAAAGTTCTGCGACTGGTGGAGTTGAGAATGTGGATGCTTTTGAATGTGATATTCCCATGGTTCTGTCTTTTTTGCTTTCTTTGGCCTACAGGGGCTTGCAAGTGGGGACCATTAAAGGTTACCTGGCGGCGCTGTCCATCTTTAAGCGCTCGTCTGAAGAGTGTTCCTATTTTAAGATTCCTTTGATTTCGCAGTTTTTGAAAGGGCTCACTAATGTGTTCCCTCCGTCACCTTTTCTGGTGCCCGGTTGGGATCTGAACCTTGTTCTTAAGTTTCTTATGGGTGCTCCGTTTGAGCCTTTACATTCTTGCCCTTTGAGGCTGTTGACTCTGAAAACTGTGTTTTTGGTTGCGGTTACTTCCGCTCGCAGAGTGAGTGAGTTACAGGCACTTTCAGTTAAGCCACCCTTCACTGTGTTTCAGAAGGACAGGTTTGTCCTTAGAGTTCGTCCTTCTTTTCTTCCGAAGGTGGTTTCGGAATTTCATTTGAGCCAGAAGGTTGTTCTTCCGGCGTTCTATCCTCCTCCACATCCTGGTAAGGAAAAGGAGAGGCTCCATAGGCTTGATCCTAGGAGAGCGTTGAGCTTTTATATTTCACGCATGTCCCGGGTCAGAGTGGACGATCAAATTTTCATTGGTTACGCTGCAAAGCGTTTGGGACAAGCTGTGACGAAACCGACTTTGTCTCGTTGGATTATTTTAGCTATCTCCGAGTGTTACCGCTTGGTGGGTAAGGACCCTCCAGCTGGCTTGCGGGCCCATTCTACCAGGGGAGTGGCTGCGTCTACTGCCCTGCAGAGGGGAGTTCCTATTTGTCACATCTGTGATGCAGCCACCTGGGCTTCAGTACATACTTTTGTACGTCACTACTCCCTCGATTCCATCAGAGGGCAAGATCTGGCCTTTGGCAAGGCAGTTCCCTATTCCGCAATTTGATTGGGCATGCTAAATTTGTATTCTAAATTCTTTCCCAACTCCTTGCTTGGTACTGCTTTGGGAGTCTGTCATAGATATGGAATACGTCGGAGGACCCAATCCCCTCGAAGAACAAGTTACTTTCTTACCTAGTAACGTTCTTTCGATGGGATGGTCTGACGACGTATTCCATATTGCTCCCTCCCTGCCTTCCCGCTGCAGAATTTTTTTTTTTTTGCGATTGCAGCTTGCGTTCCGCAAGGCCTTGTGTGTCTGACTAGCAGAAAACTGGTGCCACACGTTCTGGGGAAAAAACCATAACTGAGGCTATGGGCGTCGTGCGTCCTACTTATCACATCGGGTGACGTCGGCCGTCGGAGGAGGTCCTCGGGGACGGCGCATCGACGCAGGACGCAGACGCCAAAGATTTTCCGAAGCAGCACAGCTGTGGACATTACCTGTCATAGATATGGAATACATCGTCGGACCATCCCATCGAAAGAACGTTACCAGGTAAGAAAGTAACTTGTTCGTCTCACTGAAAATGTCAAATGTTTTGCTCACCCATTGCCATGAATACCAGTCCTCCACATGCACACAGCACTCCATTTTGTCTCACTTGCCAATGGTGAGTTATCACTCACCAATGGCTATAAGAGAGTGCATATTATGAGGCCTAGTTCTCTACCACAGACTTCCTTGGGTGAGCTCTGGCTGAATGAACTACTTTATACTGATAACCTCAAATGATGACAAAATGTGACTGGCCTGCAAGTTGATAATGTCACACCCAGTGAAAAATGTAACACCCCTCGGGTTAGCAGATAAAAGCATCCCAGAAATGCTATAGCTGAATAGATTTGGGGTCTATAAACTATTAAAGATTAATATACGGTAATGGTTTATAGAATTTAAAATTAAACTACATCCCATTTTAGAAGTCTGTAAACATAAAATAAGGTGCAAAAGATTGTGATGTGTGCCCCTATTTGACAAAATTCATGACTTTACTCTAACTGAAATCAGTAGTGCTTTAAAGGCCAGGCCATACAACTAATAGAAACTCTAAATATGTAGAAACAAGTGAAAGAGCCTTCCTTAACTTTTCTTTACTGCCTGAAAAAGTGTGGAGCTGTACAGTTATTGTGTTTCCCCTTCCATGAATTTTGTTGGCCAACATCTTATTTTTAGTTGAAGACATTTCACTTTGAAATCTTAGTCACAGCAGGTCATTTCCAACACAAGATGAATGCCTTGCCCCACATGTTAGCTTACTCCAGAGTGTACTTTAAAACCATCCTCGATTATTTATTTTTGTTTTCTCATCACTTCTGTTCTGGCTGCTTATTTAAGTTACTAATTTCCTAACATTTTAGCTAGGGTCACTGGCATAGTCAGTGTGTGAAATTCTGTGGACCATTGTAGGCATTGTTATATCTAGGCACTTCCCAGCACATCATACTTGGCAGAGGAGTCCTTATTTTACTTTCCTTAATCTTTGTCCTTTTGTAACCTTATTATTTGTATATTTTATTTTCTTTTGACTGTCATAACACAATCGTGAATCCATTGGTCCTCATAAGAACGTGTTCCAAAGTCACTGTAAGTGACCTTATCTGTACAGTTCTCCAAATCATTGTGGGCCTGTTTTCAATACCCATTACATTGGGCGATATTTTTCAAGCGCTGTTCTCATGTGAAATATAGCATTAAAGAAACTGTTTTTTGCAGGAGCATGGATTGTCTTCATTCTAAAAGAAGCATTGCTCAATTGTTTTTGTCAATATTGTATAGATTACAAGATATTTCAACCAATGTAAAATATGGTTTCCGGATTAGCACGTGGGACTGTAGAGTATTAGAGGGGACACATTGAATTTGACTTGTTTCTAGTGGCTTCCACAACAACCCTAGTCTAATTTACAATGCTGCATGTTTAGATTTCCTAACACAGCATTGTTTTTCTTCAATTTATTTTGTTAACCCTCTCAAGCACATATTCCAACACAGATTTAACAATTGGAACTTTAAAATAAATGTTTAGGTTTCCTTCATCCAGACAAGTACTCATTTGCTGTTTTATAACTGGTCTGCTTTTTATATTGCTGGATGTTTCCTTCACCTTTTAGGTCAAAGTGGGCATATATTTTCTCTGGAGTAGTGGTGGTTGCCTACTCATCTGTGTATCTTCACATAATTTGTAGAGAAAAGGGCACACCTTGAGTTCCTTGTAAACATTCCCTTTAAATCGATATGTAATATCCCTATCTCATAGTTGTAAATAACAAGTTGGGTACAAACCAGTGATGATTTCCCTAGATTAATGTGAAGCCTGTTCAGTGACTTCGATAAAATGTATTCAGTGTTCACCTCACAATGACAGTCTGAATATCAAGGTTATGAAAGAGGTATTTAAGATGTGTATCCTTTTGTATGTGACTACCATGTACAGTATTCTTACATCTGACATAATGATGTCAACCTATTTTATGCTTTTGACATATACTTCACGACTCCTACTTAGCTTACCACTGATTGCCATACAAGAACATCTGGTCACATCCCTGTTCTACCTCTTGATACCTCTGTGGTTGCCACAGTTTTTCTTGGATATTGAGAAAATAATTAATGCATCTGTGTATTTACTCTACACGTGTCCTGTGGTGAATATCCTATTTGACACAACCCATCATGTCACCCCTGCCCATGATCTCTTTTCTTCTAGTTGTACGTTCTATATATGTAAATGTTTGAACTGGGACATATTATACAACCATCTGTACATAGCCTGTGCTGTCCACTTTGTAATTGCCCCCTCCTGGATTATTACTTGCCAAATTATCGCTTTACATTCTGTAAAGCACCCGGCAAAAAGGACTTCTCTGTTTTTGCCCTCATGTTTAGTGTTTCAGATTCAAGCATTCTTCTTGTGAAATAAATATATACACTGCCTGAAGTTTGTATTTTATTTATGAAGCGCCTATGCCGAAGCACTGTACAATAGCATAAAAGCAGTACAATAACAATTGAAGGGTGATCATAAGAAGATGGTTACATTAGACTAGAGGGGAGATAAGATTTTAGGCGGGAGCGAAAAAGGAGAATGGAGAATGAGGAGCAAATGGACAGAGGGAGTTCCTGTTTTGCAAGCAAGGAGTACAAATGAGCAGAAACAAGATTGAGCACACATTGGTTTAGGTACAGAAAGGAGAAAGTGAGATTGAGATTGAAGAGTACAAGAGGCGGAGTAGAAGGAAATGAGTGAAGATAGATAATGTGGAGCAAGACCTTGTAGACATCTGAACTTCGTAGAGAGAGATTGAAAGATAAGCTGGGATTCAAAAGAAAGGCGGGAATGGGAGTGCAGAGCAAAAAAGATTGAAGATCTAGAGGGAAGAGATGGAATGGCACACACTAAGTTGTTTGACAGAGCAGAGAGGTGCCAGATGATATGTTGGGAGGCTGATCAAGGGAAGAGCAATATGAGATGAGAGAACACAAGAGCAGAGACCAGATTTTTTGTGTGGCAGATATAAAACGAATAAGTATGATATTGCAAATGTTAAAAAATGAATAGCGGCAGCTCTGAGAAATATTGGAGATGTGAGCAGAAAAGGTGAGAGAAGCGACAGATCACGCCACAATTGCATGCAGCATAAGGAAAACAGATGAACAGTTGGAAAATAATGATGTGGTGTGCATGGTGAAATTAAACGAAGATGGAAAGAAAATAACTTCTGTTTTATACAGGTCTATGTATTTGTAATGTGAGTGCATCCACTGTTGAATTTCTAGTAGGCATTGTGACGAATCAAGGGAATTCGTCCCTTCTCCTCAAGGGGGGCCCTTGCCCTGTGAGGCTAGGGAGGTGAGCCCACTCCACAGCACCCTCCCTAGGGGTCGAGGCAAGTGGGACCTCACTGGGAGAGACACTCCCCCTTCGGGAACAAGGGACACCATTCCTGTGAGGAACTCCCTAAAACTGCACACACCATGGCCAAGATGGGATGCTCTACAATATCAGAGACTGTTAACTAATACTGGGACGAAGAAACACCTAATAGAGGTCATTATCATATCAAAAAAGAACATGTCCCTTAAACCCAAATATCCAATCCACTGGAACGAATGTGTTGACTAGCGTATGCTTGACAAGCAATGAGGAGAGAGGACTGCACAGGAAGGCCCCGACCTGCGTAACACCTGTGTAGAGGAAGGAACGCCTACGCTGGGAAGGGACGGCCCGAGCTGCGTAACACCTGGCGGCGGAGTAAGTGTAAACCAAGAGACCCGCAAGATTCAAACTTGCACGAGACTGGGGAGTGGGACACCCGCTCTTAGGTGAATCCCCAGTGTGAGAAGCCGAAAGGGCAGTAGCCCAGAGGAATGTGGTTAGTAAGACCACAAAGGTTCTGTGGAGCTGGTCCACAAACTATCTCCGAGACCACAGAGGTATACTGCAGCAGGGTGTCCGGTCACTCATCAGGCCACCGTGATGCTGTGGGGAGAAGAAACCACCAGAGAAAGGAGACACTTGTGAAACTAAGCCGACGGCCGTCCAAGCTAAGAGAGATGGTCCCCGAGGTACACTGCTCCTGAAGAGGTTCTCATTCACAGACAAAGGTAACAGGGAAAAAGGGAGTAACAGGATGCCCTGAGGGAATCATTGTATCATGCAACCAACTCATCTTAGTTGAAATGATGAGACAAAGTCTAGTCTCAAGTTAATGAACTTGTGTTGTGATACCAGAGAAAAGATTCCTAAAAATGTGTATGTTAAGAGAAAAGAACAGTGCCTAATAATATCCTGGTAAAAGGGGAAGTAAACTCAACAATCTGTAAAAGAAGAAAATAATAATAAAGCAAGAGAATATTATAAGCCAGAGTTCAGATGAACGGTCCAATTGAACTATGTACAAAAGCAAATAAGGACGGGACCAGTTCATTTATAATTGCCCTGGAGGGAAGGGTTACCTGAATAAGTGTTTCTCAAGAATACACTGAAACCAGCAACCAGGAAAATAGAGCCTATAAAAGAGCTCTAAAAGGATTACCAAAGAAGTGGAAAACTTCAATAGTCCACTTGAACAGTTACAGAGACTAATATATGAAATCACAACAGACTATCTGAGGATTGTGTATTAATCAAGAATCCCAGAGACTGATACTAGAAGTATCCTCAGGAGAAGGGTGTCATTCTGCTGATCCAAGTTAGTTTTCATATTGGTAGGGTCAGTTAGGGTAGTTTTGGGCAGCAGATGTATTCCTTTGGACATTCAAGCATGGCGGAGGAGCACCTTGGTAACATAGGCAGGACCCACCCATAGTTATAGGAAAAATCAGGCTTTATACTTTAAATATTAATGCAACTCAATGAAACCTGTCCAAAGAGTGTCTGCATTAGTCTTCTGATCCGCCACAGCAGGTAGAAAGAGTAGACTGGAGATTATCAGAGATGTTGGAGTGATAGAAAGGTTTGGGGGTCATCTGTATAAAAAAAAAAGAGAAAACAGATTTAGCGATAACAGGCGGGGATGGGGGTGTTTTGTCGAGTATATACAGAGGGAACTGAGCTGTGGCGGGGCGGCACCAAATTGTAGAGAAAGTGGAGCAGAAAGAGTGCTAACCCAAGAAACCGAACAAGCAGTCGGAAATATCGTAGGAAAACTAGTATAAAACAATGCCAGAGGCAGCCAAGGAAAAGCATGTGGTTAAGAGAGGGATGATCTACAGTGTTAAAAGCCACAGAATCATCAAGAAGCGCAAGTATCGAAGAATGTTAAAGATGGTGTGCAGAGAGTAAGGAATTAAAGACATAAAGCAGTGCTGTTTCGGTCGAGGACATTGGTCAGAAGCCTGATTGATGAAGAGGAAGTAGTGCATGATTATGAAGAAAACCAGAAACTTGTGAATAAACGACTCATTCAAGAGGTTTGGAAAGAAAGGCAAGGTGGCAAAGAGGACTTTAATTGGACGGGAGGGATAGGTTCAGGGTAAATATTTTAAGAAATTGGAATGATAGCATTGTGAAGAACCCAAGGGGTTGCGTCCCCCTTTTACTCCAGATGAGCACTACCCCAAGTTATAAGACTCATAGGCTTTGTTGCACAAAGTCTCGAACAAAAATGACATCAGTAACTAGTGCAGTGAGTACTGTGATGAGGAAGCCACAGAAGGAGGCTCAGAACCATGTGGAACAATGTACTCCTTTCTTTGTTTAATAATAGTCCCATCAACAAAAGAGAAGGACACAACACACATTGTTGTAGTAGTGGAAGTCGTAGCAGTAGTAGTGAAGGCTGGAGTAGCAGTGGGCGTGGAAGTATTTGGGGCGATGGTGGCTGCCGAGAGAAAGGTGGTAAACAGGAGGATCTGGGTGCGACTAGGGACAAAAGCAGGAAAAGAGGAAGCAGTGAAATACCGCACGCAGGAGTGCAAACAATTGAGTCGTTCCCGACACTGGCGGAAAACCACCTCCCCAGCTCGAGAGCAAACAAGTCGAAACGACTCGTACCAAACCCAGGGATACTACGGGAAGCTGGAGGAAGAAGGGAAGGTGCTTTATCTTCCCCCGGCTATCGGTACGCCGACCGGATTAGGCAAAGTGAGGCTCGAGGAGAGCGAAGGAGGAGCCGGATGATCGACCGCTTTTTCAGCACATACCGTGAACCCTGAAAGGGTTGCTGACACCCGCCTGGATACTACAATAAACCACATCAACCAGCGGTCAGACACATGCTACTTGGGCAATGACCAAAGAAAGATAACCCTGATAGTTTATGTATAACCAGGTCATGGGTCAATTACATACAGCAAAAGCCTGCGCACATAACAGACCACCTGCTAGTTAGTATTAAGTAACTAGTATAAATATTAATGGAAACAAACAGTACGTGTTATCAACTGAAGCCCAGACCAGGAAAAGTATTGTTGCCCTGGCACCCTGAAGACCAGCGAAGGTATTGTTCCACAGGCACCCCAAAGATCAGGGAAGGGTTTGTTCCCCTGACATTTGGGGAGTCCAGTGAAAGGATTGTTCCCATGAAAAGAACAACTGCAGAATAGCAGCCAAGGTATTTTTCCCTTGTAGTGGGTTTTTTCAGCAATTGAGTGAGAGGGTCAGGATAGGTTTTTGGACACAGGACTGCATACATTTTATTTTTGGCAACTTGACAAGGACAGGTCCACTAGTTAGTTTTGTTGAGGCAAGGAAACCCCTCATAGAGTTAGGGAAACTGAGGCGTTTGTGCCTCGCCCTTTATTATTTAAATAAAAGAATTGTGGACCAAACCACTCTGTGCCGTCTCCTTACTTCTGGTACCTCACACATGTTTAAAGGCAGAGAAGAAAAAGCAGTGGAAAGGGGAGGACGTGAGGAGTGTAGTCAGATGAGGGAAAGGAAGGGAGGATTTTAAGAGCAGGAGGTAAAGGGTGGTGGGATGAGCCAGATTGAGAAAGGTAGAAGTCTGTTTTTGAGGGGTGTGGGCGGCAGGGAAGAGGATAAAGTATGGGAACAGGAGAAGAGGTGCAGAAATCGAAATGTCCAGGGTTTGGGACATTTTCTGTCCCTTTCTGAAGGGCCTTGTCTAGAGCTTACGTTTCATTGATTCATTGGTCTTATCATGGGACGAGCCAGGCCAACCACTAATGGACGTCCTATGTACATTTCTCCTGTCAGACTATTTGCAGATCAAACTGCTTTCTTGAAAACTGCCTGAGAGTTGTAGGGTAATGTATTTTGTGTCAAAGAGTAGCAATTCCTACTGTGATTATTGGTTCTTGGAAAATAAATATGTAGTATTTAAACTGCAGTACCAACTATTTTCTCTTAATTTTGTAAACATTTTTTAAGTACTACGTAATATAAAAAACCCTTAAGGAGTAACCAACTGCATAATTTGCAATCTGTCCTCCAATGCAACCTAGCCTCAATACTTTTTTATTTATAAGTGTGATGTCATGTTGAAGAGTTGTGACAAACTTGTAATGCAATGCTTGAATATTCCTTCATATGCCTAAGTTCTTCCACTTTCCTCCTTACATGTGGTTGTCCCTTCATAGGGATGGGACCAGAGCAGTTTGCATTGCAAGATCCTGCCCCAGTTAAATTCATACTTGCTCATAGGTGTGGTCCACGAAGGTTGAAACAGCCCCACTGACTCATCCCTGCAGCGCTACCAGTCAGCTTTTTGCCACACTGACTTGAGCAAGCACTTAAACCAGCAGCACCAATTTTTCATTTTGTTTGTTGCTTTCCACTTTTCTTTTTCACTCTCGGCCTGTGGTTGGTTTGGTGGATGTAGGATTTTGCCATCTTCTCGTGGTGCACATTGTCTGATGCTCCTTCTTGGGCTTGGATACCTACACACTGTGAAGTATTTGTCACGTGCCAGTGGGACGCTTGCTCTTGCAACGTGCTATTACAGAGGTCCCTAAAGAACCATATCTGGATTGAAAGTACATTTTCTCTTACCTCCTGTGCACCTTATTTTTATTTTTTTATTTTATTCATTTATAACCCGCTTAATAACAGTGAGTGGTTTCTAAGCTTGGGATCGGGATTAGAACCTGTGTTGCGCCGTGTTGTCTTGCTTCCAAGACAAATGCGTTGCCCCTAGGCTATCCTTCGTCCCCTGATGGACTTTACTCATAAGATGGCTAAGGAAGCAATCGTATGTTCACCTTGTTACTCTCAACACTCCAGCTGGTATATGCCTTTTCTGGGAGTCCCTCCACTAGCGGGGGGGGGGGGGCCCTCAGAGAGCCTAAGGCAGCAATGACATACAAGGTTCATATAGAGTCCTCTCCACAGGTGTCACCACTCCACATTCTGAGGGTCCTCTGTCCACTTTCACCAGGCCTGGGGATGAGGGGCTGCCTTTGCACAGGGAGATTCCTGTATCTCCTGGCTTTGAGTATCTCCTATCAGGCTTCAGCTTGAGGACACTCCCCTGGCCTGGTAAAGGTCTCGTGCCAAGAATTCTACAGGACCTAAGAATCTAGGCTCCATTCTATGCCATTCTACCCTACACAAAATTGGATCCAGGTGCTAGACAGAAGGTAATGTTATCTCAGAGCAAACCCTGTGATTCAGGGGTTTCCATGTGCGTTTCCAATCCCTCCGGATTGGCAGTTGGCAATTAGCACATCGCAAAGTCAAGAGCAGAGGCCTACCGATTGACTCCCACAGACCCCAAGGACATTTTGGTTAATTTGGGAATGGTTTTCAAGCTACGTCTCCTGGTGCCCATTGTACCCTCAATCTTTGACATACCTATGCTTATATGACCCATGGTCCACCCCTATCAAGTAGTCAGTATGGGTTCCAGCATCTCTGTTTTGGACATCCACTGTGACATCTACCTCTACCCAGGCTAAAATTAAACTGGCCTGTCAACAGCTTTTTTGACTGATTTATGGGTCTTATGAAGTCCTCCAACAAGGGTCTCTCTCAGAAAGGAGGTGTTGCCTGCTGGCCAGCTACCTAGCAAGCGCGGCCGCTCCTGCTGTGCCTGCTTCAGCACTGGATCCTTCAAAGGTGCGGGGGGCGTCCCCACCACCACCTCAGTTTCTGTTCCCCAGATTCCCTATGATTATACCAATCATCCCTCTTCTGGTCCCCACAGGCTCCTCCAACTGCAATGGGTCCCATTACTCCTCCCTTTGCTCCGAAAGATCCTATTCCAGGGCTTTGCCAGGATGATTATGATACTGGTAGCCCTGACTCCCAAGTATTCATCAGGGACAGATGAGGAATTTAATCCCACAGCTTGCTCATTTGATGATTACATGGGGCAGGCATTGTAATCTTTTTAGGGTATCCCTGTCTTAAAAATGCTCAACCTAATAGTGGGTTTTTTGCAGAATTATTAGGACCCTCGAAGGCTGTGGGATTCCCTTTGCCAGTGATTCTATGGCTGAAGCCTTGGACATTTTTCAAAACCCTCAGTCTGCTCAGGCAATCTTTAAAATTATTGAGGATAGATAGACATTCCTCAGAGGACAGTTAGTGACTTTCTATTCCACAACCCCACTCTTCAGTAGTAGTGGCAGCATATATGTATGCCAAGCCATCCTCATCTTCTGCCACCTCTGCATCCTCGCAAGTGGTCCATGGTAAGGAAGCCAAACATTTCAGTGATTTTGCATGAACAGTCTATGCCAATTAAGCACAACACCTAGGCTGTAGTATCCGCTGAACCACAAAGCTAGCTGTGGCCTGACATATGCCAGTCTGTTTGGATGACACTACCAGATTTATCTTAGATGTGCGGGCACATGTCTTGGCCTTTCTGTCATGTACAGATCTTTTTGTCTCCTCAACTGATGTGGACCTAAGTGAAAAGACCACTAGCTCCCAGACAGCAAGGTCTTTGGTCTTGATGAAGGTGGGAAATGGACCCTATAAATAAGGCCAATATAGGCAAGATTTCCGCTTCAGAATCTTTGGTGGCTTTGGCAATACCAGGAGAACAGATTACATCAACAGGACAGATCTCCCAATGTCATCACTGCAAACACAGCTGTCCATTGGCTAAGAAGTTTAATCCAACCCCCTCCACACCGGCCTGGGATACCAAGAAGCAGTGGTTTATATAGGTTTCTGTACACTCGCTGCCTTCAGATTATATCCACAAACTTCTTGAATCTCCACTGGGGCTACTATTTCTGCATTTTCTCGGTTCCCAAAAAAAGACCAAACTGGTCTTCGTGTTGTGCTGAACCTCTTACATTTCAATCTTCATTTCCCCTAAGAAGGATTCAAGTTGATGATGCCAGTCCAGATTGCGCAATCCCTATATCGGGGCTATTGGCTATGCTCTGTGGATCTGAAGAATGCCCACCTACTTGTGCCAATTTAAAAACTGCATCGCAAGTAGGGGTGCATTGAATAGTGAATTTATTATTCGGCCAAATACTGAATAGTTGGTCTTTGTATTTGGCTGGAGCAGATTAGTGACCCGAATAGTCGTTTTTCAAACCCCCCTGTTGCAGTTTTAAAGGAAAATGTATGGCCTTTGAGTGCAATGCCTGGTGCACCCTTTACCCCATTTTTGCAAGGGGTAATGGGGGGCAATTGGGGCTACCCATATTGTTCTGAATTATAAAACTCTGCAAAAGGGTTTGCCATGCCTTGCCCCAGTTGCCCCTGATGCTGCATGTTTTAAACATTATTTGAGGTCTGCTAGGGCAAGGGCAGGCGACCCACCTACCAACAATTGTAGGGGTGTCCGGGTGTTGCCCTGGCCGCCCGAGTGCTGCTTTATTGCTGCTTTTATTTTTAAATGGCCCGGGAGGGGGGTGGGGACTGCCAGGGCAAGGCCTGACAACCTCCTAACACCAGCAACAGTTGCAGAGGTCCCTGGGTCTTTTCCTGGGACCCCTTACTGCTGCACTTCTTCAGAAATCGACATACTCTCTTCTCTTACTCCCAATGCCTGATAGCTAAGGTGGTTGATACCTTAGGGCTGTCGGCACCTTCTAGACCCAAGCTGCAGTATGAGCAGACAGATCTTATTGACTAGTGTCCGCAGAAAGAGACCCAATTTCCCATTAATCGGGCAGTTGAAGCACCAGTCTTGGAATTGTGGGCATACCCGGCATCTGTATCAACTGTAGACTGGGAATTTCAATGTTCCCTCTAATTATTGTTCTTTAATTGCGGAAATGGTTGGCTTTCGGTGCACGTTATTTTCCATGTGTGTAACTGACCAATGAGGTAAACCATTTTGTCCACATTCACAAAATGTCTGTGTACTAGTACGCAAATACCCGAAACCGATTAGTTATAAATGTTATGTTCATGTGATTTTCAATCAGTTCTTCTAATTTATTGTACTATCAAGAATGAAAATAATAAATTAAATACTTAATTGGTGATGTGAATAGTATCTAAACTGCCATCCCAGTCCTTTATTGCTTGAGATTAACAACGATTAGATCTGCTCTGCTTTATGATAACAAATGGTCTCGTAATTTGTCATGTACAGTTTATTGGTGCCATCATTACAGTTGCACTTAGTTTAGTGCTTTATCACAACCGGTTTGAGTCAGCCCTGCCAACCTGTATTTCAACCTCTAGTCTTTGTCAAGGCACTTTAATTCATTACTTTAAAAAAAAAGCATGAGTTTCAATGCATTTTTAACAAGCTGTTCCTAGCATAACATACGCTGTTTTAGCATATCTTAAAGGTCAATTTAGGTCAGTAATTCATAGGGTCAGTTCAGTACCTCTTCTTAAATATCAGAATTACCACTGATCACTTCCAGGAAGGGAGTGTAGGTCCCTGTGACTTATTAATGGCAATTGAAAGGCTAATGTATAGGAAACTGTCTTTTTTTTAAATTTGAAAGGCATATTTGGAATGAGAGTTATGCGCAGTATAAGAACAGTATCTAAGTTTAATACATCGATTACATAGGCCTCAATGAGGTTTCTGTAGACGGGTAATTGTCAACCTTGTTCCATTGCAGAGTCCCTGTGATGGCATAAGATTGCGTAGTAGCATAATTACAGCACCTACTTTTAGTTATAGCTCATGAGGAGGCATTCGTCCTACAGCGTTTCGCTCTTGAGAGACTGAAGCATTGAGCCGGTAATTAAGTGTTCAATCCATCGATTACATGGGCCTCTATGATGTGTCTTTGTAGACGCGTAATTGTCAACCTTGTTCCATTGCAGTCCCCCCTCTGATGGCATAAGATCACGTAGTAGCATAATTGCAGCACCTTCTTTCCGTTTCGCTCGTGAGGAGGCATTCCTGTTGGTGTTAAGCTGTTGAGGAACTCTTCAGGGTATGCTAGATGATCACTTGGTTCATCGCTTGGTACATCATCCACACTTTTGTAATCAACCTTCTCCTGGCATATGGTTTAACACTTTGTTGTTCAGATCCAAGGAATGCTCATTTGTAATAGTTAATATTGCTCTGCCTTTGAGTTGCTGAGCTGTAACAGTGTAGTTAATGTCAACATAGAGTTGTTCTGCAGAGTCTTGTGTATTTAAAAAACAGGCTGAAGCAACTTTATAGTTGCATCACTTCTTATCGCCTAATTCTAATAGTCAGTCTGAAAATTCATTCTCACTTCATATTGTTTGCATATTGGGTGTAAGTTTCAGTACATGGAATTGGGTCCATAGCCTATGATGTTTTTATACAACTGGCAACAGTTAGATATCTTGACCCTCATAGTATCACTGGTAGGACTTGCATGAAGTCTCCGCCTCATAGCATAACTTTCCCTCCAAAAGACTTGTCTAATCCTGTCAGATCGCGCAGTAGTCTGTCTACTGCTTGAAGATGTCCACTTTTCCATTTGGACAGCAGAGTGCAACCTAACACTGATAAATTGCATCAGCTGAGTACAGAAAAATACCTAAACATTTTTTTATATATATATATAAGATTTCTGAGGCTTGTGGAATCTGCTTAGATCACATGCTGTGCATAGGCGGACATCTAGTGGAAGCTGCGGAGTATTACAGTTTGTTTTTCGAAACTCGAAAATGGGCGTCGACACAGGGCGTACCAATAATACTATCCCTAGTGTGATGTCCACTGTACCCAAGATCCCTCACGCGTCTAGGATCCTCAGATTGTTTTTTTCCGCCATACTGGTTGGAAGCATTTTGCGGAGTCCCCTGGCCTTAGCCAGCCATATTTTTGCTAAAATATTGATTAATTTACATCCTTTCCCCATCCCAACGTCGAACTTCGACACTCGACGCCGGCTTGGAGAAGAAATCGACCGTCGGCTGCTGCACGACGGATTTGGGCCTTGTAAGGCCTCTGGCCTCGGCCCTGCAAGTAGGCAGAGTGGGGGGTTGGACATACTCTACACTCTTGGTATATAGGTACACCTTATACATTTCCTACACTTACCAGCCCGCTGCCTCAAGGTGCATATGGAGGGTACCCCTTTTCAATTCTGCCCCAAGTGCAATCGCAAATACCCTTGGGTCGACAGGCACGCCACGTGCAATCTCTGCTTGCCGAGGGACCACCCCGAAGCGAACTGCAGAGCGCGTAGTAGGTTTAAACCTAAGACACTTAAGGACTGTTCGACGAAGCGTTGGGCCCACCACGCCAGGCAGGCGGCCATGGCAGCGGAGGGTGCCTTCAGCGATGGCAGCGACGCCGTGCTTTCGGACGGCGAGGGCATTACGGCGTCGAAAGACAGCCGAGTGCAGGTCCCCGACCTCGGAAGGTCGTCCGACAGGGTGGCTATGGGGAAGACCCCCGACGACACAAGCGCTTCACACACCACTCACACAAAACACACGAAGTCCAACCGAGACTCGACGACGTCGAGTTCTCGGAAAGAGGCACAAACAGAACGGTCCGAATCGGTGTCCTCTGGGCGTTCTCGATCGAGATCGCAGCATGACTCCAGGCAATCATCCACTCTTGCCAAGAGTGCCTCGCTCCCTAGGCTAACAGAAGTTCGATCGTCGGAGGACGAAGACGACTTCCACCCCCAGGCCGCTCTCCAGGAGTCGGAGCCCGCAGTCAAGATCAGCGCGGCCCCACGTTCGAAGGACAGGGAATCTACCCCCGATCTTCGACGCCAGGCGTCGAAAACCTCTGGAGCCACAAAGGGACAGGGAAAACACTTTTCCATCCCGGGGAGGGGGGAAAACAGCAGAAGAAGCAGCCTCTGCACTCTTCCACACCTGTGAAACACTCCACTCCTCCTAAACAGACAAGACCAGGTCTGCTGATATTTCTAAAACCAGCACATCTACTCAAGATAAATCTCCTAGACTTTCTGAGAGAGTCATTCCCAGTTCCAAAAAATGGTCGAGTGATGACATAGATAGGGTCATGTCAAGGATGTCTTCTTTGGCAGACTTTTACGATAAAAATCCAGATATTTTCATTCATATAATCCATAAGGGGCTACACCCTCAGGCTCTAATGATCCTATCCCCCCCGAGTAAGAAGCCCCGGTTTGAGACACCGATGAGGTCTACAGACCCCTTCGAGGTACAACCATACTCACAGCCATACTCACTGTATCAAGGAGAGACTTCCTTTGGTGAGGACCAAGATTTTGGCATGGTAGAAGAGCAAACCGGGATGGGCTACTATGGGGATGATGAGGACCAAGAAGAGGAAGACCCTGAAATCTACAGAGTAGATTCCCCGATAGAGAAGGAAGCCCCGGTTACCGACTCCCCTGTCGATAACCAACCCCTCCTGAACGAGGTTCTCGCACGAGCAGCAGAACATTTCCATATTGACACCCACGGTGTCCAGGAAGAGAGGGACTTCGCCGAGGAGTTAGTGGGAGAAAGAAGGCCTGTTGCCCAGACCATCCCTATCCTTAAGTCTATTCAGCGAAGAATAGACCCGTCCCTGGTGAACCCGAACCTCACCAGAGCAGTCAATCCCAGAGTTGAAAAACTTTTCAGGGCAGCCCAGTCTGACCCTCTCTATATAAGAGGACATCTGAAGCCAGACTCCCTAGTTGTCACTAACACTCGTAAGAGGGTTGGAGCACCCTTGTCATCGTCCGAAGCTCCTCCAGAAAAGGAGAGCAAAAAACTATATGGTTTCGGCAGGAAAGTAGCCTCAACGTCCGCCTATCAGGCAAGGATTGCAAACCCCACCACCCTGTTGGCCAGCTACAACTGCCATCAGTGGGAAGAAGTCGCGGCACTCCTAACCTCTGCACCAGAACCCTTAAAGGGCCAGTTAGCACGAATTTCCGCAGAGGGTAGAGCCGTGTCTGGTTGCATTTTAAAAGCAAATTTTGACGCCGCGGACAACGCAGGCAGATTGATAGCAGAAGGTAGTGTTATCAAGAGACATGCGTGGTTACGGGAGTCTGGTTTTAAGGCAGAAACCCAGGCATCATTGTTGGACAAACCGGTGGAAGCCGATCTGTTGTTTGGTAAGGCGGTCGAGGACGCGCTGAAGAATGCCAAGGACGAATACGAGACACTCAAGTCCCTTGGCCAGTTAACCAATAAACCCCCTAACCAGAGAGGGAATAGTAATTTTCGTCGCCCACGCAGCCAAAATTCCCAGAGAGGATCAAACTATTCCCAGGGGCAGGGTACACAGTGGAACAACAGCCAACAGTCTACCCAGGGTTACGGCAGGGGTAACAGGAGGGGACGTGGTAAAGGCAGAGACAGCCCCAGTAATGGAGGCGGCATGCCTCCACCAAAGCAGTGACGCTCAGTTCAGGGTCCCTTCTCACGCAACCCCAGTAGGGGGACGCATTTCCAACTTCACCCAGGCTTGGGAAGGGATCATATCAGACAAATGGGTGCTGTCAACAGTATCCGCAGGGTACTGTATAGAACTACTGCAGCGTCCCCGGAACCATCCTCCACGACAAAGAGTACACTCTTTAGAACATCAGAAGATTCTCCTCGAGGAGATCGCCAATCTGCTAGCAAAGGACGCGATAGAACTCGTCCCGGGACACCAGGTAAACAAGGGTATTTATTCAACTTACTTCCTTGTGCCAAAAAAAGATTTGACAATGTGCCCAGTATTGGACTTACGGCCTGCCAACAAGTATGTCAAGCCCCAAAAGTTTCGTATGACTACGCTACAAGAGGTAATCCCCCTCCTAAAAAAGGGGGATTACATGGCAACCTTGGATATGAAAGATGCCTATTTTCATATTTCCATGGTCCCAGCGCACAGAAGGTACTTGCGCTTCAAGGTGGACAGTCGGCACTACCAGTTCAAGGTACTGCCCTTCGGGATAGCTTCGGCACCAAGGGTCTTCACCAAGGTACTGCACACCTACGCAGGGAGGCAATCCCGGTGTACCCTTATCTGGACGACTGGCTCATAACGGGGGGAAACCCCAGTAATTTGCAGAACAAACATTCAAAGGACTATCGACCTCCTCCACGAGTTAGGCTTCTCAATCAACGAGAAAAAGTCAAGCCTGGTGCCAAGCACCTCCAAACAGATCCTAGGAGCAATCCTAGATACTCAAGAGGGGTTGACATTTCCTTCAGAGGAAAGAATTCGGAATATACTACTGCAAATTCCGCAATATCATTCCGGTCACCAAATAACGGTACGCAAAGCAATGCGTTTGCTGGGCATGATGGCAGACCTTGGTGCTGGGACAGTAGGTTGTACCAGGTTGGAAGTTTGATGGGCTCGCACACTGCCATCCTGCGTAGGTGTGGGAACCACGGTTGTCTTGCCCACATGGGAGCAACTAGGACGAGCGTCATCGACTCTGTTCATCTTGTTGACCATCTTCCTGATGAGAGGAGTTGGTGGAAAAGCGTACGCAAACATCCCTGACCAGTTCATCCACAGGGCGTTCCCCTGGGAGTCTGGTTGGGGGGACCTGGATGCAAATCCTGGGCATTGTCTGTTTTCGCTTGTGGCGAATAAGTCTATAGTGGGGAAACCCCACTGAGAGAAGATATCTTCTACGACCTCTCTGTGTAGAACCCATTCGTGTTCCTCTGGGAGGGAGTCTCTGCTCAGAGCATCCGCTAGGGAATTGAGCTCCCCTGGAACATGTTGTGATGACAGGAAGATGTTCCGTCTGAGTGCCCATATCCAGATTTTCTTGGCAAGCTTGGACAGATTTGGCGAACAAGTCCCTCCTTGCTTGTTCAGGTAGAACATGGCTGTTGTGCTGACCATCCGGATTTGCACTGACAGGTTTAGTAGGTGGGGCTCGAACGCTTGAAGCGCTCTGAATACTGCCAGAAGCTCTAGCAGGTTGATGTGGTTCTTTGCCACTGAGCGAGACCAGAGACCCTGAGCTGTGTGGTGGAGATGGTGAGCTCCCCACCCCGTCAGACAAGCATCGGTAGTGACTACTGCCTGTACTTCGGGATCGTAAAAGGGTTTTCCCTGTGCAAGATTCTCTCTTGTCCACCAGTGAAGGATTTGTACTAGTGTTGGCGAAACGACCACTAGATCGTCCCACTGACCACTTGCCTGAGACCACTGTTTCGCCAACCATTCCTGCATGGGACGCATGCGCAGGCGTGCGTGGGGGACCAGGTAAATACATGATGAAACAGTGCATCAGCAACCCAACTCAATGAATCTGGCAGCATGGCTCCTGAGGTCATAGAGTTTGGACATCTCAATTTACCACAGAGGTGTATGTATATCCTAAAGGAAACTAGGAAACCAATCAAAAGGCACTCTTACTTTGACAAGTGGAAGAGATGTGTCATCTGGTGCCAGAGTAGACAAATCAACCCAGTTGATTGCACTCCTTCCACTATTGTTACATACATGCTCCACCTGCTAGATGCAGGATTGTTTTTTAACTCACTAAAAGTACACCTGGCAGCCCTGTCGGCATACACCACTTCCCATAGCAAGGGCAAGGTCTCGTGGTGGAAAGTACCAGTAGTTAAAGCCTTCATGGAAGGAGTAAAGAGACTTCACCCTCTGATTTCAAACCCACCACCAGGGTGGGACCTTAATGTGGTGCTATCTAAGCTCATGGGCCCCCTTTCGAGCCCATGCATAAAAGCAGTCTCAAACACCTGACTTATAAAACGGCCTTCTTAGTAGCTATTACTTCTATAAGAAGGGCCAGTGAAATTCAGGCTCTGTCAGTGCAGGATCCCTTCTTTACTGTCCATAAAGACAAACTGGTTTTACGCACACACCCTATGTTCTCACCTAAGTTTATATCTAAATTCCACGTAAACCTGTCCATCGAGCTTCCGGCTTTCTTCCAGGACCCTCAAAGCTCTGCTGAGGTGAAACTACACACCCTAGATGTGCGTTGGGCGGTCCTCTACTATGTAAATAAAACCAGACCGCTAAGGAAAACAGATCAACTGTTTGTCTCCGTAGCTACAGGCAGAGAGGGGGATCGCGTCTCTAAAGGTGCCATCTCGAAGTGGATTATTAACTGTATCCAGCTGTGTTACTCACTCTCTGAAAGAACTCTGCCTTTCACGCCAAGAGCCCACTCTACTAGAGGCATTGGGGCCACTCTGGCTTTCATTGCAAATGTACCCCTTGACACCATTTGCAAAGCAGCTACTTGGAGCTCTATTCAGACTTTTACTCAGCATTACTGCATTGACACCCATTCCAAGGCAGATACACAAGTGGGACAAGCGGTTCTAAGACACTTATTTGCTTGTGACCCTTCTCACATCCCACCTCCTTCTTCAGGTACTGCTCGCTAATGGATACATTACTCACCGTAATCGTATTTCTGATGCTTGTATCTGCTTAGATTCACATGCGACCCACCCTTCCTCCCCTCTGAGTGAAGTCGCATGGTTGCTTGTAGTCTTACCTTTCTATCTTATCTGCTTGGATTATCTGTACTCACGCTACTCCTCATGCTACCTCATGTCAGAAAAAAATACAATCTGAGGATCCTAGACGCGTGAGGGATCTTGGGTACAGTGGACGTCACACTAGGGATAGTATTACTGGCACGCCCTGTGTCGACGCCCATTTTCGAGTTTCGAAAAACAAACTGTAATACTCTGCAGCTTCCACTAGATGTCGGCCTATGCACGGCATGTGAATCTAAGCAGATACAAGCATCAGAAATTTGATTACGGTGAGTAATGTATCCCATATATATATATATATATGTGTGTTTGTATATATATATACATATATATATACACACATATATATATATACACACATATATAGAAAAGATGTGTATTGGTTAACCATAAACCTTGACACATGTTGCATCGAAAATCAATTACATTAAATAATCAAATGAAGACATAACAAACATAAAATAAATGACTGAGTTAAATACAACAGAATAAATGACAGATCAATATCTTGTGAACATGTGTTTTGACCTCTGGTCTTGGTTATTAAACTAATCTGTTTGGGGTATTTGTGCACTAGTACACATTGACATTTTTTTTCAATTCTCCTTTGTTATGCAAATGCAGTGTGCCTGGTTCCTTGAGTATCTATGCAGCAATACTCAATCAATGTAAGTATCAATTTAGGTTCTTTGTCGAAGAGCACTTATTCGTACTGCATACATTTATTTTATAAGCATGCGTAGTAAGTAACATATCTTCGAAGAGAGTTTGGAAGGGAATTTTCCCTTACACTGCAATTCTTTACAAATCAGTGTAAAAAGGGTAATCTTGCAGCACTTTTTACAAAGATATAGGTTAACAACACAAATGTTATATGTGATTATAAAGAGAGATCATCAACCAGTACAAGACTTCAAGATCTGCCACAGTACCTACAAAAAGTATTCCTGTGCAGAGAGAATTATACGTATGCGCCAAAGAAGCATTGTATGCTCAGGATAAACAATTGGTCTAGTTGTGGCTATTCATTTGTTGACACTGCTCGCAGACAATACAGAAAGGGTTTTATGCCTTCGCGGGAAAAAAACACTGTGTATTACAAAAAACAAATATTGCTTATCATAACTGATGTGATTAACAAAAAATTCAGACCGCATACAATATGTGCATATGGAATAATGGCAACTAAAGAATGCGTCTGAAAACATGCCAATAGGAGTCATTTGTGCTAATTTAATGAAGTCATTCAAGGGCCAGGAGAACATGCCTCTCATAATTTGTGTAAGGATGATGATTGCATCTGAATAATTGCACCATAGAATATAATTATCAGAATTCTTATGCCTACTAGGCACATTACATTATCCTGTGAACAGAACTGTGATGAGACTCTCAAAACCAGCCTTAAAGCTAAGAGGCATACAAACCACCAATTTTTACTCCTAAAAATGGGAAAATGTCCCCAACAAAATGGGAACCAACAAACTCTTCCCTCAGCTTCTACCCACAAAGCTCCACTGATATTTTCGAATCTGTGACCAGCAGAGCAGTGGCATAGGAAGGTATACTATGACTAATAATATTACTGCTAGATCTCAGGAGGAATTCTTTTTTTTTTGTTTAATCATGTTTGTTTGTCATGTTAATTTACATTTGAAAAAGGCATAAGTCAAAGAACATTTTTATATTTTGTAGGTTTGAAGGTCTGTTAGATCGGTTAACAATGGTATAACATGTTTGATACAATAATAAGCTAAAACAGTTAAATTGAATGTTGATAATAAGACATAAGGGGGGACAGACTGGACAAGATACAATAGGGGAGGTAAATATAGGAGTTTGATAATGTTTAAGCATAACAATTTTGATGCTACATGGTTGAACATCATTATTCAGTATTATTGAGGTATTGAATAAAAACATTCCATTTTTCAGGAGGAATTCTAAGGGGAGAGAACATCTTTTAATTTTGGCAAAGCTAATTATGTTTTTGCTACCTGAAAAATGATTTGATTACAATTGGAGAGTAACATCTTATCAGAGCCCTTCTTGCAACCCTGATATAGGACATGCAATGACAAGGTACATAATGCAATCTATCGATTTGCCCTCCCTTCCTCACCACAGCCTAGTGTGGTGAGGTGGAGTAAGAAGTTGGACAAAGGGGTGGCAAGTGTCAACACGTTTTATTTGTAAAAATAAAGAAAAGGCACTACCTATCCCTCTCTCTAAATGGTTATCCCCACCTTAACGAATATCAACTCAGGTATTCGCTGTCAGGATGTTTGTCTAAATGAAGTGTCCATCCTCTGTCCAAAAATCTACCCTACTACGAGTTTACAAAAGGGTTCAGCATCCAAATGAATGTAATACCAGGTGAATTACTTCCTGTATAATATAACGCTATAGCTGTATAATATTTTGCACTAGCTTCTGATTCAACAAAGAGAGCGTGGCCAGGAGAATGACTCCTGACCACATTGAACTACCTTGAGGGCTGTCTTGGGATATTCTTCAACAATAGTCCTCAAAAGTCTCTTCACTTCTTCAGAAGGGCTTCTGAAAGCTTTGCTTTACAATTCCAGCAATTCTTCCATGTCCTCTGACGTTATGAAGATTATCTCAAAATAACACTTGTTACCTAGTGTCCTCTTTAATTTTAAGGAATAGTGCGCTCAGTAATATGATTGTCCTGAGGGTTCGGGCATGTGTTTTTAAGCATACGTTGATCGATCGTACAAACATTTCCTATGCACCTTACCGTAGTTTTCCTGTTTTGTACACATGCAAAGACATCTTGTGATAATTTTAGCCGTTGCTGCATCACCCAAGGCGGACTGCCCTGGCGGCACTAAATCATATCCCCCGCCCCTGAGGCTGACATCACCAAACCTAGTGATATTTTCCGCCTATCTCCAGGATGTTACTGGGCAGCGTAGCCAAACTCGCCCAGTCATCACCTGCGTGACGTTACGCAGAACCCAGAAATCAACACACATCATTTCACAACACAGCACGTCACAATTCGGAATATAAAACTAGACTTTTAAAGGAAATAGCAAGACTGTACAATTTGTAAGTACTTTTATTTCACAATAAACGCTTAGAGAACATCCGGCAATTGCCATATTCAATCAAATGGGTAATTTTTTTTCTTCCGTCTCGATCCGCAAATGTTTATCGTGAGTCACGCTGTGTTCCTTTTTGGTAAAAGAAGCGCTTTGGATGCACCGTGAATCGCAAGGCTTGGGCATCAGCTTGGCGCTAGGCCACCGTAAACAATGTTAGGTTGCTCCTAATCGCTGGTACTGCGTAAGGGTGTATCGGCCTGTGGCGATCGTCCCAAAAAAAGAGTAATTGATATCCAGCTATTGACGTGTATCTGCAGCTGCCGGTTGAAAAACCTGTCAGTTTGTATCTGGAATCGATGACAATCAAAGAAAGGCAGGATGTAGCTGTTTTGAAAACATAACGGAAATGTGTCTCAGTAGCCGATCTTTATTACAATTTATCATTTTACCCATTAATTCGGCTCGTGTTAAAACTAACGATGAACACAGACGTGAAACAATGGGAACACAGAGAAAATAACCTGGAAAGTAGTCTACAATTTGCTTCGAAGGATAGTCTATGGTGTATGTTCAGCTCGAAATGGGATGCGGAAGCTGGCGCTACAATTCGAGGAACACATAGACGGCATTTTAATTCAATATTATCGTTGAACCTGGGGGAACCGAGTGGTGGTCTACATGCATCTCGATGCTGGACTGCCCATGTGCCCGGTAGAAAGACAAGTACACACAAAGGTTGTACTTGTGTTTCTTTGCAATATGCCACACAGAACAAACAAATACAATGTAACCCAGCAATAACGGTCGGCTAATGATAAGTTGACTCGTTGGTCTATAAAATTGTCGAAAGTCAAACTTACATTATATTCGGCATTTCTGTTCTCTTGGCGTAACGCAGACCGGAACGCAAACTCAGTTCAGATCAACGATTTTTCATAAACTGAAATTACATGTTCCTTTGAACAGTTTTTGAATGGTGAACCTTATCATATCTGACGTTATTACCCCACCCTTAATTCAATTCCTTTCGGAATGGTCCTTTTCTCTCAAGGTCAAAAAACAATCGAACCTTATACTGTGTGCTATGCGTGGGCTTCCTCAGCTCGCAAGCCAAAATTCAAAGCTGGTGTCCATCACTCAGAATGAAGATACATTCTTAGTTTGCAACATCTTGTCTCGGCGCATCCATGAGAAAGGGACTTGTGAGGCACAGGAGGAAAAATGTGGGGGGTGTCGCTGCTCGCTGTTCGCGGTGCTGCTGAGGGGTAGGGGAAACATTGCAATGACAGAATGCGGCCTAGTCCAAAGTTGGAGTCGAGGGTACACCAAATGGAGTCCAAGTGTGTCTAGCAATAGCCTCTGCTTATGTCAGGGCCTTCTTCCCCATGGCAGCAGAAGGACAAAGGAGGCGCCCCCCACGAGTGCAAGAGCAGGATGTCACTTTCACGTATAATGTATGGCGTCCGGGGGCTCAACCGACTCACTCCTTCTTTACATTAGCAACGACCCCCAACACATGCCCCATGAATATATTCGTCAGAGTGCTTCTATTTCTCCCCAACAACCCACTTTGATGCACTGTTTTGCTCACAGTTAGTAGTTCTTGCGTGCCGAATATCTTAAATAGCCTAGGTATCATCCCTTTTGTGGGACGAGTAGTTATTCGGCTATTTGGGCAACTGTTTGATAAGGCAACTGCAGAACCACAAAGTTGCTTTCATACTGTTATCCATCTAGCCCTCCCACGATCAGTGAAGGTCCCACAGTAGCTCGACAAACCTGGGAAGTGTGAAAGCACAGCGATACATTGTACGGCATTCGTAAAAATTGTACTTTTTCAAAAGAAAATTGACAAAGAGGATAGATTTCAAAACACAAATTGGATTCTTTATTTGGACACTTCATAAAAACATTGATGATCAAAAAAACAGATAGTAATCATTTGTACCGGGAAGTGAACTGTTCCACGAGCTCTGCTTTAGGTGGATAGGGCAAGTTGGCAATGTTTTGTGGCAATGTATATGTCCTCGGAACAAAATCGCGTGCGATTCCGTGAGTATGTATCTCCAAGACAGTGTAGGTGCCTTTCCCCGGCTTACTACGTGTGAGAGAAAAAATAAAATAGCAGACACAACCCCTTGTCGGGGAAAGAGGCACTGAGACCCAGCTGCAAGAGCTCAAAGGATGGTTTATTTCTCCAGCTAGGAAATAACCCAAAAAACTCTCCCAAATCTCATTACATCATACTTGTATTTATATTAGTTAAAGTAACTCTAACAAAAAATGCTAAATGGACCCGATTGGCCAGACGGTGTGGTGCTGTAGGTGTGGGTAGCATCTCTTCCTCCTGGTTGGCCGAGTAGCTGACGGACGTCAAACATCTTGTGCTCCATGCAGGTCAGGGTCCGGTCACTGTGGTCACTACCTAAGCTAATATGTTACACACTAAATAACAAATTATTTAAAACATTTTATACTACTTGTCACATTTCTACATAAATCACACACAATGATTATTGTCAGTAAAATTGGGTCATTCGTGGCTTTAATTGAAGGCCTTGACCTTATTGTGCATGTAGAAGAATCAGGCTGTGTTTCGCATCTTTTCCTAGCTTTCAAACTCATTAGTGCAAGTAAAAGCATATATAGTAGTAAAAATTCTTAAGGTTAGTAAGGAGTGTATTGGGTGGATTTTGCAGCACAGGTGAGGGTCTGGCACTTGAAAGAAATACCTTACAGGGGGTGCAGGGTCAGGATGGCAATAAATTGTTCTAATGGGGGTGGGTGGCTTGCACGTTTATGAGGACGAATCGAGCAGAAAGTGCTTAGCTCATCCTGGTTCACATGCTGGTTCTCAGACGAACAGTGATCTCAGAGGAAGAAAACTGTAGCATATTGATTGTTGCAACTTTCTCCAGCTTCAGCGTGAGAATGGAAGCGCAGAGCTTTCCTTCGCAGGGGGAGTGCAAGGGTGGGGGCCAGCCAGCTGCCTCTCCCTGAATGCAAACATTTCAGCATCATCATAATCTCCATCAAGCTACTGTCGAATACTATGTATTTGGGCTCCTTTATTAGACTATCCTGCATTAATGTTGTTTCTGACTGAACTGTGGTTGACATATCAGCCAAACTGGACATACTGTGGTTGAGATCTTTGTCTAGTTCCTCAGTCAATTGTATTGATGCTTCAGTCTCTGTCATATCAGCGTCTGTTACTTGAAGATGAATCGGAGAAAACATCAACGTCGATTGGTTTTTGGGTGGCCCTTTTTTGGTGTGTGTCGATTGTGTCAAGTGTTCTGCAACTAATTCAAAAGCATCTTCATTACATTCAGTTTAATCTTCATCTGGTGCAGCAGTCGCATTGTAACAATGGTCCAACAACACTTTGCTGGCTTCGCCGGTCACATTAAATTAATTTTCTGGCCATTGGGCAAAAGCATCTTGAGTCTGCTTATTGATTTGAATAAGCTGCACCTCAAATAATAGTTGCTGCATGGTGAAATCAGTTTAGCAAGCTGCATCTCTGATTTCTGTAGCTATCGGTGTCTGCATAGTTTGTACACCATCGGGCAACTAGAGAACAAGTTGGAAAAAGATGTTCAATGTAAATCCAACATACAGTATTGGACAATTTACATTAAAAAAAAGGATGTTATGAAGGCTCCAGCAGAAAACACTGTTTAAGAATGAAATTGTTTGTAAATTACCTTATCTTTCTTGCTTTTCTGTGAAACGTTCTTCTTTACTGTAAGGACAGCACCATCAAGCTGGTCAATCGACTCTGATCCACGTGCCTCGTCTTCTATATCCCGATCTATTATACATCCCTAGAAAAGAGTATCCATTAAAAATGTCATTCATTTTAGAAATCAAATAATTCCATTGCACACATGGCTTACACAGATACACTCCTTCACAGTGTACGTCATTTAGTCAAAAAATACATTTCGAATTTCACCTGAATGATGGCCAGTTTACTCAATCAAAGATGACTGTGCGAAACGCAATGATTGAAATGTTGCACTCAAGCAATTTGCAAAAACTGCTCATTTATAATAATGTCACCGTCTAATAGTATCAGATCTAGGACCTACTTTCTTTCATTCGAAGGAACTGTCAGTACGCATACCTCTGGCTCTAGATCAACTACGAGGGATGGTGTAATTGTAGTCGAAGCTTCAGCATCTCCCTGTAGTACAGTACTTGTTTTAGTATGGATGAAAAAATTGAAATTGATCACACACACAATAAAAACAATGAATGAAACATTGTGTAAACGAACGACACGATAAGGAAATATGAACATATTATCTCAAATTCCATGCATAAAACATTTCCGGAACTGAATAGCTAAATAAGACTACCTGATATGCGCTTGAAGTTGTTGTTGACTCCAGGCAAGACATGGATGCAGAATCTTGCTCCTTCATATTCAGTGCATAGTCATAGAGTTGTAAAGGAGAACATTTTATTTGATTTAGAAATGCTAATCTTAAAAATTGGTATGTAAAGAGACAAATTACGAAAAGATTATGCTGATTTGAAAGTGCACTATAGCATAGTTATCTGTGCCCTTAAATTGTTTTCTATGATGCTCCTAAAACCAAGGACAGATGTTTAGCAAAATGGAGTTTAGTTATAAAGCAATACAATCTTGTAAATATGAAAAGTATTATAAGGGACATTTACACCTAAAACACACATCCGTCCATTTAGTTACCTGTTCACTACCCCAAGGGCTACAGCTAAATCAGTAACCGTGACTCACCTGAGGCGGCCTGTGCATAAATAGTCGGAATTGCATTTGGTAGCAATTTACGAGACGTTCCGAGTTGATCTTTGTGTACTTCGATTGGTCGTACATATTTGCAGCGAAGTGTAGGCTGCAGATGCAGAATCGATCACCCCTCGAGTCCCCCAAGACTTCATGGGCTCTACTTTCAAGCTTTTCCAGCATAAATCCGCAACATCTGACCCATTCTCTTATTAGATCTCTATTCCTCGGGAATACATGCATTGTAGTGCCTTTAGATTTGTTATGGGTCTTAGAACGGCAACCGAAAACCGTACATGCAGGCATTGTTGAAAATTCTGTAAAAGAAAAAAGGTCAACATTATTAAAAAATTATACTTTGCATAGAAGCGTGAGAAAGATGGAGTTATACCATACATTTTTTCCATTCAAGCCATGTTTTGGTCACCAAAGAAAAACCAGTGTAGCGTGGCCGGCTGTATTATAGGATAACTTTCATAAACAATTCATTGATGTGATGAACATCGTAATATGTTATTCGTCCCTTGGATGTACTATCGTGCATCAAAAGGAAACATGCTTATAGACACGGTCCGCGAAGGATGCAATTCGATCCCAATTGACACTGAAAACAATTGATATATATTGATAACATAACAAATTAAAATCAAGTCAATGGCAATGAGATGAATGAACAATACACTACTGGGTATGTTCATTCGAAATGATTACACATTTAGAGATCAAAGAGATATGATTAGGTGACCTGCCCTTACCTTGACCAACAAACAGTTAGATTCAGCAATCAGGGTTGTTAGTGGGAGGAGAAAAGGGAGATGTCCACAGGTAGCACAACAATGAGCTGACTCGCAGTGGTCACAGAAGTTCTCAGGTAGCACGTTCACGAGTTGACTTGCAGTGCTCAAAGATGCTCTCATGATAAATATCGAGTGGCTTATAAAGAATTAGAAAAGAGGGTGTGTGTGTGTGAATGAATGACGTGTATATGGCGTGGTCTTATGTGGATAGCAGTGGCGCTGCCTGCTTCAGGGGATCCTGCCTGGAGACACGGGGTCTGAGGAGGGCATGTGAACATTGACCCCTGCGCGTAAGATACCTTTGAAGTGTACATGGTGTTTGGCACATTGGCCGTTCCCACCCCTGCCAGCACCCTTTGGCAGCGCACATCCACTGGTGCAAACTGCCTTTGATAATGCAGGGGGGATGGATGGGCATGAGGCGTGCAGACAAGGGCCGGAACACTCCTGAATGAAGACACACTTATGTGGATTGCAGGGGCGCGGCCTGCTTCAAGGGATACTGCCTGGAGAGACAGTGTCTGAGGAGGCCATGTGAACATTGACCCTTGTGCGTAAGATACCTTTGATGTGTACATGGTGTTTGGCACTTTGGCCCTTCCCAACCCTGCCAGCCCCCTTCGGCAGCGCACATCCACTGGTCCCCAGCTGCCTTTGATAATGGAGGCGGAGGGATGGGCATGTGGCGTGCAGGAAAGGGACGGAACACTGCTGAATGGAGACACACTTGATTCACTGAAAAACTGAAACAACCATTGATAAAAGTTTGGTTGTGTTTTATTTTGTTGCTGATTTTGATGGCACAAATGTACTTCACATTAAAAACTTCTGGTTGCAGCACAGTGTGGGAAAAATCCCCTGTACTGACCGGTGTCACTGGGGAAAGTTTCTCTAATGGCATCAACGACGCATGCGGGTATTACTTGTCGAACGCGGTGTCCAAGCCTCCCATGAAGCCACCATGTAAAAGAACGATAGCCCACCAGCCTGTACTACCTGTGAAAGAGAAAGATACAAACTGTTTTTAAATGAACAAGATAATTATATTAAACCTTAGTTGCTAATGACAAATCTTGTATCCAATGGCATTGTTGCCAGTACAAATGTTACCTAGACACTGTACAATATTGAACGAATATGTATTCCATTACATTTGGTGCACAAAGAAATATTGCTTCATGGCTGTATATGAAATAAACATAAGGAGACCTCTATGATTTCCCCAAATTGCGAGTGATGTATAGAATTGCAAGACTACATTAGTTTGGCATTGATAGATCAAAGTTACGACAATATAGGAGAAAACCATGAAATGGTAGTGGCCTAAGTGGCATCACAACTAGAGTACACTTACTCATTACTTGGATTGCTAGGGTGAACTGTTGTTCGAAGTTAGTGCATAAGCACCATCATAATCCTCAACACGGTCCGTGTGAGGCAGGCTGCCCTGCAGTCTGGCAGCTCGGTAACGCATTGCGGCCGTGGCTCGCCTTCCGATATGTAGGACAAGCATCCAGAGTTTTCTCGGCAGCAGCAGTTCTCCTCGGTTGGCATTAGCGCGCACCGATTGCAGGTACACCAGGTGGAAACGCTGTCCATGCGACTAGGCTTAGGCTCTTGATCTGTTGAATCGTCCTCCCAACTGTCGTCGGAAGCCCCATCGTTTGTGCATCTTTCTCTTTCGAGTAATTTCACCTCGTAATACTCCGGCTCGTACTGGTAGGACTATATTGTTGCCATATGGGGCTAAAAAATTATTGATAGTAATGGTACTGGTATCTGTTCGCAAGGGCTACACGCAACGAAGGTAGCTGACCCGAACA
Organism: Ambystoma mexicanum; assembly: GCF_040938575.1. Taxonomy (NCBI): domain Eukaryota; kingdom Metazoa; phylum Chordata; class Amphibia; order Caudata; family Ambystomatidae; genus Ambystoma; species Ambystoma mexicanum. The sequence goes on from NC_090939.1 coordinate 931,609,995, forward strand.
CAGAAACAAGGCACAGAATACTCAAAAAAAGACAGTGAAAGGAATGGAAAAGCAAATCTGATGTTGTCTGTTGAGAAGCGGTCTGTTTATACTTATTGAGAAAAGAGGCGTCCTGCATTTTCCATGGAGACACGTCATTAGCTAAAGCGCAGAGAATGTTGACACGAGACGTGCTTTGGCGTTGCAAAATGGGCGGTACGCGTCTAGTGATCTCAGCCTCGGGGGATATGATTTAGTGCTGCCAGGGCAGTCCACCTGGGGCGATGCAGCAATGGATAAGATTATCACAAGATGGCCACGCCCTGTTGCCTGTTTTCGCATTTGTAAAAAAGAGGAAAACTACGGTAAGGTGCATAGGAAATGTTTGTACGATCGATCAACGTATGCGTAAAAACACATGCCGAACCCTCAGGACAATAATATTTCTGAGCGCACCATTCCTTTAACTAGATTACCACTGTAACAAGGGAGATTCCTCCCAAAACACTCTTGACTCATAATTCTCTGCATATCCCCTGAGGATTTCTTGACTCTTGGTTCTTGGGGCGTCACTACTGTGATGAGGGAGATTACTTACAAGTCTTTCTTGACACTTGGTTCTCTGGTTATCACTACTGTGACAAGGGATATTACTCCAGAGGCTCACTTGACTCTGGAGGTCCAAGCCCCTACCGGGTCTCCTGCTACTCCCGTTACCTGTTGTGTGTCGGGACTGCGTCGCTGGTTCTTCCTGGGGTGATGGTCAGCCCTGAGTTCTTCACTGCTTCGTGCTTTCTTCACTATGCCCTCCGCTCCATCTTTGCAGCTCTGCAGAGACTTGCACACGCAACTCTGGTGTAGTTAGAGGACCACACAGTCGATCTCCCCAAGGTTATGCCACTGCTAACTTCTGTGAGGAGCCAGGAATGAGACTCAGACACAAGGGAGTCATGGTTTTGGTCAAAGATTTTATTAAAATAAAAGGGGTGAGCGTGGCTTGGCCATTGCATAAAATGACTGCACTCTTCTGGAGCTCCTGGAGCGCAGCGAACAGAAGTGCCGAAATGAGGGGCTACTTGAGATGGCTTCTCCAGGCTGGAGCGGGAGAATTGCATACCGATCCCTGAGACCTCGGGCTAACCGACGCTATGGGACGAAACCCGTAAGAAGACGCTTTTGTGACAGGAGCGGCCCGGCCCGCCCCGCTCAGAGACCCTACAGCAGGGATGAGACGGGGCGGAGTGGTGGCGCCGTCTGTGGCTCGGTGACCCCCTGCTTGGGGCACTCTCAGCGACAGCTGCCCACAAGATGGGTCTGCCGGCTGACAAAGACTACCCCCCACATGATCCAGGCGGGGAGGCTGTCCCAGTGTTTTGTCTGTCGCTCACGACGCCACTGCTAAAGTGGTTAGTGTGACTGGATTGCTGCCTGTAAGTTGCAGGAACTGAAAGAGGCATGTTATTAATGCTGCACACGGGAGCTGATTGAGGGAAGAGCACATCTCTGGCAGAATTCTGACACTTGCAGAATTATGACATCAGGGAAGGGCAAGAAAAAAAGAAGGTGGTGGCATCAGACTTTTTTGTACCGAAAAGTGCAGTGCATAGGCAGAGCTCGGGGAGTGGCGAATCCTCCAGGCTGTCTTCTCCATCCCATGACCCAATGCTTGCCGCGCTGGGTCGCATTGAAAAAGTCCAGCACCGAAATGCTAGGCTATTCTCCTCTGAACAAGAGTACCAACAGCAACTGGTCTCACCCTAAGTTACTTGGGGAATCCAGACGTGGACCCCTTGCTCCCTATTCTTAGAGAGGCACAGCTACACCCTACTGATGAGGTTCAAGCAGACCGAAACACGTGTCTGGGGTTGCTGTTGGTACTCTTGTTCAGAGGAGAATTGCCTAGCATTTCGTTGCTGGACTGCCCCAGGGCAGGACAAAGACTGATATTTTTGGAATATTTCTTCTCTGTGAAAGCTGGTGAGCTAAAGACTCTGGGTAAGGCTCTTGTAACCAGGACTCATGTCTGGCAGAGAGTCTCCCAGTATATATTATATATATTGCTTCGTGGATCCTTCTTCGAAAGGCATTTATACGATGCATTTCTATTTTCACACATGAAAACCATTAGGCAATATGAAATTGAAAGAAAATGAAGGGCAGCATTGGTGTTCAGAATGTAAACAGCCATGGTCTGGGGAAGTGCACCGAAGGATTTGTTGTCAGGGAAACTGCCTTGATTGAAGTTTGAAGAGAGCAAGGGAAATTACAGTTTAGAATGTTGTGATTTGTTAGCCTCAGAGCTTACATGAAGGAGGTTGAAAGAGAAACGGGGCTCATATATCCTGGAAAGTACTGTTTCTAGGTGAGTTTATTTTTTATAGAGAATATGAGGCGGTACCTTGTTGAAGTCGAATGTAATTTCTGAAGTTATTTTCGTTTTTACCAAAAAAAAATCATTTAAAGTGGCATATATGTGTTCTACTTTTAACAGGTACTTGAAAATGAGTGAGAATAGCAGCGTATGCTTTGAGATGGTAAAATCACAGAGAGGAAAAGACATGTTAGCCTATGAAGGACGCCTTTTTGTAAATGAAAAAGGAAAGATGGCAAAACATTTTGGAAATGTAGTGAATATTTCAGGAAAGGTTGCAAAGGAAGGGCTCATGAGACAGATGGAGTAATTATAAGCACAAGTGAACACAATCACGCAGTATGACATTGAACATTTTGAACACAGAATATACATTTTTGTTACAAATAAGAACATAGTTCACTTAAAAAACGTTTGACATTGGCGAATAGATGGAACTTTCAAATGCTGCCCAAAAGTATTTTATCAACTTTACACAATTCATGTTTTTTTTTTAAATCGACTCATCTCTTTGGCATATTCACTATTGCCTAATAAAACCAAAAAAACATAGTTTTTTGGTAAAGAAAAAGATATGATGGGTGGTACAGAACCAAAAAAGTGCATGCTTGATTTTGAAAAGGCCGCAAAGCAAGGATTTGAGACAACATTCAAAGGAACTGAGACTGGAGGGTGCTATTTTCACTTTGCACAGAATCTATGGAGGAAATTGCAGCTACATGGACTGCAAGGAAGATATGCAACAGATGCTCGTTTAGCACATGAAATCAAAAAATTGCATGCCTTTGTTCCATCAGAGAACGTGGTGACTTACTACAATGCATTAATAAACACTGATTTCTTTATTCAAAATGAAACTGATTTATCAGAATACTTAAATTAATTTGAAGACACCTACATTGGCAGACTTATACGAGGGGAACAAAGAAGGGAACCACTATTTTCACGAGATTTCTGGAATTGTTACAATGCTGTCCTCTGCGACATGCCAAAGACCAACAACAGTGTGGAGGGGTGGCATAAATCCCTTTCAAAATCTTTTTTGCAAGCACACCCTAGCAGGGACTACAGGAAGTAAGAATTGCGCAAATTCCTTCAGGGACAGATACCGGTAAACGCAATGCAAAATACTGCGATGCGGGAGAAAGGTTGAAAGCAGCTGTATCGAAATATAGTAATTTATGTCCATTGGACTATTTAAATTGTGTTGCAATGAACCTTTATATTTGATGTCGGGTTCTGTTTATATCTTTACGCTTATTACAGTTTTAAAAAAAAATGTGATTGTTGACTCTTCTGATAATGGGGGGTCCCTCCCCATACCCCCCATAACCCCTTTAATGCCCTCCCACATCCACTTCCACATTGGGGGTCCCCCCCATACCTCCCCTTAGTGCCCTCCCATCTCCTCCCCACAACCCACTCACCACTCACTAACAGTTTGGAATGAAAATAAGATGTTTGTAACCGAAATTACAGTGTATACAATTATACAACGCTTGATTTTCATACAATTTGCAAAACAAAACGTAATAAATAAATTAACTTTTTTGTCACGGTTTGTTATAATATGTTACATGAGAATAAAAGCATGACACCTTTTAATACAAAAAGCATCTCCATATTAAAAAATCTGATTTGGCATGTATATTTTCTCATAAGTAAGCACAATTTGCTAAAGAAAAACGTAATAAATAAATAAGAATTCATTTTATGCCACTGTTTGTTATAGGAATATGTTACATGCAAATAAAAGGAAGACACCTTTAATACAAAAAGCACCCCCATTCTTTTTTAAAATCTGATTGGGAATGTATATGTTCTCATAAGTAAGCTAAAAACAGACCATGTACAACCTCCTTTAAATCAAAAATATTTTTCATTAGAGTAAATTAAAAACACCTCACAATTGAACCACAGCAGCTCTCAAACATCATAACAATTCATCGGTACTTGGCATACACATCTGCAGTACTACCAACTAGCACCCTCCACAGCACCAATATATTCAAAATAACATTTATTGTCACTTAACTTCTCTCCATGCATAATTCCAGTGCGCTCAATGCATATTTCAAGTGTGCCACCGTGGAGCTGCGCCGAATCTGACCTGGTGTAATCCAACGCACATATACAAGGTTAAACAGACAAAACTCGGAGAAGACAAAACTTAGTTTAAACTGCCAGGCCGTCATGAAAGACAGGTTAGAGGGGGACGAGAAATTTTGCACGTATTGTAAAGCTTGTTGATGCGCGTATTGATGAGAAGTGTGCTCATGTGTGCATGGTAGGTGGCGCTGCGCCGGGGAAGAGGAATTTCAAATATAAACATTACATTAGGCAGTTTAGAACGGCAAATGCAGAAACCATCTAAACGCAGAAATGTACTTGAGATGAAAGGGCAATGCGATGCCTATCACACGTGAAAAAATACAACGTAGAAATAGTAGGTGATGAAAGAACACTATACTGTATTGCATACACTCTCAAACTTGAAAGTTTCCTACTTTTGGTCTGTGTTCCCTTTTCAAGAAATGCTCACTTGCTCTTTCTCTTCATGTGCTTCATTTTCTTCATTAACAGTTATTCGTGTTTGGCATAGCTCCCAATACGACCCAGTGTCCCTGCTTCCCTTGGTTGCAATCACTGGCTTTTGCTGACATACTCTGTTTCTCCTGCTGCAAGTCGGTGGTGGTCGTTTGGCGTTTCCTTCTGTCTCGATGCCTCAGTTCCTCAGCCTCTTGTGGTTCCTGCGTGGCTCTTCTGCTTCATTTCGGTCTTCGGTAATACAAACACAGCCTCTCAACACTTGCAAACGCCCTTGAACCCTGCGTCGGCTTCTGGCGTTCCTGCAGCGGTTTCTCTCTCACAGTCTGCTTTCCTATTCCTGGTCCTTGAGCTGGTTTGTGCTGTGGAACTCTCTGCAGTCTCACGGTCTCTCATTCCTTAACGAGAAGAGCAGCTTTCTCTCGCTGGAGGGGCCCCCACCGCTCCCCCAAATTACACAGCAACAAGTCTAATAAAGGCATAGGGTAGAGAGACACCGGGAATGCACCGGGGGAACGGGAGGAAGTGGCCCGAGAAGGCCCCCCCATTGGAGCAAACAGAACGAAACAGCGAGGAAAGCTGCCCCAATTAATATGTTCACCTAACTACAGTCCACCAACACAAGCTGCATCCAGAATGACAGAACAGGTGGCCAAAACCGTGGCAAAGCCCCTGCACCTAATTCTACTGCGAGCACTCTATGACCCGTTTTGTCCAGAATCCAGCCCCCGGCCAGACAATATAAACAACCTGTATTGCATTCTACTGGTGAAAGGTCTCAAACTGGGAAAGCAACATATAAAAAATAGGCACTGCCCGCACCAGACCCACCCAGTGGTGAAAAAAACAGGTCCGCCGCGGAGAGCAGTTGGCAGGGTAACATCAGAGAGGAAGACCTGACCAGCACGCATACAGCGTAACCTGGAGACCACAGCCACAAGTAAGACAGGCAAGCGTGGGAGCAGGGGAGGAAGAGAGCGGACACTGCAGCGGAGCAGGTTCCAAATTACAGAAGCCTGACAGCCACATAGCAAGAATAACGCTTGCAGACACTGAACGTCAGCCGACATGGCCAGGAAGTCCAACCTGCAAGCCAAAATGGACGCCTACATGGTCACCCCCATGGGGGCAGTGACATATGGGGGAAACGCAAAGTGACCGTGCAGGAGGAAGGCCAATCATCCCCCTCATCCCAGGACATCTTCCGGCAATCCGAGAGTTGAAAGTGGCGCTGGAGGGATCTGAAGATGGACAGAATCGTGGAAGAGGTCACTATCCTGCAGCAAGATATGCGCAACATAGCGGTGAGAGTGTGGGAAGCCGAGCAAAGATTACCTGAAGTGGAAGACGCAATGGGCCCGGTCCTAAAGTATATAGCAGAGCTCAAGTGTAGAATGGCGAGCTTGGAGTCAAGGGTGGAGGAGACAGAGGTTCCGGGGCCCGCAAAAACATTATTCGGATAGTGGGCCTTACCGAGAGAAGTAATGGGCCCTCAATGTGAACTATTCCTGCAAGACTGGTTGAAGGGCCAGATGGAGCCACACGGCTGTCGCACTTCTTCTCAGTGGAGAAGGCCCACCGGATCCCTAGCAAAGGGGGCCCACCCGGAACGCAACCCAGGCAAGTTATTGCTTGGCTCCTTAACTACAAGGACGCCATTCTTCAGCCGGCTCGGAAGAACAGCCCCATCCAGATAAACAAGGCAAAGGTGTTGGTGTTCCCCAACTTTACAAGGGCCGTTCAGAAGGCGAGACAGTCATTCGACACAGTGAAGAGGAGGCTACGTCTTGCAGGCTATAAATATGCCATGCTCTTCCCGGCCACTCTGAGAATAGTGGGTCCTAAGGGGACGCAGTTATTCATGAACCAGACAGAGGCATGGGAGTGGTTGGACAGAAAAGGTCGGCCTGCTGCAAGTCCAAGGCGCACGGTGGAAGAAATCCCCCCTCAGAATAAAAATGCCCCAAGTCTACCGGCCAACATAAGACACTCGGAGGAACAAAGTGGTAATGGAACAGGGAAATTTGCCCTGGCAGAAGAAACCGCAGGCATAGGTTCCTGTCTGAGAGGAGCGGGCCGCTGGTCTTGCACAGCCCCTCTCCTTGATGTGCATCCAGGGGGAATTTGCACGTGAAGTTCGGTTAAGAATTTGGTTTAAGGGTGGGGCACGTATGCTACAGGTTCGGGGGAAGTGTAGGGAGAGGTGAGGAAGAAAATGGTTCAGTTCAGGGGGGTCATTTGGGGAGTTAAGGTACAGCCAGAGTCAGACAGAAATGAGTGTCACGATGGGGGGGGAGACTCATGGGGGTCACACCCTAGAATAGCCTGTATATGGGGGACTTAACAGGAAGGGCAGAGGCTCCTCAGCTGACTGATTGTATGTCATTGAATGTCAACGGGCTATTAGACAAAGTCAAGCAGGGTCTGGTCTCCAAATTCCTTACAGCTCATCGAACAGACATAGTGTTCATGCAGGAAATACACTTACTGGGGTCGAACTGTGCTTTTCTCAGACGGTCCAAGTTTGCAGTGGTGGAAAATTGCAGGGTACATAGGGTCCAGAGGGGTAGCTATACTGGTGAGGAAATCCATCCCCTTGGTGGTAGAGAAGTTGGTGCGAAATGAGGGATGTAGGTACCTTATGATCACAGCGTCACTGCTTAGTATCGGTGTACGCCCCCCTCCCTAAAGGCAGACACATATAAATGCGTGCAATCCCTGCTGGCAATCCATGTGCGACCCGTACAATATTGGGAGGGGATTTCACAACTCAAACTCACCCGAGTGGGACAGGTCACTACACACGGGGGCGGGGACTGGGTAGACCCCCACACGAGGCCTCACACCTTCATAAAACACTGGGTCTACGGGACGCTTGACAGGGGTTTCATCCAGCAATAAGGGGGTTTTCTTTTTACTTTAATGCACATAACACTTTCTGAAGAATCGACCTCTTGGTACCAGCCACCAATATAAGCATGGTTCCCAAGGCCACCTTTCTGCCAAGGGGCATCTCGGACCATTCCCCGCTGATGGTCACGATGGAGGGAAGGGAGAACCGACCCCAGGGGAGTTATAGAATAAATGCATATCACCTAAGCAATCCCGAAATAGCAGAGCAGATTGCTCAGGCGTCTGAGGACTATTAGACACACAGCGAGGGATCAGTGGGGAGCCCCTTGATACTCTGGGATGCCTATAAGGTGGTGATGGGGGGGGAGATCTCTTTGGTGGTGGCTCAGGAGGCTCCAGATAGCAGGACAAGGCGTACGGGGCTGCCCATGTGGAACACCCCACGGAGGAGAATAGGAGGGTCATGCTCAGGAGCACCCTTTGACTTCGTACGCTGTCAAGGAAGGAAGCTAGTGTGGCCTACTGGAACAGGAAAGCCAGAATGTACAAGATGGGGGACAAATGGGGAAGGATGCTAGCTTGGTTGGAGAGGAGGGACGAAAGGGAACAGATTGGTCTGAGAAATACAGGACGACGCAGGGAATACTCATAACGCAAGTGGCGGGCATAGCAGAGGCTTTTGCAAGATATTACCAGACCATACTTGGAGGCCATCAACCAGCCCTCAGTGGGGGAACTAGAGAGGGTGGACCTGGAGGTGGAACCGACAGAGGAGGAGATGCAGCTCGCTAAAGGACAGTTGCAAACAGGCAAGACCCGAGGACCAAATGGTTTCCCCGCATAATTTTGGAAGGCAGCGAGTCAAAAAGTCAGGGGGGCCATGCTGGGGATGTTCCGGAGTCGAGAGGTGGGACAGCTGCCAGAGGACCGGCACCAGGCCACTATAGTGGTAATACACGAGGGGGAAACCCCCAGAGAACTGCGGGGCCTACAGGCCCATCTCCCTACTTAACAGAGAATCAAAAATTCAGACTAAAGTGCTAGCCAATAGACTTCTGAGAGCCCTGAGCAAAGGAATCCATAGCGACCAATGTGGCTTCCTACCAGGAAGAGCCACTAGGATGAACCTCTGCAGAGCGCAGAACGCCTTGGGTATGATGAATAGGCTTGAGGGCCGCATGTCTTGATGGCCTTAGATTCAGAAAAAGTCTTCGACTCTGTCCGATGGGGTTTCCTGTCGGCAGTACTATACAAGATGAGCTTCGGATCTGGGTCAAACATTTATATGCACGGCCTACGGCCAGATTCCGGGTGAATGTGGTGATGTTCTGGGAATTCCCACTGCAGCAGAGCACTAGACCGGGGTGCCCGCTTTCCTCCTTCTCCAGCATTGGATCTTTCATGGATTCACATGCTTAGAATATTCCCCGTCGTCAGACTGGGACCCCTCGGTACACATATATAGCCTTTTCCAAAGGAAAACTTTTGACACTTTTGTGTCCTATCTACGTCCTTCTAGGACCCGCCTACGCATGCTCCGCAGGCCGTGCTAGTATAAGAGGCCCGCCCCCGCGGCTCCCCTTCAGATTTCAACCGTCTCCAAAGTAGTGGGATCTCCTCGTGTTGTCCTACTGTTTTGTACTAGGTTGCGTTATTGGATTTCGAGTAATAATGTCCTCTGTGTCAGGAAAAGCGCTGTTCCGTCCATGCGCGACATGCGGCTTAAAAAAGGTTTACGAGGGGGACGGACATATGGACTGCATATATTGCCTCCACCCTCACCATTCGGCGGATACCTGCGACATAAGCAAGGGTTTTTCTCAAAGACCGGAACCGGCGCCTGGTGGCATGGCTGAATGATGGAGCGGGGGCATACCCCCCCTCGGAGGTGGGCTCCATACAGTCGGCGAAAACATCACGCTGCGCGGCCTCGTCGGAACCACCGGCAAAGAAATCTAGACCGTCGGAAAAAGAGTCGTCTGGAAGTCACTCCACTAGAGACTCCTCGGCAAAGAAATCATCCTCATCAAAAAAGCATGAGAAGGAAAGGAAATCCTCCTCTGGCGATCATCACAGATCGACCACGAGTCGAGAGTCGAGTAAAAGCGGGCACAGTGTGGAGAAGGCGGGACCGCCAAAACCACCTGCGAAGTCTTCATCGTCGACGGCGGTCCAGTCATCGGCCGCCTCCCTGCCACTTGCACAGGGGGCATCCACCGTCCCGTCGACAATGGCGTCGACGAGGGCCTCGTCGACGGGGGTCCTACAGGAGGCCTGGAGGCCTGAAGTCTTTGACCCGACCCCCCCGGAGCCTTTGCTACAAGAACAAGCTATGTTGCTGTCCTCGGAGGACGAGAACGAGAGAGTTGCTGGCCCAACAGACCTAGGGCTACGAGCGGCGGACACGTCGTTGACGAGGGCATCCGTTACACCGGTATCTGCCCCTCTCCTCAATCCTCAATTGGTTTTGTCGTTGGATATTCTGTCCACGCTTCAGTCCTTGTTGCGGTCGTTGGACCAGCGACTACCCCAGGCAAGCCTGCCACAGTCACCTGTCGACGAGCCGGGCCCGTCCCGTCAACCGACGCACCCACGCATGCCAATCTCAACACTGGCACAGGAGGAAGGTGAGCTGCCAGATTCGGAGTCTGACAGGGGAGCCATGTCGGATATCTCATTATCCCCCTCCAGGGATCCTACCTGGGAGTCAGAGGCGTAGTTGGAAAACCCCAGAAGCCCAGCTTACCCGTCCCCTCCGGACGACATTGCGTCATTCCATTCTATGATGGAGAAGGCATGCAAAGAATTTGGTCTGTCCCAGGAAGAACAGAAAAAGGACTGTTTTTTGTTTGACCACATGGGCAAGAGAAGGAGGTCGGTGTTCTCGATACCAATACTAGACCATGTATGGAAAGAGGGGTTGCAGACAATGAGACACCCATTCTCAGAACCAGCAGTGAAAGGACGCCTAGAAAAAAAGTTTAAGGCTCCAGAGTCTACCCCCAAGTGTTTATCCTCCCAACCAACACCGGACTCGGTGGTGTCTGCGGCAGCAGCGAGGAAGGCAAAGGCACAGCACAAGTGCACGACTCCTCCTGAGAACGAAGCGAGACGCCAAGATGCCTTTGGCAAGAAAGTGCTCTCCGTGGGAGCGACCACAGTAAAGGCCGCAAACTCTCTGGCAATTGTGGCCAGATACGATAGGGAGATGTGGCACAGACTAGCTCCGCTGCTTGATCATCTTCCAGAAGAACAGAGGAAGGCGGCGATGCTACTGGTACGAGAGGGTGAGGAAGCCTCAAATCACGCAATAAACATCACGGTGGATCTCGCTGAGTCAGGCTTCAAGCAAGTCAACAATGGGGTGGTATTGCGTCGACAGTCATGGCTTAAGTGTACCTACTTCAGGCCAGAAGTGCAATACAAGGTCTTAGATATGCCCTTTGAGGGAGACCTTCTTTTCGGTGAGAAGGTGGACAAGGCCCTAAAAGGAATGAAAGAAGATTCGGACACGGCACGTTCATTGGGTGCCCTCCAGAGTGGCAGAAGTTACAAGTCTTTTCGTCCCTTTAGAGGGGCTTCAGGTAATTCAAGATTCTCTTCTGGAGACAGATCCTTTGCCAAATCGGCTTACCCCTCCCAGGGATACCGACGTGCCTCACAATCGGCTAACCGTCGACGAAACTTCCAGTCTTCCAGAAAACGACCATTATACCCATCGTCGTCGAGAGACAAGCAAAATAAAGATCAGCAGTGACATACCACAAACCGTTCTGGGGGGAAGAGTTTCAGCATATGTCGACGAATGGGAAAGGATAACGACGGACCAATGGGTGTTAGACACTATAAGAAACGGACACTCTCTGCAATTCAAACACAACCCTCCGCAAATTCCACCTGCGTTCACCGCTCAGTCCCATATGAAGGTACTGCAACAAGAGGTTACACTCATGTTAGCGAAGGGCGTGATAGAATTAGTTCCAACATCACAGAGAGGTCAAGGAGTCTACTCAAGATACTTCGTCGTAAAAAAGCCGAACGGCAAATGGCGTCCCATTCTAGACTTACGCGGTCTCAACAAGTCCTTAAAGAGCCTGAAATTCAAGATGCTCACTCTGCAGGAAGTGATCCGCGCAGTTCAAAAGGGAGATTTCCTGGCGTCCCTGGATTTACAGGACGCGTATTTCCATATTCCAATGTGTCGGAAACACAGGAAATTCCTACGTTTTGTAATAGGGCCAACTCACTACCAATTCACGGTTCTTCCTTTCGGGCTCAAGACCTCCCCCAGAACGTTCACAAAATGCCTGGCTCCAGTGGCTGCCTGGCTAAGGAAGCAAAGCCACCATGTATACCCATACCTCGACGACTGGCTGGTAAGGGGATCCTCCCCAGCGTCGACCAACACAAGTCTGCAAGCCACCATGCAGCTTCTACAACGGCTAGGATTCGCCATAAACTTCGAGAAATCCTCTCTGCGGCCATCGAGAACGCTAGTATTCTTGGGGGCACAGTCGAGACTCAGTTAGGGCTGGTGAAACCTTCTCTCGACAGGACCTCAAGACTCATTCAACAAGCGGCCCGGCTACGGCGAAACACCAGGATCTCAGTGAGAAAGTATGTTTCGGTCCTAGGGGCCATGGCATCCTGCATCCATCTGGTGAGAAACTGTCGACTATTCATGAGGCCAGTCCAAGAATTCCTCGCGGACCGATGGACACAGGCTCAGGGATTGTGGTCGGACAGGATAACCATCGACGACGACAAGCTACGTCGGACCCTTCAGTGGTGGCAGAGTTCCCACAATCTGAACAACGGTGTGCCCCTACAGGAGCCGGAGTTTCAGAGCACCATAGTTACGGATGCGTCCCTAACCGGATGGGGAGCGCACATGGGTGCTCTCCAAACGCAAGGTCGCTGGTCTCCAATGGAGTCACTCCTACACATAAACGTACTGGAACTCAGAGCGGTACGATGGGCTTTGAAGGCGTTCCTACCACACATCAAGAGTTCGCGAGTGCGAATACTGACCGACAATACAACAGCCATGTTTTATCTTAGGAAACAAGGAGGGACACGATCAAGGACTCTTTCCATAGAAGCCCAGAAAACATGGCATTGGGCATCGAAGCACGAAATTTCCCTCGTGGCTCATCACCTTCCAGGAGTGAGGAACGGCCAAGCTGACTCCCTCAGCAGAAGCATGGCCCAGATACACGAGTGGGAAGTGGACACGGGTCACTTGAGGAAAGTGTTCGAGAAATGGGGTCACCCCCCTCTGGACGCCTTCGCGACCAAAGACAACAAGAAATGCGAGCAATTTGCAAGCAGATGGCCCCAAGAGGGTTCGGTGGGGGAGGCGTTCTCCTTCCCATGGACGGACATGTTCCTCTATGCTTTCCCCCCGTTTCCCCTCATACGGAAAACAATACATTGGATACGCAGATACAATTACCGGGTGATTCTAGTGACACCATACTGGCCAAGGCAACCGTGGTTCTCAGACCTCCTCCATCTATCGCTGGAACATCCCATAGCGTTTCCGAAAGTCCCGTACCTTCTATCCCGGGACAGAGGCACGGTGTGGCATCACGACCCGGACAGTCTCAACCTTACGTCCTGGCTCCTGACTTCTCGGAGTTCGGCGCTTTAGACATTTCAGAGGATTGCCAAAAAATTCTGCAGGCGGCTAGAGCCCCTTCTACTAACAAATCTTACTACTATAAGTGGCGGAGATTCTGTGAATGGTGTAGAGGACAACGGGGCCTACAACCATTGTTGGTGACGCCGGAACAAGTTCTACCTTACCTGCTCCTCTTGGCAGAAAAGGGATTGTCCCCCTCATCGATAAAGGTACACCTGGCAGCCATCTCGAGGTTCACAAGGAAGAGGCAGTCGTCTCCTCTAATCAATGACAGGCTGGTAAAACACTTCATGCTGGGTTTATTTCGAGCTTTTCCCCCGGTGAAACGTTTTCCCCCGACGTGGATCCTCAACACAGTGTTGGCAGGCTTGATGAAACCGCCTTTCGAGCCTATGGCCACGTTCGACATAAAATTCATTTCGTGGAAGTTGGCATTCTTGAAGGCTATCACATCAGCCAGACGTATCTCGGAACTACAAGCGCTGGTCGTGGACCCGCCCTACATAAGATTCTTTAAGGACAAGGTAGTCCTGGCAACTAACCCTATGTTCGTCCCGAAGGTTCCGACGGTATATAACAAACACTCATCCGTGGTTCTGCCTACTTTCTTCGCCACTCCATCATCGGCAGCAGAAAAAACTCTTCATACCCTGGACGTTAAGAGGGCTCTGAAATTCTACCTACATCGTACGCAAGACATCAGGGCTACTCGGCAACTATTCGTCGCATATGGTCCGTCGACGAGAGGAAAAGCAATCTCTAAACAGGGATTGGCTAGATGGGTCTCGTCGACGATTGCTTTTTGTCACTCTAAGGCCGGAAGGCCACTGCAAGGACATCCTAGAGCTCATTCTACACGGTCGATGTCCTCCTCAACAGCGTTATGGGCTGGGATTCCGCTGACGGACATATGCCAAGCTGCGGCATGGTCAGTGCCCCACACGTTTACCCGCCACTACTGGCCTGCCAGGCAGCATGCAGACGAGGTGCAGATGGGAAGAGCTGTCCTGCGCCATCTGTTTCAGTAAGGTAAGCTCCTCCCTGTGGAGATTCTGTTGTCTACCCTCTTAAGGGCGATATACTTTATGTGGGCAACCTAATATGACTTGACTTATCCCTACGGTAGATATGCATTGTGTAGTAGGGTGAGGATATATATTATTACATTACATTCTCACCGCCGTCTCAAGCGTTACTGCTATACAATCTATTCTAAGCATGTGAATTCATGAAAGATCCAATGCTGGAGAAGGGAATAGTTTCTTACCTGTAACTCCATTTCTGCAGCATTGGTATCTTTCATGGATTCACATGCGCCCGCCAACCTCCCCGTATGTAATGTATGTGATAAATTTAACCCTTCCTACTTTGGAGGGGCCGAAATCTGAAGGGGAGCCGCGGGGGCGGGCCTCTTATACTAGCACGGCCTGCGGAGCATGCGTAGGCGGGTCCTAGAAGGACGTAGATAGGACACAAAAGTGTCAAAAGTTTTCCTTTGGAAAAGGCTATATATGTGTACCGAGGGGTCCCAGTCTGACGACGGGGAATATTCTAAGCATGTGAATCCATAAAAGATACCAATGCTGGAGAAATGGAGTTACAGGTAAGAAACTATTCCCTTACTGTTCCTCATGGCAGTGGAACCCCTGGCGCCAAGATCGGAGAGACCTCGGAACTAGGGGATTCCATTAGTCGGCAGAGAGGGAGGATCAGATTTCCATCTATGACGAATATGTTCTCGTCTATTTGGGGGAACCCATGGTATCAGTCCCTACAGTAATGGAACTAATACTGTTTGATTTTAACTGTTAAATTTGTATGTGAATTTGTATGTGAATGTACTGCAAAGATCATGTGTAGGAATTTGTGGAAGATTTCATGTAAATCCCATCACAATAAAAAAAAGGGGGATTAATACAGGAGTTCGGGGACTTCAGTGGCCTACGGGCGAACTGTGTTAAATCTGAATTGGCGCCAGGGAGGAGCAGGCCGCAGGCGGTACCACACTACTGTCCACTGACAGTGGCTCAGGGGACGATCAAATACCTGGGGATCCGCATAGGTCCGGATGAACGCACCTTCCTCCGGAACAATCTGGACCCGGTATGCTCGGGTCCCAAACCTTTTGTGCGCAATGAGCAAAATTTGAATAGGAAATGAAATGGTGAGCAACATCCATTCATCGACGCCACATATCAGCGCACAGTTGGCAGAAAAAAGATTGTAACAAAAATTAGAAATGTAATGGACTTCTGACTGCTAATATGACATTTTAATTTGAAGTACTTAACAGTTATCTAGACCATGTGCAATCCTAGTAAAGGAAATGTGCAAGGCCTTGAACTTCATTTGACATTAAGTGGCTGTTTACAGGAAAGGAAATGCTGAGGAAATGGAATGGTCAGTATGACATTTTTAGACGGATAGTACCGGTCAAGTTGTTCAAAACTATAGTAGGACTAAATAAACATTACCAGAGGCTTCAGGTTCTAAAGCAAAATATTTTTAAGAAATTGAGTGCAAATGTTTGGATAGAAAAATAAGTCACAAATGGGGCACTGATTTTCAGGTGTAGTTTGGGGTTCTGCCCAGGGATTTTCTGTGATCTTTCGTGGCAAATGGTGCATTCCTAAACAGACAAGACCAGTAAATCTGTTCCTCAGTCATTGATTACTGTATTGTGGACTGTTTTTTTCTTCAGGTAATGACATTTTGCATTTCTGATTGAACAGTGTGTGATCACTATCCCCTTGAGTTAATTTTCCAATGGCTAGGTGTAGGAACCACAAAGAGGATGTCTGATATCCAGAGGGGGGTGGTTGGCGATAACAGGTGGTTGGCGATGCCAAAGCTCGACAAGGATGCATTAGAAAGAATTACTAATTCACAAGAAAGTAAAAGATAGTCTCTTAAATGTTAAACAGTTCAGCGGCCAAAAAGTAAAGTGCCAATTTGTGTGGGTCTTTGAAACTATCCGGGACAGAGCTATTGGCAAATGGCATCCCCCAATTCAAAAGGTCCAGGTTATAGAAAGGGATGCCCCATGGTTCGACACAGAATGTAGAATCTCAAAACAAAAATGGATCCATGATTTAATGAGTGTTATCTACGGCTGGCCAGGTTTATAGTTTCAGAAAAGCATATAAAATTGCTTTAAAAAATAATGTATTGAGAAACAATGGGAGCTTTTAGAGAGGGCTGCGTTGTCTGAATGACACCAAATTGTTTTATGTTTCATGCAATTGTAAGACCGGCATTATGCCGTCTCCCTGGACAAGTGGTCCTTGGACCACCAGGCCCCTTTTTTAATAGGCCAATTTCTTTACTGGACATTGCCAGTTAGATATTCTCCAAATGTTTGATGCTCAGACTGGAGGAGTGGGCTCAAAGTAACAATATCTTGAAGCCCTCCCAAGCAGGTTTCAGGGGAGGGGTTAGTACAGTGGGCCACTGCTTCACTCTGAGCACCATCGTAGAGAAATACAGTAAGTTTAAGGGAGGGAGATTATTGTGGCTTTTTCACATTTGGAGAAAGCACTTGATTTGATTGACAGAAACATCTTGTGCCGTTATTTACATTTTATTAGGGTCCCTAATGATTTATTAAATCTTAACCAACTGTGATACACAGATATCTGTGCGTCTGTCCGATATACTAGATCAGGGAATTATATATTGTTTTACCCACCAATAAAGGTGAAAAGTAGGGATGTCAGTTGGCCCCAATTTATTCCTTTCACACTTTGACTCTAGAACTTCTCTTAGGAAAGTGAATCCACCCACTCTGAAGAGTACATTTCATAACATGCTTCTTTATGCCGATGACACAGCTATTTTGCACTTAACCTCTGCAGGTCTCTATCAGGGCCTGCTATACACAAATAACTATTTTGGGAACTATAGTTTTAAATTAAATATGATGAAAACAAAAAGGATGGTGTTTGGGAAAAGGGTGAAACAGTGTGGCTGGGTTTTTAATGAACGTAGAGATGATGGGGCAATCTCATTTTTGTTAGATCCTACTCTTCTTAAAGAGCAGTGCTTGGGTCAAGCATTTTAAGAAAAAAGCTGAAAGAGCATAATTAAGGATGAAAGGGCTTTTAAAGATTGTATTTCACAGTTTGGGCATTCAGATTGGACAATTGCCTGGAGGTATGTAAGTCAAAGGCCTGTTCCATGATTTTCTATGGCAGCGAAATCTGGGGTGGTTCGAACTGTCATGTCCTGGAGGGGTTTATAAGGAACTCATGGTGGCAACAGTAAAGACCGACACAAGTGATCACAGTTCAAGGGTGTTTATTAAACTGTATAAATGGGTGAGAAAAACGCCTAATCTAAACCTAAATCTAAGATGGTAGCAAGCTACGACCATCAAATAATAATAATGCAGTCCTAGTGGCGTCTTGTCAAATAAAAAGGGCCTATACAAAAAAAAAACTATTGGCAGTCCTTACCGCTAAATTTAAAAATACTGTGGGATAATGTTCACCAGAAAAGAAATAGGTGTTCACAAAATGATAATTCAGGATGGTATAGCTGGGGACTCGGTCCCCCACGTTTTTTTTAGCGCGGGACAAGGCGGGACTCCTGAGCACAACACACAATTGGTCTTCTCCAGCACGAGGTTACAGTTTTTTTCAGCGATATCGGGACCTTCTGTGGCCAAGTCTCGTTGATACAAAGTCTCTTGCTTCCGTGGGCCTGATGTGTCAAATAACAAAACAAAAGTTCCTTTTGTAATCTTTTACGTTGAGTGATGACTCTTCACCCCTTTATCCCTCTCAACCGGGCTCCGATCCTTCTTGTATGTCAGCCTCCCACCGTCGGGTTCACTACGGCCTTTTACTCAAAATATTTTCACCTGTAGTTTTCACGAGTCTCAATGCCTTTTTAAAAAAAGTGTTATAACAACAGACAAGGTATTGGTTTAACCACTGCACATAGACCATTGATCAATCCTCTCCTTAATATACCCTTTTATCAATGAGTGTCCATATTCTTTCTAATTTCTCGCAAATGAGAGTTTTGAATAGATTCTTCACGTTCAAATTTTATTTCAATTGATTAATATGCTCCTGCAAATATGTGTTTCGACCTTACAGAACACGGGTCTTCTTCAGGGCCAATGTATCGCCTTTTAACATTACAATGTTTAATAATAGTCAACATAAAATACACAAAATCAACATAATTTACCAAGTACAGAACACATGTTTTTGTCTTTTAAAACAACCTTTCTCTGTGGAACTCTCTCAGCCGGGTTCACTCTTGTCAACACAATGTTCACAGGGTTATTATGCTGCATCCCAACTTGCAGGCATCCCCCAGCTGGGTTCACGTTTGCCAGATACACAGTTCATCAGAAAGCAGGGCGCCCTTCCCCTAGCTTTCCTCTTGATTAGGTGTCAAAGACTTTCGATTGTACAATGGGTTTTACTCTACCCTTGTATATGACCCCTTTGACTTCTTGCGTCGGGCCTAGGGCCTCCTGGTATTTGTAGTTTCAACAAAAAGGGAATCAGCCAGAGTCTCTCGAATGAGAGCCCACGTGGCGCCGGACCACTCTGCATCTGGTCTTTCCCTGGGCTTCCTAAAAAGTTCAATAACATACAAGTTCTTTGTTCACAAGTTCTTTCAATTCATATTATGTTGCCGTTTGCATCCTTGGCTCAACACAGTTTGGTTCTCCCTCCAACTCACCGGCTGTGCTGAACTCCTTGCCGTCTCTTGTGTCTTGAGTCAGGGACGGTACCACAGTAGCAAGCGTGTCTCCCCGCCTTCGTTATCAGTGTCGGAGGGCCCTGTGTACCATTGACATCTGTTTCCGGTCTTAGAATTCCTTTCACAGAGGCTTTGCGGGTCTGGGTCGAAAGGGGCAAGGGCACTTCCCTCTTTGCCGTCCTTTCAAGTCTCGCAGCCTTTCTCCTCCGTTTGAACTGCCATCCTGGAATAGCTGCTTCCTCATGTGTTTTGCCTTGCTCAAAGTGTGCTCTGCCTTTTATCCCTGTGGGGAAGGGAAAGGGCCGTCAGGTGTGTGTAGGTATTGTCAATTGCCTGACTCTGCATGACCCTTGTGTTGGGACATGTCAGGTAAACGGCTCTGGTGTTAGTCCGTTGTCTTTCACAGTGTTAGAAAGTGTTTGTGATGGAAAAGGGTGTGGGAGGTAGTTTCTAAATATCCTATTGGGTAGGATGGTGAAAAAGTGTTCTAAAGAAGGGGGTCCCGAGTCTCACCCGTCGGTGTCCCACTTCCACTCCCCGAGGACCCCCCCCCCATCCAGGTGATCCTCCCCCACTGGTCCACCACCAGGAACTGGATCCAATAGCGATGGCCGTGTCCTGGCCACCTGGATGGCAGATCTCTGGGGACTAGCGGGTGAGACACCTTCAGGTTTCTCACAGGTTGCAAAATAAATTCCTGTGCCAAATAGCAGGTCTCCCTCCAGGTACACCTATTAGCGCCTTATGTGCTGAATTTGGTGAGCATTTCAGTTTGAACTTGTTGGCCCAGTTAAGATTTTTAACTTTTTTTAGCAGAAAATCTGGGATTGTCTGCTAATTGTGAAGTGAATTTCAGTGTAAGCACATTTGAAGCCTCCCCTGGTAAAAATACTTGTATTACAGGTGGTGGGACGAAGGTGTAAAGCACTGTCCATTTGGATAGGGAAAGAATATAACCAAATTTGCCACATTATGTGAACTCAAAATAGCTCTTAAATCAAGAGCTTGTCCGATGGGGAGAGCGGTAGATGTCTAAAATATACATAAACTGCTCTCTTTAACTTTATATGCAGACTTACGTACACATATAAGACGGCAAGGAGAAATCTGTAAAATAATATCCCCAGAATGCAGGAGGCTGATGTTAATGGTACGTTTACATTTTCCCACCCCTCAATAAATGAAGAAGGTATGCAGGAGGAAGCACAAAGTGTGCCTGCAAAATGAGTCGATGAAGATTTAGCTCATTTTCTGTTAATTTGTCATTGTTTCTCTGTTTTGCTTGAGCATGGACATGCATGGGAGCTATGTTTTCTATAATTAGTTGTAATGATCAGGGTTTTAAATATAGCCTGTTTGAAAATGTTAAAGCTGCTTTTTAATGTTGGGCTTGTTCTATGTGGATTTTCTGAACTATGAACTAACTTAATGGAGAAACACGATTAAATAAATATTTATTGAGTAATAGCGGTCATTATATGGTAGGCTTTCCAGATCACTTCACTAGGGCTTTGGTGGTTACCTCCTAAGAATTATTTTAGCATGTAATGGCAACTAGTGCATTTTAAAGCACTCTGGGCCTGTTACATCGGTGAAAAGTGATGAGGAATAAAAAGTAATATTTTTTCTGAAGGATTTGGAGCCTCTTTTCTCTGACTAAAAGGGATTTTACACTAAACTTAATGGCAAACATTGGTCAAACCTTTGAGCATTTGATGCACACTTCATAGTGGGTGTGGTGGTGTTAAGGTATTTGGATTAATGTATTGGCTTGTTTATTTCAATGTTTTAACAGTAACTTAATAGGATTTGAATATAGGGCAAAGTAATTATGAAAAATGTGTCAAGCAATATCTGCCCATTATCCCCGTGCGAGATGGGCATAGTATGAAACAATTACTATTTTTCCACTAGGACACTATGTAATAATAAATATAGGTGGCACTAAAAGTAACATTTCTGATACATTATGCATGCTCGCAAACCTCACTTGTACAAAAAGCATTGCATGCAAATTATTTAATACAGGAACGTTGGGTATGCATGCCACTTATTTGTCCATTATGTTCCTATTAGCTGCATAAAGGAACAGAATACAACCGTTTTCTGAAGGGCACATACAGGAACATGGTTCAGTTATTTTGCTCATTAATTCATTTGTCAGCTGGGTAAAGTACCTGAAGATGACAGGATTTTAACAATGACACAGCTATAATAAGTAAGGACATTTACTGAAAAATAAATTGCATGGTGGCAACAAACTCATATCTTGCATTTACAAAAATAAGCCAACTGGAACCACAGCAGGCTCATTGGCCAACATCCTCGCACAGTTAAGGACTCTGTCCTGGCTATATTACTACTAAGGTCTCATCCCTTCAGTGCATCCTTCTAGGCCTCCACACCATGGCCCAGAGCAACTACCCGGCAGTAACATAGGCTGCCGTGAGCAACATGTTGCTCCCGAGCTGCACGTTTGGGATCACTGGCCCAAGACAGATGCCCTGCATTAGAACACCCTCCCAGTATTGATGCTGGGGCAAACACATTTATTGAAGATGCTCACTCTCCCAAGGGTGTTATATGTCCTACAAAATACATCTCTGAAGATCCGGGCCAAGACGTTCCGAACCATTGAGGAGATACAGAGAGAGGCGATATGAGGCAACAAAAAGCCAAAAGTTGCATTGTCCACCCTGGCCAGTTCGGTCTGGGAGGGAGGGATATTGCTACCGGATGTCCTACCGGATGTCAGGAAATTCTGTTGGGCTTCACAGCTAGTGGCAATGAACGAATGGGTATATGACGACCGGGGGGCTTCACAGATCTAGGTGGAGAAACAACTATGGCATCTGCCCACCGGCTCTTCTGCTTTATGGGCACCAACACGGGGCCTTATTGGCGCTTCTGGGCATCCGCACAACAGAGGCATAGACTGCAGCCCTCGGGCGATAGGATGAGGGGGTGGTGAAAAGGGAGGCGTACATTTGGGGGAACAAAGACCTCGCAGAAGTCTGAAAATTAGGCTATATACACAGGTGGACTGCAGCCGGTGTGCAACAAATAAAACACATAATTGAAAATAAATGCCTGATCCCCTACTACTGCTTGCAGGCTTCCCATGGGCTAGGGGTTAACGGGCAATTTACCTACACGCATCTACACCATGCTTTGAGTCAAGAGGGAAGAGGGGAGTGGGACTTCCCCAAGCGGCCCAGCTGGAGGCTAACCTGTTAGATGGTAAGGTGCTGGGGAAAGTGATCACCACAGTATATCAGGCAATCAACAATTTCGCCTTCACTCCCATGAGCAAGCTAAAGGAACACTGGGAAAAATATTTGGGTGCAATTGAGGACTGGGTGGGGGTGTTGGGTTCGGCAAGGGAGGCTGGGATTTCTAGTAAATTAAGGTTGGTTCAATTTAAGGTCACCCACAGGGTATACTTTACCAGGGTCAGGCTACACAAGATAGGGAGGGCAACGTATCCTTACTACCTAAGGTGCATGGGGGCGGTGGGCACTTTTCTGCACACTATACGGACTTGCCCCAGACTGACGGATTTGGGGGTGGGTACAGGAATCGTGGGAGAGGCGTTGGGGAAAAGATACCAAACTGTCCAAGGTTCTGTATGCTGCACATATAGGGGAGACAGAACTTCACCTGCAAGGAGCTATATTTGATAAGGTCTGCATTGATGGTGGCCAAGAGGGACATTGCAGCAAACTTGGGAAGTGTGATGGTCCCGAGGTTTTCAACCTGTCTGGGGGGAATGGACTGTTGTATTGACATGGAGCAATGGTGTATAGAGACAGATGCTGCCCCGCAAGCACAAGCAAATCTGGGGGAAATGGCTGGAGATTAATGGATGAGGGTGCAGTGGATGGCACTTCACGTGGGAGGTGGGGGAGATGGTGAATGCTCTGGAAGTTCTTCTGTACCTATTTTGTTTGAAAACTCAATAAAAAAAGGTTTGTATGAAAGTGGAGGGACTACAACCGATAAGGGCATTAAAGTTCTGTTTAAACAACAGAGCTAAGGACTTCAGGAAGGACGATCTGCTGTTTGATAGCTCTGCAGGCCCCATAAAGGACATGCTGTTTGAAAAGGGACAATTTCACTTTGGGTGATTGTTTGCATTACATCTTGTTGTGACTTCGCTGAAAAACAAATATCAGAAGGCATAAAGGCGCACACTACTAGGAGGGAAGAAGAGACATCGGCTTTTCAAAGGGGGTTTGCAGTATTAGACCTATTGTGCAGCTACCCGAGCATCCATTCACTCTTTCTCTAAGCTTTATCTGCTGGATTCACTCTTCAAAGATCATACAGTTGTGTGAAAATCAGTCTTACCATGTTGCTTGAAGAAACAATGGCTTACCGTTGGTAATGTGCTTTCAGGGGGACACGTTATGTCTCCCCTGGATTAGTCCTCGTTCTCCACCTACCCCCCTGAATGATATATAATCCTTAGATTCAGGCAACTGACCTAGCTAGCCATATCTCTGTTCCTAAGCCTTGCCAGTGTGAGAAAAGGCGGAACTGAAGAAAATTGCACCAATGGCTCGGCTCCATACTTGCATGCTGATGACAAAGCCACAGTACGAGACAGCTCCAATAAGAGGAGATAGTCGACGATCGAGAGGAAGGGTGCAGCCTACTAGCTGAAATTAATGTTTTGTTGCCAACTGCAACAACTTGGATATTTCAAAGATGAAAAATCTGTCAGAGGAAATACATACCCACCAAAAATATTACCAAAACTTAAGTAATTTGTTCAGCTCTTCATCAGTGTTCCTTGAGTGAAATATTTGTATAGAGGTACCACGACATTTGATGTTTCTTACTTTCCTGACTTTCTGCAAAATAGTTTCTTTAACGCTGAAATCATGGAGTTTTACCACCATGTCTCTTGGCTCAGTTGCTTTTCTCACCCTCTTGATGCCCATATGATGTGCTCTTTCGGTGTTGATTTTCTGGGACGGCTCATCTTTTAGAAGTTGACTAAATGGCACTTACACACACCCTTTGATGTCATCGTCTTTGCTGGCTTGTTTCAGAAATTTGATTTTGCCATTATTCCAGCAGGCGCTATTCTCCAAGTCTTCAAATGTATTCTTGAGTGTCTCAAACCTTCATGCAAAGTCATTTGCCTCTTGTATCCGTGGTGGCATCTTAGTTTCCAATGCTGACACCTCAATCTCATTCTGGCTTATCCTTTCTTGCATTGCTTCAAGCTCCCTTTTTTTCTACTATTGCTGCGGACTGGTCTGATTCAATCTTCACCTTTACAGTCACAATGATGTCTTCCTTAAGGGTTGCAGAGATAGTAAAAGCACCTGCTTTGTTAGTGTTTCTGCACTGCTCTGCTCGTTGGAAGGTTAGGCAGCGACCCCCTCATCGCCACCGCCGTAGCTTTGCGGGTTACCATGCAGGAACAGTTTATTGGAGGGAGTTCTTGCTTTCTTACTTGCTTTACCATATTTGCATCGCAGGTAATCTCAAGTGTCAGTATTTCCCTATTTTATATTCCTTACTTCTTCCAGTGGCTCAGCATAAAGCGCTGGGTGGTATCAGGTTACATGTTTTTTAGGCTTTGTGGATTGACCTTTGATTACGCTTCCTTGCCAGGTAGGCCATTTTAGTAGTCTTGCCAGTATGTTCTTTCTCTCTTCTGTTTCTCTGCCAAGCTCTTATTGTTTCTCCAGTTTCCTCCAAGAAGTGTGACGATTCACCAGCTCTCGTCACTTCTCCCCAGCGGGGAACCCTTATGTGGCTAGGGAGGTGAGGCTGCTACCCAATAATCCCCTTAAGGGTGGCAAAATGCAGAAGGACCTCCTATAGTGGACAGACCCGCCTCCTGGGGACAAGGACTCCTGTAAACCGTTACCCCAGAAACCTTAGCTGTGTTGACTTATTCCCTTTCCTCCTTAGAGGAACAGACCGTATGTTACTGAAACATCTCCAATGTCTCTACTGTAATTTCTAAGAGTCCTGAGAAGAGGAATATCAGAGGAGTAGTGCTGATTTACTCCATGGTTTAAACTAGACCGTAATGGGAAGAAACAGCACCAACGAGGCATGAAGATCCCTACATGGAAATCAAAGAGGGTCTTTGCAGCACACTGGGGAGTTACCAGCTTCAGAACATAAAAGGCGTGAACGGACTGAAAGAAGAGAGAAGCTGGTAGGATGCCAGCAGAGCCTGAGAGATTCAAACCGGGAAACCAGGAGGTGTAGAGAGCAGCAGGGAGCTGTGAGGAGACAGGAACGAAAACCAGACATATGTGCACCATGATTGTGGTTAAAGACCTTTATTGAAAATAAAAGGAGGGTGGGAAAATGCATCTCTGGACCTGCTCTAAGAGGAATGTCCCTACCTAAACAAAAAACTAAGGATCTCTCTGTGTCAGAATGTTCAAAACAAAAACTATATCATGTCAAAGTTCTATTCTGACCCTCACACTGTAAACTATATATTTTTTACTATTTATTTATTTATTTGGATTTGTTAAGCGCCCCACGGCCCAGGGGCATCGTGGCGCTGTTACAGAATATTTGACTTGGTAACAAGCTGATGACAATGGTTGCAGGCATATACCATGTCTATTTGCGATAAGTGTATGGCGTTCCATCGTTACAGTGGAACAATGTGAGAACAATTGTTATTAACAATAACAGCAAAGATGGTGTTCCGTGGTTACAGTGGAACTGCTTACTTATTTGTAAGGGTTAGTATTGGAGCATAGTTTAGTTGAATAGTTTGGTTTTTAGCGCTTTTCTGAATGTGAGTAGGGATTCTTCTTTTCTGAGATTAGGTGGCAGTGAGTTCCAGGCTTTAGGAGCTAGGACTTCAAAGCTGGTACCACCAGCCTTGGTTCTGTTGAAGGTTGGGACTGAGAGTTGGTTAGAGTATTTGTCACGTTTAGGTCTGTGGGATGGAGCTTGGTGTATTCTTTCCACTAGATAGGCTGGTGCTGTCTCGGCGAGGCATCTGTGTGTGATCGTGAGGGCTTTGAACGTTATGCGATCTTTGATCGGGAGCCAGTGGGCCTCTTTCCTAGCCTGGGAAATGTGTTCTCTCTTAGGTATGTTGAGGGCTGCTCTGAGGGCATTGTTTTGCGCGATTTGCAGTCTGTTAATGTTGTTTGTGGAAGTGCTAAGGAGTAGGATATTGCAATAGTCCAGTTTTGCTCCGATTGTGGCTCTAGCGATGTTTAGACAGTTCTTTGGTGATAGATGAGGTCTTACTGCGTTTATAATTTTTGATGTGAGGGCTGCTGAGGAGGAAATGGCACTGACTTGCTTATCCATGGACAGTGTGGAGTCCAGGTAGACGCCTAAGGTTTTTACCGCAGAGGAGGTGGTGACGACTGTGTCTTCGATGATGGAGTTGTAAGAGTCATCTAGTTTTTTTAGGGCTTCTTTGGGACCTACCAACAGTATTTCGTTTTTTTCCCCATTTAGGCATAAGCCGTAGGCTGCCATCCAGGCCTGGATGCGGGCATATATGCTTTGTAGGGTGTTGAGGTCTTGCTCATAGTTGCCTGTTATTGGGACTAGGATTTGTGTGTCATCGGCATAGTTTGTAAATGATATGCCGAATTCTTCTAGGTCATTGAAGAGGGGGAGAGTAGAGAGATTGTAGAGAGTCGGGGAGGTGCATGAACCTTGTGGGACTCCACAGTCAATTGGTGAAGGGATGGCGGATGCTTGGTCAGAGTAAACCCTCATGGCTCTACCGTTCAGGAAGGAGGTTATCCAGGCGGTGGCTTCTTGGGAGAAGTGGGCCGTGTCAGTCAGATGTTTGCAGAGGATCTTGTGGTCAACCAGATCGAAAGCTGCAGAGAGGTCTAGGAGAAGGAGGAGGGAGGTTTTGCCCTTGTCCATAGCCTCAAGAAGTTGGTTCTTGAGGTCAAGTAGCGCCGACTCTGTGCCATGGCGGGGGGGGGGACCTGATTGCCTTTTGCCTAGGATGTTGTGACTTTCTAGGAAAGCCTGGATCTGTAAATATGCGGCTTTGTCTAGAATTTTCAATAGGAAAGGCACAGTGGTAATCGGACGGTAGTTGTTTGGGGAGTCAGGGTCAAAGGTGGGTTTCTTTAGTAGGGGTCGGACCCAGGCTTCCTTGAGGGTGGGCGGGACAATACTGTTAGCAAAAGAGGCATTGATGAAGGTAGTGACAAAGGGGGCAAGTGCGGTAGCGCAATCTTTGATTAGGTGGCTGGGCAGATGTCTCCTTTACATAATGAAGGCTTAGTGTGTTTCATGATATGTAGGACTTCGGGGATAGTTACTTCCCTAAAGCTAAAGGGTTTGGGTGGGTTTTTGCTGTCGGACGTATTTCGTACCGGAGGGTTGGTGGAGAGGTTGGGTGGCAGTGAGCTGGGTTTAGGCAGATTCTCGAGTTGGGTTTTGATTTTGTTTTTGAGTGTTTTGATTTTGTCTAGCATGGCATGTTGAATGTTGTTACACCAGGTTGCATTTTTCTCGGTAGGTTGTGCCGATGTGGGGGGGATAGTAAGTTCGTTGTATATGGCGAAGAGCTCTTTGGATTGTGAGTTAGCTTTCTCTATTCTGGTGTTATATGTGACTGCCTTAGCTGTGGCGATGGCTTTTTTATATTGTTTGGCCATGGTGAGGTAAGTCTCTCTAGTGAGAGAAGAGGGCTTGGACTGCCAGGCTGTTAGTGCTGTTCTTTTGGCGGTCCGTGCTACCTTAAGTTCTTCAGAGAACCAGTAGTTAGCATGGAGTATTTTTTTGGCTTTTTTCCTTTCCAGTGGGGCTATGGCCTCCACTATCTCTTTAAGCGTGGTGTTGTAAATCTCGGCTAATGTTGTTGGGTCCTTAGAGGTGGGGTGGGCGAGGGCTGAGGTTTCCAGGAGTGGGAGTAGCCTGTCTACGGTGAGCAGTTTTTTAGATCTGGCCAAGGTGGCTGGTGCAGGTGGGTACGGGTTACCTCCTGTTTTTATTGAGATGGAAAAGTGCAGTAGACGGTGGTCGGTCCAGGGGCGGGGGGTGTTAGAGCTGATGTCAGCTGTGCAGTTGTGGTCGGCAATCCAGTCTAGGATGCGACCTTTGGTGTGGGTTGGATTGTTCACTCGTTGGGTGAAGCCTAAGTCTAGGAGGACTTTGGTGAGATCTTTTCTTTTTTTGTCTTTAGGGTCTTTGAACCCAAGGTTAAGGTCTCCTAAGAGAAGGACTCTCGAATTGGCTTTCAGGTTGTCTCCTAGGGTGTGTATGATGTTAGTTTGGAAGTCTGGGCTTGGGCCTGGTGGGTGGTAGACGATATGCATTGTGATGGTGTCGTTGGGAGAGGGTGATATTTTCACTGATAAGATGTCGAAGTTCTCAGCTTCGTGGGTCTTCAACTGCCTAGCGTTGAGGGTCTCCTTGAGGATTAGTGCAACCCCTCCTCCTTTACCGGAGGTTCTGTCTTGGCGTAAGATGATGTACCCAGGTGGTAAGGTTTGGCAGATGGCTGGTCCGGAGGCTTCATGTAGCCATGTCTCGGTAATAGCGAGTATGTCCAGGTCTGGGTCCTGCGTGAGGTCATGGATCTCAGTTGCATGTGCAGTTAGGGAGCGGGCATTAATGAGTGCACATTGGAGCTGTATTTTCTGGTTGTCCCTATGCTTAGCGTTTGTGTAGGTATTAGTTGGGTTGTTGGTTTTGTTGGTGGTGACTTGCGAGGTGCGTGTTTTTATTGGAGGTGGTGGGTTCTGCGGGTGTGTACTTGGGTAGATCACAGAGTAGTGTCTGGGGCGAGTGGAGCGGACACCTAGACTTTGGTTCCCCAAGTGGACAGGCATGGGTCTAGTGATAGTTTGTGTGTTGGTGTGTGGCTTAGGGGTGGTGCTGTGGGTAGGAGCGCTTTCAGGGTAATTGATGGTATGCGAGGGATTGGTGCTGGCAATAGTGAGAGCAGGTAAGAACCAAGTGGGTGGGATGTGGAGTGAGCAGGGACGAGAGGGTGCCATAGTCAGTTGTGAGCAGTCTTTCTTAGGTCCAGAATGGGGTGGGTGGGCCGTTAATGGGATGTGGGTATGATCAGCTTGAGAGGCTATGTAGTTAGGTGGCTGAGCAAGGGATAGGAGCACAGTATATCAAGTGGACAGCAGAGCATCATATGGTGGCATTCATAGACATAGAGTGCATTGTTTGTCCCTGACCAGATAGCTCCCAACCCTGTTCCGCCAGAGGGACAGGTGCATTGATTTATTACTTTAAGAGTACATGGCATTAGTAATCTCAGTATTTCCAATATTCTCAGTTTGTGCGGGCACCATTGTGCCTTAGTCACTGTGTAGGTATGACAGCACTTGTCCGCAGTCTTTTCTGAAAGCATCCCGGGCCCCTTGTAAGTTGAAAGTTGCCCATTCCAGAGCCACAAAGTTCCAAACATTCTGCAACCATTCATACTCGGTCAGTGCTTGTCTCTCGCTTCCATTTTTGTGCTATCACTAGCCGTACTCTTATAAGGAGAATCAAATAGCCACTTAGTTGTCTCTTGGTAAAAATCTTGTTGCCCGGGTACCACAAAACACACCTCCATATCATCATGTCTATATCTTCACACGCTGGGTATATCTTTCATCTTCAGGCACCCTGCCTTCCGCCCACCCAAAAGGATCCCTGTTGCAGTCCTGGTGAGAATTGCGGCTTGTGGAATGGGGTCTGAATGGGACCAGATTAGTGGAAAGGGTCCCTTTCGCCAACAATGAGTCCCAGATTTCCACCACCAGGCTTACAATTGTATTGATGTGTACATCTGGTGGTCTGTGTGATTTATCAAGCCATAGAATACCTGATAAGGGTGTCCCCGCCATCGCCTTGTCCTGTTTTGGAAAAACCTTTGGTGTGTCACGCGAAAACCATTCCTGCACCACCCGGACTTGTGTCACTTCATAATACTTGCAAAAGTGCGTGAGACCCAGTCCCCTTGGCTTCTTGGCACTGTCAGGATAGTCATTGCGATGTGGGGAGGTTTGCTCTGCCATATGTACACCGAGATCGTTTTGTGCAGTGATCTAAAAAAGGATTTGGGCAGTGGAATGGGAAGTGCCTGAAAATAATATAAAATCATATGCATTACGGCCCTTTTCACCACTGTTGACCTCCCTAGCCATGGAACTGTAAGAGGAGCCCACCTCTGTAGTTCGGTTTAGTTTAATGCAATAGCTGTGGCTAGTTTGCACCATATAAGTGCCCAAGTGTGTCTTGGTGATCGTGACCCCTAGATAGGAGTTCCCATGCTGCCCTATTTTAAGCGGGGTCCGGGACCAAATCTGTTCAAGCCGGTCTGGATGGACTGACAGATTAAGTCATTCAGTTTTTTTGCGAATCCTTGTTAGCCTTTGGAAAAACCACCACTTTTGCTTCGTCCATTGTCGATGTAAACTTCCCCTTAGTTCTGAAAGAATTATATAATTTAGTGAACCAGAGGGTTAGGGTCGTCTTGAATTTTTTTATAAAAGCTTGCCTGATAACCGTCTGGAACGGGACCCTTATTTAGGGGGAGTGTTTTGACAGCTTCTGCAACTTTGCTTTCCTGGTTCTCCTGTTCCATATTCTTTCTTTACAATCTAGACATTTTAGGTAGTGGGGCCGTGCTTAAATACGCCTCTTGCCTATCCCCATCTGTTTTGTCTGAGGAATATAGTGCGGAATAGAACTCCTCAAGAGCCCGAAGAATTGCATCATTACCCGTGTCTATGCCACATTCTCGTCTTGTCATCTTTAAAACTGTGTGGGCCCGTCTTTTGCTTTCAAGTTGCCTCACCAGCAAACGGTCTGCCTGGTTTGCCACTATGTAATATCGTTGCTTTGTGTACAGCAGGGCTTTCTCTACTCGTTTAGTGCAGAATAAGTCTAACTGACTTTTGGTGTGTGTTAAAGCGTTCATTGTAGAGCTCTGCTCAGGCGTGTTGATATGACATGGAATATGTCTGTTAATTGGTTTCCTAAGTCCTTTACCATCTGCCCTCTTGGATTCACCCTGGTGGCTTTCATCACTATCAACTCGCCCCTCATCACCTTAAATGCGTCCCACACTGACTCTGGTGCCATTTCTGGATTCGCGTTTTCTGCAAAATAAATGCCTATTCTATCCCTAATTGAGTCTGTGAGAACCTGATCCTGCAATAGGTCTGTCGGGAAACCTCATTTCTATAGGCACTGTGGGTCACTTGTTGCATCTATCGTTACCATAATTGGGGCGTGGTCTGACAATGAGATTGTGCCCAACTCTACCTCTTTAACCCTCCCCATTATTCTTGTGGAAGCCCATACGTAATTGATTCAAGATAGAGAAGAGTAGATGTGGGAATAACCAGTGAACCCCTTTGCTTTCCCTCTAAGCCCCCTCCAGACATCATGCAATGCAAGCGCTTCTATCCTGTGTTTTAGGCCCTTTGACGGTGCCTGTATGCTCTGCAATGTTGCCCGACTCATGTCTTTCTGAGGCACCCAGGCCATATTGAAATCACCTGTGAGGATTAACTCTCCCTGTGCCAAGCCTTGTAATTTAACTAAGTTCCCCCGTAGAAAGCCATATTGGCCCGCATTCCCTGGGACATCACTTTGTCCAGCTTTTCATGTTGCATATAAGCCTCTAGTTTTTTTCCTTTTCACTGGGGTTTTCATGCCCTGTATAACATAATAATTGTGATGATCATTGCAATAGTGAGTCCTCCCTCCCCTGCCCAATCTACCTTTTCTACTGGCACCAGTATTCCCCTCCCCCTGGTGTTCTCCTGCCCTTCTCCCCTACCCCCATCCCCCAACTATCCCAACAAATACCCCCTCGACCCCCACAAAAATTTCCTGAGGAGAGTCTAAGTGTCCTATAGAAGCCTGGAAGCATGGTCCACCGCGTTTGATTCTCCTACACTCAGTGATCAACTTGCGGGTTATACTACTAACCCCAAATTCCAATTGAGTGCCTGCGGCGCGTGGTGATCCCCACCACTGCCACTGAAGTGAACAATACACACTCGCTCTCCTGAGCCACAGCTGAAAATGGTGACATCAGTCCCAGTTACCTTTTTGTCAATTGGGACGGCCCAGTCGCTAATGTTTTTTTTTTTTTAAACGTGTTTATTTTAAACCAGCACACAGATGACAGCATGATCAGCAACAATAGACAAAACATTACCGTTGGTGAAAAACATAAGCATTTCCCTTCCCCCTCACTCCCCCCATCCTGGATCAGACTTCATCCTGATCTGGTTGGGTGTGGATAGGGTTTAGCTATTCGCAATCTGAGTAGAGGGCCCTTGCGATCAGCCCTGGTTTGTGGGTTAGCGCCGGGAAATTCTGGTCATAGTCTAGGAAGGGCACCCAAGTGTTCAAGAAGCTGTGAAGGAGGCCATCCTTGGCTGCAGTGATTTTCTCCGCTATCAGTATGTCCCAAAGTTTTAGCCACCAAAGGGTCATCAGGGGGCCTTCCGCAGACTTCCAAGTGCACGCCACTGTGTTCTTTGCGTCCAGCAAGAGTTGTATTATAAGGGTCGCCCTTCTGCTGGCTATCGGGTAGGTGTCCCGAATCGGGACTCCCAGGAGGACGGATTCAGGTTCCAGCGGAATCACCGCTTGGGTGATGTCTTTTATCGTAGCAATGCATCCCTCATCGTCGGGCATGTCCGCCACATGTGAAAGTAGGATCCTGGGAGTCCACAGAGGCGCTAACATTGGGGGTCCAGGGCCCGGTGAAAGTGGTGTAAGCGCAGTGGGGGGTAGTACCATCGTAGAAGCAACTTGTGGGCACATTCTCGGTTGGTGATGCAAAGGGAGAAGGAGTGCGCCCTTGACCAGATGTCTACCCAGGACTGGTCCTCTATGGGGTGCCTCAGGTCCGCTTCCCATTGTGACATATAGGGGGCCTTAGCGGTGAGAGTGTTCTCTTGCAGTAACTTGTAGAGGGTAGAGATTTTCCCTCGTGATGGTAAATCTTTCACAGTGAGTTAAAGGGGAGTAAGGTCATGTAACGCTGTCAATCGGGTCAACGGATAGGAGCACCAGTGTCGGAGTTGTGAATAGGTTAACCTGTCTGTTTCTGCTAATTAGAAGGCTGCTTTCAAAGGAGCACGGGTGGCTTTCCTCGAAGAGTTGACCCAGGGATTCAAGTCTTCCCGCAACCCAGTTCTGAAAATTTGAGGGGCAGGATCCGGGAGAGAAGGCCGGCTTATGGAAGATTGGGGAGGAGGGGCCTAGACCCCTCGGGATGCCTTTATGTTTCAGGGCCCAGTCCCAGGTTTACACGGTATGTTTAGTGGAAGAGAGTTCCCGGCCAAGTCCGGCGCAGGGGGGGTATATGGGAGAAAACGCAGGGGGAGGGGCAGGCGGGCCTGTTCTATCCCCACCCATTTTGGGCGCCCCGAGGCAATGACCCAAGCCTGGGTGTGGGCCAGCTGTGCTGCTATCTGATACTTCCGGAGGTCAGGGACCCCTAATCCACCTAGCCTGGAGCTACCATCCTCTGGGGTATTCGCGATTTCCTATCCCTCCAAATGAACCTGAACATTTGCCTTTGCAGGCGCCGCCGCAGCGGCAGAGGGATTGTGGTGGGCAAGGATGAACAGGCGTAGAGGAATCGTGGAATGAGATTCATTTTGCAGGCGGTGATACGGCCAAGCAGTGAAATCTCCTGCGAGAGATCCTTCTCTAGCTCTTTGAAAAGTGGGGGAAAGTTTGCCTGGTAGACGTCTCCCAGACAGGACGGAATCTGGACCCCGAGATAGGGAATGGCCTTTTCACTCCATTGTGTCAGGCATAGCGTTTCTAGGGATTCCCGTTCCCCTGGTGTCAGCCCAACTCCCAGGGCTACTGATTTCCCGAAGTTAATGGTGAAGCCCGCTACCCTCCCAAACCTATGAATCTCATCGAGGGCCAGCTTCAGTGAAGCGGAGATATCAGTAATAGATAATAGCACATAATCGGCATAAAGTGCAATCTTGTGTTGGGAGGGGCCCACTTGGAGGCCTTTCATTTGTGAGTTTAGGTGGATTCGTTGGGTGAGGGGTTCCATGGCCAGGGCAAAAAGGAGGGGAGATAGAGGGCATCCCTGCCTGGTTCCACAGGTCAAAGGAATAGGGTCAGATAGGAGGCCGTTGACTCTAAGGAGGGTCTTTGGGGACTGATAATTAGCTAAGACAAGCTTTTGGAAGGTTGGGCCAAAGTGGAAGGATTCAAGGGCAAGCCGCAGGTATGCCCAATCCACTTCATCAAACGCTTTGGTTGCGTCTAGGGCCAGTAAACCAAGTTGCCACAAATCCTATTTCGCAACGTCTATTAGGTTCAGGGCTCTGCGAATGTTGTCCCCGGTCAACCTGTGCAGAATAAATCCTGTCTGATTTGGGTCAAAGATGTCAGGAAGGACGCTTGCCAAGCGATTTGCCAACATTTTAGAATATATGTTGGCGTTGAGGTTTAATAGTGAGATGGGTCTGTACGCGCTATTATCCCTGGGGTCTTTCCCCGGCTTAAGAATGAGGACTGTGATTGATTCCTGCATGGAGGGGGTGATGGATCCCGAGTTAGCAAAAGAATTGAAAAGGGTTGTCAGGGGAGCTATCAGTTGGGGTGGAAGATTTTATAAAACAGTGTTGCATACGCATCTGAGCCTGTGGCTCTGGATTTGAGGCTCTTAATGACTGCATCGACTTTCTCACCCGAGATAGGGGTCTCAAGGATCTCCCTTGTAGAGTCCTTGAGGCAGGGAAGAGCAGCGCATTGCATATAGTCCTGTTCCTCTTCTCGGTTCTTCGGAGATGCTGAGATTATTTCCGAGAGGTGGGCGACCGCGAGACGTAGTTTGTCCTGTTCTGAAAATTGGACTATGCCTTGGGGGTAACGAAGGCCTGGGATAGTGTTTTGTTTCTTTGCTTTGGCGAGTTTGTCCACTAACAGTTTATTCACCTTATTACTTTTGACATAGTACCCTTGTTTGTTTTTCGCCAATAGGTGCGCTGTATCCTGCCGCCAACCTTTTCCGAGCAACCTGTAGGGCCTGATGGGATTTCGGGGACCAGCCTGTACGTTTGTGGGCGGCCTCAGCCTCGTGGATCTCGTTCTCTAGGACCATGCGGGTTTGCCGCCTTCGCTTGTGAAAGGCTGCGCCTTGGGCGATCAGTTCTCCTCTCACCATAGCTTTCATGGCGTCCCAGGTATTAGCTGGGGACGTGTCTTCGTTCAGGTTTTCCCTGAAGGAATTCTTGATAGACTTAGCTATAGAGTCTCTTACTGACATATCATTTAAGATGGGGTCATACAGGTTCCATCAACGTCATGGAGGAGGGTCGGGGTCATGGGCCTGGAGCGCCAGGTCAACTGGAGCATGACCGGAGAGAACCCTGGTGCCAATGATGATGTCGTCCGTGAAGGCAAGGATCTGAGGAGAGGCTAACAGGAGTTTGATCCGGGCGAAGGTTCTGTGTACGTAGGAATAAAAGGAGTAGTCTTTTTTGTTGGGATAGATCACTCTCCATGTGTCCACTACGTCCAGAGTTTGGAATAGGTGGAGAAGGCCTGTTGCCAGTCTAGAGTCTCTGTGGGTCGGGGGATGCAATCTGTCCTTGAGCGGGTTGGGGACCCCGTTGAAGTCTCCTCCGATGATAGTTTGGCCCTTGATGAATGGAAGGATAGATTCTTCCAAGTCCCTGTAGAACCCCTCTTGTTTGTCGTTTGGGGCGTAAACTGATATGAGGGAGTAGAGCTGTCCATAAATAAGGCATTTGACCGCCACAAAGCTGCCCTCCGGGCAACACAAAGTCTCCATGATTTGTGGTCTTAGACCTCTTGCGAAAAGAATCGCAGTACCCCCTTTCTTAGTGTCATTGGAGGCCAAGAATTGAAGTGGAAAAAATCTGCTGCAAAGCCGTGTAAAGTCCACTGGGATTAAGCGAGTCTCCTGCAGGAAGACCACAGAGGATTCCCCATCTTTTAAGCATTGCAGAGTGGACTCCTTTTGGGGGGAGGGGCAAATTTATTCCTCTGACATTTAGCGTGACGAATTTCAATTTCTGGTGCGGAGGGAGTGCGTCCTGGGCTTCTGGGGATCCCAGGGGTGGGGGTTGGGTAGAGCGGGGCTCAATCATTGTCTGACGGTTTGATCAGATTGAGGTCATCCTGTGGCTGGGGTTTTACCAGAAACCTCCAACGGGAGGTCAGGGTTTCCAACATGGACCTCCAACGTGAGGTTAAGACGTTTCAGTGTCATGTCATCGTCAGGCATTTAAAAGCCTGCAATTTAAACGTGTTTGACAGTTCAACACATTTTTACCCCCGTCCTGCACCTATTTTTACCTATACCCAAACCCCCCAACCACTTATCTGCCCTTTCCTACCCCCCTCCAAAATAATAACTGCAGACTTTGAAATGCCTGACAATGAAAGAACGTTGTACCGGTTACCAGTTCGGGCTGGACTGCCCCTTTTGGGGTAGGACCAAGCCTGATTTGCATATGGTTTTTCTCCTTCTGTAATGGCTTGGCAGGCTGAAAAACGATGGTCTGGAGCGTTGCCCAGAGCTTTGCCCCTGGTTATGATTAATTCAAAACCTTCCAACCATCACCTTTCTGTTTTTCCAAAGTCACCCCGAGTGGGACGGGTATGCCCAGACGTGGGTCCCGAGTCTGCCGGGCCTAGAGACCCAAGCTACTCCTTACTGATGACGCCCAACAAGGCTGAAACATGTCTGGGGATGCTTGTGGTCTCGTGCAGAAGGGATGTGACCCAGCAGTTCGGGCTGGACTGCCCCTTTTGGGGTAGGACCAAGCCTGATTTGCATATGGTTTTTCTCCTTCTGTAATGGCTTGGCAGGCTGAAAAACGATGGTCTGGAGGGTTGCCCAGAGCTTTGCCCGTGGTTATGATTAATTCAAAACCTTCCAACCATCACCTTTCTG
Organism: Ambystoma mexicanum; assembly: GCF_040938575.1. Lineage (NCBI taxonomy): Eukaryota > Metazoa > Chordata > Amphibia > Caudata > Ambystomatidae > Ambystoma > Ambystoma mexicanum. The sequence goes on from NC_090939.1 coordinate 931,647,012, forward strand.
TTTTTCCGTTGTACCGGTTAAGACATTAACCTGGGGAGCCGATTTCTTTTTGAGGGGCCTTCCCCTAGCCAACAGGGCTAATACAGCCAACAGATAATCAGTCTGTAACATTCCACTCCAAGAGAATATTGGTGACATGCACCCTGGAGTTTGGCATGGGCCGTGTGAAACCCGCAACCGTGTGGTCTTCGTTCCTTGTTCCGGTGTCGTCTAACTTCACCAGGCTCACCGTAGGTCATTTTGCATTTCGGTTTCTCTGCACTCTTGGCCAGGCGTTTCGGTTTGACGGGAGAGCTGTCTGGGTCCTGCGTGGTAGGATTGGCCTGGCAGTCTCCCACCCCTCCAAGAAAGTCCGGGCGCAGGATTGTGGCTGATCCTGCGGAGGGTTCCTTTGTAAGTAAATTGAAGAGCCCTCGGAAACAACCACCGGTAGCGAACTTGGTGATCTTAGAGGAAGAGCGCAATGGATCAGAGGGCCTGCCGCTTTTGCATCGTCATGAGAGACAAGTCTTGATAGATTTGAAGAGGGGAGCCCTGAAATGAGAGCTTGCCTCGTGTTCTCCCTGTTGCAGAGATGGCTTCTTTGGTGGTATAGAAGTGCACCCTTGTTGTTAAGTCTGGCAGGGAGTCCGCTTCCATGCCTCGACGGGGGCGCAGCCTGTGGGTGCGATCCAGGGCTAGTTGTGTCTTGTCTACGTGTGGGAGCAGCGACTGAAAGAAGTCACCCACGTACTCAACCAGGTCTTTATCTAGGACCGAGGGGGGAACCCCCCAGATCCGCAGGTTGTTGCGTTGGGCCCTATTCTCGAGTTCTTCTTGTTTAAATTCGAGGATTTCATTTTTGTTGAGTAGTGCCTGTATTGAGCGTTGCACTTCTACTAACGTTGCAGTTTGTTCTTGGGTCAAATACTCCACCTCCTCAAGCCTTTGTTCCGCATCTGCGACCCTCTGGTCCGTTTGCTCAAGCTTTGTGGTGAGCTCCGTCATGCAGGATCCAAATTCAGCTTTGATATCTGGCATGAAGGCTTGAATGTCCTCTTTTGTTGACAGCTGTCTCCTGTCCTCCAAGGATTTTTGAGGTGAGGATTTCCCTTATCGGCAGAAAGGAGCATGGTGGTTATATCTGTACGTTTAGCGGGTTTCAGATGCTTGGCCATCCCTGCGAACCCTGATCAGGGAATCTTTGTGTGACCTCTGGAGCTGTGAGGGTGAAGCACGCTGTAGGGACCTTTGCAGTCCTGGTGGGTCGAGCGTGGTTTTGAGGCTTAGGGCAGAATTATATTGTCCTGCTTGGGACCTGGGCGGGGGTCAAATCCCTCAGGCTGGATCCCTGTCGGGCTGCGGCCCCAGGGGGAGGGGGATAGGCTTGCTGGCAGAGGCTCGATGTTCCAGAGGCACCCCCAATCGGTGTAGGCAGGCGAGGTGATGGGAGCGAGTTGGGTTCTGAGATGGTTCTCACTGCTCTTTACTACGTGGAAGGACTCCTATTTTGGAGTCACGGTTGGTGGGTGCGTGAGCCAGGCCTACTCCATGAGGGTCAGTAGGTTGCCTCCCTAGTAACGTTATACAGGGATTTCAGTCTTAGCGTTGTTGGCACTTCTCCTAGCTTTGTGTAGTTAGATTTGTGACCGTGGTTGCTGCCAGTGGCTGATACCTGGCCTGAGACTGTAAAGGGTTCTGATAGAGTAGGATTGTGTGGGCAGAATCGGATTGTCTGCGCAATCCCTTGCCTCTGGTCCCTTGGATAAGAAAATATGGGATGATGGTTGTTTTTGGTCTTCAGCAAGTTTTTATCTGCACCTCACAGACAGTTATTACATGTAGAATTACCTTCCCTCTATCTTTGTGTTGCTCTTTGTGTGTTCCTTTCAGTGGGTTCCCGGGTTATTTTGCTCCAATTAATGCCTTATATCTCTCTGAGTCAGAGCAAGCCTTGATGTTGTTGGGCCTGGAGTGGCGAGCGAGGGGTCCGCTCACCTTAGCTGTAGTAGTGGGACCCAGGGGCTGCTAAGGCGGGAGACGCTTCGTGGAGGGGTCGTTCCGGGTAGAGGAGAGAGCTCCCACAGAGCCGCTGTGTCCTGGGCTCATTGTCTTCTGTTGCTCATCACTGCAGGGGAGACCGGGAGGGTCCGGAACACCGAAGCCGCAGCGGTAAGGGCTGCACGCAGACTCCCTGGAGGTAATTCTTTGCGTGGGGCCCAAAGTGGTGAAGTAGGGCCGGGGAGGCAGGGCCAGGATGCAGAGTCGGGAGATGACTATCGGGGTGGCAGCTGAAGGCAGTTCATCCTACTGGGTGGAGCACCTCGGTCTGGGCAGTTGGAATTGCGGAGCCCGTATCCCTAGGCGTGTAGTGCGGACTCGGTCCTAGACATGGCCTCTAGCAGTAGGCAGGGGTGGGGGGGTGAGACCGCAATGCCTACTGCACCTTCTGGGGAGCGAAGTGGCGCCAAGTGGGCGAGGGGGTCGGGGACCGACGGTCTGATGGCTTTAGCTATCCCGACAACAGCGGGTCAGCAACACCGCTGTTCTCCGTCTTTCAGTAGTTCGTTCAGTCCTTCAAGGGGCTGCCTCCATGGGTTCGTATGATGCCCCGCGCTCCTCCGGTCCTACAGGGTTAGCGAAGTGGGGCCGTTTTGCAAGCTAGCGCCTCCCCGGATTAGAGCTGCTTCGGCCACAGGCCGTTACGAGCATTGGTGGGAAACGCTGTTGCGCTGATCGGGTCTGTTGTCCATCTTGGAAGTTTCAGTTGCGGGCGCTTTAGGATCTTCGGAGGCTGCGAACTCCGGTCGCGGATAGCGTTAGGGGCTCAACTCGCCTCTAGATGTTGCCCTGGCATTCCGGTTACAGATGATGCATTATTTGACTAAAGATAACAGCAGGAACCGCATATTATGGATGTAGTTTGCGGCCTTCACACAGACGCCATCAAACGAGCAGCCACAATGATGGCACTCCAGGCCACGCCCCCGCTAATCAGTCTTAATATAGTAAATCAGTTTTACTGACATGTCTCACACAGTCTCTTTGTACCTTCTGTTAGGGAGAATTCTCATAAATGGTTAATTTCCTTTACCTACTGAGTCCCTCAGCAGCATTGCTGGATTTCTAGGATTTATTTTTTTCACCTGGTAAGAGTGTGAGCCTTTTTTTCACTCTTAGATGTGTTTTGCTATGTGTATTTCTACTTTTGTGTGATCTTGGGCACTGGAGCCTCACCTACTCCATGGCACCATAATCTTCCATGCATGTTACACAGCACCTTCAGTGCAGTGACACAGGGTTGTCTTTTAGACTTCCCACCGACTCCATTTTCTGGGGCGGACTACAGTCCATTAACTTTATTTAGAATCCACTGATCTGTTCACCTTGCACACCTGTTTTGGGTTGTTCCAGAATTTAAGAAAACACTTAATAGCACAACAGTGCTTTTGATGATTTTAAGGTTCAGGGGAGATAACAATCAACCCTGGCATCTGGGTTGTGAAATATACGTGAACAAGATAAGTTCCTGATGGAGGAACTCCCGTCCCCTGCACCCTTCACAAGCTCATAGATGAGCTAAACATTTAGGAAAAATGTAGAAGTAAATTTCAATTCATACATTCAGTTGTGATTGCTGGCATACAAGCATATTGTGGTTTCCAATGATTGATCTCAAAGATGAGGATATTTCTACAAAGGTATTTTTATTGTTCAAAGGTTCATAGAAGGCCCAACGTGTTTCGAGATGAACATCTCTTCTTCAGGGGTATATTCAACATTATGCAACACATCTATGGGAAAATTTCAAAAAAACACAGTTACATTTATAGTAGAGTACGTTTTGTTTCTGTTTGTATATATATTGGTAACATTTTTATGTTCAAAAAGGAGAATAGAAAAAAGTGGTTCTTGTGATATCATGTACAGCTGTCTAGTCATTCTAATGATTGTAACTTATTTTTTCCAACTTATTTTTTCAACATTGACTCTGGTAATCCCAAATGGAATATACAATGCACTTGTCTAAGCTTGATGCGGTCTAAAGTAGACCGTTAGTCTAAAAACCAAAATGCAATCATCAAACAAAAGGCCATGGATAATCTGTTGGTACTGTATCATAGTTGGTCAAGGGAATATTCACGTGTGAGGGCATAATACTTTAATTGTGTCTCAAGAGTATGCTATGGAGTATGGAAGAGTGTTCTTTTGGCAATTGTAACCGAGAGAGTTAATGAATACAAGATAAAATTGCCTATGTGTAAGTTAGGTCAGATTGGATGAATTAGTACTGGATGTAGGTAATCACTGAGTAAACACCTGATGGTAGACAGAGTAAGTGCATTCTTATCCTAGGTAAGGTTCCAGAACTCGCCGAAGTGCGCGATGTACAACTAAAGGTGAGAGGTACAAGGTAAGTCTATGCGTTCGTTGGTGTTCCGTTTGCTAGAGAAAAGGTAAGTTTCGTTCCGTTAACTTAAGTGATAAAAGAACAGGTAAGTGAGGGAAACCGGTAGGACAGAGTGGCGTCAGCAGAGGTTGAATGCCGCTTACCTCAGGGTTAGATCCCAGGAGTATAGAGGTTCTTTTCGTGTCCGTAGCGTGATACTAGTGAGGATCAAAATGGCTGTATATATAACAGCACTAAGTGATGACGTCACTACGTCGTGGCGTGACGTCACGAATATAAACAATATTTATTTTGTTCTAAATAAGACGGAAGACGTTCATGTATATTAAACCAAAGGTTCTGATGGTTAATATTTGTAGTCTGCCTGGACACGAGTTGTTTTGTTTCCGTGATCACAGAGTACATAAGAATGACGTTGAAATAAAAGTAACGTGGTTGCTTGAAAGAAATAGTTGGTTAGTGTGGGGTTCTAGGTTGCGGAGCCGGATGGTAAGGGAAGTTTACCAGTGGCGGAAGAGATTATGAGTGTTGTGTGGGGGGAGTTATAGATGAATCAGGGAAGAACATCTAGGTCTGGATTTCACAAGGTGATAATAGTGTCCGATGGAAATCAAGTTTAACAAATTGATAACCTGTAGGGGATTTTACATTGTATCAAGTTTTGCAACTGTTATACAATTTGAGATGTCTAAGTCAATCATAGTTACAATAGTGTTCAATCGTTTCAAGCTTTCACAATGATTACCTGTAGGAGACTTACATTCTGTCAAGTTATGCAAGTGTTATGCATAATATGATGTACTATTCAGGAAAAAGACCTTGTCATTATGACTTACATTCTATTGGGAACAATAACTTGGTCCTGTTGTGACATCTATATGTGGCTTAAGGGACCTTGTCCGCTTTGTCACAAATATGATAAACTCTCTGAATGTCTTAAATACTCTGTGGTGCCTATAACCATAAGCACTCTGAATCTGATGAGCAACCTCAACGTGACTGATCCCAAAGTTGTTATATATTGTTTTTTTTTGTTGTTCTATTATGTACCCAAATAGATATCTATAAGTATGCACCCAAATAGAAATCTTCGTTGAGACCTAATGGGGTCATTGCGTCCAGAGAATGGATCCAATATAATTCTCTTTGTGCCAATCTTTTGTCCATATCTCCTCCTCTGGGTGCTGGTCGATTACTTCTAGTACAACTACTCTGAGTTGGGAGATATTGTGTCCTTTTTCTTTAAAATGTCTTGCTACTGGGGATTTGATGTTGCCCGTCCGTATGTTGGACTTGTGTTCTGTCCATCTTTCTCGTACTTTTCGTATGGTCTTCCCCACGTAGTACTTGCCACAAGGGCATTTCAGTCCGTAGATGACGTTCTTGCTTTTCGCAAGTCGCGAAGTCTTTCAACATCATTTTCTTGCCACTGTTGTGGTGTCTTATGTGGTCACCCTTGATTAAGTTGGAGCAATGTTGGCAATTTAGACATGCATGGGTTCCTGTCTTTTGTTTTCTCAATGTGGTTTGTGTAGCTTTTTTCGGTCTTTCTGCCCTAATAAGGCTATCTTTCAGATTCTTACCCCGTTTGTAGGCCAGCATTGGTGGGTCAGGGAATAGTTTGTTCAGGTTAGGGTCTGATTTTATTAGGTCCCAGTTCTTATTGATTATTCTTTTCACCTGATAGCTTTGGCTAGAGTATTTTAAGGTGTGAATTAATCTAGTCTGTTCCTTTTTCGGTTTTTCCTGTAGTAGATCTTCTCTTGTTGTAATGCTTGTTCGTGCCAATGCGTTATTGATCGTTTCTTCTGGAAAACCTTTTTTATTGAATCTCTCTTTCATGATTTCTTGTTCTGATTGCAATGCCATGGGGTCGGATGTGATCTTTTTTAGGCGGAGGAATTGGCCATGTGGAAGATTATCTTTTAAGTGGAGTGGATGAAAACTTCCAAAGTGTAGGACACTGTTCACATCCGTAGGTTTTCTATAGATGTTCGTGTGGAATTCTGTATTTCTCATTTCGACTTCAACATCCAAAAAGTGGACACCCGGTTTTCCAGTCTCGAGCATGAAGGTAATGCCTTTCTTGAGGTATGTGAGAAAATCTTGAAGTTCTTGACTTGTTCCTTGCCAGGTACTGAAGATGTGGTCAATGAACCGCTTCCTGAATTTAATTTTGTTTTTCCAAGGTTCTTTATATAGAATGAGGTGATGTTCGAAGTGAAACATGAATATATTAGCTTAGTATGGTGCTACAGATGAGCCCATCGATGTGCCTGATATCTGGAGATAGTACTTGCTGTTGAATCTTAAGTAGTTGTTATATAAAATGATCCTGATCAGATCAATGGCGAAGACATTATGTTTGAGTGTTTCATTCTGTCCCATTAGGAGCCATTCCAGAGCTTCTATGCCTGCTTGATTAGGAATTGATGTGCATAAGCTGTTGACGTCTAGTGTGAACAGTATCAAATTTGTTTCATCTGTCTGGATCTCTTTTAGTAGTCGTAGGAAGTGTGCTGTATCTTTAAGGTAGGTGGAAGTTTGCTGTACAATCGGTTGAAGAGCCTTATCAAGGTAAATTGCAAGTGGATGAAAGATACTTTCTGTACCCGCTACTATGGGTCGAAAAGGTGGGTTTTTGAGATTTTTATGCACTTTAGGGAGTGCATAAAATACTGGTGTGATTGGAAATCTTTTGATGAGGTACTCTCTTGTGTGTTCAGTAATCCAATCTGCATCGTAGGATTTGTCAATTGTTTCCGTAATCATAGTGCTGATTGACATAATAGGATCGTTGTCTAAAGTGAGGTATGTTTGTTGATCCTGTAAGAGTCTGTGGCAACCTTCATTATAGAAGCTGGTGTCCATTGTCTGCCGGTTTAAGTGTGACTGAAGTGTCTTCTGATAGTTCTTTGATAAGTTTGAGCTGATGACTCTGTATGTTAATTTTTTGGTTGTTGCTGTATTTTAGTCGTCTGAGGTCTTTTTTAGTTTTGAGGTTGAACAAATTTATGACTGGGTGGTTGATCTGGGGGTGAAATGTGCTCCTGTTTTTCATTTCCAAATAGTCATTTTTGTGTTTCTGTCCCCCCAGGTCTGGTAGGCCATCATAAAATACCTTAAGTTCCATTTTCCTGATCAATTTGAAGAGATCGACTTCTTCCTCAAAGTTGCTAGTATTGTTAGTGGGTATAAAGGTAATGCCTAGATTCAATGTGTCCATCTGGCTCTTGGTGAGGGTTTTGCTGGAAATATTAAGAATTATGGAGTCTGTTATTTGTTCCTCGGTCTTTGTTTTCTTTTTCCCTCTGCGGGTGGGTCTCCTCCTAAAAAAGGTATTTCCGGTGTAGGGTTATTTGATGGATCTGGTTGTGTTGATGGTGTTGTATCTGTTGTTTCTGGTCTTCTGGGACTTTGAGTTGGATGTCTATCCATATTCTCCCTTTCTCCACTAGTTGCCTCGCTACTATCCGTACTGTTATTTGGTCCCTGTGGTCTGGTTAGTCTGGTAGGGTTTGGCCTTCAGTTCTGGTAAAATTCTTGCCAGGAATAGACAATGTCCCTTGCGTAGTCCAAAGTGTGTCTACGGAATTTTCTGATCTTGCTTTGCTCAATGTCCCTCTTGTATGAATCCAATTTATTGTTTGTGTCCTCCAGTATGGTTTTTAGGTGTTCTCCTGTTTTTAACTTAAGACAGTTGTAGTGTGACTTCCTCAATGTCTTGATTAATAGTTGATAATGATTTGGACAACTCCTCGATGGTCAGCAGGATAAGGTCTAGTGAACATTTATTTAGTATCTGTTCCCATCTTTTGAAGAAAGATTGATATTCTTTACATAATGTTGGTCTTAAGTAGACCCGTAGGCCTCTTGGTATTCGTTTACTCTTGTAATATTGTGCAAGTGTCGAAGCATGCAGTTTCTGTGAAATTTCTCTGTGGATCAGTTTTTCTAATTTGAAAATTAGCCTGTCCGGATTATTGTCGCCTGTGCTTTCTTTGTCAGTGTCTTTAATTCCATTTAATCTCCATTAACTTTATTTAGTCACTTTAATCACAGGCCCAGTACACCCCATTTTACATGGAGTATTGGAAAGGGTTAAGTCTTATCCGTTTTTTGTCTGTGCCTCTTGGACCATTGTTTCGCTCCCTTTACATCAAGACTTGGCTGGTGGCAGTGAATCTACCCTATTTTATATACCGCGATTATCTTAAATAACCATGGTATTATTTTTAGGCTATCATATTAGCCTCAAACATAAACCCGCTTGACCATATATATTTAATTACGGTTCTGGCTAGGTTTATTCGCCATTTAGTTTTGTAAATGTCTTTTTCGTGTTTTACTCTGTGCGCCAAACCAGGTTTGGTCCCTTTGTTCATCGCCTTTTCGCAGGCTTCGACACAGAAGCCCTCCTTTTGGTGCCTGAGAGTCTGGGTAGGCAGGATGTGAGGGAGGGGTTTTAGGACCCCTGCCATGGGTTCTCTTGGTAACCCAAGTCACACTCCTGTTTGATTGGCTGGGTGACTGTCCTTGCCAGGACAGCCACCCTGCTGTGCGATTGACAGCTAGGCTGTATGAATGGGGGAAAACTGCATAAAAAGCATGTCTCTGGGACTGGAAAGGCAGAGTCGCCACTGGAATGAAAGAACCAACGAGGAACTGACAGAAGAGGACCCCTACAACGACTGAACCGCCCGGTGAAGCCCTGCTGTAGGTCCGAATCTTCAGAATACGACGACAGAGAAGATCCTCCAGGAAACTTCTTCCCTTGAGCTGGTGGGACCAACCAGTTCGCCCAAACTGCAAGCCAGGACCCCTCTTCTGGTCGAATTCGCTGTACAGAGCTAAAGTGGGCCGGATAGCCATGAAGGTCGGACCCTGTCTGGGTTTTAAGGAGCGCACCTTTTTTTTTGTTGCTTTGCTCTGCTGCTGGTTTCTTCCCTGGGTAGTGCAGGACCCTCCAGTCTTCCTACTTCTGATCAGTCCGACAGTCGCTTCAGGAACCGTGAGCCTGCAGGAACTACCAGGAACGTCTGTCTCCACTACAGCTCCCTCTCCATTTTGAGGTACTGTGCAAATCCGGTTGTTCGTTTCGTTCAGCCGCGGTGAAAGTGTTTGAAATCTTTCTCCAATCCGAGGGCTTGTCCTTCTCTTCTCTTTGAACTACCTTTTCTACCAACCAACCTCGTCCGGAAACCATGCTACGATCTTTACCGCAAACTACCCTGAACTGTATTATCTTGAGCAAAAGACTTTGGACTTATTGACTTTGGCCCTAAGCCTTTTCTATATGATTTTATCATTGTAGTCTCTCTTGTTCGATTGCCCTGAGTACTTACCTGTGGGTGTGATTCAATTTCAGTTAACTTTCTTTCCCTCCCTTTTTAATTGCTGGAATGCCATTTTGCTCCCACTTCATTTTGTGAGCTTAACCTGTCTGGAACTTATTGGGAGGAGTTTGGTGTATTAAGAGTGTGATTTTTAAACTGCTTAGAATAGTGAAATGTTATACAACTGAAGAGTGAAATAAATATATATTCTTTTACTTGAAAACCTTGAGTCAGTGTTTGCCTGAATCATAGTAATTGCTGTCCTTTGTGTAACTATTTGATGCTGCTCACTTACTCTTGAGATAAATCTGGCTGCTCAGCCACTGCTACCACTATAACTGTGTAGTACAGGCTTGTACCAAAGGTGAAATTGTACTGTCACTTGTAGTCTTAATTGTGTGTGGTGTTCCCTAAGGGTACTGCATATAATTCTGCCTAACACCTTCCTCGCCTCAATAATTTCTTCCATTGCCAGAGCTTCCCACTGGTACCAGCAGCATTTGGGATTTGTGCACGGTTCTCTTAGAGTTCCTCCTGCAACTGCAGAATCTGTGCTCCCTCTTCATTCGTCGTCACCCAATGTTTGCAGCCTCCCCACACAAACAGGAACCCAAAAGGGAATGTCCATTTGTATTTAATGTTTTATAGGTGAGGATTCTCACAATGCTCTTCTTTTTTGCAAAGTGCTTGGTACAGCTGTATGCCTGTTCCATTGATCCTTATGGGACCCGATATGCGCGCGACCTTCCATATCTGCTCTTTTTGGGCATTGGAGGTCACCGCTGCCAGGACATTTGGTCTGGACCCCAGTTAATTTCTTTGTGGCCCAGGCGGTGGATCCTGTCCAGTTGTAGATGCCCTTCCTAATCCCTGCCCAGGAGATCAGCAAAGAATTGTTGCACTGTGCCTTTGAGGTCTTTATCCACAACGGTCTGGTCCAGTTCTTGATATGAATGTTGGACCTTCTGGACCGGTTCTCCAAATCCTCACACTGTTGCTCCAGATTGTGGGAGAGGCAGGAGATGTGCTCCAGGGTCTTGTTGTTTTCTTTGTTTTGTACAAAATCTCCTGAAGGGCTTTTTCCAGAATGTCCATCCTTTTCCTCCAACTTGCCGAGGTCCACCTTCAGTTCTTGTATGAACTGTTTCAGTTCTGTTTTTAACATTGTGAACTGGGTCTGGAAATGTACCCTGCTATTCTGTGTCATGCCTTCCACGCCCTTGCTACTGCGTGGTTGTGCCTCCTGCCCCCAGCACTTCGCAATGCTATTTTTCAGGCTCCTGGGGGACTGGGGGGTTGTTCTGTCCGGCCACTGAGAATGACCCATTCCTATTTGACATGGGGCCCTTTGCCTGCTGCTCCTGCGGTCTCCAACCCAATGTCCACACTTTGGGCCTTGCCTACTGTCCCAGCTCTACCATGGTGCACCTCACTTTCAGATGATTCTCTGCCTGGGGTGTCAGGTAATTCTATCATCCGTGGATGCTTTGCACCCCCTGTTGTTGGGGGGGGGGGCAGGTATTTTGCCTCCCCCGCTGTTCTCTTCACCTGGGGCTTTCCAACAGTCAGCCTGGGGATCCTTAGTGGGGGCCTCCCTCTGTTGCTGCCACAACCGCGCAAAGACCAGCGCTGAGAGTCAAAGCCCATGGGTCAGCGCTATATTAGGGTCTTCACTGCCTACCCTCTGCGGGGACAGGGGCATGGGCATTCAAGATGACCTGTATGTAATTCCCTGCTCTAGGAGCTTCGCTCGGTAGCCGCACCTGACTGGGCTATGGGGTGCTCTGTATGCTTGCCGGGGCCTGGATGTATCTCCAGCCCAGCCAGTAGCCATATTGTTGGCCGCTAGGGGCCTCGCCGCACTCACCTGCTCAATGCTGTGGGCCCAACCAGGGTTTTCTGTGCTGCCCCTCCACTGATTTAGTCAAAGCGATTCTGTACCTCGCTGCCGCATCCGCTCCGGAGTTGGTACCCTTCATGGGGCCGTGCTCTGCGCCCCCCTGCTGATGAGGTGTGGGTGTGCTTCACGAGTGGCCACTCGCTTCGACTGCCGGGACACTGCCACAGTGTCATGAGCACTGCTCCCGAGAAGCCAAGTCAAGCCCAGCATCCCCGGAAGCAGGCTCACAACCCTCGTCCCCGGCTCCAGCAAACCCCTATTGGGGCCCTTTGGACCATGTCCTGGCGTCTCTGGCGCCAGGCTCATAAGGAACCTCAGTCCCAGCGCCAGGGGCGCCGGGCTCATAATTCTTGCAAAGGTGCTTGGGTGGACCTACCTGTAGCAGACCATGCTGCATACTCACCTTTGCAAATGCTGGCAGGATGAAGTCCCCAGCCTTATGCTGGGAGGAACTATTCCCTGAACTGGGACTACTTTCTTACCTCGGTGGGGCTGGTGCCACTCCTTAGCTCTGGAACACAGGAACTCTTTTACCTGGGCGAGGCTGAGGAAGAAGACACCCAATCACTCCAACACTATTTAAACCACACCCGATTGGGAAAACGTGCTTCGCGTTATTCTGCATCTGCAGCAGGATGGCTCACCTAGTCAGCTCCAGCATTCCAGTGACATCTCCAGCTTCAGCTCAGCAACCTGTGGAAGAAAGACACGAGAACTATACTTACCATCCAGAAATCCAGACACCGGCAGAACCTGCAAGCAAAAGAAACATAAGGTTAGCAAGTTGCAACACGTTCGCAGCCGCGCTCGCTTACCTGATCCATCTGTGCTTTCAGGGATTCTTCGCGGCCTTCTCTTCAGCAGCCTAACGGCACCTGTAAAGACAAAGAACATTGTTAAGTAGGAATCGGGTGAAGGCGGCCGCATTTACTTTTCTTACCTGCTTTTGTGCGCGGATTACGATCTCTTCAACCGCAGCAGCCCGGCACCTGAAAACAAGAAAAGACATTATTTAAGTGCCATTAAAGACTGCAAGAAAGCCTAACACTTACGTGTTTCCCCACGTGCATCCGCGACTGGGAAAACGCCCGCAAGGTCCCGACACCTGCAAATAAGAAAAGAACATTGTTAGAGGTGCTATAATAAGGTCACAGATCATTATACTCACGTACTTCGCACGTGCAACGGCAACGGACGAACAACGCCCGCAACATCTCAAGACCTGAAAACAGAAAACAAGGGACATTATTGAGGTGTCATTGAAATTCCCATACCTACGTACAACCGCACGTGTCGTGCTCTCAGTGACCACGCCCTCAGCATCCAGGCACCTGAAAAAGACAATGCAAAGACTTCATTAACGGTGCCCATCTCTTCAAGACTATAAACTCTTTATACCTACTGGCATCCGCTCGTGCAGTAACAGCGGCATCACCTTTTGGCATCTCAGCACCTGTGCCACTTCTAAGGCCACAAAAGACTTTGAGGACCTCCAGTGACGTAACTGGAACCCACGCACCCCTGCATAAGTCGCAGGATGGAGAGCCCAGCATTTATACGCCTATGGTGAGAGCTCACCAGGACATTGGACTTTCGGAGAGTTGGCGATTAGTGAGGAGGAAGTCCAGCCAAACGGTCATTAACCCTTTTTTTCTTCCGCCTGCAGAAACCTTACCCTGCAAGCCAGACGGTCAATAAGAGGAAGCCCAGTCCAGAGAGTCATCCGAGCTCTACGCTTCTCAATTGAAGAGACTATAACAGTTCAGCCGGGACCAGCGCCTCCGTGGGAATCAGGTGAGCGTTACACACAGGCACCGGCGAGGTCCCGCTCCCGCTGCGTGTCTCCCCTGGTGCGGGCTGCACTCACCACCTTCGTCGTTCCCTGTAAATCTGGATCCCGGGCACGTTATCAGACTGGTACAGGGCTTTCGGTTGCTGTGCTGGTGTTCGCTTCACTGTTGTGCTAGTACTGTGGCATCTTGGAATCCCATAAACTAAATTCTATGGTGAAGATGGAAATGTCTTTAGCCTTGGGCGGTTTAGAAAAGTGTTCAAAAGGAAGTATAAATAGCTCCAACACAAAAGTTCTAAAAGAATAAAAAGATCCTTGCTCCAGATGAAGGCTCCATCTCCTGGATTCTTCTTTCATCACAAAAATTCTTCAAGGATAGAGATCCTTCCTCCAGAGGGTAACTCCCTTTCCCTGGATTCCTCTATACAATCTGATATTTTCACAAGTAACAGTTCCTTGTGTCTTTCTTGACCAGCAACCACGCCAAAACACAACTATCTGGTCTTATACTTTTCCCTTTCAGGATACCTGGTATACTTACCTGCCAGGGTGTTGCTTCTTCTCTCCTGGGTAACGCAATCCTTTTTCTAGCCCTGATATTACTTCTAAGGACCCTTTAACTTGTGCAGATTTCTTATTACTGCCTGGTATACTCTTCTGCCAGGGCTTCTTGTATTCACACATTGTAATTGACTGGTGTATTCTCCTGCTAGGGCTTTTTCTGCATACAGGCTCTCTGCCCTTTCATAGACTTGCACTTTTACTTCATTTGATAATGTGTCTTCTTGATATAGTATCCTGTCTGGTTATCCCATCAACTTGCATTGAATACATTTACATACTTGTAGTGTTTTCACTTGCAGTTAATTTCTCCTTTTAACAATAAGCTCTCTCGCTCTTTCTCTCTTGGATTCTTTATTTACTATTGCTTGCATTCGGCATTTCCGCCGACACAGCCTGGTGTCCCCGATGTCTCTGGGTGGACTCACCGGTTCTTGTTTGCGTTCCTGGTTTCTCCCATGGTCATTCGTTAACGACCTTTCAGTTGCTTCATTCTCATGACTGCGCCCGCTTGGCTTCCCTGTCTCTCGCCGCTTGTGCTGGGCTCGCCTGTTTAGTTTCAGGCTTTGGTGAGTTAGACATTGCTCTCAGACACTACCGAACGCCCTGTAGACTATCGTTGGCTCCTAGCGTTCCCGTAGTGTTTCCTCTTCACGTGGCAGCTTCTCCCTTCTTGGCTCTCGAGCCACCTGGCTCCTCCACACCAGTCGCAGCCTTTCAGCCTCTTGATCCATGCAAAGAGGTGCAGCTCTCTCCCGCCAACAGCAGACTATCGACTCTGCCTCTGCTCTTTAAATTTCCCAGTCACAATGTGTGCATGGGTAACAACTAGAGCGTTCCTTGGGATTGTGGCCTCCTCCGCTCTGCAATGCTCGGTTCCTCTTCCTCGTCCCAGTATTTTGATAATTCTGGGAAGGATGCCCATTCTTGACAATGTGCAGGAAGAACTTCGATGAACATTCTTAATGGTTTTTAAGCGCAAGTCAGTCCTGGATGATTGGTAGGTGGAACTGGAGAAGGTGTTTTCTTAAGTTTCACAAGGCAGATCAGAGTTGGAAATCTGTATTGTCTTCCTCCTCCTCGTCCCAGTACTTCAGTTGAATCTAAACACGGAGAAAAAGGGATTTCCTTGCTGTTTATGTATGAACATTCCTGTTGAAAATTCCTGTTCAACTTTACAATTTGTCACATAGTACTGGGGAATTATTGGGGTGTTAAGATCTTCAAAAAAAACTCTGTCCTCATATTACCACAGAATCTGGAGGGGAGGGGTGTTGGTTCTGGGTTATTTGTATTATTCCTTACAGGAGAAGCTAGCTTGTAGGGGTTTGATGAATGTTTTAGATCTCTACAAAAGTTAATACAGGGATGTGTTTTCCCACCTTACAATGGACCATGGATGCTTGCGGAGTTGGGCCTTTGTTATTAACCTGGGATTGGTAAGGGGAATACCATGTTTCAATTGGCAAGTCACCCTAAATTCAATGAGGGTTGTCTCCTCCTGAGATCCTCCCTCAAATAGCTACCCCCTAGAGTCGGATTAGAGAGCCTCTGCCTCACCCTGGCTATATTATGGAAGGGTCTCTGCATGGAAGTAGTGATGACACGGCCAGATTCATCACATAGCCGACTCGCTTTCAAAGACTATCTTTCGTGGTGATGGCATTACCTCTGGGAGGTAGTCCGTTAGGTCTGGGAACAATGCTGATACCGCCAGCCCCACCCTGCCACATAGCCATGCATGTGAAGCAGACGGAAGTAAGATAAGCCGAGCTGAGTACTCTCTAACCTGGGAAGAGCCAGACAGGCAGTTTGAAGAAGGTAACGGGAATGGCAGGAGGACCTGGTGGGATCCGGGCAAGAGTCAAGTAGTACTCTGGAGTTATCTCCCTCATCACAGTAGTGATACCCAGAGAACCACGAGTCAAGAAGTACTCAAGAGTCATCTGCCTTGTCACAGCAGTGACAATCCTAAGGAACTGTTTGAAAGCAAGTTCGGACAGGAAGCCTTACCCTCCAGGTGGAGAGTGAATAAAAGGCTGGACTTTGTAGGATGTATAAGAAGAGCTTGCAGGAACTAGTTTAAGGAACATTTACCAACAGACCAGGGGATGGGAATCATTCCCCTGGTCCTAGGCACTTGTTAAATCAGACCTCACTGTGAAGGACAACGGTTACTTCCACCTGATAATTGAAAGACTTCACCAGGAGAAGGGAGGCATTTTCCTGGTGTCTAAGGAAGAACCCTCAGGGATACTGCTTTTAGGTTTTCTTTATAGTGGCAGGGATAGAGTAGTTTTGGGACATAAGGCGGTTTATCATTTTTCGCTTGACTTGCATCCTGATGAGCACCCTAGTTATTCTAGCTTGATGCAGGAAAAACCCTTCTAGAAGTAGGTAGAGGTAGGTTTCTTTCCTTGGTTAAAGTAAAAGTATATAGCCAAAATGATGACAACTTGTCAGTCTCGTCACTGCATCCCCCCACAGGAGCCAGGTAGCTTCCTTTTCCCTCATGCCTCTAGTCCTCCCTTTTTGCCTAGAATGTTCATTGAAATGTCTGCTACTCAAGCAAGAGATACAGTGACCATACTGAGGTTTATGTTCACTTTTACATTCCCCAGGCCTTCTTGTGGTTTTGGAACTGGGCTGCTTCATCTGCTGGGTTTCACTCCCTAGCTCCTCTGCCAGTACTTCATGTTTGCCCATTGCTCCTACCTATAAGACATGCTACTCCCGACCTAGGCTGCACCGCCCTCCAGTTATGGTCGGAAAGATGAATGTACTGAGCACCAGCTTTGCAAGAAAACCTATATTTTCCTTAACCTCTTGGATTGTAGAATGCACCACACCCAGACCTTTGTCCTCCAAGTTGTGCACTCTCAGCCTTGACTTTGTCAGTGTCCGTGTGCTCCCCCACCTCTTTCATCAATCTCACTTTTACTTGTACATCCCATTCCCTTTCCTCCATACTATAGGGGGGGTCCCTCGCTAGGGACGGGAAACAGAACTTTATTCACATGAAAAAAAGGTCTTCCCCTTTAAATTTAGATGTGCGCTGGCGCCCGGCCCTGGGTGCATGTGCTCCCCTGACTCCGTCCACCGGCGCCACGCCCCAGTTCTCATTTCTGAGTCGACTGGAGCGCCCCTCCTTCACCTAGGCTGTAATTGAGGCCCTTATTCTTGCTCATAATTCCAGGCTCCAACTTCCCCGGGACATTTTCCCTTTTTTCCTCTAGCTAATTCATCAGTTAGTACTCTCTCCTCCGCTGCTACGCTCCTCCCCGTTGGATCCACACGTGCTCTACCTCCGGTTGCCTTGGTGAGGACCACTGCTGGGACTCGGCGCTTGTTGAAGAACCACTTGGCCAGGTGGAGGGAGCTGCTCTCATGATCACCACCAGAGCACATCAAGGAGTAAGTCAGGAGGAAGACCAGCCCAAAGGTAGGTGCCCTGTCCTCTTCTGCACCTCGCAAGGGCGACTCCTTCCCTGGGAAGCGTCCAAGCAGGAGGGGCCTTCCCGGTCCTATTACCGGCAAGAGGACCGAGGCTCCACGAGCTACCGGCCAAACGGCTGAGGGCTCCAAGGACCCTCCCGGTCCTGCCGCTGAGGGAATGCAAGGCTCTCGTACCGGGGATCTCCCAGAGGGGCTCATCTCTGATACCTTGCCCAATCCTTTACTTTATTTAATTAAATATGTGCATAGCCATCACTGGCTTTACATATTACGAACATATACATCATACAAAAGCATACTTGCATCAATATCTAAAAACAGTTAAAAAAAAAATATCAATTATGAAACTAAAATAACAGCAGACACATTTTTTAAAATGGTTGGAATGAGCTCATAAAATTTTATCATATGGAAGATAAGATAAATATCATTACCTTCTAACAGACACTGCCATGTCACTTATATATTATCTAACATACAGGAGTTCTTATATCTTTTCAAATAATTATATCGCAGCTGATTAAGGCTTTCGCAATAGCACATAAGATGTTTAGCAGTTTCTATATTTACAGTACCACATAGTCTGCATAGTCTGAGATTTCTGGCAATACCAATTTTAGCACCTAAAATGTCCATCGTGTCACATTTGTTAAATTTAAAAAGCAAATAAGACCCAACAATGGTATAATGGGGAAAAGCATTTTGGTATTTAGTTTTTTTTGTATCTACTGACCAATGTTCTAAAAATTGTCAACTAGTAGACTTGGTGGCTAAGTAGATCAGGTCTCGTTCTTTGGCATAGCTATAAATAGACATTTTGAGTAAACGTTTCACCTTAGCATGGGAATAATACAGCCATGTGGAGACATTCTCTTTTGCCCATCTAACATATATCAGATATAATGAATTGTTCGAATTTAGATTACTATAATTTTCTCCCTCATTCAATATTTTCATCAATTCCACCACAAATGTATTATTGGTGAGGGTACATATTTTCCTGAACAGCATGGCAGATTTATATTTTAAGATGTCCCTGGCATTACTAAAATCACATTCTAATAAAGTATATTCACAAGATACGACTGTGTGCAGTCTAAAAAGCCATCTTAAAATGTTTCCTTCAAACTTGCTGATTTCATTACTAAACTTTTTCCTCCACATCTCCGCCGCATAAAGAAGACAAGATACAATTTTGGTGGAATATAATAATAGAATGGTATTAACCGAAAAGCCCCCCTGTCTTCCAATAAAATGACTCAAAGCACCTGCTATTTTTGTACATTTCAGTTTGGTTTCAAGCAAGTGTGGTTTCCATGTTAATTTATGGTCCATGATAGCACCTAGGTATTTATAGCATTCAACATGCTCAATCTGTTTATTCTTAACGTACCACTTATAGTTGGATCGAGAGTGCTTAACTTTGCCTAAAAAAGCCATCACCTTAGTTTTACAAATATTTATTTCCAGGCCATTTTTTTTCAACAAATTGCACCAAACCGTTTAACCTATTTTGCAGACCAGTGGGCGTATAATTGAGCAATACCGGATTGTCGGCATATCCTAACCAGCATAGCTGTAGGTTGGCGATCTTAATAGCATCAACAGACAAAACACCTATCTCATTTAAACAATCTTCCAGATAGAGATTAAACAGCGTTGACGCCAAAGTGCAAACCTGTTTAACTCCTCGCAGGCTGGCAATCACTTCAGATAATTTGCCTTCCCCGTCGAGACAAATTCTGATGGAGGTGTCTATAACAGTTGAATCATATAAAGTAAGCCCGGCGGGGTCCCCCATTTTCTTAATTTTATCCATAGCTTTTCTCTCACAATAGTGTCAACTGCTGCTGTGAAGTCTATAAATACAACATATACAGGGAGTTTCCGAACAACCCACGAGTACTCCACAGCAGACACTAAATTTATGATGTTGTGAATAGTGGAAGATTGGGCTCTAAAACCTGATTGATTAATTGGGAGGATGCGATTATCAGTTATCCACTCATTAAGTTCAGTGAGCAGAACTTTTGCAAACATTTTAGCAGGTATATCCAACATAGCGAGCATTCTATAGTTTTTAGATTCTTTCCACTCACCTTTCTTGTGTATCGTGAGAATTATGCTTTCACGCCAAGACTCAGGGATAATACCAACATTTCCAATCCAGCGAAACAGTATGAATTCATTTGCCCATTCCTCTGGAGCCATCCGCAAAAGCGCTTTGCAAGTCCCATCAGGGCCAGTTGTCCTAGAGGTATGTAGCTGTTCTATCAATATCGTTAAGCTGGCCACTGTCTAGCTACCATACCATTTAGACTCCACTGCATCACTCACATCACCTCTAACCACCTGTTTACCAAGAGTAGTTTTTAAATGAGTAACCCATACACTTTCTGCAACACTATTGATAGGTAGACATCTTTCACAGCAAGGCTTTGTATGGTGCACAATCCATCAGGATCACATAGTTTATAAAGCCAAGTTTCTTGTAGTGCAATCATACAAAAACAATGCAGATTAGCTAACAACCCTTCTTCACCTGTATGGTGTAAATTACCCCGAGTATTCCAGGATAAAATCACATCAATCTCATCAGGGACATGGTTCAAAATGGGGTTTAAAGGCCGTAGGTAGCCATTGCCATCTGCCATTAGATCTCCTCTTGGTTCTAATGAATGCTTATTATTAGATATGGTTAAAGTTCAACCCAGAAGCACACACAAGCGGTAACGATCTCCCTAGACACAGAAATGGCATTTGTCTCAGTGTCATAGGGTATATCTCCTGGAGGTACTCGGAAAGTTCAGAATAGGCCCCAATTTTATCCAATATGTTAAATTACTATATACAAAAACAGGCACAGGCACGAGAGTTCTCACAAACCACACAATTTCAGACCTGTTCATGCTGGGCAGAGGTACCAGACAAGGCTGCCCGTTCTCACCTATATTATTCGCACTAACCATAGAACCCATGGCAATACTGGTTAGACAAAAACATGGAGATTGGGGTGGGCCTGACATTTGTATCCCCCTATCGATCTTGCTATATGCAGATGATACCCTACTATATATTTGCGACCCTGAAACTAATCTAGCACCCCTTATGCAAGACATACATACATTTGCCGAATACTCGGGGTATAAAATAAATTACGAAAAATCCGAAATCCTTCGTTGAGGCCGAGCACCATATGCCCGACGACAACAGAGAATATTAAATGGACAATCAAACATATACGATACCTCGTATCTCTAGCCGTGGGTGGAGCAGGAGCTCCCCCCAACACTGCAGGAGCAGTGCACCCCGGCATCCAGCATCCCGCAAGGTGAGCCAACTGGCCCCCGACACCCATAGCATTTCTACGATGCACTTCTTGCTTTATTGAAGTGACGGCCCGCCACCCGCTTCCAGCGCTATTTTTACTAAATCATCCTGCCCCTCTTTAAATACTGTCTGCCCGGCAGCTACAGCGCTGCTCTGCATCCTTTTAACTGCCTGGCCATTGATTACCACAAGGGCAACTATTGTCTAAAATGGCCGCCAGCATTCCCTGATACCCATCGTCACCTCGAATCAGCCGGAGACCTCAGCCTGCATAGTGATTGGTTGCTGCCACGTTTATATCTACCAATCACCGACCGACAGGCGAAGCAGGCCCCACTGCAGTAAGGCCCACGAAAATTAGGCTCATTTCCTGTCCAGAGCCTGTCGTGAGCCAGTCAGAGCGCAGGGCCAGACCCTATGCCCTACTCACACCAGTGGAAATTCATACTTCGTTATACCAATCTGCCAAGCCTGTGAACTGGTAAGAATACAAGTGAACTTCAGCCTGAACACTTTGTGCTAACTCACCCTGCCACCGAACTTACCAGCGTCAGTCTGCCCACCATACTATCTGACATGCATACTATGTCTATTGACCAGACACAACCAGCATCCTCTTATTAGTGTACTATCTCTGCCAAATGTACCGTCTGTAGCCCAGCATGCCTGCTCTGAGTCTTGCACATGCAGCCCATGACGCACACTTGATTCTGAATCCAGCCCGCTGTGCACATCTGTTGCTTTACCTGTAAGCCAAGCCTATTGTGATCATGCAGAACCACTACCCGTAGCCCACTATGTTTACTCCTTTTGAGTAACTATACCCCACTAAATTAACTTGTGCCTATCTGAGTTAGTACTGCCTATTGCTATTGTGCCCTTGCTCTGAGTTACTACTGCCTACTGGGCCCCTGCTCTGAGTTACTACTGCCTATTGTTCCCACACTCTAAGTTACTACTGCCTATTGCCATTGTGCCCTTGCTCTGAGTCTCTACTGACCATTATGCCCCTGCTCTGAGTTACTACTGCCTATTGTGCCTTGCTCTGAGATACTACTGCCTATTGTGCCCCTGCTCTGAGCTACTACTACCTATTGCTATTGAGCCAATATTGCCCAATGTGCCTTGCTCTGAGCTACTATAGCCTGCCCTGAGATATTACAGACAGAATGTACCTACCAGGTACCTTATCAGCATTACTGAGAGTAATTCTCCACCTTATCCTCTCGCATAGCTTTCCAAGCTCCACCGTTAGCCTTTCCACCACAGGCACCACACTTCCCACCATCATGCCTCATGTGTACCCCCTATGGCCTTCACTCACCAGCACACCCACCCTGCCCCACCTTGCCATGCCTTGCAGCCTAGCCACCAGAAATGGCAGACTACGACCCAGACTATCTAAACTATATGAACCCTGTGCCAGGGACTCCACCCAGTCCAAGTTGACCAACCGGACCCCATCCATGCACATAGTCACTCCTACCAACCTGCCTATGAACAGACCTAAGCATAACCTATCTAATACTACGACCAAGCATAAATCTCACAATGCATCCACCATACCTACCCACACTAAAACTATCACCCCGTCCATTAGAGGCGCCTTAATCAATGCACGTTCTGCAGTAGCCCATGCCACTGACATAGCAGACTTTATTCTCGAAGAAAAACTAGACTTCCTAGCCATCACTGAGTCCTGGCTCCATGCAGCCGCCGGCCCAGCCCTTGCGCTAGCCATCCCTGATGACTATACTATCCTCCGAGCGGACAGAATAGAATCCGGAGGCGGTGGTCTCGCTATAATTGCCAAAACACACCTCAACATCAGACTTGCCACCATAGACAACTACACATCCTGCGAATCGCTTACAGCCAAGCTGCTCACTGCCAACTCCCAAACCATCACTATCCACTTACTCTACAGACCCCCTGGGCCCTTAGGTTCCTTCGAGGAAGACCTCACCACTATCATTACTAATAACCTAAAGAACTCTACCCAGAGCCTCATCCTAGGAGATTTTAACCTAGGCCTTAAAGACCCTAAAGAGCCCCAGGCTACTCTCATTGACAATACCCTGTCAGAATTAGGCTTCACCCAAAGAGTGTCCTCCCCTACCCACAACAAAGGGAGAACACTTGACTGGGTCGCAGACCATAACTGTATGGCCTCAATCACCGCCATCTCCCCTCAACCATGGTCCGACCACCATCTCCTTACCTTCGCCCTCGAATCCTCAAGCCCCATCGCCAAAAACCTACTAGCTACAGCCATCCCCACGAGAAACAAGAAAGATATCACAGCGGAAAAACTCATCCCCCTCATTCTCCCAACCCTGAACCAACTCTCGGTAACTTCCAATCCTCACCACCTCGTTGAGGGCTACAACAAAATCATGCGCTCAGCTTTAGACTCCATTGCACTGCTAAAACTGAGAAAAATCAAACCAAAAAAACACCTAAACACTTGGTCCTCTCCCCACCTATAAGCTCTCAGATTTGAGAAACGTAAAAAGGAACAAGCATGGAGACAATCACCAACAGACAACAATAAATTGATTCTCAATAAAATAGCTGCCAATTACAAAAAAGAAATATTAACTGCTAAACAAGAATACGATAACCAGAGAATTTCACAAGCCAAATCTAGTACTAAAGAAATGTTTAATAACCCCACACAGAACCCACTCTCTCACTTCAGCTTCTCCAAAGTGTCCACGTTAGAGGTGGAAAAAATTATCCTCGGCCTGAAACCTTCAAATTGCCAGGGCAAACTTTGCCCCTCACAAATCATTAAAGATGCGGCAAGAGACCTCTCACCTTTCATTTCCAAACTCATTAACGCCTCCTTCTCCTCAGGTATCTTCCCCAACAATCTCAAAGAGTCTTGGGTTCTCCCCTTACTCAAAAAACCATCTCTAGACCCCTCTATACCCACTAACTACAGACCCATCACCACCGTCCCTTTCTTGCTCAAAATACTAGACAAAACAGCTTACCTGCAAATACAACAATACCTTGAAATAAATCATCTCCTGGCAATCCGGCAATCAGGCTTTAGACCCCAACACAGGACAGAGACAGCTCTTATCGATCTCAAAGCTCAGATTGACACTCTCAGAGACAATGGGACGACGGCTCTACTACTTCTACTTGACCTCTCTGCAGCATTCGATTTAGTAGACCACAAAATTCTCTGTAACCATCTAGACTCGGCAGCCCACTTTTCTCAAGAAGCCATCGGCTGGATCGAGTCTTTCCTAAACAACGGGTCAATGTGTGTCTTCTCTACCTCAGCAACCGCTGACCCCATCCCCATCAACTGCAGGGTCCCCCAGGGATCATGCGTCTCCCCCACTCTGTACAACGTGTTCACAAAGCCCCTGTTTGATGATCTAGATGGCCTGGGTATCACCTACACTAACTATGCGGATGAGACACAGATTCTCATCCCGTTGACGGGAGATTAAAGCAAGGATTTGGCCTTGGTGAACAGGGTGTATCTCATCATCCAGGCATGGATGGCCTCCCACAGTCTATGCCTGAATGATGACAAGACTGAACTCATTATCCTTGGCTCCACCCCGAACCTCAACAATCTAGATCAGAACTGCACTAGTTTCATCATAGATGGCAACCCCATCAAGGTAGCCAAGGAAGTTAAAACTCTAGGAATCTATCTAGACTCCTCCCTCTCCTTCCGCAAACAAGTTAGCTCCACGGCCTCCTCCACAGCCCACACATGTAAACTAATAAGAGCAGCCAAACCCTTCCTCTCCACCCAGAGTTGCACCACTTTAGCTAGAGCCTTGATACTCTCTAAACTGGACTACAAGAACGCCCTCTATGTAGGAGCCAACAAATATGTTACAAATAAAATACAGATTCTGCAAAACAACACTTTTAGAGCAGCGTTTAACATTCCTAAGAGAGAACACATTTCCAACATCAGGAGAGCCCATAACTGGCTCACTATCACCGACAAAATCCTCCTCAAAGTAGCCTCCTTAACCCACAAATGCCTCAACAATGCAGCCCCCCGCTACTTAGCTGACAGAATAAAAAGATACACCCCCAACTGACCTACCAGAACTGCCAATGCCAACTTGCTCTCAGTTCTGAGGTTCAAACGAACCGAAACGGGTGGCAATAGTTTCCAAGTGAAAGCAGCCCAACACTGGAACTCATTGCCACTTTCCTTAAGAACACCTCAAACTTACCCCCACTTTAGACGCAATTACATTCAGTGGATAAAGGACAATGACCAATAACTCTACTGCCGACCCTATGGATACTTGTAAATATCTATATTTGTAAACTGTTTTATCAATGTATCTGTCGCAATTGCACCTATGTATACACTGTAATTACTGTACAGCACTGTATCCAAGCTGAGAATAACCTTGCTGCTCCTGCGCCCTCATACCTTCGGGTCTTGTGCGCAATATAAATGAATAAACATAAACATACCTGGGCATAATGGTATCCCGAGATAGGCAGACACTATACACAGATAACTACGAACAAGCCATACAGTTGCTCAGCGTGAAGTTCCAAACATGGGCTAAATTACCCATATCCCTGAATTGCCGGGTCGCAATTCTCAAGATGGTGGTCCTCCCCAAACAGCTCTATCTGTTTGTAAACATACCAATATGGCCAGGTCGAACTTTTTTCGAAAAAATACGATCAATGGCAATAGCGTTTGTATGGGATGGGAAGACCCCGTGAATGAAATGGGAAAAAATGACAGAACCCTACAGCACAGGGGGGATGGCAGCACCAGACTTTGAATTATACTACTTGGTGGCGCAAGCGCAGTTTGCAAAGCACTGGTACGATCTGGAAGACCGCTCACCTCATATATGGCTTGAGAAATTCACTGCATCCCCATAGATCTCTGTTTCATTATATTCAACCTCCATTACAAAGATTCTTGTCCCTATCACCCGGTGGGAAATATGGTTCGTGCATGGACACCCCTATATAAAAAGTTAAAAATAGGTACCCCATATGACCCGTATGTTCCACTATGGAAATATCCCGGTATACCGCCCACAATGGATAAAACGTTACAGCGACTCTGGGACCCAAATAAAGAAGTCTGAATGCGTGACATATTCCCAAATAGGAAGTTTGTGACCAGAGAGGAATTTGGTGGGACAGTTGGGTGGGGACCACTTAAAACACTTCAGTACTATAGGATGAAGTCGGCATTTAACGCACGTTGGCCACTCTTTCCGGATGAACCACGTACACACCCATGCATACAGGCGGCAACATCTGGTACGAGACTGGGAATCGAGTTATATTCATTAGCACAGTCGCACATCCCTACAACAAACAAAGTTAAAGCCAAATGGGAAAAAGACCTGAATACAACCTTTGCAGATGAAAAATGGGCCAAATACTGTATGCTTACAAAATCTGTATCATTAAATGCAGGCCTGCGTCTGATTCAATTTAAGGTCCTAAACAGGCTCCACTACACCCCAGCCAAAATGGCTAAATTTTCAACGGGACAAACGGGGGAATGCCCTAAATGTAAAACAGCTCAGGCAGGGTCCTTTCACATGTTCTGGGAATGTCCTCCGGTGGCTACCTTCTGGAAAAAAGTGGCAGACACTTTAGAAGAGATAACACAGATCCCAGCAACCCTATCTCCTCAAAAATACCTATTTGGGGACATTGGCAAAATGGCAGAAACAACCAGGAGACTGTTCAATGTCTCCTGTGCAGTAGCCAAAAGGTGTATATTGAAATGTTGGACAAACTCTTCTCCCCCCACCCTCGAGAACTTTCTCCGTGACATAACTTATGTCAATGAATGTGAGGAACAATACACATTGACTGTAACATCAAGCAATCGCCCCAAAGAAATATGGGCCTCGCTCCGGATATACCTGTATGAAATGGCCTCAGACGAGGAAACCTCCATGTGATGCAAAAGTAATTCGTTGAATATGTATCTAAAAATGTAAGCAATGTATGTGCTGTGGAATGCAATGTGCAATAAGTTGTATCTGTGTTGACCATCAATAAACAGAGTTTAAAAAAAAAAAAAGATATGGTTAAAGTTCTGAGTGAGTTCATAGCTGACTGATTATCTATTACCGCATGACCACCATTTTTAGTTGGTTGCTGGGCATTAGAGATTGGCAAAGTATCTATTACAGCAAGACTACTATTTTCATTAAGACTGGTAGCAATTGGCAGCATCTGATTCTTAACCTTACGCATAGATGTTTCTTTACATGTATAGCCCAGCTTATCAAACAAGTCGTGGTGGCTAAGAATGAACTCCAGGGTAACAATATCCGCACACCACACATTTGTGGTCACCAACATAGGTGTAACCAATCGATCCACTATCTTGAAGATTTTGGATGTCACCATCCGCAGAGGGACAATGGCTGCACAAAGATCCAAGATACGGCATCTATTAAGAACCTCCACTGACCCTGCCCGCTTGATAGCCTAGAATTGTAATGTTCTAATAAAGTTCATTGGATCTTTCGTGTAGGTAAGATTGTCATCCAGCGCCAACGTATCTTGAAATCGTAGGGATTTGTTTATCGGTTTATCATCTTTATTATTTATTATAGCCACTTCAGGACTATTATTGGATACGAAATTATCAGTCTTCTCTGTAATAGGTTCATTGAATAGTTTTTGAATATCTTTCAAGACTGTATTAGATATACCGCATACTTGGTCTACTTTTATTTTGTTTGACTTCTTCATTTTTGTCGTTACCAGCCAATTATCTAATGTCGGAGGCGTGATGGTTGGTGTGGGATTGACAGTTGGGACTTTAAGTCTAGATTTCACTGCGGATCGCCACTGTGTACACCCACAAAATTAGGTTCTTTGGTTAGGGGAGTGGGTTTAGGCTGGCTAGGTATTTGAGAGAGGGACCGACGATAGAGTTAGCATGGGGTCATCAGCAATACTAACTTGGCCACTTCTTCAACAATACAGCCATTCTTACCTCTCAGATCAATTCTACCACTATACATAGCAGCTTGGGACACTTTTTTCTTAATCTGTTTCCTAATCTTTTTATTTTTCGAATATTTACATCTAATGTTGTCATTTATTGTCTCAGAGATTGTATAGCCCACAGTCGAATTGCTAAGTAGCCTATCTATGGCTGGGCTAGGTCAGCTACCATTAGCGAGGGACAGCTCAGAGGCAGCACAGCATCAGTGTTGAAACCTACCTCTTTGAGCGTCCTTCGTCCTCTATTAATGCTTTTATGAAGGAGGACTGAGTGAACATCTAGCTTCTGTTCAATATTTTCACATTTATCTACTAGGTCAGTAAGTACCTTCTCTAGCGCCTTGAATAATTAATCAGTATTCATAGCAGCAAAGCATACATTATTTGAGGATGGGGTAATGTTCGCATTAGTATTATAGCTATGTATCAACAGGGTTTGCGAACAATCTAAAGGTTCTTCAACCAAAGTGAGTTCCTCAGTACATATTATCAATCCCGTTACTGGGTCCACAGCAGATCTGTCCATTTACTGTGTATAGCCGTGTCATGGCCCAATTTATCAGGTATAACGCAATTCTCTTTGTCACATGTGTCATTAACCAGACGGGATAATAAAACACATGCTTCATTAGTCTCTAGCGCATTCTGGTTAAAGATGTCTTGGGGTTTAGCAGTTATTTTCAGCATATCACAGGGTATACTATTGCACACAGGATCATAGTTGGGCATTAAGTTAGCGAGATTGTGTCTCTCCCAGGGTGCAATCGCCCGACATTCATTCCCTGTTTCTATGGGGCTTCCCTTAATAGTTGCCTTTTTTGTCTTTCACTGTACATTCCACTTGGCTCTTGTAATACCAGAGAAAGCGGTTTAGTGCCAATGCAACAGTAGGGAGCACATGGCGCAGTACCTGATAAAATGGCCACCCGGCCAGACAAAATGGCGGTGCATCCCAAGCCTCCCCATTCCAGTGCGCAGGCATCAAAACCCACATCAAGGTGGGATTGGTCAACACTGGTTACCTGGTCCACCTCATACCCAACTACATCCACGCAGGGACGATACACAGAGCCCAGCTACCCGACTCAGGGTCTGGCAAGAGCATAGCAACAGGTAAAGGTCCAAGGCCCCACACCCATGCAAGAACGCTCCTCACCAGCATGAGAAGACAGGTTCTTAGAAGAATTCCTCACTCTTATGAGGTTGCCTCAAATGGGGACCATACTCAGGGGGTCATCCAAGACATGCTCCCCCCTGTACCCATTCAACCCCCTGTCTTGGTTCAGACACTAGCACCAGTGCAGGCCCAGGTTCCTGCACTCCCCCGTCATGGCGGCTCTGCCCCGGCGCAGCCCCATGCACAGCCTCCAGCACAACCCATCAGCACACCACAGCTGCCCGCAGCACCCTCCAGCACTCCACCAGCAGGACACATGGGGGACACGGATGAGGACGAGGATCAAGATACTTCCTCCTCAGCTAGGGCCTTCCCTGAAAGGCTGGCTTGCGTGGCAGAGTATTTGGGGATCCCGCATCCACAGGTTCAACAACCAGAGGTGGGGGTATTGGCAGAGGTGCTTACAATCAGGTTGACCACCAAAACTGGTATCCCCTTGCAGAAGGATGTCGAGTCCTTGGCAAAGAAGGGCTTGGTAAAACCCCATTCTACACAGCCTAAAATACACAGAAATAAAATAAACAAACAAACAAACAAATAAGCGCCTAGATGCCAAATATCGGCAGGCGGGGGGGACTCCCTCGTGCTGTCGGTGCACCCTCAACCTCACTCGTCAGTTATAGCAGCAGCCTCGATGCATTCTAAGCCACAAGCCTCCAGATCTGCACCTACCTCGGCCCTCCTAGGTAAGGAAGAAAAACTCCTAGAGGCCTGTAGGAAGATTTATTCAAATGCTATGCTCCACCTGTGGCTGGCCAGTGCAG
This sequence comes from Ambystoma mexicanum, assembly GCF_040938575.1. Taxonomy (NCBI): domain Eukaryota; kingdom Metazoa; phylum Chordata; class Amphibia; order Caudata; family Ambystomatidae; genus Ambystoma; species Ambystoma mexicanum. The sequence continues at coordinate 931,676,720 of NC_090939.1, forward strand.
CCGCCATGCTAGCCGCAGTTAACCAAAAACTATGGTGGGAGATCACAGAATTCGTCCCTGAGCTTCCGGCACACAGTCAGGCGAGTTGCAAAGCAGGTCTGGCAGAGGCGAAGAAAGTGGCCCAGGACATCATGGAATTTACTGTGGCACATATAGACACCGCAGGCAGGGCTATATTTGCGGCCACTAACATGAAGAGGACCGAATGGCTTAAGGCAACCAAGTTTAACCCTTACATGCAGGAGCATATTCTTGACCTTCCATTCGACTGCAGACTAAGAGCTTGACAAAAAGAAAAAGCTCTGACAGCGGTCATACTTTTGGCGGCTTTAGGGGCTTCCAGGCACGCCAATCCAGGCAGCCTAACAGGTCGCCAAGCCAGCAGCGGTGCACAAATCTTCACATCAGGGGTTCTTCCAGTCCCCCTCCCAGGCACTAACCTCAGACGGAAAGAAACAGTGACAAGGGCATCCAGATCCAAAGTTCTCCCGTGGGGGGCAGGCTTACCCTTCACATTCAGTCCTGGCCGACCAGGTTCGCAGACCCATGGATTCGATCTGTAGTTTCCTTGGGCTTCCGTCTACTGATACCTCCATCTCCTCTTGTTTCCCACCCAGCACCCTCCCACAGATTGGGACAGCAACTTTTCTGGCAGAGATCCGCTCGCTCGTAGTGAGCCAGGCAGTAGAAGAGGTACCAACCTCACAGCTTGGCATGGGTTTCTACTCCTGGATCTTTTCCATACAGAAAAAGAACCAGGCTGGCCTGAGAGTTGTATTGGACCTTTCAACATTGATTCAAGATGGTTACGCCTGCGCTTATAGTGATACACTGGGTGGGTGAGACTGGATGTGGGAGCCCCATCGGTCCTTCCTACAGTTCAGGATCATGGGCTTTCATTTCCCATACAAGGTCCTCCCATTTGGCCTCAATTCGGCTCCGAGAGTCTTTATTTACGAGATTAATGAACGCAGTGGCAGTCCTGCTCAGAGCGGAAGGCCGCCCCCTTTATCTATACCTCGATGACTGGCTAGTACGAGCAGAGTCTCCTGAGGAAGTCCAGCGCACCTTGTCCAGCCTGATGCACACACTATACGAGTTGGGGTTCTCCATCAACCTCAAGAAATCGCAGTTCCTTCCCACTCAGTCCTTAACATTCTTGGGCCTAATTTGGGATACGAGGGTGGAGAGGATCTTCCCCTCCCAGGACAAGATCAATGCAATCAAGTCTGCCACAAGACATTTCCTCAGAAGGTCTGTAACTTCAGCATGGTGGTATCAATGCCTGCTTGGGATAATTGCGGCATGCCTGCTGGCGGTGCCACACACGAGGCTCAAAATGAGGAGGCTGCAGCTACATTTCTCAGCCTCTTGGAAACAGGCTCCCAAGCGGCCCTAGTCAGGATACCACAGCATCTTCACCAGGATTTCTTGTGGTGGAAAACAGACAAGGAACCGTAAAAAATCCACCTAATTATGTCTGATGCTCACAAATTGCTCACTTTTTGAGCTTTATTCATTCCTTCATTTTTTAACAGATATGCTTTTTAATCCTCAAGGACCAATCCCTCCCTCCTTTTTTCAAATAATATATTTTCCGATAAATCAATATCTTCAATCCATCAAAAACAGAAGCAAACTTCTTTGTTTAAATTAAATTTTCAAGCAGTGTTCATTCACATTCAGTGCCCCGAGGCAAGAAGACCCTGTTGTCTATGTGGAACACAGTTCAGCCAATGCATTTCGGTGCCTAACACCATCATCAGGGCTATATAGTTAATGTATTTATATTCATTTAATTTAATCAGTTTAATATTGACCCAACCACATATCAAGAAATATATTCACAAATGTGCACATAAATATATACAAAGGTACATACCAAAGATGTTTTCAAACGTGTCCAGTGTTCAAAAGAATAACAAACAGTGCGAAAAATAAAGAAAACATAATCAGTCTCTTAGCCATGGCTGCTAGTGGTTAATGTCTTAAAATGTTTCTATACAATAGCTTTTATCATACCTTTGTGTCCATGTGTCCCAGTAGGGGCTTTGCGTGTCTATTCTCCCCCAGAATGGCGTCTCAAAAAGAGCGTGGTAGCCTGCAATGAACACCTTAATCAAAATCCTCTAGAATTCGTATAGAAATTTGCGTGTAAACCCGATTTCCATCCTCCTGCTTACCTATATTCTCCCTGCTCGCTGTAACGCTCTCCAAGCACACCCGCAGAACCACACACTGCTTAGAGGCTTTATACGTTGCCATGGTGACCCACCACGCGCCACCCTTCAGCTGCGAACAGCTTCCAAGGCTGCGTGGTTTAAGTGAGCGGTAGCTCACAGGTCCTTTCGCAGCTGTGTCTTCTTTCTGCTAATCCTAGCAATAAAAACATGTTTATGGCCCCCACAGTGCGTTCTAAATGGGTGTGTGGTGTATGTAAAGTGGCTTGCTCACTGCCATGAACCAGCGCAGAGATTACCTGAAAAACCTGATTGCCTTTAGATATATCGGGTATTAACATTTCCTTCATTAGTATTTAACAGCACTTGCACCACTGGAACGGGGTCTGTACTCCTCAGATTCGACCCTAGCTCCATTCCCGGGAGCGCTGCCACGATAGCTGAATCAAGGATCTCTGAGAAATCACTGAGCAGACCCTTTGGCCCACATGACTCAAATGGACGAAGAGGATGGAGAGTCTCTGAGTCTCCCTGCCCAGCCTTGGCTCCCACCCCTAAAGTGTTCATTTTACTACAAAATCTTCTGATGTCCGCAGTAAATGATTTGGCACGCCTATGATCCTGCGCACAATCACTACATTGGATAAGCTCATTGGTTGCTTTAAGCAATAAAAAGGGACTAGAGGATTGTTGTGGCTTTTTTACCCCAGCATTCTCCGAGTTTGCTGTTTTTCAGCGCGTATGCGTGCGACATATAAACAGTAAAACAAAATAACACCTAAAAATATAAATAAACAGTCCAGGATCAATATAATCAAATACCCCCAGCGCCATCTGTCCAACTGCGTAACTGTACTTAAAGATGCACTTGTTCATGCTTACGTCCGACTGGTTTTCAAGGATTTTGGCGGGAGTGGGCGGAGCCAAACAATTATAATTTTTTTTAAATGTCTAATGTTCGATATAAATATCACAGAGAGGGGGGGTGTGGCTAAGGAGCCATGGACTAGGTCCTGTTTTCGAGCATCTCCTGACAATCCTGCATGATCCTGCAATAGCACCCGTGTAGACTGATGCATACCGGCTATAAACATCACTGCTGTGGTGGGAACGTGTGGTGCACAAGTAGGACTCACTCCGGTGCCGGATAAAGTTACAGAAGCGTAGATGTAACAGGACCACCTCGCCGGACCTCCGACGTGATACGAGCAAAATGGCGCCCGGGTCACCATTGAAGACAAAGGGATGCCTCTGAGAGTCGAAGCAACGAGACTGGCAAGAGTCCGGGAAGACCAGCTGCAGCCGGGGACTCCACATAACATCAGAGGTTTACGGCCGACAGTAAACAGAGAGTGCTCCAGGGAGAGATAAGAGGGGCATCGAGCCGAACCCCAGATGCGTACAAGGACAAGAGGACGGCCACTTCCCACCGGCATACACAGAGTTAAGCAGGCACTGGATGCGGTGCGAAGCAGGGAAACTGTTCTGACGGAGACAACAGCCCGCGTCACACGCGTATAAACAAACTTCAAACAGTTCGTCCTGGTAACAGTAGCGCGGAAGGAGGGTCAACATGGAGTCATATGGAATGGGGCATGGAGCGGAACATTACGAGTGATACGGTCTCCCCTCCCCCCCCCAAGCACCGAAGCGGGATGTGCTGAAGCCCGCAAGGCGCGCTGGCCAACTGCAGCCGCTCTCCCCGGGTTACACAGTGAAGGTGGCAACAAGTGCACAAGGGATCCGAGCCCGAGATGTGCGGTGGAATTGCTGGGACTGGGTTGCTCCCAAGGAATACATTACAGCTCCCATAAAAAGTGCAGGATTGCGCACATGACGCATCCCCTAGCTAGAGGAAGTATGAAATAGGAGCTTCACTGTGAGCCATACACAACAGTAGGTGCTCGCCCTGCGTGAGGGACACCCCGCGAATCTCTGGAGTATTTGTGCGAGCAAAGGCTGGATAACCCTAAATGCAGCATGAACAAAAGGATGGAGGCATGACCCACAAGAGCCTCATGTGATGAAGGGTGCCAGAGGCAGAGACCAAATAACATCACCTGCAGGTCGCTGGAGGGTGCACAGCAGTGGAGTGGGCCCCCCTCTGGTAGGCAACAACAAATGGATTCTACTGCCCCTGAGACCAACACAATGTAGAGAGGACTGCACAGCTGCAGAAGAAGGCGGTGGCTCCAGACGCACAGTACTAGAGGACCACGCCACAAGCCGAGGTTAAGAGAAGAAGCGCTTTCACCACATTTGCGTTCCAGGAGAGGAAGAATGCTCATGCTGCACAAGTGAAGGGGCGGGCACCCTAACCAAGGGTAGTGCACGGATAACACTTCTGACAGAGGATTGGAACTCAAGATGGTAGATGCCACTAGGAAATGCTAGCGCTATTAGGACTCCAACATTGCCAAACCAGACGGGGTGCTGGCAGGAGCCACACGCAGGTATAACTACCAGCTACAGGAGCTCCCAAAGTGAAGCCAGCGGAGCGCTGAAAGACCGAGAGGACGAGGAAGATTTCAGAAAGAAGTAGCAACCTCAAGAACTCTGCATGGCGTTGAAACAGACCAAATCCAGACCAAAACAGACGTCACTGGACATATTTTCCAAGCCGACACAAAGCATGGACTCCCCGAAGGCGAGCAGTCAGGAAGCACCTGCAGAGAAAAACCCAGTGAGGGGAGACAAATCCTGGAGGCCATTGCCAACCTGAAATCATCACGGGGAGCAAAATTAGACGCAGCAGTGGCAACACTAGAAGCTAAAATTCATGCAGTCAGCATAGATGTCAACCCCTTGCGACAAGACGTACGGGGATTGGCAGAACGTACTGGAAATCTGGAGACAGATGCAAAGTCCCATGCGGAAGCCAGTACTAGTAATACCAAAAACATTGCTGCACTGCACCAACAGGTGCAAAACCTAGAGCATAGGGCTGAAGAAGCAGAAGGGAGGGCCCGCAGAAATAACATACGTATAGTTGGACTACCCAAGAGTGAAGAGAATCCTGATCCTACAAACTACATTGAAAACATGCATGGGTGGAGTTTTTGAAAGACGGGACTCCTTCACTCCTCCGCACCTCTTATTCGATGGTTGATTGTGTTAGGCCTGCAGCCTGAGTCCTAGTTTGTCAAGGGACCAACTCCGGGGTTCCTGATTTTTTAGAAGATTTGTGGGGTTTGACAAATTCTGGTCCTGTGAGGCGCTGGTAGGATTAGCTAGTCCGGTGATTGCTGGTAGGCAGCTTTCTCAGATAATGGATGAGTCAAGTTTTGTTGTCAAACATGAGGTTGTTTTATTCCTTAGTTAGTCAGCACCAATGAAAGACATCATTGGATAAAAGGTGACATTTATAACATGATGATGTGTTACACAGCCGACGCGCGTTTCAACCTAAGTCTTTTTTCAAGGCAGTGATTTGGTATACCCAGTGAGGTGACATTCAAGGCCAATTTGTATTGAGGATATTCAATTTACATCCATTATGCATACATTAATAGGCAGTTACAAAGAATAAAACCCATTGCGATTTAAGGAAAAACACATTGTGACACCCAGGAGAGGTGATTTACCATGTTGGGTGATGGCAAGTGATGGTGACAAAGTATAGTTAAATTGGACACAACGACTAGCAGTTGGTAAAAATAGAAATGCCAGTTTGCAGTACAATTAAAAGCAGGAGAAGAAGCAATGTACCAAGGGAGAAGAACAGAAAGACAGAGGTTATGTTTGGTTAGAAGTAAGGCTAGAGAGAATTCCAAATTAGCCTGGTAGAGGAAAAAGTTTCTGAAGTCTTACCCAATTAAGTTATGGGGTGAGCTTCAAGGTGCAGTGAGCTGGTCCTCCCATGTGTGGGTGCCAGTGGGCTGGGTAGCCGTTCTGAAAGGAAATGGACAGAAAAAGAAATAAAGGGGGGATGGGACCCTTGGAAAGTTGGACTTGACGCATTCAAACTCTTCCTGAACCAAAATAAGTTTGGCATTAAACTAACATGCTCTTCAAGCAAGGAAAACATTGATTTTCTCGACATTACCATTACACCAGCAGGTACAAGGCTCACTACCTCGACCTACAGAAAACCAACGGAAGTCAACTCAGTCCTGCATGCTTCAAGCTGCCACAAAAAATCTGTAATCAACAACATCCCCAAGGGGGAATTTCTCCGAGCCAAAAGAAACTGTAGTGACCAGCCAGCATTTGGAAAGGAATGTATAACACTCAGCAAACGTTTCCATGAGAGAGGATATCCAGAGCAATCGATTCTAGCAGCTGTAACCATGGCTAATAACAGAGAACGTAGCACGCTCCTGACCCCCAAAGTACACACTAAAAAAGAGACAACGGAAGACAGCCAAATACGATACATCACTCAATTTTGTAGCGACAGTCATCAAGTACAGAAAATCCTCAAAAGACATTGGCACATCTTAGCAATTGATGAAGACATTAAGGCATGGATCCCAGACAAACCTACCCTAACCTATACTAAAGCCAGAACACTCAAAAACATCCTCAGTCCGTCTTTGATGGCACCAATCCCTAAAACTGACACCAACTGGCTCACCAGCACCAAACCAGTAGGCTTCTACAAATGTGGAACCTGCTCTATGTGCAAATTCGCCACCACAACTAAGACTGTGATTTTCAGCACCACTGATACGCATATAATTGGGCAATATATTAACTGTAAATCCAAATTTGTGGTTTATGCCATCAACTGTGTTTGTAATCGCAAATATATTGGAAGCACTAAGAGAGAGCTCAGAACAAGGATCCGGGAACATCTGAACTCCCTTCACTCTCAGGACACCAGATACCCACTGGCGCTACACTGGCAGGAAAAACACCAGTGGGACAACAAGGAAGATATTGTCATGATGCCTACTCCCGGAGCACCAGTCCAGGACCAGCGTCCCTGGAAGCAGACATCATGTTCCCGGGAAAAAGGCCAGCAACCCCTAGTAGGGGCCCTTTGGACACTGTCCTGGCGCCTTTGGCGCCAGGCTCATTTTGGACCTCAGTCCTGGCGCCAGGCTCATAAAGGGAGTGTTTATGTGAACTTACCTGATGCAGACCGTGCTGCCAGATCCAGACCTCTTTGAGGCCTGAAAGGGACTATTTTACCTGTGGGACTATTTTGCCACTCGGGCGTGGACCTGGAACTACTTTGGGGGCTATTTAAGCCACGCCCAGACAGCAGCTCACGCTTTGCGTTGTTCTGCACCTAGCAGCTGGACGCTCACCGTGTCTGCTCCTGCATCCTGACTCCAGCCACGCCCGCCTCCATCCTGAAACACCTGAAAGGAAAGAAGAGAAGGGAAAAAGTGAACAGAAGAACATTACCTGCTTCTACCCGGAGTCCGGAGTCATCACGCCGGCGATCGTAAGGGAAGACATTTATTTTAAAGACGCATCGCGTTGCTCGCTGCAGCGCCGCGTTCCACTCACCTGTTCACGAGGCATCTCCGTGCTCCTTAGCGACCATCTGCACGATCCGCCGCATACCTACGCCTAAGGGGGAAGAGAAGAACAAAAGGTGAGCAAAAGTAACATATTGAGGAAAGCCAGATTTTCGCCATAAGACTTACCTGATTATTGTTGGGAGAATCTTTCCTCATCTCGGGTCGGCGCCGCTTCTTCGGCAGTACCGTACCCCAGCCCCTATGGGGAAAAAAGACACACTCATTAGTGGGTTAATATAAGGACATTAAAGGAACCACCCATCATAAACTCACCTGAGTTTACCTTCGGCGAATTGTTTCCTCTACGCAAAATCTTCACTCAGCACTTGTGATAAAAGGGATAAGAGACGGACTACTGAATATAAAGGCAAATAGAAAAGGAGGCCAACTCTTGAACTTTTACATCAGTATACTTACGGCTCCTTGCCAGGAAAGTCAAGTAAGCTTGGATCCTCACCAATCCGAACACCAGTGAAGTAACTGGATATAATCGCACCCCAGCACCAGAAGCAGGATGGAGAGCTCGTCCTTTCAAACCTTAAGGTGAGAGTTAACGGGGAATTTCGGAGGTGGTCTGAGGAGAGTGAAAGAGGGAAGTGGGAGGCCGACGCGCTACTCCGCAGGTAGTTAATCCCCTTTCTCCATCTGCAGAAGGATTCTCCTGCGAGTCAGACAAGCGAGATTTGGGGGTCCTGTCCAGTCGGTCTTCCGAGTTCTGCGCATCACCTTAGAAGAGGCCGCAGCAGTCCAGACCTGGTCAGCGTCTCTGTGGGAGTCAGATGAGCGTTACAGATATCACCTTCATGGGTCTGGAAAAAATACCAATCAATACAAGAGGTGGAGACAGAGAATTCCAACTACGTCAAAGAGAAGCGAAGCTGATATACAAATATCGAGCTGTTACTTTTGGATTGAACAGTGATCATGATTTCCATGTTTTCTTATAAAAGTATATACAAACGTGGGAAATCTGCATGTTTTACAATTCAAAACACTTCACAATGACATCCTGTCGGATCTTTCAATTATGCCACCACACCTTGTACTCCATCACCGTAGTGGTGGGCAGTTCGCCCCCTCCAATTCTTTTAATTGCCTATTCACCCTACTGTCCTTCCCTCCCCCTTAGTAATGGGCCAATTTTTGCCCTCCTTACCACCAACAACATGCCCATTACCAATCCGATTCCACACATGCCTTCATCATCCCGCCCAGGGTTAACCCCAACTCTGTTCTCAAGGATAAATCACTCCCCATTACGCTCCAACAAATATGACCTTCAAATTAGCACTATTTGCACCTCTACCACTCTCGTGGTCACTATGGTGGAATAGATTCATGCCAGCACCAATAACAACAACACTACACGTGCTCAACCCAGCACTATGACACGTTCTGGCCCAGCAGCCAATCCGCGGGCCGTTCTCAACGAACGAATCACATTGCTCATTGACGGAACCAACCGCAGCGCGCCTTCCTTATATTCAGGAAGTTGTGCGCTACTCCGGCATACGATCCTCGACTACACGACTCTGAGCACCATCACTGCCGAACCCGGCCACAGGTAAGCGTTCCGCATGACAGTCACCGCGTCACCGCAGACGCAACTTTCCATTTATTAAACTTTTCCTCACGACGGCACTTTGCCCTGCTTAAATTCGCAGCGCCTCGTCTACTGCTACCAACTAAATACACGAATTTCATAGCAGTACCTTCACCTTTGATAATATTAAACAGGCACCTCAACCTGGACGTCGCCTCGCACAAACCCCAGCCTCCCTTTCCCAAACTAGGCATCGGCAAACTATAACACACGTATCAAGCGTGGCCCTACAACCCCAGGCTTCTACGCACGGCTAACAGACCATAAGTACTCCCCACCGGCTGTAACGTCCTCACTTTTAAATCATTGACTCAGCACCCGCAGAGGCACTAAACGAATGTTTCAGTCCACTGACCTTGTTCCAAACCATTCCTGACTCGGGCACTGTCCATAATAAGTAGCTGCACCTTCCAATCCACGGCAGTTAACATGTATAGTCACAAGACATGACCACGGCGCGCAAACGCGAGACACTACAACGATGCCCACCGTCTAACTTTCCAAGGGTCCCATCCCCCCCTTTATTTCTTTTTCTGTCCATTTCCTTTCAGAACGGCTACCCAGCCCACTGGCACCCACACATTGGAGGACCAGCTCACTGCACCTTGAAGCTCACCCCATAACTCAATTGGGTAAGACTTCAGAAACTTTTTCCTCTACCAGGCTAATTTGGAATTCTCTCTAGCCCTACTTCTAACCAAACATAATCTCTGTCTTTCTGTTCTTCTCCCTTGGTACATTGCTTCTTCTCCTGCTTTTAATTGTACTGTAACTGGCATTTCTATTTTTACCAACTGTTATTCGTTGTGTCCAAATTAACTATACTTTGTCACCATCACTTGCCATCACCCAACATGGTAAATCACCTCTCCTGGGTGTCACAATGTGTTTTTCCTTAAATCGCAATGGGTTTTATTCTTTGTAACTGCCTATTAATGTATGCAGAATGGATGTAAATTGAATATCCTCAATACAAATTGGCCTTGAATGTCACCTCACTGGGTATACCAAATCACTACCACACCAACTCACAAAAAATCACAGCCTTGAAAAAGACTTAGGTTGAAACGCGCGTCGGCTGTGTAACACATCATCATGTTATAAATGTCACCTTTTATCCAATGATGTCTTTCATTGGTGCTGACTAACTAAGGAATAAAACAACCTCATGTTTGACAACAAAACTTGACTCATCCATTATCTGAGAAAGCTGCCTACCAGCAATCACCGGACTAGCTAATCCTACCAGCGCCTCACAGGACCAGAGTTTGTCAAGCCCCACAAATACATTGAAAACATGTTCCTGCAGGAAATGGGCGCGGAAACGCTCACTCAGGGGTTCATGGTAGAAAGGGCCCACAGGGCTCTGGCCAGAAAACCGCCACTGGGATCTCCCCCCCCCCCAGACCAATCATTGCCAAAATCCTGAACTACAAAGACAGGGAGCGAATATTGGAACACTTCAGAAAAGGTCGGACAATACACAAAGCATCGGCGACTGTCTAGACCCCAAGTAGTTAGCGTTGAGAGGATATCGGTAGGACGGTATCCACCTGTAGCACCCTAGTCTGATGGCTGTCGGAGTATGGGGGAGATGCGGGGTGCCTGAGATCCAGGGATGGAGCTGGGCAACAGTTAGAGTTGGGAGAGGGTGGGGTGGGGGATGGGAGAAGGGGGAGTTTGGTTGGGGGCAGGGAGCGGGGGAGAGTGGGGATGAAGGGGGAATTGCAAGGGGGAATTGCAAGGGGGAAGGGAGGGGGGAGGGATGGGATGGGAGGAGAGTTGGTGTTTGAATTGGTGCTGGGAAGGGAGGGGGAGGGGATGGAAGTTGGGGAAGTAGCTAGGTTAAAGGGGAGGGACAGTTTGAAGTTGGGGAACGAGCCTAAATACATGAGCGATGTCCTACATGCAAGACCGGGACACTTGCAAAGGGAGGAGCGGGATGCTATTGGATCATGGGGGACCTTAAGGTGATCACTTGAAATGTTAGAGGGCTCAATAGCTACCTAAAGAGGAATAAGGTTATGATGTATCTGCGTAGACAGAAAATACATGTAGCCCTAATACATGAGACTCACCTCACAAAAGAAAGATTAGAGGTGATCCGGAAGAAGTGGAAGGGGACCGTTGTCGGTGCAACATATTCAGCTTACGCTAGAGGGGTGATCACCTGGGTAGCACTGCATGTCCTATTCCATTACTACAGTCCACAGTGGAAGCAGATGGGAAGATGGTTGCAATAAGGGGGCTGGTGGAAAATAAAGAAATATGCATTATAAATACATATGCCCCGAACCAGGACACGGCAGCATACTTTAAGACCCTATGCAACAAAATGAGCATGTACTTAGGGGGGGGCGGTGATCTGGGGAGGAGACTTTAATTGCACACTAAACCCGAAAGTAGACAGATCAGATAACAAAATAGACAGACCCACCCCGCCACCAGGGCATTGCAGTCATTGCTGACGGACTTCACGTTCGAGGATACATGGAGGGTGCGCCACCCGCAGGTTAGACAGTATTCACATCACTCGGCCCCACAGAATTTGCACACTAGGCTATATTATATGTTTGCTAATGGCAGAAATAGTGCAGACAGAATACAAAGCGAGGGTCCTATCAGACCACTCACCATTGGTCCTAATATGGCAATACCAACCCCCAAGAGCAAGGATACCAACGTGGCGCCTCAGAGCTGAGGCATTAAAAGATACAATGTTCAGGGAGGATTTGAGAGTAGAAATAATAAGTTACTTTGAGACCAATACTGGCAGTGTTGAGTCAGCTGGTACACTGTGGGAAGCCTTTAAAGTGGTAGTGGTAGTGAGGGGGATAGCCATAGCTAAATTCAAGGGACTACAAGGAGGTATTTTAATTGAACTGCTGGAAGCAGAAAAAGAACTAGAAAATGCGTTGAGCAGAGAGGGTAACACCAAGGAAGATGTTGACACCATACTCAGGCTGCAACAGAAATGTGCTGGACACTGGGAGAGACTGTGCAATCTAAACTATAAAAAATATATAGAGAGACAACACGCTGGTGGAGATGAACCAGGGAGGGTGCTGGCATGGTTATATAAAAGCGAGACCCCCAGACCTACAATCAGAGCAATAACGAAAGAGGATGGGTGTATAGTGGACACCCAAGAGGGCGTGAATCGTGAATTTTTAGCGTACTATCAACACTTGTATGGGGATGAAGGGGCAAGCGATTGTAGGGAAATAAGGGAAACACTGGAAGGCATAGGCTTGCTGCGAATCAGTGCAGAGGAGCGATAGGAGTTGGATGCCCCGATCACTCTAGAGGAACTAGAAGAGGTGGTAGTGCAGCTACCCACCAGCAAGACTCCGGGGGCCGATGGACTCCCTAGCAAATTTATATTAATACATAGAATTGAGGTGCTTCCCCCGCTTTTAGCGATGCTAAATGAGGCATACGAAATAGGAAGGCTGCCAGAGTCCCTAAGAGAGGCCATTATCATACCGCTCCCTAAACCCAATAAGCCTGGTAAAGATTGCGGATCATTCAGACCGCTGTCAATGCTCAATCGGGACAGAAAAATGCTCACAGCGGTCCTGGCAAACAGAATGAGAAGGATCATTAATAAATTAATACACCCCGATCAGACCGGATATGTTCCAAATAGGAATATATCCAACAACCTTAGACAACTGCACCGAGTTATTGAACATGCGAAAGGGGACGCGGGCGAAATGGCAATTGTATCATTGGATGCAATAAAAGCCTTTGATTCAGTGAAATGGCCTTGGCTGATTACAGCCCTGTACAATTATGGGATAGGGCTTGGTATCTTAAATGGGTCAAACTGTTATATAGCGCACCGCTGGCCAGGGTTAAAACGGGAGCAATAATATCGGAGAGGTGGCAACTTAGTAGGGGTACTAGACAGGGATGCCCGTTGTCCCTTATGCTGTATATCTTAGCGCTAGAGCCCCAGGCGATGTACCTAAGGCAGCAGTATGACATAATAGGAATCACCATAAAAGGGGACCCGCACTTAGTCTCCTTGTACGCTGACGATATGCTGTTGTATTTACGATACCCTGAAGAAAACCTCCAATATGTTCTGGAAGTGATGGAGCGATTTGCGTCGCTGTCCGGCATAGCAGTGAACCCCAAAAAACCATGTATATTCCCGCTCCGTAGATGCAAAGGGATCCCTCAAGATCAATTGCCTGTTTTACAAATACCATGGGAGGTTAAAACGTTCAGGTATCTTGGGATATATATTTACCATACGGTGGAGGCAGAGCACCAACATAATACTGAGAAAACGGTCAAGAGCATTGAAAATAGTATGACGTTCTGGGCAAAGCTCCCCTTGGCGATGATGGGAAGAGGGGCAATGCTGAAAATGGTAGTTCTGCCGAGACTATTGCATTATTTTGGGAACATACCATATCTGATACCAAGGCGATTTTTCGCTGGGATAAATAGCATATGCAGGGAATTTCTTTGGCATGGGACGAGGAACAGAATTGCCCTTCGGAAGTTACAAAATTGGTATGATACAGGGGATATAAAACTGCCATTCAAGGGGATTGGGTCCCCTGACGTATTCCATATCTAGGACAGTAATCACCACAGCTGTGCTGCTTCGGAAAATCTTTCGGCGTCTGTGTCCTGCGTCGATGACGTCGATACGCTGTCCACGAGGGCCTCCGTTGAGCCGACGTCACCGGATGTTATAAGTAGGACGCACAACGCCCGTAGCCTCAGTTCTGTTTTTTCCGCAAACGTGTTCGCTTCGGAGATCTCGGCGCGCCTCGACTCTTCTGAGTTCTGTTCTTTCGGTTCCTTGAACCTGTTAGTTTGTGAAATATCGTATGATGTCTTCGTCTTCTTCTACCCTGCGGCCGGGTTTTAAGAAATGTCGAGACTGCGAGTCCAAGATGTCGTTGACGGATTCGCACAACGCTTGCCTCTGGTGCCTCGGTGAGGACCACGACACGGACGACTGTGGACTGCAAGTCGCTTACTTCGAAGGCCTTGCAGGAGCGTAAGAAGAAGCTTTCTGTAGGTAAGGTGACCAAGGCTCGTAAAGCGAGGTCCTCCGGGCTTTCGACGGACGATTCGAGGGACGACTCTCCGTGTCGTCGTCGTCGGTCCGGGAGGTCTCGGTCCCAGAATAGGTCCTGCCATTCCTCTGCCTCTTCGAGGCACTCGCGGAAGAGCCGCCATCGGTCGCCTTCCCGGTCCTCTTCTGAGGACGCCGCCTGTCGGTGGGTTGCTTGTCCCACCAAGACTTCGACTCCTGAGGAATGGGCTTCCTTACGTAAGGAGATGTTGGCGATTTTTGAATCGCAGGGCTCCGGTCCGTCCGCGCCTCCAAGAGGGATGGGCCGTAACCGTACTAGAGACACCACTCGTACGGCTTCGGGCTCGGGTGGTCGGCACGATTCGCGGGAGAGGTCCCGCTGGGACAAAGGGAACCGTTCTAGTCATGCCCGTTCCAGGTCCCGGTCCTCGACGCCCTCGAGACCGTGTCAACCTGTGGCGCCGAGGTCGTTGACGGACTCTCTCGAGGCCCCGCCTCCGAGGAAGTAATCGACACCTAGGCTGTCGAGAGACACGCTCGGGGCTCCGCCCTCGAGGACTGTGTCGAAGCCGTCGATGCTGTCGGCCCCGCGCTCGCCGTCGATGCCGATTCCGTTGATGCCCTCAACGCCTTTCGAGGCTATTCTGTCGGAGGTTCCCCTTGGCTCTAGCCAAGGCAAAACATGTCTTTCTCCCTTATTCTGTGCCCACGTTCCAGCATTTGGATTATATTTCTGAGGTGGATGAGGGTTCTGAAGATGGGTTGGTTCCTGACACGGTACCAGACGACTTTATATCTGGTCATAGCCAGATTGAGGACCTGCGTCAGTCGCTGCATGATGCCAGCGGTCTGGACACCTCTCCGGAGGTGGAGTTCTGTAGGCCTGAGCCTGGCACCCAGGCCGAGTCCTCGTACCGGCGCCTTATGTCGAGGGTCACAGATTACTTGGGGTGGTCTGCGCCACCAGTGGATTTTGTGCAGGATGACCTGATGGATATCCTCGACCAAGGTCAACCGACTGACCCGGTACTGCCATTCCATGTAGCCTTGCATAGAAGGGTGGCAGCGGCTTGGACTGCCCCGATGAGTCTCCCGGCAGTGAACAAGTCTTTGCCGCGAAAATACCGTCCAGCCAGTAGCGACCCCTGCTACTTGACCACGCACCCCACTCCGGAGAGTTTGGTGGTGCAGACGGCTAGGGCCCCAGCTAAGCAGGCGTCGTATCCTACCATCCCTCCTAATCGGGACAACAAGCGTTTTGATGGTTGGGCGAAGAAAGTGTTTTCTTCAGGGGGGTATGGCTCTTCGGGCAGCCAACTTCGTATGTGCCTTGTCTCGTTTCACGCACACTCTGTGGAACTGTATTTCTTTAGCGGCTGAACATATTCCCGAAGGGGACAAACGGGATGGTTTTCTTGCTATTGTGCAGGATGGCAAGGACGCCATGTGTGAGTCAGTTCAGTCGGGTCTGGACATGGCAGACTGTGTCAGCCGGTCCATGGCGGCGAGCACCGTAATACGCAGGTTTGCGTGGTTGCGGAAGTCAGGGTTTTCTCCTGATGTGCAAGCCCAGCTCCTCAACATGCCCTTTGATGGTGAACATCTTTTTGGCAGCAAGGCTGACGAGAGCCTTGAGAGTTTGCAGACCTCAAAAGCTGCAGCAAAGTCGTTGAGTGCTGCAGTTCTCCAACCTCCGCCTTTTCGTCCTAGGGGACAGCAATGGAGGGGAGGTTCCTTTCGTTATTACTCATCCTTTAGTAAATCGAGAGGAGCTGCAAGTCAAAGGGGCCACCGTAGGAGTGCCAGAGGTGGAAAACGGGGTACTCGAGGTGCCAAGGCTGCTCAGGCAGTTGCCTTTTTTCTCTCAGGCAATGCCGCTCCAGCTCAGTCATGAGGCCAAGTCCCATGGTTCGCCGGTTGGGGCAAGACTGGCGCAGCATCTGGTAGAATGGTGTGCCATTACTTCAGATGTGTGGGTTCTGGAGATCATAACCCATGGCTACTGTCTTCCTTTTCGGCAGAGGCCTCAAGACAATCCACCAGGGAATCTCTTTGAAGAGTCTGGATCCGCTCCTTGCGCACGAAATACAAGCCCTGCTGGGGAAAGGCGCCATAGAACTGGTGCCTGTAGCGGAGAGGAACAAGGGATGGTATTCCACTTATTTTTGGATTTCGAAGAAAGACGGGGGATTGAGACCCATCATGGACTTGCGCGGTTTGAACAAACTCCTCAGGAAGGACAAGTTCAAGATGGTTACTCTCTCATGTCCTCCAGGCCCTTCACCTTCAGGACTGGTTGGTGTCTCTCGACCTCAAGGACGCTTACTTTCATGTGCCGATCCATCCCAAGCACAAGAAGTACCTGAGGTTCGTGGTTGGCGACTCGCACTTTCAGTTTCGGGTCCTGCCGTTCGAATTGACCTCCGCCCCGAGGGTTTTCACCAAGCTCATAGTGGTGGTGGCAGCACATCTCAGGAAAGTGGGGATTCACGTCTATCCCTACCTGGACGATTGGTTGATCAGGGCGTGCTCTCCCGAGCAAGTCCTGGATCATCTGTCCGTCACCTGCCACTGCCTCTGCCTCCACAAGCTGGGCTTCTCCCTCAACTTAAAGAAGTCCCACTTGACGCCAACACAGCAGCTCCAGTACATCGGAGCGGTGTTCAACACATCCCTGGGGCAGTATTTTCCTCCCCAGGTGAGGGCTCTTCACATTCAGCAGATGGTACACAAGTTTCGACATGCCCAGAGTCTCCCGGCGTTCGAGTTCTTGAGGCTGCTCGGCCTCATGGCATCCTGCATTCTTCTGGTGCCAGAGGCCCGACTGCGGATGAGACCTTTGCAGTGGGCTCTCAAGATGCAGTGGTCACAGTCCTCTGGCAGGATGTCGGACCCCGTTCAGGTGCCACCCTCGGTCGCCCAGGACCTTCTGTGGTGGGCCGACTAAGGCAATCTGATGGGGTTGGGGGGCTCCATTTTGGCTGCCCTGGTTGGAGGTGACGATCGTGACGGACGCATCCCTCACAGGATGGGGAGCTCATGCCAACGAGTTGACAGTCAGCGGTCGTTGGTCTCCGTCGGAGTGCAGACTCCATATCAATCTGTTGGAACTGAGGGCCGTCAGGCTTGCCCTGAAGGCTTTTCTGCCGACTGTGCGAGGAAAGAATGTCCCGATTCTGACGGACAACACGGTGGCCATGCACTACCTCAACAAAAAGGGGTGGGGGCAGGGTCACTTCCTCTGTGCAGGGAGGCGATGCAGCTCTGCTTCTGGGCCATTCAGCAGGAAATTTCGATCTCGGCAGTCCATCTGGCCGGAGACGAAAACGAGACAGCGGACACTCTGAGCAGGCAGAGAGCGATCTCTCACGAGTGGGAGCTGGCTCAGGAGATTCTTCTGGAGATCTTCGCCCTTTGGTGGACCCCTCAAGTGGATCTCTTCGCCTCCAGTGTCAACCGGAAGTGCAAAAGGTTCTGCTCGCGGGAACTTCCTCTAAGAGGAGCCTTAGGAGACACGTTCGTGGTGGAGTGGTCCTTACCGCTGCTGTACGCGTTTCCTCCAGTCCGGTTCGGTTCCTGATGATCCTCATTGCTCCGGCATGGGCCCGGAGGACGTGGTACCCCGACCTTCTCGACTTGTCCATCTGCCCCCCATGTCGTCTTCCCTACCGAGACGATCTGCTCTCACGGGAGGGGGGTCAGGTTCTCCATCCAGAGGTCAGGTCCCTCAACCTTCACGCTTGGCTTCTGAAAGTTTGAGGTATAAGGATTGGGACCTCCCTGAAGACGTGATGGAGGTGTTGCTTTCGGACAGACGGCCGGCAACTAAGTCCGTGTACCGTTGCCGTTGGAGAAAGTTCTGCGACTGGTGCAGGGTTCAGAATGTGGATCCTTTTTCATGTGACATTCCTGTCGTTCTGTCTTTTTTGCTTTCTTTGGCCAACAAGGGCCCGCAGGTGGGTACCATTAAAGGTTACCTGGCGGCGCTCTCTATATTTAAGTGCTCGTCTGAAGAGTGTTCCTATTTTAAAATCCCTTTAATTTCTCTGTTTCTGAAAGGGCTCACTAATGCGTTCCCTTCGTCACCTTCCCAGGTGCCCGGTTGGGATCTGAACCTTGTTCTCAGGTTTCTAATGGGTGCTCCATTTGAGCCTTTGCATTCTTGTCCTTTGAGACTGTTAACCCTTAAAACGGTATTTTTAGTTGCGGTCACTTCCGCTCGCAGAGTGAGTGAGTTACAGGCACTTTCAATTAAACCACCCATCACTGTGTTTCTTAAGGACAGGTTTGTCCTTAGAGTTCCTTCTTTCCTTTCTTCCGAAGGTGGTGTCGGAATTTCATTTAAGCCAGAAGGTTGTTCTTCCGGCATTTTACCCTCCTCCACATCCTGGTAAGGAAGAGGAGAGGCTCCATAGGCTGGATCCTAGGAGAACTTTGAGCTTCTACATTTCACGCATGTCCCGGGTCAGAGTGGACGATCAACTCTTTATTGGTTACGCTGGAAGGCGTTTGGGACAAGCTGTTACTAAGCAGACTTTGTCTCAATGGATTATCTTGGCATTTTCTGAATGCTACCGCTTGGCAGGTAAGGACCCTTCGGTAGGCTTACGTGCCCACTCTACTAGGGGTATGGCTGCCTCTACTGCCCTGCAGAGGGGTGTTCCTATTCGTAACATCTGTGACAGTCTCCTGGGCTTCGGTCCATACTTTTGTACGTCACTACTCCCTCGATTCTATACATGGGCAGGATCTGGCCTTTGGCAAGGCTTTCTGTGGTCATACTGGCCGAAGATTGGTGCCACCCGTTCTGGGAAAAAACTACAACTGAGGCTACGGGCATCGTGCGTCCTACTTATAATATCCAGTGACGTCGGCTCGACAGAGGCCCTCGAGGACAGCGTATCGACGTCATTGACGCAGGATGCAGACGCCAAAAGATTTTCAGAAGCAGCACAGCTGTGGTGATTAGTGTCATAGATATGAAATACGTCGTCGGACCATCCCATCGAAAGAACGTTACCAGGTAAGAGAGTAACTTGTTCAACTACGAGATCTACTATCTAGCAAGCCAACTACAATATGTGGCAAAATGGTTATCATAAGAACCAATCTCAGAATCTAGGTTGTTTAGACTGTAATGTGCCCCATTCTTCCTGAAAGACATTATATGGCTGCCCAAATCAGATATGAAAGAGCGCCCAAAAATGATGATATTGGGATGGGAAATATGGCATAAGGCCTGTCGGGTAATGGAGAACACATCCCTGTGTTCCCCGCAAGTGCCACTAGTTGCATTGACGGGAAAAGAAAGCCAACTAATGAAGATGATCAGGTAGCACTGGGAACCGGGAGGGATAGCAACAATGGGAGACATATGGCAAGAGGGGAGGATAAAAGAATTTGGGATGTTGGTGGAAGAAACGGGGTTACATACGGGACAATATATTACATACCATAGGATGGTGCGGCGAATCAAAGAGACATGGTCTGAAATAGTATTAGAAGAGCAACCGGACACCGCCATAGAAATAATATGACATAGCAGAAGGAGGGCACAAGAGATAGCTAGGATATATGAGCTGGTGATGTCCAAAGTGGGGAAGGAACTGAGACAGGACTGGGAGGAGGAAGTGGGTGCCTCATTGAGTGATTGGATGTGGGAGCGAGCCCCAGGGTACCATAAGAAAGTGTCAAGGAATGCGGGGTTACAGCAAATACAACTGTATATAACCCACAGGGCTTATGACACCCCAGAGGATAGCTAAATTTAAAAACGCAGAACAACAAACATGCCCCAAATGCGACGAAGAAAACGCCGGGATGACGCATATGTTCTGGGCATGCCCAGAGATTGAGAAATTCTGGGGAGAAGTAGCCCATAGACTAGAACAAAAAGGGATGAAGATAACTGTGGAAACAGCATGGGCATGCCTGGTAGGAGGGTTCCCCAGACCACGCAAACTTAAACATGTAAGTAAATTAAAGGATTTGGCATATATAGTTGCGAAGCGTAGAATTGCCATGGGATGGAAGGCATGTCATAGACCGAGGATAGAAATATGGTGGAAAGACCTTCAGAAATGGGCAGAAGATGAAACTGCAGTATGGCAGGAAGCTAACAATACTGGAGGGGATGAAGAAGCTGAAACCTTGACAGCCTGGAAACATTTAATAGCCACACTGATGGGGCCCACACAGGACTGGTCGAGTGACCAGAACCCAGCAGAGAATATAGAAGAGGGAATCCCTCTGCAAGGTGAAGAAGCAGAACTTGAAGTAGAGTAGGCTCAAATGGGGGGGAAACGGGGGACGCAGTAGACATTGTTTGAGTTGTACAAAAATTGTAATAATGTAATATGTACTGCAAGTTTGGTTTTGTATTGTTTGTTTGAAATAAAACCAATAAAATTGTTTTTATATATACATAGTCAGGGACAAGTCGGCAACTTTTTATCTACATTTTGAGATGGTGAAGGAATTTCTTGTATTTTCATTAGCCAATAAGGTGTTCCTATTTAATGGATCTTATTATGTTCAAAAGGTCGGTATTGCCATGGGAGCAAGGTAAACACCGCCACTGGCTTATATATTTATTCACAAATTTGAGCAGGAATTTGCATTGATTAATCCGATTTTTCAGCCTCATATCCGCCTATGCAGGCGTTACACTGATGATGTTATCATGGAGGGACAGAAACAGAGCTGGTTCAATTTATTACGTATTTAAATTCCAACAATTGGGGTATCATTTTTACTTACACGATAAGTACATCGAGTATTGACTTCCTAGATCTCTGAATTACAATTACTCCTACAGGTTTAATGACACAAACTTTCAGGAAACCCACATCGGTTAATTACTGCATTCTACCAGTTGTCATAAAAAACTGTGATCGAGAACATACTCAAAGGTGAGCTGATAAGAGCAAAACGTAATTGTAGTAGGGAATGTGATTTTCAGGCTGAATGAAGCAACATCAGACATAGATTTCTGGCCAGAGGCTATCCAGCCGCAACATTAAAGCACAACAATCAATCTACTTGAGAGAAGAGCTTTACTTACACCCAGATCAGTCAGATTCATTACCAGGTCTAATGCAGACAGTCAGTATATATTTCACATATTGCAAAGTCACTGGCATATTCTCAGCTGGGACAAAGATTTATCAGATAATCTTGATACTAAACCTCACATCACATACACCTGTAAAAGGAAGGTGAGGCTTGAAACAGTATGATGCCTGACAAGTGAAGAAGTTTTCTGTTTGTTTGTTAGTTACTTTGTTGTTGATCACAAATCATCATTCATATAGAGGGCACTAGAGCGCGACCAAGATGGCGGCTCTGATGTGAGCTCCGTTGCGCACCCAAACTTAATCCTCCTAAAAATATCGCCAGGGGCCATCCAACCCACCCGAGGCAGCACCGGCACACTTGGGAGTCCCGCACCAGCCCCTTACCTCACGTTTGTGGCGCGGGAGTCTCGCCGCAGGCTGAGCGGTTCGTGGCCCACACAGGAAGAAGCCCTCCAAACCGCCTCGCCACAGGCGCCACCTCCCAACCAAGACGAACGCTGGGGAGGGTCGTCTGCGAGTGAGCAGCGGAGCGCGACCGCTGGGGCCGCATCGATCAGACTCCCCCCCCAGGTGCGACATAGCGGTCCCGTGAGGACTCTGCGGGCCGCGCGGAGTGGGAATCCGCGAGAGAGTGCCCCCGCGGCGGACCAGCCCGGAAGCCAACCCGGCCCCCTCAGTGGCCCGCGGGGTAGACCCGGTGACTGCGCTGCAGTGGCCGCCGCTGATGGCTTCCCAGCGACTTTCCACCACTACCGCCGTCGGAGAGGCCGGCCCCAGAGCACGCCAAGGAGCAATTTGGCCACCTGACCAGCGGGGCAACATATCTCAGTTGCCGGGCCCAGTGGGATCCACCTCCAAGCACAGGACCAGAGCGCAAGACATAAACCCGATGGTATTGGCAGACACAAGGCCCTCCGCTATATAGTGTCTCAGGTGCAAGCTTAAGGACACAATCTCTGATCTGGCAGGTGGGGGCCTGGGCGCATGGTGAGGCAGTAGACTCTACATTAGGGCCACACAACATCCATGAAACCCCCCCTGGGGTGGGGACATCGAACACCCCGTTTGGCCAGGTGGTCCAGCACGAACGCCAACAATCCTCTGACCACCGGATAACACAACCTTCGGAGGCCTCCTCTTTGATCCGTACACCAAGCGAGGCACATCTGTAGCCAACAGATCCCACCTCCGTGGGTACCCTTGCACAGGGCGATAAGCCTCACTGAGCTTGTGACCCGCAATCGCCATCCTACGCTTCCTGGTGATCGATCAAATAGCGGAGTGAAAAATCAAACAGCAGGACATAATTGGCTGGAGAGCAGCCGTGCCTTTATGATGGGGAAATCCGATAAATCACAAAGGAAACTGACATTCGAGTCCGGGGCCATAGTCAAAACCCCCAATCCAATCCAATCGACCGAGCGGTGAGTCCCGAGATGGCCCGGCCACATGATGATGATCCCGTCCAGGACATGGACATTAGAGGGATTCTCCTTGAATTGAAAGCTGTCATAGGCAACATCGACAGCAAACTTGACACCCTCTCCACTAAAGTCGACCTGTTACAACATCGCTTGGACAAACATGGCGACAGACTCGACACTGCCGAGCAGCGGATCTCTGACCTCGAGGATAACTCGTCCTCGATGTCCAATAGGGTGGTGTCACTTAAAACCCAAATGAAAGCCGTCATTGCCAAAAATGAGGACCTCGAAGGACGCTCCCGCCGGAGCAATATCAGGATCCTAGGGGTGAGAGAACAACAAACCATGCGGAAAATGGAGGACTTTGTGGAAAACTTGTGCAAAGAATTGTTTGGAAGCCCTGCGCTATCCAACATGTTCATGGTCGAGAGAGCCCACAGGGTACCCATCAGTCGACCGATTCTCGGGACGGCCCCACGCCCGATTATAGCCAAACTACTTACCTTCAAGGACCGCGACACAATCCTACGCCTTGCAAGGGAGAAAGGACGGCTACAATATGACGGAGATGATGGCCAGTTCCTCCCTGACTTCTCCCCATCTGTCCAAGCGCAACACAAGACATTTGCCGAAGTAAAACGCCGGCTACAGGACAACCAAATGCTCTATTCCATGCTCTTCCCCGCCAAATGGCGAATTCAACATGAATGCAAATCCCAATTCTTTAATACCCCTAATGAGGCAAACACATTCCTAGACAAGCTCGGATTTAGACAATCCAACAACAACCCGAGACCTCCCAGGAGAGACCGTGCGGGCAGAGACCCACCTTGACATCCGGGCTTGCCCACCATCGGGCTGCTATGTGCCACGACAAAGTGCCCCTGGGTTTAGAAAATGCGATGAACTCTTGGGTGCGCTGGTTCTTGGAAGCTCCCTAGCGCCCCAAGTGCAGCTATGTTTAGACTTTTGGTTACTGAGAGGGGATACTTGATGGGCAAGTTGGGGGTTGCCCGTGATGGGGAGGGATTTTGTTCACTATTGTTATGGAGGAGTGCTCACCAGGGGTCCGCGCCCGCCGCCCACGACTTCCTGATGGGCATAACAATAACAGCTTCTATAGAGGAAAGCAGGAACCTGTACACCCTACAAATATAAGGCGGACTAGTTTAGGCGTTCACATTCCCATCTAAGAGCTAGTCAAACTGTCCATCTATCACCGGCATTCAAGTTAGCTACTTGGAACGTTAGAGGGGGCAACAACCCGACCAAAACGAGGAAGATGTCACAGTATCTCCGGAGACACAAGGTGGACATAGCTCTGATCCAAGAGACCGATCTCCTCCCAGGATCGGAGAATCACTGGGCCCGATACTGGGGCTGTCATAGGTACTTTGCCTTGTACTCCTCGTACTCTAGAGGGGTGGCAATCCTAATAAATGGATCCTTGAAATTCAAACTATTATCGACCAACAAAGACATGGAGGGGAGAACACTCCTGATACGGGGGATCCTGGAAAACATTGAGGTCATTATTGTAAACTCCTACGGGCCAAACAGTGATGGACACAAAAACTTCAACTGGGTAATGACACACCTGGGAGATGCAAGGTCCGCAACAATTATATGGGGAGGCGACATGAATACCACACTTGACCAACGGCTAGATAGGTCTCACCCCTCGTCGGTAACCTCATCTAAAGCAGCCCTCCAAATCCTCAAAATCTGCAAAGTATTCGATCTGGTGGACATATGGAGATGCCAACACGGAGAGTCTCTGGACTACACGATCCACTCCTGGGTTCACCAAACCAGCTCCTGCCTTGACTACATACTGGTCTCCGCACACAGCCAAGTCCAGTGGAAACAGTGCCAAATTCTGCCCAGATCGATGTCAGACCACTCAGCGGTCACGATCGAATGCTCCCCACCGGACCCATCAGAGGGGAGACGAAACTGGAGATTTAAGCCAGGCTCACTACAGGACCAGGTGTTCGCAGCCGAACTGCGCACAGAGATTATATCCTTCCTCGAACTCAACCAGGGCTCCGTATCGTCAGCCAGAAAGTTATGGGAATCTCTGAAGTGCTATGCCAGGGGGATCTGCTTAACCAAAGAACAGGGAATTTCGAAACTTATCAGACGCGAACTCTCCTCATGCGAGATCCGTCTAAAGGAACTAGAACACCTACTTATCACGTCGTCCGATCCGCACGATCTAGCCTCACTGAAACAGGAACTGGAGAAATTCAGAGCCACAGCAGACTGCGAACTGAAATTCCTTTCGCAAGGACACCGCATTCGTCAGTACGGAGAGGGGCAAAAACCGGGCTCCCTACTCGCAAAGTTGATAGTTGCGGACCGGAAACGGTTCCAATTTCAGGTCCAATATGCAGGTCCAATTTCACCACCAGTCAAGAGGAACTAGTGAGCTATCTAGATGAAATAGAACTATACTGTGTAAACTCTACGCTAAGGGAACCAGTAAATCAACCCATCACGTTAGAAGAAATCCTCCAGGCAATTAAAGGACTCCCGAATACCAAAGCCCCTGGTCCCGATGGATTAATCGGCGAGTTCTATAAAGCATTCGCCCCCCATCCTCGCCCCACTACTGTTGCAAGTCTTTGAGGAGGCTCTCGGGTCTGGCTCCTTGCTCCCGACCCTTCGCGAAGCTAATGTGATCCTTCTGCATAAAACCAACAAACCCCCAGAGGAATGCAGCTCATATAGACCAATCTCATTAATCAATCTGGACAATAAGATACTGGCCAAAATCCTTGCCACCAGGCTCATTCCCCTGAGGCCCGCGCTGGTGCTCGCAGACCAGGCTGGGTTTGTTCCAGGCCGTAATACTACATTTGGCATCAGGCGTATGTTTGGTGTCATGGAAGCACTAGACCCCACGCAGCAGGCGGTAGCAGCCCTTTTAGACGCAGAAAAGGCCTTTGATTCCATCGAGTGGCCTTTCCTTTTTAAGGTCCTTGAACGTATGGGCCTCGGCAAACTCTTTCTCAGGTTGACAGCCCTCCTATACAACCAGCCCCGGTCACATATAAACCTGGGTAAAACTAGATCGTCGGAGATCGACCTCCAGCAGGGGACCAGGCAGGGATGCCCCCTATCCGCTCTATTTTTTGCACTTGTGATGGAGCCCCTCGCCTCCGACCTCCGAGCAAAACACATACACAGGGGCCTATCCTTTGGCCTGCACAAATTAATAATATCCCTATACGCTGATGACATTGCCCTTTACATTCGCTACCCGGTCGAGAACCTAAACTCGATAATACGAGATATCATTAAATTCGGTAACTTCTCCGGCCTAAGAAGTAACCACAGTAAGTCAATCATATTCCCACTAACCCCCGAAACCAAGAGTTCCCAGACGACTATCGCTTCAAATGGGAATACACAAATGTAAAATACTCGAGCATCCAAATGGCCAGAGATCACATAAACCTCTTCCAAGATAATTATGGTAAAGTAACTGAATCCCTCCGAGGGAAAGTTAACAGATGGAAGACACTACCACTCACATTATGGGGGCGGGTATCACTAGTCAAAATGGTAATACTCCCTAAACTCCTTTTTATCTTTTTGCAAACCTCCCCCTCCTGGTGCCCCAGAGGCATCTGCGGAACCTGAGGAGCCTGGTCTTAGAACTAATATGGGCAGATAAACCAGCTAGAATAGCCTACAAGTCACTGATTCAGCCAGTGACGAAGGGAGGCATGGCGATTCCAGATTTAGAATGTTTTTATTGGGCGGCAGAGGCCCAATTCTTGGGCCACTGGTACGCCACATATTTTGTTCATCCCCATGTCCAACTTGAGCGCGCTCTTGCGTCCCCTAACCTGCTCAGGGCAGTTATTTTTGGCCAAACCCACACTTCCCACACCATTTTAAATACGGTGCTCTCTACCGTTGCAATTTGGAAAAAAATAGCACAGAGGTGCGACATCCAGACCAGGTTTTCCCCGCTCCTCCCGATAAAATTCATTCCCGGAATTGCCTTGACCACAGAGAAAGTCTATCTAAACTGGACCGACAAGCTAAAATTAAAAACCATGGGCGACCTATTCACCGAGGGGATCTTCCTCACACCCCAACAGGCTAAAACCCACGGGGCCACCACCGCCCTCGACACATTTGTCTACTTCGGTCTCAGACGCTCTCTGCAAGTTATACTACCCTCTTTCCCCGCAACAACCCCCAACATGGCAGTTACTCCATCGGGTGATCCAGTCACAAGGGGAGGGGAGATTGGTATCGATGATATATAAAACACTGCTGACGGACACGTCCCCGATTCCGTCAACACCCAAAACTAGATGGGAAAAATCCCTCCGGACGTCAATACCGGATGAAGAATGGGGATATATTCTTGCACAAACCCAGAAGGTATCGCTAGACACTAGATATAAACAGATCCACCTAAAATTCATACATCAGGCATAGCACACTCCTGTGAGAATACACTCCTACCACCCTTCGACCCCGCCCCCTCGACCTGCGGTCGGTGCGGTGCCCCAATGGCAGACTTCGTCCACCTCGCATGGTCCTACCCGACCATATATCAATTCTGGGAGACGGTATTAGAAAAGACAGCAGCAACCGTAAGCACTCCCTTAGAGCCCGACCCAAAGGTCACACTCCTCGGCTTCACCAAACACATCCCTCCATCGACCCGCAAGCTGGGTGGACTGTTACTGCTAATGGCGCGCAGGAGGATTGCAATGTTGTGGGGGAAGGGATCTGCACTGACTGTTCAACAATGGCTAAAAGATATCTCCTACTGTCAGGACACAGAATCGAACTTCATCAAAACTCTACCCTTACATGCCCGTCCCCCCTGACATTTGATATCCCTACATCATCTACCTGTTGAACATCGAGAACAGCATTTCCTCAAGAGAAAAGTCACCTGTACCTCAGCGGAATCATAATAGCACACAGCCCAGCCTATGAGGATCGATGAGCCTGCCGATGATGATCAGCGCCTACACAAGCGCTTCTTTGGGGGTTTGGAGGGGTACGCGGACAGTGTGGCACATGTTTCCTCCATGTTTACTGTTTGTGTTTCCTTGTTTTTCTTTTTTGTTGGGTGTCTAACCTGACATTTGGTATCCCTACATCATCTACCTGTTGAACATCGAGAACAGCATTTCCTCAAGAGAAAAGTCACCTGTACCTCAGCGGAATCATAATAGCACACAGCCCAGCCTATGAGGGCCGATGAGCCTGCCGATGATGAGCAGCGCCTACACAAGCGCTTCTTTGGGGGTTTGGAGGGGTACGCGGACAGTGTGGCACATGTTTCCTCCATGTTTACTGTTTGTGTTTCCTTGTTTTTCTTTTTTGTTGGGTGTCTAACCTGCTGAAAATACCAAAAATAAAGTTTGACACATGTGCAACTGTTCTTACATAAATGCTAATAAAAACATTTTAAAATAAAAAAATATCACAGAGAATACATTTTAAGAAAATGCTAAGTTAAATCAGGTCAGAAGACAAAATCCATGCCTTTGAGAGCAGATGAATACTCCCTCCAGCGTACCGCAATTCAGTAGTACAGTAGAAGAAGGATCAAGGATCAAAGGTCCACTGCAAACCACTGCGTAACTGCACTCGAAGATGCACTCCTAGATGAGTGTCCACTGCTGCGCACGGCCCACTGCTTTTCAAGGATTTTGTCGAGAGTGGGTGGAGCCAACCAATTTTTACATTTTTTTTTTTAATGTCCAAAGTTTGATATAAATATCACGCAATTCAGTAGCAGAGTAGAAGGGTCAAAGATCGAAGGTCCACTGCAAACCACTGCGTAACTGCACTCAAAGATGCACTTCTAGACAAAACATTTCTTTAAAAACGTATGCTCTGAGGCAGCCAATTTCCCTATATTGGCATAGCCCCCGAGTTCTGAACCATTTCCAGAATTGGATCTTTTGTATATTCACATGCCGTAAATATTCCCTGGAGTCAGGCTGGGAATTGTCAGTTACCTTTGGGTTCCCCTTGCTGAAAGCAAGGAAAACTTTCTATTTTGTAGGTTGTCACCCTCATTTGGGCCCCACCAATGGGACCTTGAGTAGCTGGGGACTAGTCCCTCCTCCTCCCTTCAGATTCTGACCCGTGATGCTGAAAGCCCATGGGGGCATACAAGTTTACCTCCCAGGGGTGGAACGAGGGTGCACGTGAATCTATGAAAGATACCAACACTGGAGAACAGGAGTTACAGGTAAGCAGCTTACTCCTTCTCCAGCATAGCTTCTTTCATAGATTCACACACTGTGAATCGATTCCGTAGCAGTATATAGCATTTGGAGGTGCATCAAGGTAAAAACGTGTAATACCGCCCTAAAACGTAAGAGCGTACCTTATTGAAACAGGCGCTGCAGGGCTGCTCTCCTAGTTTGCACATCTGCAGCATGCTGCCTCTCGAAAAAGTAGTGCTTCGTAAATGTGTGCAGCACTGACCAGGTAGCTGCTTGGCAGATGTCAATAATTGGGACGCCGGCCCACCATGGCGCTGAGGCTGCTGTGGCCCTTGTGGAGTGAGAGCGTGCAGAAGCTTCCCTGCTGATTTATGGCAGAAAACAATGGTTGAAGGGATCCACTTTGAGATGCCTTGCTTCGACAGTGCTTTCCCTTTATTGGTTGGCCCGTAAGCCATAAGAATCTGCGTCGAACTCCTAAAGGGTTCTCCATGTCAATATAATATTTAAGTGCCCTTTTTTCATCCAGCGAGTGTAGAGCCACCTCAGCCGCGGACGTCGGTTACTGTGTTTTGTGAATGTCTGTCTGAACCTTTGGAATGAAGCATGGGTTAGTCATCAGGAGCACTTTATCTCTTTCAAACCTCAGGTACGGCTCGTTGACTGCGAGCGTCTTGGTTTACGAGACCCTCCAGGCTGACGTAATGGCCACTAGGAATGCTATCTTCCAGGAGAGATACCTGAGAGGGGCTGTTGCCGATGGGTCCAAATGCTTTCTTTCTAAGGTATGAAAAAGATTGTGTTTAAACTCCACTCTACTCTGCAGAAGACTGCTTTGCTAGAGGAAAGGTTCGGAATAGATTCTTAAGAGAATGCTTGACCACTCTATTGCAATAGAGAGGGTTGCTGTTACTCCTTCTGGTATACCTGGAGACGGCCACAAGGTGCACTCGTATGGAAGTGTGGCCAATGAGTGCAGGTATGGAAGGAGCACCTGTGGCGTAACCTGAAATGGATTAATGTTGCTTTGGTTGGTGATTCTTTGACTTGCGCACCATATACAGAACCGTTTCCACTTCAGGCTATATGATTTGTTAGTGGAAGGAGCCCTGGCTGCTGACTGGATGTCCCTGCATTCCTGCATTCCTGAGAGATTGTCAGATCTCTGAACTCTGCAAAATTAGGAGCCACGTGTTAGGTGAAGGGACTGTGGGTCATGATGTAAGACCCCCCCTTTTCCTGTGAAATTATGTTTGGGAGATTGTGAAGCTGGATTGGTCAGTCTGCTGAGAGCTGGATGAGATCGGAGTACCTGGTCTGGCGAGGCCAGTCTGGCGCTATGAGTATTATTTTGCATTGGGTGTCATGACAATCTGTACTGCCTGATGCAGAACCGCGAAGGGTGGAAAAGCTTAGGCGAACAGGCCGTTCCACAGGAAGGAGAACACGTCCCCCATCGATCCCCGCTGTGGTGTTCTGCTGACGAATTCCTCGCACTTTATGTTGTGGATTGTGGCAAACTAGTCCACTGACGGTTGGCCCATATGTATGGCTTTTTGGCTAAAATGTTGGTGTTAATCGGCTTCTTCAACATACAACGGTTTATATTAGATGTTTGTTTATGTTTATTTATTTGATAATGCGCACCAAACCCTCAGGTAGCAGGGCACAGCAGTTACAAGAATATTTAGAGCTTAGTTACAGCAGATTGTAATGTATGCATTGTAATAACTAATATATATACAGGAAGCAGAAGCAAGGTAGGATATAAAAAGATACATATATAACCGAGTCGTAAGAAAAGAAGTCAGGGCTAAGATGTCGTCCAGTGGTAGATGGAAGTTTGAGTTGTCTTTAGATGTTTCCTTAATTCTATTTGTTGGTTGTCAAAAATCTCTCGTCTTCCTTCCTTCAATACAAAAATCCTCTGATGTACGTTCTCAATTTTCTCAATTCTAATTGATCTATTCCTCCTACTGATTCCTCATCTTTGATATCTATCTCCCAGTGCAGCTGATCTTCAGAAACTTTTCTTCCGCCAAAGGATGCAGCGTGGCTTGGGCCTGACGCCTCTGCATGCCCCACGCTTAATATAACGTTGGGGCCAGTATAAATGGAGGTGCCGTGCTGCATGGCCTTATTCCCTTTTTTTCCACGCATTGTGCTAGCTTTTGATGTTTTCTCATTTCTTCAGCGATATGCAGAATTTGATGAAGTCTTCAGGGTTCAAAGCCCTGTGTTGACTGCAGGCATCAAGGGTCTATTTCGGATCCCCACCGTATCTGTCTTTACTGCCACAGTGAGGGACATGACACGCAGGTTTGTACATCATGTCAGTTGATACATCCCATGGTGCTTCAGGAACAGGAGGCAGAGCTATTCATCTTCCTTCACAAAGAGAAAGGTAATAAACGGACCCACTCAAGGTCACCCGTTGCCTTCATGGCTAACCATTTGGCATACAGATAGGATACCTAATCCTACGTCACGTCACCTTTCCTCCATACTACAGGGGGGCGTCCCTTGCTAGGGACGGGAGACAAACCTTTTTCACCAGAAAAAACCTTCTTCCCCATATTTAGAGGCGCCACTCCCCAGTCCCCTTTCCTGCATCAACTGGAATGGGCCGATTTCACCAGCGCTCCTGGGTTTCCAGCCTGCGATGGGCTCTTCCCTATGTCCGACCCCCATGCTCTTTGCCTCCGCTGCCTTGGCCCCGACCATGGCTTGGAGGGTTGTTCCGCATGCGACGCGGGCACACCGCGTGCTCGGAAGATCAGGTTAGATCAGTGGCGGGAGCTCTTCGAGAGGTCACCTCCGGAGGACTTGAAGGACTTCATCAGACACAAGTCAAGGCCCAAGGTAGGGCCGCTTTTTTCCATTGCACCCTGCAAGGGCGACTCTTTCCCAAGGAAACGCCTGAGTGGGAGGAACCTTTTTGGTTCTCACACCAGGACAGGTACCGAGGCTACTTCAGCTACCAGCTGAGCGGTCATTAGATACCTCCGGGGACAGTGCTGAGGGACCGCAAGGTTCTTTTACCGGGTCTACACCTGAGGGGCTATGCCCTAGTACCGGCCAAATGTCAGAGGGGGCGCCTGTACGCTGCACTACCGGCGATGCAGCAGAGGGCAACACGCCTACCAGACCCTGTCCTGAGGTACAGGGTAGGTCTCATGCTCCACCGTCAAGACTCCTGGAGGAGGCCGGGCCCAGCGAGGCAAGCACCACGACTTTGGCACGTGGCATGCAGCACGACAAGATGGCTGCCACGCCAGACAAGATGGCCGCTCGTCAGATACCACCCCTTGGTGCGGAGCAGGTGGGACAACGATTTTCAAGGTGGGAATGTTCTCAACCAGGTATGTGGCCTACAGCTTATCCATCAGCATCGCAGTGCAGATTTACCCTGCAACCGGCTAGACAGAGTATGCACCGGCCCCAGCAGCCGCCCGCTACACTGTCAACAATACCACCTGCCACTCCACCAGCCTGTGAGGACAGGTTTTTTGAAAAGTTCCTCACACTCATGAGATCTCCTCAGATGGGGCCATCCTACGGGATGTGATCAGGGACATGCTCCATCTGGCCCCTCAGCCTGCGGCTATAGTCAATCCTCCTATGGCTCCAGCGCGGCAGGCCCCTGTGCAGCCCCTGCTGGCTCTCCTCCGCAGCAGCCAACGGCTCTGGTTCCTACACCGCAGCCCTCCGTGCTGCTCTGCCCGCCATGTGGACACTGAAGAGGAGGAGGACCCCTACACGCCGTCTTCAGCCCAAGGCCTTCCATGAACGGCTTGCAGGTTTGGCAGAGTGTTTGGGGCTTCCTCAACCAGAGGTCGAACAGCCAGAGGCGGGGGTCCTGGCCGAGCTCCTCACTCTAAGCCCAGCAGCTAGAACAGGGATCCCGATGCAGAAGGACTTTGTCGTCTTGGACAAAAGGGGATGGCTTAAACCCCATTCAGCCCAGCCTGTCAATCGGCGCCTTGACACCAAGTATAGGCAATTGGAGGGGGATCCACTCTTGCCGTCAGCGCACCCTCAACCGCACTCTTCGGTGATCGCTGCGGCGTCACTCTACTCAAAGCCTCAGTCGTCCTTGGCCACCTCGTCCTCGGTGCTTCTAGGTAAGGAGGAGAAGATCTTGGAGGCTTACGGAAAGAATGTTTATTCCAACGCCTCACTGCACCTTCATCAGTCCAATGCGGATGCCATTCTGGCAGCCGTTAACCAGAGGCTTTGGGGGGAAATAGCTGACTTCCTTCCAGAACTTTCTTCCAGAAAAGCCAGGCATGTTTCAAGGCAGGGCTGGCAGAAGCTAAATTGGTGGCACAGGACATCATGGAGTCCACCGTGGCCCACATTGACACCTCAGGCTGGGCCATCTGCATTGCCACGCACATGAGAAGGATTGCCTGGCTATGGGCTACCCAGTTCAACCCGGACGTCCAGGAACGCATATTGGACCATCCATTCGAGGGTGGCAACCTCTCCCATTCCACCACGGATGAGGAGCTAAATAAAAAGAAAAACAGTTCCCAAACTGCAAAGTCTTTATCCTCACATAGGCCACGCCCAAGGCATACACTCAGTTGCATCAACAACTGACAAGGGGTGGGTCTTCAGCGGGGGCTTCCAAAAGCAGAGGTCGAGGCAGCCTGACCGTTCTCTGAATCAGCACCGGCGCAAACAACAGAAGGGGGGTGGGGGGACAAGGGCTTCTTTCAGTCCCCCTCCTCTGCACCAGCCTCAGAGGGAAAGAAGGCATGATGCGGTCCTTCGGGTCCACCTGTCTCCGGTGGGGGGCAGGCTTGGCTTACCCTTCACGCACAGTCTTGGCGTCAGAGGTTTGCGGACTCCTGGAACCTATCCGTAGTGTCCACGCGGTACCATCTACCGATTCCTCCCTCTCCTCCCTCCTCCCCTCCACTCCCACAGATTGGGGCAACAACTCTGTTGGCAGAAATTTGTTTGTTCGCTCGTCGAGAGCCAGGCATGGAAGAAGTCCCAGTTCCCAGCTAGGCTTGGCTTTCTACTCCAGGATTTTTGCCATACAAAAGAAGAACCAGACTGGCCTGAGAGTTGTGTTAGACCTCTCCACCCTCAACCTCTCCCTCCCTCTTAAAAAATTCAAGATGGTTACGGCAGCACTCATTGCGGAGACACGGTACAGGGGAGACTGGATGTGCTCCCTGGATCTGAAGGACACGTATCTGCACGTCCCGTTTTGGCAGCCTCATCGCTCCTTTCTTCGATTCAGGATCATGGGCTTCCATTTCCAGTGCAAGGTTTTACCCCTCAACTCAGCCCCAGTGTTTTTACCAGATTTATGAATGCGGTGGCAGCCCTCCTCGGGGCCCAAGACCACCATGTCGAACCGTACCTGGACGACTGGATCGTCAGGGCGAGGTCTCCGGAGGCGGTTCACCACACTCCCTCTACCCTTATGATAACACTCCACGAGCTGGGATTTTCTATCAACCTCAAGAAGTCTCAGCTGCAGCCTACACAGAGCCTGACCTTTCTGGGCCTCATATGGGACACGAACCCTGAGAGAGCTTTTCCCCTCTGAGGACAAGATCATGGCCATCAAGAAGGCCGCAGGTCACTTCCTCAGCCGAGAGGTGACCTCAGCCTGGTGGTACCAGCATCTCTTGGGTATCACGGCAGTGATCCTACTGGCCGTACCCCACACGAGACTCAAGATGAGGAGATTACAGCTGCACTTTGCAGCCTTATTGAATCAGGAGCAGGGCTCCCAATCGGAGCCTGCCAGCATTCCTCCCTCTCTCCACCCAGACCTCACCTGGCGGTCCAGGGACTGCAACCTGTGGACAGGCAAGCCCTTCCGGCAGGCAGCACCTCAAGTCACCATCACCACAGATTCCTCCCTGGAAGGCTGGGGCGCTGCTCTGGACAACCACAGTGTCCATGGAGTCTGATCCCTTCAGGAGCAGGAGGCTCAGATCAACTGGCTGGAGCTGAAGGCTATTGGGCACGCTCTGAAAGTTTTCTTTCCGCTTATTTGTGGCACGGTGGTCCACATGCAAACGGACAACTCCAACAGCATGTATTACATGAACAAGCATGGTGGCATCAGGTCCACTCCACTATGCAGTCTATCGGTCAGCATGTGTGAATGGGCCCTGGAGAAATCCACCTCCCGGAGGAGTTCAACCTGGAAGCGGACAGACTCAGCAGACTGGGAGCTGACAATTACGAATGGCAATTGAACAATTGGGTTCTGCTCGGGATCTTCACCGCATGGGGGCACCCCCAGGTGTATCTCTTTGCCACCTGGTCCAACAGGAAGTGCCTGCAGTTTGCGTCCTGTCAGGGGCAGGGCCCCGGCTTGCTGGGCGACGCGTTCCAGATTCAGTGGAACAGCATATGCATTTCCTCCCACTCCCCTGGTCCACAGGGTGATCTGCAAGATAAGAGAATCGTGTCACCTCCGCATCCTTCTCCGTGGTGGCTGGCGAGACCCTGGGTCTCAGAGCTCCTCAGCCTGTCGGACAGGCCGCCCATTCACCTGCCGCTTGGCCCAGCTCACCTTCTCTCGCAGCAGGAGGGCAGGGTCATCCACCCTGCTCCACAAAAGTTAGCCCTTGCAGCGTAGTTCCTATGCAGAAGGTCACGCTTAAGCATCTGAGCCTGTCACAGGATAACCTGGAAGTCATTCAGGGTGCGAGGAGCAATGCTACTAGGAACCAGTACAAAAGTAAATGGTCTAGGTTCTGTCATTGGGCAGACTCTAAGGAGATTGACCCCCTTTTCTTACACGTTGGACGGTGTGCTTTCCTTCTCAGCGCAACTCGCACACTCAGGGGTGCAAATAGACACATGCCGCACCTACCTGGCAGCCATAGGTGTTTTCAGGAACTCAGAGAAGGAGCTCTTCTCCTCAAACCCGGTGGTTAAACGACATCCCGCAGGCCTCACCAGGCTCTACCCGTCCATCATGAAACCACACCCAGTGTGGGACCTCAATGTAGTGTTGGGCGCCCTGGCGCTCAAACAATTCGAACCAATGACGTCTGCGGACATCAGACTGGTCACCATTAAAACAGCCCTGTTGGTGGGTCTGACGTCTGCGCATAGGGTCAGCGAGGTCCAGGCACTGATGGCGTCAGAACCCTACACTACTTTTCGCAGAGATAAGGTGGTCCTGAGAACGCACCCTGTGTTCGTACCTAAAGTGGTCTCTTCTTTTCACCTAAATGAGGTGATAGTTTTACCTACCTTCTTTGCTGATCCTAAGGACAATGCACAAAGTGTCTTGCACTCTCTGTATGTCAGACGCACTCTGAAATTCTATCTGGACAGAACCAAGAGCTTCCGCAAGTCGGACGCTCCATTTGTCACCTCCGGTGGATCAAGGCACGGTTATCAGGCATCCAAGGCCTCTGTAGCAAGGTGGATGGTAGCAGCCATCAAGGAGGCATATGAGGGGCAGCACAAACAGCTTCCAGCGAACATGCCTACTCACGCTGTTCGAGCTTAGGCCACAGCGGTTACATTCCAAAAACAGGATCCGTGGCAGGTCATCAGCATGGCGGCCAACTGGGCAACCCCTTCAGCTTTCTGTAAGCACTACTGTTTGGATGCCGGCTCTAAGTCGGGTGCGGCTTTCGGACAGACGGTTCTTAAGGAGGGTCACCTCTCGACACTGGGGCTACATTCAGTTGTAATTGCCCATGCAGTATGGAGGAAAGGGAACAGGACATAGGAGTAATTAATATTGCTCACTGTAGTGACTAACATACTCCTAGTCCATAGTCCCCTTTCCTCCATGCATCCCATCATCCTCCCCCCTAATAATACTGGGGTCATTAGGCAATGTTAATATTGTCGATGCGTCAAAGGGGACTGAGAAGCGGCGCCGGTGGGTGGAGTCAGGGGAGCGCATGCTGCCAGGGCTGTGCCCCTGCGCGCCTCTAAATTTAAAGGGGAAGAAGGTTTTTTTCTGGTGAAAAAAGAATTCTGTCTCCTGTCCTTAGCGAGGGACGCCTCTGTAGTAGGTAGGAAAGGGGACTATGGACTAGGAGTATGTTAGTCACTACAGTGAGTAACTATTAATTTCACATGGTTGCATCTCTTAGTCTACACACATCAGTCATCCGACCTAAATCATTTCCTCCAGGTTTTTGGCCGGCGCCAATGGTGCCGGAATTCCATGTGACTACACCCCGCTCCCTCTGGGTACATGCGTGTCTCATCTTGGAGGCATTTATGAGGAAGGGGATCCTGTCCCCTTTGGTATGTAACGCCTCCCGTCTAGGGGGGTTAGAGACTTATCGTAGGAGTTCTATGGTGAACAAGGGGACTTGTATCTTCTGGCCAACTTGCAAGCGGCCTGGACAACACCATAATGGGAAATGCTCCCTGCTCCTACCCCTGGCAAGCCTCAGGCAGCTTTTCAGCACCTTATTGTCAAGGTTGTAGATACGTTGTGCTTGTTGCCAGTCTCCCACCCACCCCAAGGTTCAATATGAGCGCACTGACCTTCTGGACGAGGACCAGAAGGAGACAACAGACCTATCCAGTGCACGTCCTGCTTGTTTATCTCCCACCCTTGCATCGCCCTAAGTTTGTAAGCGTTTTTGCATAATTTGAGGCTGACCTGACCCTAACCCTTCCAAACCTCATTTTCATGGGTAACTTTAATGTACACCCTAATGACTATACTGATGTACATGGCAGGACCCTGATTGCCATGCTAGCTGACATTTCCATGGTTATGTGTAATCATCTCCTTACTCACCACCAGGGCAATATATTTCACTTGGTGTTCTCAGTGAAAGATCTACTAACCACCTTAATCCACTTCCGGTGGTCTGATCGGACCACTTTCTTTTGCCTTTTGCAGGGTCGAGAAATGGCATGAGCCAAAGATGATGTAAGGGAAGAAGAGCATTAGAGTTCATGTAATAATGAAACCGTTTGGAAGACGTTAGAAGATTGAGCAATGCATTTGTTAAGGAGCAATTTCTTCTTTTGCAGGATTACTGCCTGATGTGTCTTTTGAAATTCTAGGCAGGATTTTTCGACTGCATAATCTGTGCTCTTAAACCATCACTGTGTGTTGGATCTTTTTCCTCTGATCACTTCCACTTTCAAGTCAAATCAGAAAGTTAATTATTTAGGGTGACCTGTGACGAGGCACAACTCTCCAACCCAATTATTTCTTTTTTTTAAAAAAATATATTTTTATTAGTTTATTACAAATGTTTAAAAAGTGGCAATTCCAGTTCATTAATCACATTTACACCAAATAGATTAGTTCAGATGGTGGTTTCCTTTCTTATCATCCAGTCCTTCTTACTTCGGGCCATTACCACTGGCATCTAATCTTTTTACTAGTTCCTCTAAGTAGGCTGTTAAAGCAAACATTAGCTGTCTATTTGCTCCTTCATGTATTAAACTCCATACCTCTCCAGTGTCACGACATGTCTTTAAAATATTCACTTTCTGCACGTGTGTGGTTCATAGCTGTCGTATGCTTGTGCAATTTAGGATCAGATGTTTCAGAGTTTCTTCAGCATTTGCACAGAAAAGTCATCAGTTATTACAGCTCTCTTCCTAAGATTTAATACTTCTTTAGTATGAAATAAATTCAACCGGAGCATAATAAATCTTTTTCTTTTGTTGTTGCAGGGGAATCTTTCAAGATATTTATCCTTTGTATTCTGGCGTTAATTGATAGCAGTCCTAATTCATATTGCAGACAAGCGACAGGTGATCCTTTCGGGAGTTGAAGAATCTTGGACCAAAAGATATTTTCACACCATGTCCAGGTTTTAAATGAAGAACCTAGCATCGTTTATGCACCAAATATCAGGGACGGAATTGCTTTGGCTCTGTAGAACTCCATTACTGGCTTTAGGCTGAATTTACCATATTTCCGGTTTATGACTGCCCCTTGGGCGGCCAACATTCTACATTTCCTCTTTATCCTCTGTACCATAGTTTTGTCCATTAGATTGAAGTTTGTTACTCCCAGGTAGTGCACTTTCTTTACACAAGATATTGGTTCACCTCCAATTGACCACTTGCACAAGTGCTTTTTTTTGATCCGCTTAGATTTTGCAGCTCCAGAATCTCAGTTTTACTGGCGTTGATCACTAGGCCATTTTTCTCTATATAACAGTTCAAGGCAGTCAGTTTTCTTTGTAGGCCGATTGGTGTTAGATCTAATAAGACCATATCATCAGGGTATATCATGTGCCCTAGTTCGTGACCATTTATCTTTGGGGGAAAAGATCTAACTTCATTTAGGTGGAAACCCACATCGGCAATCAGTAGATTCCCGATGTGGGCTCCAACCCAATAGAAGTCCCCTCACTGGAAAAACAAACAAGTAAGAATTATGAAGACAGAGCGGGAGCCCAGAAATAATGTAATTATAATGCCCCATTGCCACTAAACACTTCTGTGTTAGAGAAATATATGCTCTGACTGTCAATACGTATTCTCCCAAAACATCCACTGAGATAAAGAAACCCAACATGGAGGACAGAGGAAGTCATGGAAATAAAAGCAGACGGTCTAGTCTTCCATGAGGGCCAAGCGCTGCTGGAATAAAGAGAGGAACACTGCGCGCGGACCGGCAGAGATGTGGAGGCAGCAGTAGCAGTAGTAGTCGCAATAGTAGTAGTGGATGCAGTCGTTCAATTACAATTAAGATTGTCCCCCTTGTCTGAAAACTAAGACCAGGGGAAAGGGTATCATTCGACCTGGTATATTGGGAAGAAAACTATGTAAAAGAAAGGGAATTCACCAATACAGTACCCAAGGGAGAGAGGCTGCTCTAGTTAGCCTTCCTCCGAGAGCCTAAATGGTAGTAGGGAAACTTATCTGTGCCTGGGCTAATTGGTAAAACTACAAAGTGGAGGAAAGTGACCAGAAATCAGACTCAGTATCACTCTAGTTCCAGATTTCCTAACAACAATGTTGCATCTTTCTGTGCAATAAAAACACACGTTTGGTTAACTATGCCTCCAATGCGTCCAGACAGTTGATTGACGACCCCACACTTGATTTTCTATTTAATAGGTATGATGAAGTGCAACGTCCTATTGAATTTCTGTGATATGCAAGCAAGTATGGATTCTGCTGGCCCAGTACATGCTATTGAGCTGTCAAAAGTGTATCAGTTTCAGGAAGTGACGTCACCTGGAGCTTCTTTTGAGATGACTTGCCGGAAGATGATCCTTGACATTACTTCCGTTTAGATCTTGTGTCATGCAGGTGGGGGCGTGACTCTCCAGACGCCACCCTGCCTGAAAGGCAGCAACCCATGCTCGGTGACCCCCGGAGCAAACAGCCAAAATACAGGGGAAAAGAACCTCCCCAAAAAGGGGTGGAACAAAAAACCCTATAGGAGTGTTCTTGCAGTAACTAAAAGTCCAGAACGTGAATGACAAGGAATTTGTTGGAACAGGTAAACAAAGTACTTGAGAATCCAGATGAAGTTGGGAAGAATTGAAG
The DNA here is from genome assembly GCF_040938575.1 of Ambystoma mexicanum. Classification (NCBI taxonomy): domain Eukaryota; kingdom Metazoa; phylum Chordata; class Amphibia; order Caudata; family Ambystomatidae; genus Ambystoma; species Ambystoma mexicanum. The sequence goes on from NC_090939.1 coordinate 931,717,244, forward strand.
GCAAAGGAAGCCCAACTCAGGAAGGAGAAATAAGGAGGAACCAGGGGGATTCACAACACAGAAAAAAAACGAATGGCAACCTTGGATAGAGCTACAGGAAATGAACAACAAGGAAACACAGGAGGGGGCCAGGACAGGAAGGACAGGAAGGAATCAAGGGCGATTTAGGAACTTACAATGCACTGAGCCGGGTATAATACTGAGCGTTGAGACATGCAGAGCTGCATCAGCCGGTGTGTAATAAGCGGATGCAGCCGGAAACGGGAACAGCGCTTAGCACTGTGGATAATGTACTAGAGCGCGCTGAAGGCTTTCCTGCAGCATTAAGCGGCGCCATGTTGGGGGGAAAAAATGGTGCCGGTTAGACGAGGCGTCAGTCTCCATGACGACCACAGCAACCACGACCAGTACCGCATGACAAAGTGTCAAAGAGCAAGCCATGGGTTTCGCTTCTCATAGATCTGACCGAGATCAATCCTTGGTCATCCTGTGAGGCATTGCATGGTGTAGCACCACAGAAGGAGAACCATCACATTTGATAGACATACATCAACTGAAGGTGGCATGGAATCTAGAGTGTGTCTCTCCCTATGCTTGTGTGGGTAAGTCTAGACAAACAGTGGTCAGCCTTTTCAAAACAAGTTGCAAGATGTTCTACTTAGTTCCCTACATCATTTAAGACTTTAGTCCCCAGTCTGTCCCCCTTTTAGGTTAGGAGTGGCCATGTCCATTTGTGAAACAAAGGCACATGGTTACAGAGTAGTTAAAACAAGACATCTTAGCAGAAAGACTGGTCTGCCACAGCGTAAAGAAATTAAACCGTGATGAAGTTCAAGAGGAACACTGAAGGGCCCCCGCTCTGTTAATGATTTGTGATTTGTAAGGAATAATACACTATTTGCCCAAAGTGATTTGACAGCATGCTCGAGTAGGATTGGCCTGAATTGCTCCAAGTCCAGCCCAGAGAGCACAGGCCTTGGATACATGTCTTGATGAATGCTATGCTATAATGGGATCTACAGCATAAACTGGTCTACAACAGTAGACAAGGGCCATATATAAACTTGGTTCAATTCTATGGAAAGTAACCCTTTAAGTGGAACTTGTGTCTTTATAGTCTAGTGTCTTATTTATTAAATCACTGACATCAAATCGCGAATTCAGTACTACCCGCATTCTAGCTGCCTCCTCCTCTTTTCTCCCCACCCATCCCAGCTCTTGTGCTATCCTTGCACCCTGTTTGTAACCAATTAGCTTTGAAACACGTGTATAGGCACTATACAAATAAACTATCATTCATTCATTCATTCAATTCCTGTGAGTGTCCCCGATGTACAGTGCTTTTTTGCTCACCTGCTGGGTTTGCACTTTGGAAATACCATACACACATGAAACTGTGTGTTGACCACAGAAGGGTGAAAGGCTCAGTTGGCCCTACTGTAATTTGAACCCAAGGTATGTAGGTTATACTGGGCAGTAATTGTATAAAACTGGCAATACTGGCGACAAAATGTATATTTGTATATGTAGTGCAATCGCTATGATGTTGTTTATCATAGTTATTTTATTCGCTCTCTTGAAAATGTGAATGATCTTCAAACTGCTCAAAGCAAGCATTTTAAAATCTTGTCTGCCTGTGTCATATATCAATACCTTATAAGTTTTCTGTGTCTTTGAACAATGGGGACAGACTCCCGCAGACTATTGTGCCACCTCTGCACTTGCACACAGGTCTTCTACCTGCTAGAGAAAAATAAAAAAGGTAGTACACCATGCAGTTATAGCCATCACAAAAGAAACCATGCTCACAGAACGTCCAAAGCTGGGTCTACACTAATGGGATGGCAAGGATGATTTCATAGTTTCTCATCTTGAAGACTTCTCTGTTTAAAAAAAAGATGTTACACTTTCTATTACATTTTTGTGCACACAAATGTGTAACTATTTTTCCAGTGCTTTGAAAGTTCTTGAACAAAATGTCGCTTTCTCTTGATTCATTAACTCTACTGACAGCCCTAATGCCTTTGTTATGAGGGGGTGTTGTTTGGGTTGGCAAATAACACTTTACCGCTTTCGCTATAAGGGCCAGCAGCATTTTGCTTGTCTGTAGCTGATATTTAGCAGTTGTCATTAAGTGTAGCAAAAAAGTGCCACCTCATGCATTTGCATGTCACTTGAACCATAGTGCAAGCTAGCATTGACAAAAAATAAAGGCTTCCCTTTTTATTTCATTGATAGGCACGTGAGCAGCAGCGACAGGCTGGGAAAGCCATACCGCGGTGTGAAACCTGTATTCAGCATTGGGGATGAAGAAGAAAATGACACTGGTAGGCTGTGGATTAGTGCATATTCAAATAACATGAGTATCAGAATGTTAAATCTTGATTATATTTTGTTTATTGTTGGAGCCTATCTGTAAATGCCTCCTTTCTATTGTCATATTATATCGCAATCATCTTGAATTGGCCCCCAACATCTGTACAGACTATGCTGATTTTAAGGCATTTTCTTACTGTCTATTTAGCTGCGGTTTTATTTGGTGTGCATGTACTTCACAAGAGATTTGTGTTGATTCTTTTGCCAAATTCTTTCCTCCCAACTTCAGTTGTGGTGTTTTTCAATCTCCTTTAGCATTCTTTTACCAATTTATTTCCACGTATTGTTCCCTGTGTTAGCTCTGTCAAGACTTTTCCCATCAATAGAACATTTTAAGATTTGTGATCAAATAGTGCTTAGCATAGACCTCCAACTCTTGTGTTTCTATTCATTTGAATGGGACAGACAATATCCCTTATTTTGGATGCTTTAAATGTGATGAAATGAAAAATGAATGATCTAAACCCAGGTATTCCACAGGTTCCAGCACTGCAACAATACTGAAACTGGCGTCTGTAACGGATTCCATACCAGCACCTACACCTATACCAGCTGTCTTTCTAATTTCACAACCCACATAACCCATATCCTCATGACGGAACATTTCCTTCTAAAAAATAAGTAATGATACCACTGTCAACTACTTTGAACAAGAGGGCACTGAAATCCTTTGCCCCATTATGTTTAGTATTAAGGTAATGGAAAAGGCAGTGCAAGCTCTGGACATCTTAGTTCCCAGACAGTCGCCTGCCTTGCCCTGATGACCTTCAGTGGGCTGGCCAAGGTGGCCAGATACATCTCCAAGCTAGCGAATGATGGAACCAGATGTTCTGTGGGGAGGATCCCTTTATGTCACCCCCTCCCCGCAACCACCCCACCCCATCTAATCTCAATTTCTGGGCAGAAGAGGGTCGCATTGCAAACATAACAACTCTTGCTCCTTAGAGGAAAAGCAGTCCAGCAACACCTGCTCGCCCATCTCCCCTTGCACAGATGCAGCATTCCCGTACTAATCTACAGAGTGAAATGGAGCATCTTGAATTAACACGGAAAACCTTGCCAGCCAGCCGTCCATTGCACAAGTCCTCTGCACTCATACAGTTTAGAACAGATTGATGTTATGTTAATTAGTTTTATAAAGCGCACGCATGCCGAAGCATCTTGGCGCTACGAGGAAACCGGAAGGTTAAGAGGATTAAACTAACATGAAAAGGAACATTTAAAACAGATATGTATTTAGCAACCGACGAAAGGAAGGAAGATTCTCTGTAGCCCTCAGAGAGACAGGTAACGTTGCCGCCGCCGCCACAGAGAAAGAGCGGCCACCCACCCGCTCAAGCTGATTGCGGGCAATCACGCGCAGACAAGCACCCTTAGATCGCAATTCGCCAGCGGGCACATAAGGACAACATTTCTCCTGGAGATACTCTGCACCGGAACCACAGAAAGCCTGATGCACTATCACCATTGATTTAAATCGAACCCGCTGAAGAACTGGGAGCCAATATAGAGAACGAAGGACAGGAGAGATATGGGCACCATATGGAGTACCAGTTCAAATACGAGCAGCATAGTTCTGAAGGAGCTGCAAACGATGGAGAAGATACAGGGGTTGGGCCAAGAAAAGAGAGTTGCAATAATCCAGCCTACTAAACTGTAACTAACGGCCTAAGTCGTACAGGAAGAAACTGTAAGACCTTACGAAGGACCTGAAGCTGAAAGAATCCTGTTTTACAGATGGCCCTCCTTTGACAGGGAAGCAGAGAAAATGACTCCCAAATTCTTAACCTCCGAAATCGGGGGTGGGGGGGGTTTGCATGGGCCAATTTCCATAGGCCAAAAGGCTGTAGACCAAGTTGAAGCAGGCATAGAGACAGCCGCCTGAGGGCCACGTGGGGGATACACCACCAGGATCTCTGTCTTGTCCCCATTCAACTTCAGCCGGTTGCTGCCCATCCAGTTACTCACGGCCAACAGGCAACTTCTAAGCTGAGATGCGAGGCCCGGCTGGGAAGAATCTAGCCGGACAATGATTTGTGTATCAGCATAGGAGTATCACCTGAAGCCGAAAGAGTGGATGAGCAAAACAAGAGGATGAATATGGATGTTATGAAGGGCGAGGGACAAGGCTGATCCCTGGGGTACCCCACACAGCAAGATTGAGACCGCAGAGAAAAAAGAGGCCCGTGTCAATGTTTGACTGCAGTTGGCCAAAAAAGAAGCAAACCAGGCCAAAACCTGATCTGACAGGCCGGCCGCTGCCAAGCATCCAGTAGTACCTGATGGTGCACTGTATCGAATGTAATTGGCACCAGGGTCAGGGCATGACCATAAGAGGGAGGACCGACCTAGAGGAGAGAATAGTCAGTCCATGTAATACATGAAGATTGAAAGCCATCCTCAGGGGTGGGACCCACCATCCAATCCCACCATCCAATCCGGACACCAAATGCCTGAAGAGGTGTGCTTTCTTCTTTGCACAATAGATGTATTCTATTTAACATGTGTAAAAAAGCCAATTATGCAAGGAATAACGCGAGCTGAAGAGTAGCAATAAGTGGACAGAAAGTAGGGATATGTCATGGTGGCAGGGGGGGAGATGCCTTGGTATTGGAGGGGTTGGGGAAGGAGGCAAAATGGGATTGGAAAGGTGGTAGTTGCGGGGATCCAGGAGTGTCTGTCAATTGGAAGACATGAGCTGGTGGAGAGAGGGGCAGAGGAAAGGGATTCCGGAGCTGTCCCATGGATATTGAAGAGGGGTGAGGGGGAAGTAGGCAGGTCAAAGGGGCACGAACGACATCCATTTCGGAATGTAGGTTGCAAAGAGAGCGCAATGGGAGTTGCAAAATAGATTAATTTTAGAAAAAACACATACCATAGAAGAGAGACCCGAGTTTCCTTAACCCAGAGAAAGGTTGGAAGGCAGGTTGTGGCAAACTGTGTTACTTCCCCTTGGGTGAATGAGCCACTCTCAAGTTCCACATCAGATCTGTAAGACATCCTCCAGGGTGGAGCAAACATCCAATCCCCATCCCAGCCAAAGCAATGGAGTCCCTATACACCTGATGTAGTCTAGAAGGTGTTGCCAGCATGAACGCTTAAACTGGCCGGAGTTTGGAGCAGCCTCAGGGAAGGAGTGAGAGTCCACAAGCTGCAAGGAACAGGCGCAAGTGTCAAGACTGAAGCGGGATCTTGGAAGAGGAACAAGGAATAGGAGCGAGCGCAAAGGCTCAAGCTTAAGTACAAGCCCCACCTAGAAAGCAGAGTGGAGGAGTGAAATGGGATATTGTGAAGGAAGAAAGCCCAGTTGACACAAGAGTTAAGTGGGTTGAAAGTGGTGGCCAAAGAAAAAAATGATCAATAGGGGAAAAGTTGGACCTCAGGGGGAGATAGAAGTACAGGGATACCAGAAAGGGCTAAAGGAAGTGGTGTATTAAGTATGGTGGTAGTTGAAAAGGGATCCCAAGAGGGGCAGTGGGAAGGGAACACTTGGGCTTGGAAAATGGGAAGGGAACACCAGGGAAGGAGCCTCCAGGAAGGATGTGGGGGTAACAGGAAAAGTATACCAGGAGTCAATAACAGAAAGTGGAACTGGAGGCCAGAAAAGGGAGTGAGATGGTCAAACATAGTAAGTAATCAGAAAGAGGAGGTGCATAATCCTGAGGGGAAGAAGTTTAAGAAGGTGACTGGAAGTCATAATTTAGTAAAATCGCAATTAGGAGTGGTGTTAACAAAAGAGAAAAACACACTGGGAAGGAGGCAGGAAGAGGAGAATACAAGGTGTTGGTCCAGGCAGAGGCAGAACCTTTGTTTGGGAGCACAAATTGGGGAGTCAAACTGGTCCAAGGCAGGGTGAAAGGTGTAGGCAGTGTAACGTAAGGCAAGAGGTGAAGGAAGAAGCTGAGAATAGAGAAGCTAGACACTTATGTGAGGAGTAAATAAGGGAGGATGCGATTAAGAGAGAATAACAGGAAGCAGGAGAGGGGACAGAAGGAAAAGTGCTAGGTCTAAGGTTCTGGCTAAAACCTCTGCAGTGAAGCAGCAGTGTAGATGGCCGCCCTCTTATGCTACCAACCTCTTCTGTGCCTTTGGGACTTGCCAAAGAATCTGCCAGGGCTCTGTTGTCTGGATAACCCAGGTAGTCCACAAAGTGTCCAGAAGAGGACTGGTACCTGGCAGTGGGAGACTAGAGCATTTGTAAAAAGAGGGAGCAAGGGAGAGAATATAGACGAAGGGTGCTGGAACCCTTCACCCTGGAGTTGTGAATAAAGGGGAGACACACAAGACCACAGAAGTCAGAAAGCCTGGTAAATACTTTTGAAAAAGGCTTGTCAAAAAGAAACCCAGAGACAAGCGCGAGTAAGGAGAAGCCATCCTGAACCTTAACTTTTTCTTGTAGAGTTGGTTTCCCTGAAATGTAGCTGCCTTGATCGCTTGGTTGATCCTTACAATTTAGGCATGTGAATAAATCCCTTATTTTTGTTCCATTGTAAAGATCCCCTAATGAACTTGCAGTACATTTATTAGTCATGTCTGTTTTTTTCAATCCCTGTCACCTATCTGACACTGCCCTAGAATCTCCACCTGGAGCACGGTTTTCTAGGCTTGCTCGATAATGAACCAAAGAAACAAATCTTGACTTTATGTACTTATTTATTCGTTCAGTCTCTCCTCTCTCCTTAGCAAAACATACTTTCAGAGGCACCTACCAAAAAGTAGGACTTCCTTTTCTCACTTTACACTTCCCTTCTTGCCCCCACCATGTCTTCTTTCGGCATATAACACCATTTCTACGCAGATGACACCCAGCTCTACCTCTCCTTCTCTTCTTTCACTCCTGAACTCCACCTTAATTTATCTTCCTGTCTTACTGCCATCAAAAACTGGATGTCATCCCACTTTCTCCCCCTCAACACTGATGAGACTGAAGTCTTATACTTCCCCTCCAACATGCTACCTCCTCCCTCTCCCCCTTCATTTATTCTCTTTCCCCCTACTAACCTCCCTATCTCTGCTCGCAATCTAGGCCTCTACCTCGACTCCATCCTCTCCTTTACCCACCACATTTCTCTTACGTTCCGTGCCTGTCGCTACCACCTATTCAATGTTCGCAAAATCCGTTCCTCCCTCATCTTCCATGCTACTAAACTCTTAATCTCTTCTCTCATCTTCTCCCATCTTTTCTATTGTTTTTCTCTCCTCCTTGGACTCCCCGCCTCTCATCTTGCTCCCCTCAAATCTCTGTACCACTCAGCCATTTGTACCTTTTGTCTTCTTGCTCCTCATGATTCCATCTCCTCTTCGCTTTCTTATCTTGGCTGGCTTCCCTTTCACCCCCAACTTAAATTTAACTTCCTCTGTCTCGTTTTTAAATCTCTTCATGATCTTGCTCCCCCCTACCTTTCCTCGCTTCTTTCTTTCTACACTCCTTCTCGCTCCCTCTGATCTGCTGATCTCTTCTTACTCACTGTTTCTCCATCTCCTTGTGCCTCTTCTCGTTTCCGATCCTTTCAGCTCCTTGCCCCCCTACACTGGAACTGTCAATCTGCTCCATTTCCTCTTACTCCTCCTTCCGCACCTCCTTGAAATCTTTTCTTCTTCACCCCCTGTCCTGACTTCCCTCCTTACTTCCCCTACTTCTCTCCTTCATCCCTCATTCTTCCCACCTTCTTACATCTCCCTATCTTCCCCATTCTCTCTTATACCTCCTTCCCCTCCCCCTTGAATTCTCTTCTTCCCCCGCCCTGACTTCCCTCACTACTTCCCTCTTTTCTTCCTCTGCTCGATTTCTCTTTTATTGACATAGGTAAATTGTTCTACATACTGTTTTTGATTGTCTCATGTTTTGTAATTTTATGCTTCTATGTTATTCTAATGTAGTACTGCTGTTGTAATGTAAAGCGCTTTGGTGTAAAGCGCTATATAAACATAATAAATACAAATGTATCAATGGGTTTTCACATTCTGCAAATCTAGCAAAACTGCTATGCCCTGTGCTCTAAAAGGTTGCGAAGATCGCAATGAGGAATGGGTGTGTGTTTGTGAGGAGCAGTATAAGTGATGTTGGGCTCCAGTGATCAAATGCACCTTATGTGTTCTTTCTGGAGTTAGTCTTCACTAGCGTCCTGTAAAGTATGAGCGTGAGATCACCATCCTGATGTGTCAGAATATTATACCAGCATAATAATGGGTTACCAGACATTTGGTCGAAAAAAATTGGTCGACCAGACAAATGGTCGAACCAATTTGGTCGAAACCCAAATGGTCGGATTTTTTTTTTTTTATTTTCACCCCTTTTTTTGGGGGGGGGGGTTCCCCCCCCAAACCCCCTTTTTTTCTAAAAACCCATTTTTGTAAAAAACAAAAACCCGAAAAATAAATATATAATTAAAAAAAAAATTCGACCATTTGGTTTTCAACCAAATTGCGTCGACCAAATCTCATTCGACCAGTTTTAGGTCGACCAAATGTCTGGACACCATAATAATGCATAACTTCTGCTTTTTTGTTTTCTCCTTTTTGCGTCTTTGTCTTGCAGCCTGGCTATGAAAACATGTTTTGTCTTCTGTTGGCATCTGGAGATGTTGGGTTTTTCAATTTTTGTACCTAGAAGTCGCCGTTTTAGCTTACTTGTGTGAGATTCATGCTAAAGTGAAGGTTATGCACGCTAAATTGAATGTTAAGCAGCCTAGAGAAGCAGCCAGTGCAGCTCTTTGATGGGGGTGACGTAGGTGAATTTAATTTTACCTTTAAGATAGGCAGTGGCATATTGGATTATGGTCTGTGTTCTAGGCTAGTGCCTGGGGTAGATACAAAGAGGGCGTTGCCACTGTCCAGCTGAGCAAGTAAGACTGCTTGGATGGCTGGATGTAAAATGAGCAGCTTTAATGAAGGTATTGGTCTTTCAGAAATGTTTCAGCAAGTGGTTTTCAAATCTAAAACCCTTTAGAATTAATTATCCATTTGTGGACTAGTTTTTCCCCCAGAGTCTGCATTGGTTACAGGAGGGCAGTTAAGGGGCAACACTCCCTCCCGTGGGTAACGCATGTTAAGAAGGGCCTGTTGGCCCTTGATTTGGAGCATTTGTGGACAAATCCTACAACTGCTAATGGGGAAAGAGGTATCATACCGAGGGTTGGAGGATAGGTGTACCTGATTGAGAACAGGCTCTTTATATCTGTCGAGCAAACAAATATGTGGTTTTGAATCATATATTGATATGATCGGACCCCCTTTAGCCTGCTCCCTTTTTTTACAATTTAGGACAAATGCTCTGAGCGTTGCAAAGTTCAAAAGTAGTTGGTCCCTCTCCAATTTGTCTTGTGTGGTGTTTAGAAGAGGAGACCATTTTTACTTTTTATTGTTTTGTGAAGGTTAAAGAGCTATAAGGGCCAAGCACTTATTTCTGCTGTTCAAAATTCTTAATGTTCATTCCACAGTTGAGACCTTGATCCTTTGTAGTCGACAGTCGAATTAAATATATCCTAATTTACCAGAAAATCCATACATAGAGGATCGGTTATACGTAATCAATCAATTTTATTCTGATCTTAATATGGATTTAAATGTTCTGTTATTCCTAGCAATTTTTCAATGTGTTATATATTTAATTGTTTTAATTGGATTGAGTGTGTTTTCGTACTGTTTGTATTGTCATGCTAAAGACTAATGTCGAATAAAGCTGGATTGAACTTATAATGTGCTACGCTAATTCCAATTGAAAGTACATAGGATTTTTTTTTAAGGCTGAAATGTAAAGAGGTGGCTTTGCAACAGGTTTAAATAAGCATCGACCTGATCGATACAACCTCTAGAGCCAGGAACTTGGCATTGGATGAAAGTAGAAACACCCAGTTATGTGTATTGTCTGTGCACCATGATTTTGACAAAAAAAGCCTAATGTGCCATTTGATATTGCAACCTGGTTTGTTCCATCCAGTGGCAGTTATTCATTGTAAGGCCAGTGCGCTAATTTCAGAATGCTGCTGTGAACTGGCCATAGCCATAAGCATTCCAGCTTTTGAGGCTACAAAAATGTCTGCTTCAAAGTTTCAGACCAAGTTCCAAGAAATGTAGGTTCTCCACAAAGCTGGAACTGGCAATCCTACTCTCAATAAAGATTGATTTGCAGACGGATTTTGGTTCCCTTCGTCATCTGGGAACATTTCACCCCCAGTCAGTGGCAGGCCATCGTCCCATTTCATTTCAGAAAACTGCTTCATCAATAGAAATACATTGCTATTTAAATAATACAATGTACCTAAATGATAGTTTGATATTGAAACAAAATGTGAATGTCATACATCTTTTGTTTCAATATCAAATTATCATTTAGATATATTTCACAATTTCAATAGAAATTTGATTATTTTCAGATTTATTTGTCCCAGATTGTTTTCTGAAATCCATTGGAAAGAAACAATCACCTGTGTCCACGCTTTAAAATGAAATCAATATTTCAATGGATTGCCTTTCTCCCGCAGATTCCTCATCTGATAGATATCCTCATCCAGCTCTGCTGCTCAGAAACTTTTCGACAGGGGGGCGTAGTGGACCTCGACTCAGCCGTCGATCCGTCGTGCTCAGTGCTCGATTGTCGGTTCCAGACGTGACGTCGGGCGTCGTGTATATATACCACATCACTATGCCCCATACCTCAGTTCCTTTTTTCCACGCACTTGCACACTGCTTCGGGAGCACAGCATTGAGTCTTCAACTCAGCGTTTTTTTACTAAATAGTCATATTTTCCTCTCAAGTCCTCGACCACGATGTCCACTCACGGGACTTCAGGCTTTAAAATGTGCACCGACTGGCATTCCAAAATGCCAGTGACCGACCCGCATGACATTTGTCTGTGGTGTCAGGGTGCAGATCATGACACAGAGGGATGTGTGTCGTGCTCCAAAATGCAGTTTAAATCCATTCGTGAGTGGGCCGCCAAACTTGCTCTGGGCCGGCCGTCCCCTGAAATTTCCAGCACAGTCGCTAGTCCGGTCCCCCGAGGCAGAAACGGAAGGCCTACTCCTGACAAGGAGAAGGAAAAGCATTGTCAAAAAGCGAAAAAGCAGTCACACTCGAGGAGCCACTCTTTGTCTTCCGCCACCGACACAAGTCCATTCTCGTTGTCGGAAAAAGGTATGCCTGAGAGTTCAAGAAGAGTGGGAAAGTTTCAAAAACGCCTGCCAATCGGTCAACGCCATTGGCGTCGGAGAAGCCTTTGGGCTTGACGCTGAAAAAGGCTCTTAAAGCATTGACAGCTGGTCCGTCTCTAGAGCGTTGGCTGACGTCCCCGACGTCCCTGTATTAACCAAGCCTCAACCGGTGTCTACGGCCGCTCCATCGGCGTCAGAAGTAAAACCTTTGGCACAGACTATCGGCGACAGATCTTTTGCTCCACTCGCCAGGTCGGGATTCTTTGAATCCATGCAATCAATTTTCGGCGCCGAAAAGGGCGATGACAAGGGGAACATTGATCCCATATTTACAGGGTCGGTAGGTGTCTATTTTTTTCAACGACCAAGCTGACCTGTTAGCATTAGCCCAAGGGTTTCATGACGCCAGCGGCCTGGGCACGTATCCAGATGCCGAATTTCAGCAGGGGTACATGGTGGCTCTGGACGATTGCGGTAGCCTAATACATTATGTTGCATTCTCAGGAATAGATTAGCAGACTTGATTACTTTATAAGTCAAATAACAACAACACAAATCAATAGATCCGCTTAATTAACGGCAATATAATTCCTTTTTAACAGCACTAAAATTCCATGTAAATCAACAGTTCAGCCCTACAGACGACACATGTTTTCGACAAACTGTCTTTGTCAAGGCTGAATAATGGACATGACATGAAGAAATAAATGTAACGGTTGTATGCTAATAGACATGTAAATTATTGATACATTCCATTTGTGGGTTTTAGGAGGGCGGGGACGGGGATGGCAACAAATGGAGAAGGGATGCTTAGTTGCAAAAAGCCATCATCCATCAATATTGATTAAATTCCAGACGGGTCTTGGGTTGGTTCTAATCCAGTGATCAAAAATATATGGAATAAGAAACACCCAAAAATTCCATACCTATAATTAACACCTGAATGGTGAGGTTAGACCTTGGAAGTGTAATGGTTTTTGGTAGTGAGTAATATTTGGCAATGTAAAAGTATTATGGGAGAACATTATGATTGAGTGATAATTTCAAGGAACATCCACTATCACCGATGCTAAGTGTTATAGACGGCCTGAAAGAAATGTATTTGATGGCAACTGGTAAGTACCTTGACAAATCCATTTATGTCAGCAATAATCAGCGTTGCGGAGCTCCGAGAAAACAAACCTGTTCGATATGGCTAGATAATCTTTCCAGTGTTAGGTAGTGTTTTCACAAGTGGGGTATCTCTGTATAAGGTACTGTAAGAGAATTGGGGAATCGGAATAAGAAGATGATTTGAGCATGCTAGGTTGTCTCTGATAAGTGTGCAGGATAAGAAATGGTCAGGCTTACCCCGCCGGCATGATTGTGCTGGTATATTACAGTGATTAACGGCACAGTGGGTGTGTTTCCATATATATCCCTGCAAGATTGAAGGAAAAAACCTATATTATGACAGTGTCGGTATTCGGTAGCGTATTAATCCAACTGTGTGCTGTGGCTGCTATTAGCCCATCCTCTTGGTATTACATTGGGGCAATATGAATCATGTGCCAATTGTCAGGCATGAAAGAAAACTGTATATATCTGGAGACTTAAATTGTTCTCCCAAATGTTTGAAGGGGTCCTACCCAAAAACAATAAACAGTATTTAAAGTGAAAACAGATTGTTCATCAAATGCTGTGAGGTACCATTGCTACTAATATTGAAAATGATTGGCGTGGTGGTGTGCGACCCTCCCAAGTGTGTTGCCCCTTTAAGGGGAATGTGTCCTCCCCTGTCTATTGCCCTTAGTCATGGCCCAAGCTAATAAAAGGAGCCTCTGCAGACACGCGTGGCAGCGCGGCTGCAGACTCCCGAGAGGAACAACTGAGTCCGTGTCTCATTTTATGTAGGCCTGCAGGCCTACCAGTAGATGCACAGGCCTGCATGCCCTGATGCCATGGGACCCTTGTGCCAGCACGATGGCAGAGGTCAGCACGGTCATGGGCCTGGCTGGCTGTGCCCCGACCCCCAATGGTGCTGTAGTCCTATAGCACCATGGGGCCTGCCGGATGCCTCGGGCAGGCCCCAACCCCCACAGGCACTGGGCCTGTCGAGTGCTGGGGTCCAGAGCACTCTAGGGGGCACGCTGGATGTCCATGGCGCCCCCTTGTAACATTGACTACCAAGGTTGTAAGCCCTGCGATGTTGTTTGCCCGCCCGATTACCTGCTGTGCCCTATTTAGAAGAGATGTGAATGGAGGAAGGCAGGGGCGGCGTGGCCGACGCCCCCACCCCGTCAAGGAAAAAAAGGAATGGAAATCAACCCCCATATGGGAGGGGAGAGCCCCTGCTGGGGTTTTGCTGACAAATCATTTCTTTGCTCCCGCATGCTGCAAGTGACTGCCCATTGGAGCCCTTACGAAGATCCCGGGCCAGGGGGCCCGCAGAGGTGGAAGGCACTCCACATCAGAGCTCTGCTGCACTGCAACAGAGTTCTCTAACCCGGGGGAGGTAAGGTGCAGCGCGCACTTTGTACCCTGCCCCACCCCGCAGGCTAAGACTCCATGTGCCCGCCCACCCATGTCTGTCCATAAATATGGGCAAGGAGGGCGAAACAGAAGGTGACCCCATGGAGCAATGATGAGTTCCGGTGTCGGCACTGGCACCGCAGGAGACCGCCTGCCCCACATGATCCCGGGGAACCTAGAGGTGCTGGAAGAAGGCTAAGCGGGTCACACAAGCAAAGCAACAGTGCTCTGGTGTCAGGGCAGTGTGAAAGGAAGCCCAGCTGTGAAGGGGGAGGTGCAGTGAAGTTCGGAGTACTTTTTCTCGCATAAAAAAGGATAAAAAAGGTGACAAATCTGTCTGCCACTCCCAACAGACCCCGGGCCTCTGGCGGTGAGTGAAAGAGAAGGACTCAATGTCGCTGGAAAAAGAAACCAGGCAAATGGCCCTATGAAGATCCCACCCCCTTGCCGGTGCAGATGGGAGCACTCCGATTTTCGGAGCTTTTCGAAGATAAAATGGGGGAGAGAAAGTTACGTGGCTGCCCCCGTTGGTGTGTCCTAGTTCCTCAAAGTTCAGGCAGTGTTCCAGAGTAGTGCAGCTGTTCCTCCCACCACCTCCTGCTAAATACCACTCGCATCGGAATGACCAGCTGAAATGCAGAGCATGTTACGAGTTTTCTCACTAGAGACACAATTCATCTACACCTCCAAATAACATCTGACCCATAAGTAAATATCCCAGAAGAGAAGTGGAGTAGAAGTTTGGGTTAAAACAATTAAAATAAAGTATGGGTTGACTGAATTTCAGCTGAAGAAGAACAGAGCTGCATGGCAAAGTGCAATGCTACATAAGGGACTGCCAACATGAAAGGCGAGAACCATGCAATTTCAATAGTGTTACATGCCCAGGAGATGGTTGCTGTCAGTAAAATGCCAATGTTGCGTTTGAAACTGAGAGGCACGTATTAACACTTTGGGAAGCAGTTTGACAGTGATAGCTTGAGCGACAGTTCCGCTGCATTTCCCCTTCTAGTGTGGCCAAGGCCTTAACGCAGGAAGGTTGCCAGCAGCCCGTTCGTGACTGTGTTCCGAAGACATGCCAGGAAGGGAAGTGTCTTGCCATCAGTGGCAGTGCATGGGGCGAAGAAAGAGACCGCCCTTCATTTGCACCTGATGCCTCACACAAAAGCTGGGCAAGAAAAGAAGCAGGTTTGAGGCTGCAGAAGCAATGGTCCAGTCATGTTTCCACCTCCAACAGTCTGCGTGGTAAAGGGAGTGTGATCTTGATCCTGGACTGTGTTGAAAAATGGTGCTCGGTAGCACACATATGATTTGTTTCACTAGATGCGAGAGCCACACTGGAAGACCATCTCTGAGGCAACAACATGAACAAGGACAGTGCTCCATGAGCGCACTGCAGTGGCAGCAAAAGTAAATGTTGAGGAACCCAGTCGTATCCCAGGCCTCTGGCAGCGAACTCAATCAAGTGCTATGAACAGAGGCCCAGCTGCAGGATGAAGGTCCAGGGCGGCACAGCAGTGCTCTGTGTGCTCCCAACTTCAGAGCAAAGGTAAAAACATAGTGCTCCACGCCAACGTTTCCCGTTATGCCCCAGGCCACTGGAGGTGACAATCGTAAATCGCTGCTCAGGTACCTGAAAGGATAGGAACAGTACTGAGAGGAGTCCACAGTTGTATACCCGGTGAGAAGTTGTGATACTAAAAGCTGATCCTTTTGCCTCGCAAGTGCAGGGTCTGGACGTTGTAGGTGACATCTATGGTCCAAGCAACCATGGGCTGTGAAAAGGCACCTGCTCTATACCTTATGCTTGCACAGGTCCTGCTTCAATGGTTGGAGCACCACCGGAGGAGTGTGTATGAAGGGGGCACAGCAGTGCTGGAACTGGGAGTCGTACCCCCCACTACAGTGGGGTGGACATTTCCATGGAAATGACAGCATAGTGATCCATGGAAAGAGCGGAGGGTAAGAGCAGCACCCCTGCTTAGGGGCCGGGGGGGAATGAATGGAGTAGCCCACGTAGGCTAGAGAGGAAGGTGGAAATAATGCGCTCCATGGCACCTATAGCATCCGTGACGAGCATAGGACTGCCACGGAGAGCTGAGCTGGCAATTGCTCAAGGCAGATAGAGATGTGGGTTGCAACTCAAAGTTGAGTGCTTGTGCACCCTCTTCCACTGGCAGCGTCCTGTCAACAAATCCTGCGTGGGGAGCGACGGAAGTAGTGAGTGTTGTGCTGTGTGCCCTGCAAGTGGCCCTGCCATGAGTATCACCCGACCGGGTCCACCATCCATGACCCAGGCTGATGTGGCCCCAGGTGCGATTCCGGCTAGCCCTGAACTGCAACGCCAACTACCCAGCCATCCAGCCAGAGGAAAAAGAGAAGGGAGAACTGGCCAGGACGACTGCCCCACCAACAGCAGTGACTCCTGCCTGGGACGGGGAAGGTGGCCTTGTCACCTGTGTCCGGGACAACAAACATCTTTGTTGCCCTGACACTCGCCACCAAGAAGAAGCGCGATGGGCAAGTGAGGGTTGCAGTTCTGCAAGAGTGCTTGTGCGCACTCCTGTGCCACTGCAGTAAAGTGACACTCCTGCCTGCGGGAGCGAGACCAAGGAAACGGGGGGTGAGTAACATGCTGTCACCCCATGCCATATAAACATCTAGACGCCATGCTACGAGCATCTCACTGCCTGCCCTAACATCAAGGGACTAAGCCAATGTGGCCCCTGGGACCCCCAGGTGCGGCTTTGCTGGTTTGAGAACTGTACCATCAACGGACTTGGACCCGTGCAGATGACTATCCTGAACGGACATTGGAACCATGTGAACTGGTCTCCTGAAATCCTGCAAGTACTCGGAGATGACACCGTAACCATGTGTTTAAATGCTGGAGGTCTGCATGGAAGGCATGTATTTAAAATGTCCCAAGTTAAATGGATGTGGAGCGGTATTCTCGTAAGGTTGTAGGGATGCTTTGAATGGTGCCAGCAGCTAGAAATGGCATCATTCAGTGGTGGAGGTTCCACTGACCCCAGGTTAATGAAGGGTTTTGAAGTATGTGGTCGAACTGTCAACATTCCCACCAGCAGTTTGAACCCCGCGTCTGTCACCTGCGGGTTACATGTTGATATGTCCATTAACTATGTGAGCCCCATGTGTGTAGCAGTGGCATATCCTATTTATTGTTGATCCTACGATCTGAAGTAGCCTAAGTAATGTCGTTCTGTAGAGGGGGAGGGGATTGTTTATGTTTTAGTAACATTTGTTTGTTATGAAAAAGGAGGAGTGTGGTGTGTGACCCTCCCAAGTGTGTTGCCCCTTTAAGGAGAATGTTTTCTCCCCTGTGTATTGCCCTTTTAACATGGGCCATGACTGTGTCATGGCCCACGCTAATAAAAGGAGCCTCTGCAGACACGTGTGGCAGAGCAGCTGCAGACTCCCAAGATGAACGAGTGAGTCCGTGTCTCATTTCATGTAGGCCTGCAGACCTACCAGTGGATGCACAGACCTGCATTCCCTGATGCCGTTGGACCCTCGTGCCAGCACGGTTGGCAGAGGTATGCACAGTCATGGGCCTGGCTGGCTGTGCCCCCACCCTCAATGGTGCTGGAGTCCTATAGCACCATGGGGTCTGCCGGATAGGGCAGGCCCCAACCCCCACAGGCACTGGGCCTGTCGAGTGCTGGGGTCCAGAGCACTCTAGGGGGCCCGCTGGATGTCCATAGCGGCACCCTGTAGCAGGCATTAGAATCAGAATCAAAATTGAGTCGGCCCGGGAACTGCGGCTCAGTAGTGCTGGAAAACACAACATTCCATGAGGAGCGGGAGAGATTAATTTACCCTATTGGGAGGCGTAGCAAACAGGAGCTACTAATCTGCTACGCAGCAGCCATCCACACATTAAAATAAGTGCACCAACTTGTCGAAAAGCGTGTCTCTTGCGATGGTGCGCGTCACCAATGCGTGCGCATATGATTATGCACGTATAAATATTGATTTTCTCTATCACACGCCAATGGGACATAATTTCCCCTGAAAATCGGTCTGAGCAAGATTTTAAAACAGATGGGTTTCCATGAAACCTTGTAATCGCATTTGCACACAAGCATTTTCCTGGACAAAGGGCTATGAAGATACTGTAAAGTGTGTATTGGTTGCATTATTTCATACCCAAGGTTTTATTTTTCCGGGAGCGGTTACGCAAAATACTGTGTTCAGTATGAAAATTACAACCGGTACAAGCCAATTTTTATGTAATGCACAAGATTAAGGAGGGGAGAGCCCAAATGGCATGGATATACCGAGATTGGAATCATTCTTCAAGAGTGTGTGCACGTTGACGTATAAACACATTAGCTCTTCTTAAGACTATCAGTATGGATAGTGTGGGTGCTGCTTCTTGATATGATATGATATGGCATTTGTAACGCGCCTATACACAAGTGTTTCAAGGCGCGACGAGGCAGGGAGGGGGGAACAGGGAGAGGACAGACAACGATCCTACTAGGCCAGGTGTCATTCAGACCGCGCAAGTGCAGGGGTAGGGGGAAGGGAAAAGTGCAGTACAAGGTAAGTAGAATAGAAATAAATAGATAAATAAATAGGGCCAGCTGGTGGCAAGTGCAAGGTAAGTGCAGACAAGTGCTGGGAAGGGGGGGCTGTAGGGATACAGACACAGTCCCGCAGTGCAGGGGTTGCCAGGGAGGCAGTGCAAGTGGAGAGTGGCTGGGCCCAGGACCGAGGTCGGTGAGAGTGGCCAAGTTTCAGATTCAGTGCAGAATTTAGTGAAGAATTAGCAGGGGAGAGGGAGAGAGAAAGCCGAAGCAAAGAGGAAGGTTTTGAGGTGCTTCCGGAACCGGAGATGGTTCTCCTCAAGTTACAGGGAGGCAGGAAGGCTGTTCCAGAGGGAGGCTCCTGCCGCGGAGAGAGATCTACCCCCAGCTTGTTGCTTCGAGAAGCGGCTGACCCTGAGGGAGTTGGAGACGGATGAGCGAAGGGCTCGGGAAGGAAGATATTTAGGAAGAGAGAGTTGCAGGTATTTAGGCCCCAGGCCCCAGAAGGCCTTGTGGACAATGCAGAGGGTTTTGAACTTAATCCTCGCAGCCACTGGGAGCCAGTGTAGAGAGTTCAGTCCTGGAGAGATACGGTCCCTGGGCTTGAGGCCAAGGACAAGTCTCGCAGTTCTGTTCTGGATGAGTTGCAGAGGGCGGAGAGTGGAGGCAGGCAGATTAAGATAGAGACTGTTACAGTAGTCCAGCTTCGAGAGAACCAGGGCTCGGGAGACAGTGAGCTTCTGGGGGAAGGAGAGGAAGGGAAGAATACCTCTAAGGAGGTGCAGCTGGTAGTGTGACTTCTTAGAGACGTCAGATATATGAGGAGAGAAGGAGAGTGTGGAGTCAAAGATGACCCCGAGGTTTTTTGCCTTGCAGGAAGATAAGGATATCTTCCTTATCTTTAAAGGCTCATGAGCCAGTTAAATATATAGTTTGTCATGTAAACATCACTAGAACCACAAGATGTCAAACATACACTACTCAGTTGGTGCTACATAATGGACAAACTCAGTGTAGGATATTTATACAGCTTGAACATACTAGTTTCGGCACACTGATTCCTTAGGAAATCTATAAATGATAATATAGTTTCCCTTACATTGGTACAAGGATAGGTCAAAAGCATATAACACGGGCATTGTAGGGGTTTAAAAGAAAACTGGATGAATCCAGATGTGTGCACATTAGGTGCATTTTGGGTGACTATAATTCATCTAAGCATAAAGCATATTTATAGAAACATTCATTTCATGTTCTGTGTTCAGCCTAACTTGGGTACCTCTACATCTGCATATAAGTCTAGATTCCATTTGCCGCAGCATAAGCGTGCTGTTACCCCCATGTTTATTGGTAATGGCTTTCAATAGCTTTATGAACCGAATATCTCTCTTATCTGACAGTTGATGGTTTTTCTGCCAGTGTTGCTCTAGGGGTAATCTTGGATCCCGGTTAACTTATATTTCCAGGTGTTTCTCAACTGTCTGATGGGGCGGCCAATATAAATCTTTTTACATTTGCATATGATAGCATAGACCACATAGGTGGTCTTGCAGTTGATGAAATCTTTTATCACAATCTCCCCTCCATATGATGGAGTAAATCTGTCACAATTATTATGTGCATATTGACACATGTTACATGTGCCACAGCAATAAAATCCTGGTAATGGTGTCAACCAATTGGTAGTGTTTCCTGTTCTGGCTGTGTGTGACACTGCTCAAATATGACGGGCAGAGCAAATTTCGGATTGTGAATGCCCTGGAAAATACAAATCTTGGTTTGGAAGAGATATGGTGGTTTGTCTTTATGCATGCATAGTAAGTACCAGTGTCCGTAACATGCATCCGACTAGTATGGCGGAAAAAAACAATCTGAGCGTCCTAAACGCGTGAGGGATCCTGGGTACAGGGGACGTCACACTAGGGATAGTATTATTGGCACGCCCTGTTTGACGTCCCTTTTCGAGTTTCGAAAAACAAACTGTAATACTCTGCAGCTTCTACTAGATGTCCGCCTATGCACAGCATGTGAATCTAAGCAGATACAAACATCAGAAATACGATTACGGTGAGTAATGTATCCCATATATTCAATGACAAAACTTTAATGGGACATTATGGTTACAAGTAAAATCCCAGAAATTTGCCAGTTATGGTAAGCTAAGCAACCATAACTCGCGCGACCACCGTGCAATGCTAAGACTAGCACCCAGGACATCAAAGATGACATCACAAATGTCATTGATGACATCACTGATGACATCACATATCTGGGCCACTTGTTTCTGTTCACTGACATATATTATTGCCGAATTTCTGGCGGGTTTCGGTTTTACTTGTAACCATAACGTCCCTTTAATAACGTTTTTTCAGTGAATTTCATGGGTTTTTACCAGTGCATGCTATCTTCCTAAAACTTACTAATATCATACTTACCCAATATAGCAGTATTTGTGTCCAATTTACAAAGTGTCACCTTAAAACCATTTTCCTCCTTCTAGAATCATTTTTAACACTTATATACACTTTTTGCAACTATTTCAACTAGTTTTGCATCCGTAGACGTCTACGAACATCTGACTTCATTGGGGACCTTCCGGACAGTGCCACATTACCATATGCCGGCGCATGGCATGATGACGTGTCCGAGAACCCGTCCGCACTTCACAATAAGATCCGTGCTTCGCGGACATTTCGGAACTGCATTTTCTACTGATCTAGGAACTTTCAACATCAAAATTTCCCTTATTTCAAAAAAGGTAGCAGGCGCTCCTCTCCAGAAAGAACATGGCATGATAACCTGTTCTGAGATGAGTTTGCAGCACACACTTTTTGCTCACTGTACCTGTCACAGATGGGAAATATCCATTTGTATATCAGTCTTTGTGCCGCCCACATCGGCAGCCCAGCACCGAAATGCTATGGCAGTTCCTCTCTGAACAAGAGTACCAAAAGGAACCCCATACACGTGTTTCAGCCTTGTTGGGCCTCATCAGTGAGGTGAAGCTTTGTCTCTCTGAGCACAGTGAGCAGGGAGTCCACGTCTGGTTGCCCCCAGGTAACTCAGGGTGACCAACCCCAAGTTCCTTTCAAAATTTCCCTTGCACAGCTCCAACACCTATTCCTACTCATTATCCATTAACAATCTAGTACACAGTACACACTTTCAGGAAAACTGCTATTTATCTTAAAATGGCATCAGCTAATGCCATCCCTCCTCCCCAAGAGCCACCACCATTGCTGTAATCAAGGAGCATGAGAAACACTGCCCCCTACCTTAGAAATAACACGCACGCAACATTTTCCCCTGTCCACCTGCCCCTCCATATTAGTGTTTGGTGCCTCTTCCCTCATTTCCCTCCCCACCTTTCGTTCTAAGCTCTCCTGCCAACAAAAAAACAATACATCCAAAAACAACAAAAGAAATGTTCCTTTAGGAACCACCTTTCACAGTTAAAAAAATAGAACTAAAAAAAAACCTATAGACTTCATCTACTTTATATTTCTTCGTAAAGTACATAGACTCAATAAGATTTTCCAACATTTCCATTTGCATTTTGTGTTATGCTAATGGGAATATTGTGGCGTTCATCCCCCGTTCCAGGGACTGGAACTGTGGATACCGGCCCGGCAGCCCAAGTTATCAGCCCAAGCGGAACAGGGGTGGATAACAAGGCCCCCCCATTCCAGCCCCTTTAATGGGGGATGAAGGCCATTAGCACCCTAGGTGCCCAAAGCGGGAACACGGGGTGTAAAAAAAGATTTTTCTTCCTACACTAGGAAGGAAAATCCTTTTCCAAGATGGCGACCGTGGAAAGGGAAGGCAGCGTTCCATACAGGGCCCCTCTTCGCTTTCCATGGCAGCCTACAGAAGGCAAAAAGAGAACACTATGACCATATTACCACAAGCACATTTTTCTTCCCTTTCAAACCTATCCCAATTTCGAATAACTTTACCACAAAGCCAGTCCCAGGTGGACATGGCCACTTTAACCCCATGTGTTGTCCCTCGTGGTCATGGCCAGTAGCCAGATTGTCCGGATCATGACCTTATTCCATGACCCGGACAATCCGGCCACTGCCCATGGCCACAGGCTACACCTCAGTCACCAAAGGTATATCACTATTTTTTGTGCCTACATTATGACACTTGTCAAAAAATAAAACAGACACATTTGCAAAACCAGGATTTCAGGTCCTTGTTAATGCTCCTTACACAAGTTTGCTGGAAATCCACCCATGTTTTATTTTTTCAAAAGTGTCAAATGTATGCACATACAATAGTCGTATAACCTAGCCCCCACTTGACAAAATCCATTCAGACTTTACGAAAACATTTATATCTAGATCTATAATCTTTTTGCCAAATTACGTGTAGCTTCGTCAAATGGCACCTCATTTATAAGCCTTTACAATATTTTGGGACCACCCTCTAATTTTGCCCCCTCTTGACAAAATCCCACCAAACTTTGCAATCTCATTCGGAATCAGGTCAGGAATATAATTGCCAAATTTCGTGCAGTTTCGTTGAGTGGCGCCAAAGTTATAAGCCATCCAATAACTGCTTTTCACCAACCCTGTAATGCAGAGGTATCCGTGAACGTCACAGGACTGTTCGCGAACATCCGGGCCGTTCCCAGACAAAACACCCGTTTTTTTTGCTTCTTAAGGCCATATCCCATGCCATCTTCATCACCCCTCACCTGCCCAGAGATTATTTGATAAGTTTGACAAGTGAAATGTTGTGTTTTTTAATCTGTTTGTACCGTGATGTCCGCGGACACCGGCCGCTGTCCATGAATCCAAGATGGTGGGCGTTTCCAAGAAATCTGACGCACTTCGCGCTTTTCACCATCCAATCAGTGGGCACGACCGATGTCCACGAATACCACGGTGCCTTCTAAGCCAATCGGAGTCCTGTCCGCAGACTGAACAGGGAAGTGATTCCGCGGACCGGACCCATATATCACAAATAATTTTGGACCTTCTTTTTGGTCATTTAAAAAAAAAACTACTGGACGGATTTCCACCAAATTTACAAAAGCATGCTTTCGGGACCAAGCCACCACTCCTGCTGCAAATGTGGTGAAAATCCGTCCAGTGGTTTGGGCTGTAGGCGTGAGCAAAGTTTTTCTCCAATCTATGGAAAGAAAGACATTTTGGGGACCCCCCTATAACTTTGCCCTCCCTTGACGAAAATTCACCAAACTTTGCAAAAAAAATCATAGCGGAACATATGCTTTTTTTTGCAAAGTTTGGTGAGGAGTTGTCCAAGGGAGCGAAGTTATAAGCCGCCCAAAAAGTGCTCTTCCTATGGGTTTAGCAACTTAACCATAACTACACAGCTGCTAACGCGGGCCGTGTAATATAAATACATATATATGTATATAAACAGAGGAACAGAAACCGCACTCTAAATGAGGCACTTGACATCTCACAGGCTCAGACAGTGCCGAAATAAAGAATTTGCATCCAGAGTAAGAAATATATACAGGTCAAGAAAATCTATTGTCGAGTTGCTGCAATACCTAGTAAGGTGCAGTCCAATGGTATTTTTGTTGAGGTGTTCCAAACATCTATCAAAGGAAGAGACAGGAGCATCCCAGATTAGTAAGATGTCATCAATGTATCTCTTCCGAAGGATCACATGCTCCACACAACCATTGTCATTGAGTGCATGTCTGCCTTCATATTCTGCCATGAAGAGATTCGCCAAAGACCCCCATGGCGACACCCTTGACTTGTGCATAATAGCTTTTGTCAAACAACAAAGTGTTATTCAGTGTACTGCACCTTACTGTGTATTGCAGCAACTCGACAATAGATTTTTCAGTGGTTTTACATAAATCCAGTGCTTCAGTCAGTGTGTTTACCTCAGCTTGTCTCATTAGGGATTTAAGGTATAGCTTTCTCAGTCCCTGTGTGGCAGAGCAAAAAAAACATGAAATGTGCAACTATTTCCTCACTTGCATTAAACAGGGGGCACTCCCTCGTATTCCCTGGCCTCCATGAGGCGGTAAATGTTGCCACCTTCAGTGAGCCCACTCTAAAATTGATAGAGTGCACGGGCAAGAGGAGGAGTGCTCCAGCCAAATATTTTTCAAACCCGATGTCTGACTTAACTTGTATATAGTCTGGTGCAGACTTTAGGTTCCTATAAGCTGTTACCATGCCTCCTCTATATGATTCTTCATAAATCTTTGCCTTAATACATTTGGACTTTTGTTTATCGATTAGTTGTGGTTGGGTCCATGCTTCGTACTCATTTAAATCGTAAAGGCTTATTCTTACATGTGTCAACCATGGCAGTTTCCTCGCTCCCTCTAGCCTCATCAGGTGAATCGTGTCTGCCCTATAGGAGTTGTTTGGATTTCCCCCAAAGCCAAAGCCAATAGAAAGTTGTTTTGCTGCAGCTATTGCATTAATTGGACCGAAGTCCAGTTCAAGGTGCAGCAGCGTGTTAGGCAGAGAGGCACAATAATGTGTTTATGTTTATGTTTAATATTTATATTGCGCTCCAGGTACCCAAAGGCTTAAGGGCACAGACAACAAAGAACAAACAAATACAAACTAATCTTACGTGGACAAAATGCAGGCAAACTATGTATCAACAGTAATGTGCAAAACATACAACTGCAGAAAACAAAGGAGTAGGGAAATATCTTTAAGCCGACAGAATAATCAAATGATTATATTGCAATTTGAGGATCCCTTCGGAATGTAACTACACAGTCTTAGGAAAGCTGGAAGGGAGCTACTCCCACACCCCACTAAGACACAATCCTTATTGTCATGCGTGCTCTAATCTTTCAAGTCCATCCTACGGAGGATTTTGAGATCCGATAATCTGACCACACCTGGGCCGGTCCTCTGTCTAAGCCAGGCAAAGGACTTTAAACCGCAGGGCTTCTGTGGGTTCGTGACTATTAGCTTTGCTGATGTTGGTAATGATAAAGTGTCTTTGGTCTGAAACAAAGTTCTGAATGCTTGTGTCTTCTATTTTGGGCATCTGACGTTTTCTCACACACAAGTTCTGGGAGGATCCAAGCTTGGAAGGGGCCTCAGTCTGTAGAGAAGGTGTATGGGCCTCTACATCTGGTTTCTGCGCGGCTACTATAATGGCAACCGAAGGGTCTAAAATAGAATTGTGCTTTGTAGTTATAGTACTTTTATTAATCTGGAGACTGTACAGTACCAGAATTTCCTTACTACTAAGGTCCGATTGTGAGGCCTTGTCTATTAGCTCTTTTTGAACATTAATTTGGCAGCCCTTATCCAGGTTATCTGTCCAAATCCCAACACTAGGACCGAAGGAATCATTTGTTTGTGAGGCCATATTCTTGCTCTGAGATCTAGGGTCCGAAACCAGTTTACTTAGTGATTCCACTAGGAGATCCAGATCGAAAGGGCTTGTACATAGCAGCAACTCCTTAGCAATACTGGCCATGAATTCCGGCCAGTGATCAAGTATAGATTGATCTAGGGGGGGCGGAGAAAAAACAGTCTCCCCATGCGGGACACATGTAGAAGGCTTAGGATGCTTCAAGTTGTTTCCTAAAGAATTGTCATTCCCCTCATGGGCGGGGGAGACAACGGGATTATTAACAAGTTCCATGGTGGTACTATGTTCTGTATTTCGGACATTCTTTGGTACAATTTCAGTCTGACTTGTGATGACTATCACTCAATCCAGGGAGATGACTGGACTGCACCTGAGTCCTAGAGCGTAGATTTTGGGCAACCCCTTTTTTATTGGTGGCCATGAGAAAAAATTACTCCCAGGTTATAATTAATGCGCCAACACGGTAGGGACCAGCTCAGCGTGTGTTCGGCCTCTCTCACCAAGGAGTACTGGGCAAAATGGGCCCATATGAGGACCGCCCACCTACTCTCAATCTAACCCGTACTGCTCCCGCTAAGCAGCAAAAATAGGGAAAGGCAAGAGCAGAACACGGCTAAAGCACTGTGCCCTGCGCGCCCCTCCCACACTCACCGGCCGCTGGCCAGGGCGTTCAGCGTCTGCTACGGCGACCGTCGCGAAGCACACGTCACCGCACCCGACACAATTCCACGGTGCTGTTGGTGGTGCTGTCGGCTCTGGAGGCCCAGACCGAGACCCCGACCAAGACCGCACCCGCGACCTCCCTGGGCGAGCTGCACTCGCTTGCAACCGGCACGCCTGCAGAATCACGCTGACTAGAGGAAAGGACCTAGAGTTTGGCAATGGACGTCAAGCCGGACGGCCGTGACCGCCGCTTCCGACATCCCTACTTTTAAGGAACTTATTTTCTACAGTTCTCAGTGGCTTCCAATTTGCAAACCCCCATAACTCGGCCCCAAAGAGGGCTGCTGCTGCCGTGGCCTGCTTTTTATATAGATCCAGGGGAGGTGAGACAGCACCTCTGCCATGTTTATTAAAGAAGGCACGGGTACTCCCTTTATATTTTTCCAGTGTTGCAGTGGCCTTGGCTATTTGACTTGACCAGTTGCCAGTGTCGCTAAAACGTGTGCCCAAATAATCGTAGTGTCTTACTTGTTCAAAGGGCCTAGTGTTCCGACCATGCCTGCTGAGCCGAGAGATATATCCCTGATCATCCTTTTTTAGCCCCTACACACGTTGGTGTCAGAAATCCAGAAAAGGATTCTGCAGTCCCATGTGCCGGCGTCCACGGATCAGCCTTTGGCTAAAAAGAGGAATCACCATCCGACGCCCCTGTAGCAACCTCCACGCCCGCGTAAGTGCCATCCCCACGGGGGACCAGGACACTGGAACAGACATGGCCATGGCGACGATGACGACGATATTGTCACGCCAGGCGGATCTCTGCTACAGAGGGCGTCCCCTCCGGATGAGGTTGGGTAGTTTAATTCCATGGTCGCAAAAGCTTCCGAACTGTTCCAGCTTATGCCCGAGGAGACCAGGAAGGAGGGTTTCCTATACCAGAGGTCGCGAGGCCAAGGGGAAGACCATCCTGGTGGTACCCCTCCTGGACAACATGTGGGAGGAAGGCCTGGCCCTCTTGAAGAATCCCTGCACAGCCAAGCGGGATAGACTAGAGAAAAGGTACCGGGTGCCAGAGTCTGCTCCCATGTGTCTACAGTAGCAACCATCACCAGACTCTGTGGTTTTGGCGACCCTGTGAAAGAGATCGTCAAACCCTTCCTCGTCATCCGCTTTCCCTGCAGACAGCGAGGGGAAGAAGTTGGACGCCATGAGGAGGAAGGTAATTTACTCCACGTGTCGACCATCAAGGCGGCCAACGCACTGGTGATCCCGGCCAGATACGAAAGGCAACTGTGGTATAAGCTGGGCCCTATTCTGGAGTTCCTGCCTGACGGACTGAACCAGTCAAAACGTCAGGCCCCCACCCATGCACCCCGTTGGGGGGCCGGCTGACGGGATTAGTCAGCGAGTGGGAGAAGATCTCCACCAATAGATGGGTGCTGGACGCTCTCTCCCACGGATATTCCCTGGAGTTTCAGCACAAGTGTCCTCGGATCCCTCCAGTGGCCCGGCAGGAGTAGCACATCCCTCGTGTAGGAGGTACAGGCCATGCTACAAAAAGGGGCGATACAGCTCGTTCCAAGATGACTTTGGGGATCCAGAGTCTGTTCCAGATACTTTTTAGTCAAAAAGATGACCGCGTGCTGGAGGCCCATTCTAGACCTGCGGCGTCTCAACAAGTACCTCAAGTCAAAACATTTCAGGATGGTCACATTGCAGCACATGCTCAGACAGTTGGAAGGAGGAGACTTCTTGACATTGCTGGACTAGCAGGACGCCTACTTCCACGTCCCCATTCACAAGAAGCACCGAAAGTCTGTACGCTTCGTAGTACAGGGACAGCACTACCAGTTCAAAGCCCTCCCCTTAGGCCTGAAATCGGCCCCCAGGGTGTTCATGAAGTGCCTGGCACCAATGGCGGCCCGTCTGCTGCTACGGGGGTTACACATGTGCCTGTACCTCGACGACTGGCTCATCAGGGTTAGTTTGCGAGAGTTGGCCATCGGACACACGGAGACTGTCCAGCTGCTGATTGATCTGGGGTTCTCCATCAATTATCCAAAGTCCTGCTTGACACCATCGCAGAACACACTGTTCCTAGTAGCCAGACTCTACACAGTCTCCTGCCTAGCATCGCCCTCGGAGGAGAGAGTAGAGGCCATGTTGGGGAAGGTGCAACGGCTGTTGGCCCTGAAGACCGCAACTGTGCGGACCATCAAATCGCTGCTCAGGGTGATGTCTTACATCTACCTTATCTGGCTGTGCATGTTACGGATGCAACCTCTTCAGGAGTTCCTGGACGCTTGCTGTATACAGGTTTCCGGAAGCTTTGTGGACAAGATCCTGTTCAACTGGGAGTTCCATCAGGTGATACAGTGGTGGGGCATGCACTCTAACATTGCCTGCGGCACAGGGTTTCAAAATCTCTAATACCAGGAGTCGGTCACCACTGACACTTCCCTGGAGGCCTGGGGAGCACATGCTGGACGTCTGCACGCCAGAGGCCTGTGGCTGCAGGAGGAGAAGGATCTACACATCAATATCCTGGTGCTACGCGAAGCGTTCTGGGCCCTCAGGTCATTCCTTCCGTCTCTGAAGGGCAAGGTGGTGAGTATCTTCACGAACAACACCACCACAATGTTCTACATCAGGAAGCAGGGGACACTCGATCCACAGCGCTCTCCAAAGAGGCGCAGGACTTGTGGCACTGGGCCGTCTAACGAGATGTTCCTCATCCCCTTTCACCTGGCAGGAGTCAAGAACACCATCGCCAACTCCCTCAGCAGGGAGTTGCGCTCCTGCCACAAGTGTGAATTTCGGCAGAACCAAGTGGACCACGTCATCAAGTGGGGCAGGCCCCAGATCTATTTGTTCACGACGTAGGCGAAACTCCAAATGTTTGCCAGCAGGTTCCACCAACCGTGGAGCATGGGGGACGCGTTCTCCTTCCTGTGGGAAGGCCTGTTTCTGTATGCGTTCCCTCCATTGCTTCTTCTGCTACGAGTCATCAATTCACTCATGCAGGATGATGCTCACCGCCCCGGCCTGGCCGGGGCAGATCTGGTACCCAGATCTTCTGAGCCTGTCAACATCCCCTCCGATCAATCTGCCAGTGGTCACGGATTTTCTCGCCAGAGAAGGAGGTGCAATCCTGCAACACGACCCAGGATTGCTGAACCTGGGGGCTTGGCTTCTGCAGCCCTAGAGTTTGGAGGATACGAGTTGCCGGCGGACTGCAGGGAGGTCCTTGCCAAGGCGCGGCGTCGACTCTTAAGTACTACGGTCATAAGTGGAAGCGTTTCGCTACGTGGTGCCGATCGCAGAAGATTACCCCTCTGAGGGTCACAGCCCAGCGGATTCTTCCATACTTGTTGTCCTTGGCAAAGGCGGGACTGGTGCATGCCTCTATGAAGGTGCATCTGGCCGCTATTTCCCGCTACACCAGGTCTCCAGGAAGATCTTCTCTTTGGTCCCACCGTCTCGTCAAGGAGTTCCTCAAAGGGCTTTTTCGATCTTTACTGCCGGTGAAGGCTCCTGCCACGGCATGGAAACTCAACGTGGTGCTGACTAGGCTCATGAGGCCCTCTTCGAGCCTATGCATCAGGCCCCCTCTCAAGTTCCTCTCGTGGAAAATGGCTTCCCTTGTGGCCATCACCTCGGCCAGGAAGGTGGGTGAGATAGAGGCCCTATCCTGCAAACAGCCATATCTGACTTCCACGAGTCGAGGGTGGTTCTACAGATGCACCCCTCTTTCATGCCGAAGGTTCTGTCGGAATTCCACATCAACGAGCCTTTGGTGTTATTTGTGTTTTCACATGCAATCCCTTGTCATACTGCCACTTTACGTGCTTGCCAAATCTGAGGATGGCTGCCAGAGGAGGGGTTTAGGGAGAAGACTGTATTGGCTGGGGGCAGCATGACCCAGAGTACAGTGTATGGTTTAGAGAAGAAATACAGTTTGTAAGTGAAAGTGAAATTGTTTTTTGTTTTACTGAGGATTCCCGGCCTGACAGGGAATATTCATGAGAATGTGAATCCATGCCAGACCCATGCTGGAGAACAATAGTTACAGGTAAGTAACTTGTTCCTTATTCTTACTGGTTTGCATTTACTTGTTTCCCTGGTGTTGGCTAATGGTCAATCAACATCTTCCAACCCCTTGCCCCCGTTAGGGGGACCCCTTAGGTCCGGGCACCCCTTCGTAGCCTTTCCATTGCGCATTGCGTCCATGCCCCTCCAATGGAGATCTAGTCAAGTTGATGTTGGCTGTATTTGACGTGCTCATCTGGGTACTTCCTGGACTAGGGTTTAATTTATAGGTTTGCTGGGAACATACTGAGATCCCCACACCCCTGAGGGGTATTACCCGAAGGTCAATGCTTAAGATTCCCTCTACTAGTGCCCAAGAGCCAAGGTGGAGCTTAATATAATCAAACCTTGAATTCGGTAGCTGACCTCGCACACAGTTGAAGAAGTCACTCCTAATGACGGATGGGCACCCCCTTGTCACCCTAAACCAGTGTACGCACTTGTTTGTTGAACCCTCCACATCCTCAAATGCACCTGTTGCTAAACAAGGCACATTTGTTAGATAGACTTCCGGCCCCGGTCTCCCTCCTCTCTACCCCCTAGGGGCTGTTGTAGGTTAGACCCTGATAGAGGGAACACAACCCCCCTGCCCCCACCCTGGACATTTAATGGTAGGGCTAACCCGCCTGTCTGAGTGGCTCTGCCCGTGGCTATGATTCTGTTGGTCGTGCACTCGTGATCGTCATGCAAATCTATGCCTCTCAGAGGGACTGCAAGTTGCCCCACTAATCTCCAGACCCCTCAACACATGGTCCTCTTGTAGACTCTCGTTTCCATTACTCATTTCCCTCATTCCCCTCCTTGGATAAAGATTACCATCTTCCCCCATATTATGTCCCTCACGGGGCTTCGGGAGGCATACCAGCTAGTTGAGAGCCCCTGCTTTGGTTGCAGTCTGCAGGGCCCCAGTTTTCCTGTTGACTGTCTCCACCCATCCCTTGAGGTCCTTTAAATGATCCAGAAGTGGGCCCATATATCCCTCAAAGATTGCTGCAATTTCTTCCTTGATGTGTGAGATGCTTTTAATAACCATGTTTACTATTTCATTTGCTTGGTCTTTGGTTCCCGGGACCCCAGTAGTGGACCCCCGATTACCTTCACAAGAGCCTCCATTCTCTCATGAGAGACCCTTGTTAGCTTGATTTATTTGCCACGGGATGCTATCTTCCGCGGGGCCCCCTTACCCTTATCCCCTTATTGAATTGGGCGGGGCTCTTTAGTGCCCCCCCCCCTGGGCACCTCAGAGGGTCAAACCTATCAACCAACTCGATCGCTGTCCCCCCCGAGGGGTGTTATGGGCTCACACCCTCCCCATGCACCCTCCTCCTCCTCCCCCATCTCTTGGTTCGGTGGAGTATGGCTCTCAATTATATTGGCCCCTGCAACAGGCTTATTAACCTGTAAGACAAAGGATCACTCTGGGCGGCAAGTTGCGTCAGGCGATAAGTTGGTGGGGAGTTCGCTCCAACATCCCACAGGGTTTCAGAACCCTCCATTCCAGGAAACGGTCACCACAGACACTTCCCTGGAAGGCTAGGAGCCCACACCAGATATCTGCAGACCAGAGGCCGGTGGCTGCTGGAGGAGAAGGATTTCCATATCAACATACTGGAGCTATGGGCAGTGTTCTGGGCCCTCAAGTCATTCCTTTCGTCTCTAAAGGGCAAGGTGGTGAGGATCTTCACGAACAACACCACCACGATTTTCTACATCAGGAAACAAGGGAGCACTCGATCCACAGCGTTTATCCAGGTAAGCGCAGGACTTATGGCGCTGGGCCGCCGGACAAGAAATGTTCCTCGTCCCTCTCCACATATCGGGAGTCAAGAACACCAAAGCGGATTCCCTCAGCATGGAATTGCTTTCCTGCCAAGAGTGGGAACTTCGGCAGGACCAGGTGGACCACATTTTTGCCAAGTGGGGCATGCCCCAGATTGATCTGTTTGCGATGGCAGCGTACTCCAAATGTCAGAGGTTTGCCAGCAGATTCCACCAACCGAGGAGCCTGGGATTGCATTCTTACGCGTTTCCTCCGTTGCCTCTCCTGCTATGAGTCATCAATACACTCAGACAGTGTCAGTGCAGGTTGATACTCCTCGCCCCGGCGTGGCCAAGGCAGATTTGGTATCTGGACCTTCTCAGCCTGCCTGCTTCGCCTCCGATCAAGCCAGCGGTGGTTCCGGATCTTTTCGCCAGAGAAGGAGGCGCAATCCTGCATCAAGACCCAGGATCACTCAACCTGAGGGCTTGGCTCCTGCAGCCCTAGAGTTTGGAGGATATTAGTTGCCTGCGGACTGCAGGGAGGTCCTCGCCAAGGCCAGGACATCGTCAACTTTGAAGTGCTACGGACACAAGCAGATGCGTTTCGATACGTAGTACAGGTCACAGAAGATTGCCCCTCTGCGGGTCACGGCCTGCAGATTCTTCCACATTTACTATGCTTGGCCTAAGCCGGACTGACGCACGCCTAGATCAAGATACATCTGGCGGCTATCTCCCGCTACATGAGGTCTCCAGGAAGATCTTCAGTTTGGTCGCATCGACTCGTCAAAGAATTCCTCAAAGGACTTTTTTTCCTTGCGGAGAAGGCTCCTGCCCTGGTGTGGGAACTCAACGTGGTGCTCATGGGGGTCCCACTTTGACCCTATGCATCAGGCCCCTCTCAAGTTCCTCTCGTGGAAAATAGCTTTCCTGGTGGCCATCACCTCCTCCAGGAGGCTAGGTGAGATACAGGCCCTATCCTGCAAGTAGCCATACCAGACTTTCCATGAATTGAGGGTGGTACTGCGGATGCAACCCTCTCTCATGCCGAAGGTTCCTTCGGAATACCACCTCAATGAATCTTTGATGTTGGGTTTTTTCCCCAAACTTTTGTCACTGCCTGAAAGGGCCTTGCACTCGCTGGACGTTGCTCGTACCCTGAAGTTCTACGTGGCACGCATAAAGAGTTTCTGAAAGACTTCACAGCTGTTTGTGCACTTTGGTCCTGGGAACCATGGGAAGGCGTTATCCAAGGGCTTCCGTCTCAAGGTGGCTCTCCGGCTGCATCATGCACTGTCATCGGTTGGCGAACTGACCACTTCCCGGCCGTCCAAGATCTCACTCCACCAGAGCGATCGCTGCGACGACAGCATTCCTAGCTTGTGTGCCCCTGCTGGACATCTGCAGGGCTGCTACGTGGAGGTCGACGCACACCTTATGAGGTTCTACTGTGTCGACATGGATTCCAGTGAGGAGTTCACTCGGCCAAGCAGTGCTACGCAACCTGTTTGCTTGAGGTGAGTCTGTTCCAGAGGTAAAAGTTGATTGTTTCTGTTGAGCCTTGCCACCTCCCATGGTTGTGTAATGTTGTACTGCTGTGTATTCGTTATTGATGAGCATGTGAATCCATGCCAGAACCCCTGCAGGAGAAGGAACAAGTTACTTAACTGTAACTATTGTTCCCCAGCATGGATCCGACATGGATTCACATGCGAACCCTCCCTCCGTCCCCTCTGCGGCTCTTCTTGGTCATACTGCCACTTTACATGCTACCAAATTTGAAGATGACTTCCAGAGGAGGGGCTTAGGGAGAGGACTGTCATTGGATGGGGCAGTGTGACCCAGAGGACAGTGATTGGTTTAGAGGAGAAATACAGTTTGTAAGTGAAAGTGAAACTGTTTTTCTTTTTACTGAGGATTCTCAGCACGATGACGGGGAATATTTGTGAGCATGTGAATTCATGCCACACCCATGCTGGAGAACAATAGCTACAGGTAAGTAACTTGTTCCTTCATTTCACCTGGGATGGATACCTACCCTATGGGGGAAATGAAGGTCAGTGGTCTTTGGTCCGATCTCGAGAGAACTCAATACATCAGTCCCGTTGAGCTCCAGGCTTTATACAATACTGTGAAGGCTTTTCTGCCAATTATTCACAGTAATCCAGTTTTAATATGGGTGTGCAGTACACCATCCTTGTTTTATATCAACAAACCCTGTGTTGTTTGACAGTTGACATTTGGTATTGGGGCATTTCCAACATGATTTACCTCAGGGCTGTCCATTTGGCAGGGAATCTCGATGCAGAGGCTGCTCAACTCAGTAGATTGAGTCACTGAAACCATGATTGACATATCGGACAATATATTCTGGAACGCATTTTCAGGCATTTGGGTCAGCCAGCAATCGACCTCTTTGCCACAGGCCTCCAACCACACGTGTCCCTTGTTTGCATCTCGACCAAGCGGAGGGTTTAGGGGTCCTTGCAACGTGAGTTTTGATGTGGGACTGGGAAGTAGTTAGCCTCTCTCCCCGAGTGGTCCACTTTGCTTGCTAATCCCTGGCCCTGCCGTCTGAGCACTCCGTTAGCATGACACTCTTTGTGTATGTGTGCGAAAAAACCATGTCATGTAAGCTTTCGGTCTTCTTGTCCCGCTCTACCCCCCTGTGGTTCTGCAATGTGAGCGGCCAAAAGTTTGTTCTGCTATTTAGGATGTCATTTCTGTAGGCAGGCTGGCCATGCAGATGCTACTGGCTCTGTGTGATCCCCACTCGTAATCTGTTCTCATAAGGGACAGGGGCTGCACTGTGAGGAGTTCCCGCTTCTGCATGTGACATTGTTCCCGTCTTCTGAATGTGACATTGTTATGAAAGATTTCTCTTTGGACAACTTTTCCTCTATATTCTATGGACCAACAAACATTTTGCTGTTGTTCTGAACCTGTCCTGACATTACAGGGAATTGAAGCCACTCCCCTGGATTTGCTCATTTTGTCATCGGGAAACGTATCAGTCCATCAGACTGTTAGTACTGGTAAACTGTTTCTCCAGCATGGGGTCCTGCATGGATTCCCATGCTCATGAGTATTCCCCGTCGTCAGGCTGGGAATCCTCGTTAACAATTAAGCAGTTTAGCTTTAAGCTAAAGAAAACGCTTTTCTCCTCTATAGCCTATCAATGTCCTTTGGGTAATACTGCTCCCAGCCAATGACACTCATCCTCTTAAGCTCCACCAGTGGTGGCTATCTTCAGATTTTGTTGCATGTGTCTAGTGTTGGGAGTCCTCGCACTCAGCTCCTCGAAAATATATATATTTTTTGCTGTATTTTTGCTGTATTTTTGACTAAATTCTTCATCTCTTCATAGTCAACCGTCACGCAGAGACCAACGGCAATGGGGAACCTGTTGTTAGCGAAGATCTTCAATCCATCGTGAGATCTTCAGCTCGTGGCGGCCCAAGCTTGGGCCTGCACCTCGACACCTCCACCATAGCAGATTCTATGAAGAAAAGCCCCTTGAGGGCCTGTGAACACTGCGGCGTGAAGAATATCTTCGACTATCAGCACTGCAAGTACATTTACTGTCTTCATCCCTATCACGACGCGGACGGCTGTTCAATTTGTCAATCCTTTTCGTTGAAGACACGGAAGGACCACCATCGAAGGTTGGTGGAAGGTTATAAGTGTCTAAAGAAAAGCTGGTGGCAGCAGATACAATTTTTGGTGTGCACATTCGCGTTTACCGCATCTGGTTACTACTCATGGCTAGTGCCCTAAAATGGCCATGCTGCAAGATTTTTTACACTTGTCCTTTGGCCATGTGGTTGTTTGGCCTTCTTCCTTCTCAAGTCAGGAAATCCCTGTATGGGCATGCATTTGTGTATTGAATTTCGCGGGCTACTGCATGCCATTTGTGTATGGACCCAGGAAGTGGGAGGGACTAACTGGTCCCAATCAACATCCGTGGCGCCTGAAAGTCTAGGTGCGGGGCCTGATTTAAACCCAAAGTGGTCCCAGGCTGTACTATTGCTAGCTGTTTGAATGCTGCAGATCCTTACCATTGGTGGGCTTGGATTTGCTTCAAGCCAGGATTTGGGATAAGAAGAGGACTCCTACAGCCATTTCTTTAGATCAGCGTTAAAGCTAAGTAGCCTGTGAAGAAGAGCAGGTGACTGAAAAGGCCCTGCATCCATCGTTTTGCCCAGTGTTAATAACGACAACAAACCTATCGACAAACGATTCAGTGAATTTTAAATAACTAATTTATTTTCAGTGAACAGCATAAATAACAAATTGTTACATGTTATATTAACTTTATATTAACAATATTAGCTTCAACTACAGTACT
The DNA here is from genome assembly GCF_040938575.1 of Ambystoma mexicanum. Lineage (NCBI taxonomy): Eukaryota > Metazoa > Chordata > Amphibia > Caudata > Ambystomatidae > Ambystoma > Ambystoma mexicanum. The sequence goes on from NC_090939.1 coordinate 931,754,039, forward strand.
TTTTCAGAACCGCAATATCATTTTTTGCCAGTAGATGTCAGTCTTCGTATGGCTTTCTCCTATTAACAAAGACCGTAAACACTCCCAATGCCATTTTTGGCTTCTACCTTTAACGCGGTCGGATTGCTTTTCTGGAGTTCCTCTTGGACTATGGATTTCTTCATTATTTCATGGATTTTCTGGTTTTTCGGATTATGGTTTTGACCTGGATTCTTCTTTTCGGCCTACAGTTTTTTTTTCTGGATGGATTTCCGCGCTCTTCTATGTTTTTTTACACTGTATTTCTTTATTTCTTTTCCTCTAATTTTTCTGATTTGGATTGCAAATTTATGGTTCTCAGCATATATTTTCAGATGGATTTCTTCGTTTTATACAAATTGTGGGATTTTCGAAATGGATTCTTGGCAGTTTGCTTGGATTAGTGTTTCTACAACAATTAGATTTATTGGTTTTCTGGACTTCTCATGGTAACTTCATTTTATCTTTTTTCAGTGTTTTAGATTAAATGCGACGCTTTGTAAATAAACAATGTTCTCAACTTTTTCGAAATTCAGAATACACTCTTTTAAACGTAACTGAGAGTCTCAATACTTCTTTCTCTGAACACCTGTTTTTTATGTTGCTATTGTTTGAGCTATTTGCGTTTCATGGAATGATTGTTCCTTTTTTAAATGAAGCAAAAAATTCCACAATGACCGATTATTTGTCTTGAACGTGTGACGAATTCCATTGTGCCATCCTTCCAAGCTGTTTGTTTTGGCTGTTTTATCTTGGTTTTCGAACACTACTATTGTTTAAGAACACCATTTGCTCGTGTGGGTCCTTTACTCATGCACCTTACTCCAATGTCGCCATATGCATCGGTTGTTATTTGGGTTTAGTTATATTGACTCCTTTCAATACATTTAATGAATTTCGTTATTTGGGGTTTTGTTATAAAATGGACGTTATTTGTAATTGTCGACATTTAATTTTCGTTATTAACACACGTAACCGAACTCCCTGATCTGTGAAGGCTCGCTGCGGTGCTTCAACCCTTGGACTGGTGTGACCAACCAATCTTAACGCCTTCTCAAGGATCCATCCATTCAGAAAGCTTGAAAGTGTTCCTGGACCGCCCGGTGGACTGACTATATCTCCATTTGGGTACCTCGCCAAAAGCGTCACCTTTCCATGTTTGGTCGCAGCTTGTGTCACAAGTCGCCTTCCTGCAAAGTTTCAGCTTCACAGCATCAAGGGATCCTGCCCTGGAAGGTCGCCTTCAACCGCGACTGGAGAGACGCCTGCCATAGTTGCTGTGCGGTGACCGCTGGTGTAAATTGCTTCCCTGTGTTCTGTGATGTGTCCAGTAGAGTCCTGCATCGTTGAATCCTGCTTGCCTTGTCCGGCAGGGGTTGCATATTGCACCAGCAGCCGACCAGAGAAATCCTTGGACCCGCAAATCAGTGGGCATCCTGCACAGGTAAAAATGGCGTGAGAACTGACAGCCAGCGACCCTGAGTCAACCCACCAAGTCAACTGTGAAAATTGGAGTCAGGGGGTTGAATACTCGCAAACGTTTCAGCCACCCCTGTGCCCCTGTAATAGATTTTGGTGTATTCGAGTCCATCGCTTTTTGATCATTTGATTTAAAAGCTGTACCTAAACATAGGGAAATAATGTGACTGGCCTGTAACATTGTTGAACATTTTCACCACTACAAGAGCTCTTTCTATCCTTGTCCTCACTCCTAAGAAGACGCTTTGCGTCCTTTGGGCACAAGGCCCTATACATCACAGGGAATTAACTTAAAAAGCGTGGGTGTTATTCTTGTGAACTGGTTTGATTCTACTTTATCATCACTTACCTTCTTTTGTATTGACTACTTTATTGTATACATCCCTACAAACCTAAAGTTGACTGTTTAATAATTGAGTGTTGTGTGATAGTGCTGCCTGCTTATTTAATTTGAGTTTGTTTTTTGGGCCGGTAATATTACTTACCTGTCTAAAATTTTTTGAGTGCTAGACTGCGTGGACACATGGTTAAACCCTGACCCCATTCACTTTCCCCAGAGAATAGCCTTGGCTGCTCTCCATTGCTACCTTGATTGGGTTTTGGCTAACCTCTCAGAGAATCCCTTTTCTCCAGAACTAGGACAGACAGCTATAATCTGTCCACCAGGGCAGATTGTAGAAATCCATTTTAACGGACATGGCAGGGTTAGCCAGGGGAATACTTCCCCTGCTGCAACTTGGGCGTGACATCACCTGGTCAGCAGCGACACCAGAACCTCTTGGTAATCACATCATCTACTAGTAAGGTCCTGCAGGTGACTTCCTAACAGTACCTGCAAAGTAGTTAGAATGTGCAATGAAAGTCTGTCTGCGAACATTTGTTTTTTACCGGTGTTAATTGTGATGGGGTTAAGTCAGTTTTGCAAGGTGTGAGGAGCCAGGAATGAGCAGCGGACACACAGGAGACATATTTTTGCTTGTAAACCTTTATTAAAATAATTGGGGTTGGAAAATGCCTCCCTATTCTAGGATGGATTTGCCTACCTCAAACAAAAAACTATGGAGTCTGTCCAGTGTCAGGATGTCCAAACAAAAGATCTGTCCTGTGTCTGTAATCCTATTCTGGCCCTCATTCTCTAAATAAACTCTAAAGGTGTAAAGGGGATTGCTTCTTGACTTGTCCAAGTGTTCAAGTTCAATACCAAAGTTCCAATTCAACAAAAAGGCTTTTCCCATGAACATTGCTCTTCTTCCCAGGGAGTAGCTTTCTTCCCTAGGCTCATTGGATCAACTTTCACCATTTCAGCAAAAAGATTAATCAACTTCCAAGAGGGTTACTCTCTCCCCTTGGTGTGAGGGGTCGGTAATGCTAGGCAGACAACTGATTTTGTTTTTCTCAAAATAAAACGTTCTACTAAAGAAAAAGGTTTCAAATAAATCCTTGCTAGCCCTACTCTATCACAGATTGCCCTACCTAGTCTAAAGGCTAAGGGAATAACTCCTACCTTAGACAAACTGGCCCTCACACTAAAACATTCAAAGGAAATCATGAACAACATAAAAGAGTGAACAACAAATAACCAGTATTTTGGATGACCTTCACCTGTCCTGGGTAAATCCCTTCCCCAGGGTTTTCCAAAGTTCACTTCCCAAATGTTCAGAGGAAGAGGAAAATATTGAACCAGTTATTATCAGTTCTTCAAAAGGTTCAAAAGAAAAGAAAAGAACAGCCTTAAACAATTTTTTTAAGTTCCAAGTCAAAACAAAAGTTCATCAACAAGAATCCACTGATAACAGTTCTTCAGCTTTCAGTTGCAAAGATCCCTCTTCTAATTCCAGTCAAGAAAATCGCACCAATGGTAATCCTGGATGTTAGGAAATATTTCCATTCCATGTGTAATTTTCCGTCCAGTTGTTTACCCCCCAACCTTTTGCTTTGTTGAAACACCATAGTCTGACTTTTCCAGAGGAGCACAGCCTTCTGCTGCACTCCCCTGGGCTTTTCGCTCACTTCTTATGGGGAAACCGACATGGCCTTAAAGACCGTCAGTACTCGGAGACTTTGTTTCCCTTAGTCCTTGTCAATGTTGCAACTTTTCTGGACTAAATTTAAGGAGGGAATCCCATCCGTACCACCAGGGTGGAAGCTCTACCTTATGATGGGTAGTGAGAACTTGATTTAAACAGGAGATAGAAAGCTCTAGTCAACAGTATCAACATTAAACACATAACTGGTCAAAAAATGTATCAATTCGTAATTTATTAAGTCATAAAAATACAAGTTATAAAAACTTTACCATTTTCTAAAAACACTGTATATAAAATACAAATCTTCAATAGTGACAATCACTGCCTTCTGGACTAGGCTTCGATCTTGATTGATCGAGAATCGATCAATCTAGAGAGGCTTTGCTTCACATTTCTTAGACACATTTATCAATTGCTTGACATGTAACTATTCCAAATGGTAGAATCACATAAACCATTATCAGTCCTCTATAAGTAGTTAAAGGGACCTTCGTCAGGAGTAGTGTCACCAATATAATGATTAAAACAAATACAAGATCTACTAATAATGTAGGTGGCTGTAGAGTGTCTACAGCTGCTTGTAAAACAGTGTAGCTGTAGATTTCTTCATACAGTGACCGTTGTAACTGTTGAAAAACAACAACAAAGAGAAAGAGTCAGCTCTAAATGCTGAATTGGGTCTCTTATCGACAATAATTGGTCTAGAATAAACTTAAAGGCCTTACGTACCTGGTCTGATCTGTGGAGTATATTGCAGAAAAAATCTTGAGTAAAGCAAGAGGTGTCTTCTGATAGGGTTGAGGATCTCTCAAGAAGTAGAGATAATTCACCTGAAATGCAAAATTATGCTAATCAGATCCTGAGGGTTTTTGGCCCGGGCTAGGCCGACCGGAAGAACACACGTGCACAACCATCTTAATTGACTTATTCAGAAAAAAGCTTGTTTAAAAATGACAAGATTAAAAAAATACAAAGTGAAAAAATAGTCATATTTAGCGTGAAAAAATACAGTCATATTTATAGCACAAAGGCTAATGGAGAACCAATCTTAAAATGGTAGGAAACCAGGGTATAAATGGGATAACAGCTGTATATACCTGTAGCGAATCCTAGGATTATCAAGTCTCCTGATTTGTAGTTTCGAATTGAATGATAAGGACAGGGCTTGAAAGCGTCAATCTGGCTCTTTGCTAGAGTTATTTTGCCGAACCACCTATTAACAAGTGAGAACAAAATGGTTGGCAAAACTCTCCCCCAGGTAGAAGAAAATTGGATTCTCAAATAGGCGAATGTTCATAGGATTACATTACCTATAAGGTGTGAATCATTCGATTGAATAGGGAAAAAGAGACGGCCATCGATCTGAGCAACGGCCTTCTGTTTCTTCACTGCCTCTCTCATACGAGTCTAGATGAAAAACATTTAAGGCAGGGACTTAGAATGCCAAGTTCTTTTTAAAAAAATATTTTGTATTTTGCTCGTAGTCAACCAACACTAGAAGGACAAAAAAGTCTCTTCTACCGGTGTGGGAGATACTCCTGTTCTATCTATTGAAGAATCCTTACCTTTAAGAGTGCAGGCCTGGAAAAATAGTCTGTGGTTTGGGACGCTACACGCTCGCCGCCAGACAGTTAGCTTATAAATGCTAAATGAAACGCGGCCGCCATGTTGAATAGTCTTTTTATAGGCGATGTAGTCCTTTTTTAGTGTCAAGACTAAGGGGACTACCCGCTGACATAAAGGAAGCTTTACTAAGGGTAAAGTTAGCGGTATAATAAGAGCCTGATAAATGGAAAGTAGATAACATTTACAATATTAAAGGGCGAAAAGGTCTGTAGCCTTGTTAGTATGACAATAAAACTCTATCCGAGTCACTAACCCGCTCTCTATCATTTTTAAAGATTGATATAATTCAGTAGATAAGGAATCTTAATACGGGTAGAGAAATCTAGATAGTATCAAACTTTGTGCCATTCGACTGCCTCATTAAGCCCTAATTGGTCACTTTTAGTAACGAATATTAATCTTTGTTCCTTTTCAATTAAAGTTTTTTTCTTTTTTGTAACATCAGAGCCTATGATAGTGAGCAGGACAGTCCATGTGATATCTTCTGCAGTATGATGGTTATCCAAAAAATGATTCACCATGGGTAAACGTCAGGACTTTATTATTGATAAAGCTACGGTGCTCGATAATTCGAGTTTTAATTTTCCTATTAGTCTTGCCTATGTATTTTCTTCCGCATGAGCAGCTAATCATGTAAATTACGAATTCCGTATTACAATTTGAAAACTTAGTCTGTTGCCATTTCTTTTCAAGACCTATATCGACTTCTTTAGATTTTTTAGTGTATTTACATACGCTACAATGTCCACATGGGTAGTGTCCTTGGACTGGGCCTAGTCCCCTAGTTTCTGTTAGTGTGGAATTTTGTTTTTGGATAGTTTTGAGTTTGCTACTACTAATATGATTTCCAATAGTAGTTGACTTCCTGTAAGCAAAAAGAGGACAGGGGATTTGCACTGTAGCCTTATCAAAGATTTTCCATTGTTTCCTAACTATGTTGGTAATTGTCAGACTCAGGTTGGTAAAAGTGTTCACACTAACTATTTGGTCATCTGGAGGTTTTTTAACTTTCTCTTCCAACAGCGATTCTTGATTATTATTAAATGCTCTTTTGGATGATTTTCGTATTAGCTTCTTAGGATAGTCCCTGTCTTTTAGTTTCTTAGAGAGTATTATGGCTTCTCTCTTGTATGATTCTTTTTTACTGCTATTCCGTTTCAGCCTTAGAAACTGGCCGTACGGTAGGTTATCTTTTAAATGTTTAACATGGTGACTATTGTAATGGAGAAGTGAGTTTCTGTCCGTGCTTTTGTGGTATGGTTTCACTAGTAGGACTCCATCCTGATTGAAAATAGTTAGGTCTAAAAAGTTCATACTATTATTGTCCATCGTCATCGTAAACTGTAAATGCCTATTACATTTATTCAGCCAGATAAGAAATTATTGTGCCTTTCCATATGACGATAATATTGTCTATGTATCGGTCCCATGAAATAAGGTTCGTGACAATAAGGGTGCATAGTGTAGATAAATGCCTTCTCAAAAAATTCTACATAGAGGTTTGCTATACTTGGAGCCATAGTGGCTCCCATTGCAGTTCCCTCTATCTGTTGATAATAGACTCCCTGAAATTCAAAGAAGTTTTGAGTCAGTGCCATTTCTAGGCACCAAAGTATGAAGGACGTAGGGACTGGGTCATTATCAGTCCGTGCCAGGAGTATTTCTTCAATGGTGTCGAGCGTGGCTTTCTGTGGGATATTAGTATATAATGAAACTATATCAAGCGTGATAAGATAGTGTGAAGTGTTATCATAAGGTGGTTATTCAAATTTTTTAATTACGTCTTTAGTATCTTTAAGATGCAATTTCATTTGGGATACATATATCTTGAGGTAATGATCTACATATTTGCAACTTTTCTGCAACATAAGTGCACAAAGTACTTTACAGTACAGTGCACTTGGGTCTTCCTGTCATTTCTAAAGGCCCTATTTACTCTCAAAGGATTTTTAGACGTGGTGCAGATGGGCCTTGGACAGTGCTGGTGGCAGTTTATTTTTTCATGTATTTTTAACCCTTTCTTGCCAGGTAAACCGCGATTACCGCGTTTGGCACGGTTAGGTGGCCTGGCTCCAAAATGGCCATGTCACGAGATTCTTTGTTCTGTCCTTTGGCCATCTTGCCCCTTCACCTTCCCTTCCTTCCTTATTTGGGCATGCATTTTCCTGCGAAGCGCCAAGCTTTCGCAGGCTTCTGCATGCCTTGTGTGTGTGCGCGCCCAGGATGTAGGCTGGACTGTCTTGTTACAATACACATCCTGGGTGCCAGAGAGTCTGGTGTGCTGTGAATGCCTGGGACCACCATTGTCCATGATTGTTCCACATATGGTATACCTCAATGTGAGCAGATTTCCCATTGGGTCCTCTTTGTTTTGGCGCAAAGGAGATTTTGGATAAGAGAAGGCTCCAAACACCCATGCCATGTCGATCTCTGGAGTTCTCACTGAACGAAGGATAGGATCCAAGTATCCTGAAACTAAGAAGCCGAGTCGAGGAACTGCTGGTGACCCACTGGAAGGTTTGGCACCCTGACTCCGCTGTCGTCCCGTGGGACCCCTCTGCATCTGGTCGTCCTAGAAGGTCTGCGAAGATGCTTCGACCCATTGGAATAGTGAGACCAACTATTCTCGGCACCTTCATCAAGTCCTGCAAGTAAGCCTTTCAATGGATTGTGTCCTCCTATGTATTCCTCATCTTAAGATATTTGTATCCCAGCTCTGCTGCTTCGGAAACATTTTTTCACCAGAGGGTGCTGTATTCGAGGCCGCGGAGTTGAAGTCCTTCGAGAGCCGGCGTCCACGTCATCCGCTGTATAAAGGGCTCAAGCAGCGCCTGTTACCTCAGTTCTGTTTTTCCGACGCAACTGCTTCGTGTTACGAATGGCGCATCAGATTTTTCCTCGATGATGTCATCATCATCTACTCCAACCACATCCAAGACAGGGTTTAAACAAATGTTAGAAGTGTGGTAGGAAAAATGTCGATAACCGACCCCCATCAGAATTGCCTCTGGTGCCTCAGTCCAGACATCGGGTTGATGAGTGCGGGTTCTGTCAGGCCATGTCCAACAAGGCTCTTGGGGAACGTAGAGGTAAGCTGGCAGTGGGGGAGGAGAAGTAGAAGTCTTCTAAAAGACAAAAGGATTCAGATGAATCCAGTCGAAAATCTTGTCATGAGTCGAGGAAATCGAGATCAAAGTGACGCTCAGGGAAATCCTCCTCGTCTTCGACTAAAAAGTCAAAAAAGCAACATCACAGGTGTTCTTCCTCCTTGTCCTCCTCTGAGAGGAGAGTAATTTATCCATCAAAGAACGATTCCCCAGAAAAATGGGAGGCCTTTAGGGCTTTGATGCTTAAAATATTCAAGAAACCGGCCCAGACCCCCTCGAAGTTGCTGCGTGGTGATCATGCCTCTACCCACTCTAAAAGTGACAGAGGAAAATCAAGATCTAAACACGTGAGAGTTGAAAAGGAGTCGCGAGTGTCTTCAAGGGAAAGGTCTCTGGGGCCTTGTACTAAGTCAAAGCCTTTGCTGTCATGATGCCTACCCCCGGAGCACCAGGACAGGCCCAGCACCCCCGGGAGCAGGCATCATGCCCTCGGGTAAAAGCCCAGCGGCCCCTAATAGGGGCTCTTTGGACTTTGTCCTGGCGCCTTTGGTGCCAGGCTCATGTTGGACATCAGTCCTGGCGCCATAGGCGCCAGGCTCATAAAAGAGGGTGTTTGGTGCACTTACCTGACGCAGACCATGCTGCATGAAGCCTCAAGCCAAATGAGGCTTAGGAGGGACTATTTTACTTGGGTGGGGACCGTGGAAGAATACTTACCTGGAACTTCTTCCAAGGCTATTTAAACCACGCCCGGACTGCCACACGTGCTTCGCGTTGCTCTTCATCTAGCAGCTAAACGCTCACCGTGCCTGCTCCTGCATCTTGCCGCCAGCCACGCCCGCCTCGATCTTGGGATACCTAAAAGGAAGGAAGGGAAGAGAAAAGGTGAAAACCAAGAACTTAATCTAACTTCCTACCTATGTCCGGAACCATCACGCCAGCGATCCTGAAGATAGACATTCTTTAAAAGCATCACGCTACTTGTTGCAGCGCCGCGCATCACTCACCTGCCTCGTGGGCTCTTCACTATCCACCGCGACCTTCTGGGCATTCCGCACATCTCTGCACCTGCAGGGGAGAAGAATAGACAAAAGGTGAGCCGGAGGAACAAATGAGGAAAGCCTGATTTTCCGTCACAAGACTTACCTTGCCATATTTGACGGAACCACTCCTCATTTCGGGTCGGCGCCACTTCTTGGCCTGGTACCGCACCCCGGCCCCTAAGGGGAAAAAAGAAAGACATTACTAGAGGGATTCAAAGACATTTAAAGGGATCATTTTATCACAAACTCACCTGAGTTTATCTCCGACAAGATCCCTCGAAGCATCACTTCCACTCTGCACCTGAAAATAAGGACAGATCGCAGGTTAAGAAAAGCAAACAAAGAGAAGACTCTACTCTGGAACTTTTTAAACTGCATACTTACGGCATTTCGCCTTCTGAAACCAGTGAAGTAACTGGTCAAATACGCGCCCCTGCACCAGAAGCAGGATGGAGAGCTCATCCATTCAAACATTAAGTCAGTTAATCCCCTTTCTCCACCTACAGAAAGATTTTTCTACGGGCCAGACAAGCCAGATTTGGGGGTCCAGTTCAGTCGGTGTTTCGAATCCTGCGTATCACGTTTGAAGAGGTCACAGCAATCCAGACCAGGTCAGCGCCTCCGTGGGAGCCAGGTGAGCGTTACATCTGCTGCATAAATCAGGGTTAGCGGAATCAAAGTCGAAGCCAAAACTCGACTCGACACAGTCGACGACCATAGTGTCGAAACCACTGACGAAAATGACGTCGACACCTTTGGCTGTATCGAAGCCTTCTTCGACCGCATCAAAGCCTCCCTCGACACTGGCAAAGCCAGCGTCTTCTCTATCGACGCCTTCGACGCCTTTATCAAGGCCTTCTTTGATTCCAAGACCCAAGTCGACGCCATTGTCCATACCTAGGTCGATTCCACCTTCTTTACCTGAAAAGACTTTCCACCCTCAACCTAGACAGGAATTTTTCAGATCCATGTCATCCATATATGAAGAATATTCCTCTGAAGAGGATGTCACTTCAGCCAGAGTTAGGTTTGTAGCTAGAGAGGTCCCTGAAGAGCTAGTGGACCCACAGTCTAAAATAACAGATCTTTATAACTATCTCCAAAATGCCAGTGGCTTAGACACTTCACCTGAAAGACCAAACCCTACTGAGTGAAGGTCCTTTAAAAGATCCTGTACTTCCATTCCATAAACTGCAAAAAAGGGTGATGGTAAATTGGAATACTCCTGATTCTATATCGGCAGTAAATAAGAAACTTGTACCAAAATATAGGCCGTCTTTATCAGATCCAGAATATTTTTCTAAACATCCCTCCCCTAAAGGTCTAGTGGTTCAAGATGCAACCACCACTAGGCAATCAGCTTACCCATCAATACCACCAGACGGGGATGATAAAAAAGTTAATGCTTTAGCCCGGAAAGTTTTTTCTTCGGGCAGTATGGCCCTTAAATCTACTAATATCACTTGCACATTAGCTAGATTTACATATACTCTGTGGGACTGCATGTCATCAGCGGCTGAACGCATCCTGGAAGGAGTGGAACGGGATGGTTTCCTGGCTATAGTAAATGATGGTAAAGAGGCTATGGAGGAATGCCTTCAGTCCGGACTAGACACTGCATCTAGCACGGTCCTACGCAGGTTTGCATGGCTAAGGAAGTATGGCTTTGCACCTGATGTGCAATCGAGATTACTTAATATGCCCTTTGACGGCTTGAGGTTGTTTGGCAGCAAGGCAGACGAAAGCTTGGAGAAGCTGCAGACCTCAAAAGCGGCAGCAAAATCACTTAGTGCCGCTATAAGGCAACTTCAACAACACTCTTACGCAGGCTCATCTTCCTGGAAGAGTCGCCCTTTTCGCTTCTATTCCTCTTTTGGAAAAGGGAGGGGGCAGGCCAGTCAGAGAGGCCAACAGAGAAAACCCTTTCGTGGTGGAAAAGGGAGTGGTGCTAGATCAGCCACAGCAGCAGCTAATACCTCCTCAGCCACTGCTGCAGCCGCTGCAAAGCCACTTTGAGGTCTTCACCCAAAAGACACCGGTGGGAGGCAGAATCACTCGCTATCTGGACGAATGGCAGGGCATTACGTCGGATGCCAGGGCACTAGAGATAATGACCCATGGTTACTGTCTTCCTTTTCATCAAAGACCTCAAGATCATCCACCGGGAGCCAAGTCTGTAAAAATTCCAGACCCGCTCCTTGTGCAGGAGATTTTAACCCTGCTAGAGAAAGGTGCAATAGAACATCTACCTGTAGCGGAAAGGAACAAGGGCTGGTACTCCCCCTATTTTCTCATCCCCAAAAAGGACGGAGGATTGAGACCCATCTTGGACTTAAGAAACTTGAACAAGTTCCTCACGAAGGACAAGTTCAAGATGGTGACCCTTTCTCAGATCCTTCAGGCTCTTCAGCTTCAGGACTGTCATGATCTCTGCTTCCAAAAGGCCAGGACTTACCCAACTCCCTTGGAAGCAGACTCATAACCCAGGTTCCGAGTGCCAGCCAGTCCCAATTGGGACCTTTTGGACCCTGTCCTGGCGCCAGTGGCGCCAGGCTCATAAATATGCCCAGTCCCAGCGCTGCAAGCGCCGGGCTCATAATGCTTGGGTGGACTTACCTGCAGCAGACCATGCTGCTTACTTACCTGCCAGTTGAACCCCTGATCCTCTTCTGTTTGGGACTACTTTTCCTGTTGGGTGGGGCAGGAGCCACTCCCTAGGTTCAGAACACTGGAACTCTTCTGGAAAGCAGGAACTCTTTTCTTACCTAGGCATGGCTGTGGAAGGAGACACCTAAACACTACAGGAGGCTATTTAAACCACACCCGATGGATGAATCTTGCTTTGCGTTATTCTGCATTCTCTGCAGCAGAACGCTCATCGTGTCTTCTGCATCTGATCCTGGGCCTAAAGGAAAAAGGCTCACCATCCTGAATCCAGTCTTCAGCAACATCTATAAAGACAAGAAAGAACAGGTTAGCACTACGGTCTTCAGTGACAGCGTATCTCTTACCTGGTCCATCGGCTGTCATCAACGCCTCGCGCAGCATTCCTGCATCTGAAAGACAAAGGCTTACCTACTCTTCACGCGCTCCTGAGGTCATCGCACTGCATTCCGGCATCTGAAAGACAAAAGCTTACCAACTCTTCGCACGCTCCGGAGGCCTTCGGCGCTGCATCCCGCATCTGTAAGACAAAATAAGGTGCGTTTAAAGACATTGGGTAACGTTAAATACTCACGTGCCATTACTCCATCCACGCCGAACTCAGTGGGCATTCCGGCATCCTTCAGCAGCTCCGAACTGGTACCTGCAAAATAAAAGGACAGTTAGTGCGCATCGTGAAGCAAGCAACAAGCGCTTACTTACGCGCTTCCAGGCGCTTCTATTCCGCATACGGGTCCATCCTCAACTCACTTCAGCCAGTCAACCGCCATCGCCGGAACCCTGCAAAATAAGAGACAGCATTACAAAAGACTTTTAAAGACATTTGAAATATTCGGAACTCACCGTTCGTGAAGTAAACGACGGACAGCAGTCCTCTGAAGTCAAGAGGCCTGCGCTACCTATCCAGTGAAGAAACTGGTTACAGCACCCTGCCCCGAGGCAGATGGAGAGCTCGGCGTTCACTTACCTAAGGTGAGAGCGTTAACCTTTAGGGTTCTACAGGAGAGGAGAAAAGGAAAGAGAAAGGGACACCCCAATAACCCCAGTTCATTAATCCCATATTTTCTATCTGCAGACATCTTACTCTTCGAGTCAGGCATACAGTGCACAGAGGTCAAGCCCAAAGAGCCAACCGGGTGCTACACATCACTTTTTTGAAGATACGGTAGTCGCCCAGTCAAGACCGGCGCCTCTGCGAGAATCAGGTGAGCGTTACAGAACGCAAAGCCTACCGCAAAACTCTCGCCCAGGCGCTATGGAAACCTCGGATACCGACCACCTAGCCCGGTTACTTGGGGAACTAAGGGCAGAAGTGCATGCAGCTCGTCAGGAAACGAATGCTCTAAGAAGGGAACTAATTATTTCCAAGGAGCGAACAGACAATCTTGCTAGACAATTGCTACAGTCACAAGCCGGACAGACCCCGTTACCCGCATAAGGGTCAAATCTTCCTTCAACATCCCCTATGAATCCAGTGCAGATCAACCTACCTGGGAATGTACCTCTGGCTCCGCCCGAACGATTTTCTGGTGACCCAAAGAGGTTTGCAGTATTTATCAATCGGTGCCGGTTGCATTTTTTATGCCGGCCAGCAGCCTTTCCAACTGATCAAGCTAAAGTAGCTTTTGTGCTTTCGTACCTTAGTGGCAATGCGGCAGACTGGTCGATCCCTCTAGTAAATCAAGATGATCCGGTTCTCCATGATTTTCAAGCCTTTCAGCTTAGTATGGAAAAACTGTTCGCAAGACATTCACGGGGGCAGGCCTTGGACAATGAGCTTCTTTCGTTGCGACAGGGTAATCAAGACCTTTTGGCTTATATTACATCTTTCAACAGACTAATAGTGGAAACTCAATGGCCTGAGGACAAAAGGATTACGCTGTTTTATAGAGGTCTACGTGGAGAGCTCAAAGACGTTTTAGCCCAAGTAGTGAATCCCCCACAAGACTGTTCGGATTATATAGACTTAGTCGTTCAAATAGATCACAGACTGCAGAACAGGAAGGCCGATCGTTCCAAGTTTGATGCTCGAGTATTTTCCAAACCACCAACTCCTTCCAAAGGAGTAGACTCCGGGGAACCCATGCAAATAGGGGGCCTGAAAGGACCACTAACATAAAAGGAGCGGGAAAGGAGAAAACAGTTGCAATTATGCCTCTATTGCGGAAACTCAGGGCACTTTCTTCGAGGCTGTCCGGTGAAACCAGCCAAGAAGGCGGTAGGAGCTGCAGTTACCAAGGTCACAAACTCTGAGCAGGGAAACGACCTCGCCCGACAAGAATAGAGGTCCTCTTGCCGAGCGTTAAAACCAGTTCCGTGACCTCACATTTCGTGATACCTATGGTCCTCATTAGCCCTGATCATCCGGATCGATTACATGCGATTGAAGCTTACGTCGACAGCGGTGCCATCGGCAATTATGTGGATCAGGAAATTGTTTTGAGGATGAATCTAACTCTTTGTCCCAAGGCTGTAAAGGACGTCATTACTACGGTGGATGGTACGGAGATAGCCTCCGGACCAGTAACGCATACCACTCAAGAAGTGACGCTAGTAAGTCAAGATGGACACCATGAGAAGATCGTGTTCGATGTGATCAAGGCCCCTCAGTTCTAGATTATTCTAGGGATACCTTGGTTAGAGAAACACAATCCTCGGATCGATTGGCGAGCAAGAACGGTTCAGTTCCCAGAATGTGTCTCTACTTGTCACCCTCCACCTGGTGTTGCTCTAGCAGCAATTTCTTCGGAGACTCCCCAGTTACCTCCCGAATACCTAGAATTCCAAGATGTTTTCCGGAAGGATCAGGCTAACTCTCTACCTCCTCATAGGTCCTATGACTGCCAGATAGACCTGATACCTGGATCTACTCCTCCGTGTAGCAGAATTTATGCCCTCACCGAGCCTGAGAACCTTCACCTCCGACAATACCTGGATCAATACCTAGCGAATGGGTTTATTCGTCCCTCTAAGCCCCCTGCTTCTTCAGCTTTGTTCTTCGTTCCAAAAAAAGAAGGGGACCTTAAACTTGTATAGATTACCGCGCCCTGAACCAGATCACCGTTAAGAATAGATATCCGTTACCTTTAATCCCTGAACTCCTGGACCAAGTCAGAAGAGCATGCATATATACAAAGCTGGATCTTAGAGGAGCCTACCACTTGGTACGAGTAAAAGAGGGTGATGAATGGAAGACGGCCTTCCGCACCAAGTATGGGCTATTTGAATATCAGGTCATGCCCTTCGGACTTTGCAATGCCCCGGCCGCCTTTCAATATTTTATGAACGATGTCCTCAGAGAACTCATAGATGTATGTGTTGTCGTTTACATTGACGACATCCTCGTTTATTCTTCATCGGAATCTGAACATCGGAAACACGTGAAAATGGTCCTCGAGAGGTTGCGTCAACACAGACTTTTCGCTAAGTTGGAAAAATGTGTTTTCAACGTGACTGAAGTTGAATTCTTGGGATTCATATTATCACCTAGCGGAGTGCGTATGGATTCAAGGAAGGTCGATGCAATTCTCAAATGGCCATCACCATCCTCCGTAAAAGGGGTTCAAAGCATGTTAGGCTTCGCCAACTTTTACCGCAGGTTTATCCCCGAATTCTCTCGAATAGTCCAGCCCATCACCGCCTTGTTAAAGAAAAACAAACGTTTTGAATGGTCTACCGAGGCGGAACAAGCTTTCCAGAATTTGAAGACAAAATTTATCTCTGCACCAATTATAAAACATCCTCGCCCCGAGCTCCCCTACATCGTTGAAACTGATGCTTCGAGCCTTGCCATGGGGGCAGTTCTATCACAGAAGGACCCAGTAACCAATCAGTTACATCCCGTGGCATTCTGGTCTCGCAAATTCTCGCCTCCTGAGATCAATTACACTATTACTGATAAGGAACTTCTGGCTATCAAGTCTGCCTTTAAGGCTTGGCGGCATTATCTTCTGGGGGCCCGACACACCGTTACTGTGATTACGGATCACCGAAACCTGCAATATTTGAAAACCGCAAAAGCCCAATCCTCTAGACAACTCCGTTGGGCACTATTCTTTGCCGAGTTTGACTTCATAATTACCTATCGACCTGGTACAAAAAAACGGTAAAGCTGGACCCTTTCTCGGATGGGAGTGGAGGAACACTTGACCAACCCTAAGCCTGTACCTATCATTCCCGAACAAAGAATTCTGGGTGTAATAACCACACAATCCATAGAGGAAATTAAGGATAAAACCAGGCAACTTATAACTCCAGCAGAAATACAGAATTGGCATCTGCAGGGAAAGGACTTTGCAGTAAAGGACAACTTATTGTATTTCCAAGAACGATTATACCTGCCCAGCACAGATTTACAGAAAAAGGTGATCTCTTGTTATCACGAGTCTCTAATGGAAGGACATCCTGGTATGGCCAAAACCTCAGAAAAGATCAAGCGCTACTTCTGGTGGCCGTCTTGGAAAAAAGATATCAGAGACTTTATAATGTCCTGTGGAGTATGCGCCCAAAACAAGAGTCAAAAGGAAAGACCAGCCGGCCTCTTACGCCCTATTGACATCCCACCTCGCCCTTGGCATACGCTTTCTATGGACTTCATCACCGACCTACCTCCATGCTCCGGATACAATACGATCCTGGTAATCGTGGACTTATTCTCCAAGATGGCGCATTTCATTCCACTCAAAGGCTTGCCAACAGCAACAACTCTGGCCCGAGAATTTCTCGAAAACATCGTCCGACTGCACGGTTTTCCTTCAGTGCTAATTTCGGATCGAGGTAGTCAATTTATTTCTCATTTTTGGCGAAGTTGTTGTCGGTCGGCTCAAATTGATGTGAGATTATCGACCAGTCACCACCCTCAAACCGACGGACAAACCGAGAGGACCAATCAAACTCTGGAACAGTATTTACACTGCATGCTGCAACAAACTGAAAAAACTTGGAAAGATATCCTTTGGATAGCCGAATATGCCTACAACAACTCTGTCCACTCAGGAACTGGGAAAACCCTGTTTTTTCTTTTATACGGCTGTCACCCTCGAACCTCAGAGTTGGATCCACCCCAAGATCTTGGAACACCAGCAGTAGACTACCTGCACTCTACTATCACCCAAGCTTTTAAGGAAGCCGTTTCTCACCTTCAAAGGGCTAAAGAACAATACAAGAAAGGAGCAGATCAACATCGGAAGGAAGCCCCCCAATATCAAGTAGGAGATCAAGTCTGGTTATCCACCAAATATCTACCTCTAAAAGGACCACGCACATTCAACCCAAGATACCTTGGTCCCTATTCCATCACTACCATAGTAAACCCAGTAGCGGTCAAGTTGGACTTGCCCCCTCACATGAAGATACATCCGGTCTTCCATGTCTCTCTTTTAAAACCCGTGCAACCTCAAATCCGACTAACTAAATCCCCAAAACCTATCCTAGTTGATGGAGAACTCGAGTTTGAAGTCAAAAGCATCCTGGACTCCAAGATCTCCAAATCTAAGCTATTTTACCTAATTGACTGGAAAGGCTACGGCCCTCAAGAAAGATCCTGGGAACCTGCAGAATATGTCCACGCTCCTCGTCTAATCAAAAGATTTCATCAAACATTTCCTGACAAGCCAAAACCCCCGGGGAAGCCCGGTTTGGGAGGGGCCTTGAGGGGGGGTACTGTCATGATCTCGGCTTCCAAAAGGCCAGGACTTACCCAACTCCCTTGGAAGCAGACTCATAACCCAGGTTCCGAGTGCCAGCCAGTCCCAATTGGGACCTTTTGGACCCTGTCCTGGCGCCAGTGGCGCCAGGCTCATAAATATGCCCAGTCACAGCGCTGCAAGCGCCGGGCTCATAATGCTTGGGTGGACTTACCTGCAGCAGACCATGCTGCTTACTTACCTGCCAGTTGAACCCCTGATCCTCTTCTGTTTGGGACTACTTTTCCTGTTGGGTGGGGCAGGAGCCACTCCCTAGGTTCAGAACACTGGAACTCTTCTGTTAAGCAGGAACTCTTTTCTTACCTAGGCGTGGCTGTGGAAGGAGACACCTAAGCACTACAGGAGGCTATTTAAACCACACCCGATGGATGAATCTTGCTTTGCGTTATTCTGCATCCTCTGCAGCAGAACGCTCATCGTGTCTTCTGCATCTGATCCTGGGCCTAAAGGAAAAAGGCTTACCATCCTGAATCCAGTCTTCAGCAACATCTATAAAGACAAGAAAGAACAGGTTAGCACTACGGTCTTCAGTGACAGCGCATCTCTTACCTGGTCCATTGGCTGTCATCAACGCCTCGCGCAGCATTCCTGCATCTGAAAGACAAAGGCTTACCAACTCTTCGCACGCTCCGGAGGCCTTCGGCGCTGCATCCCGCATCTGTAAGACAAAAGAAGGTGCGTTTAAAGACATTGGGTAACGTTAAATACTCACGTGCCATTACTCCATCCACGCCAAACTCAGTGGGCATTCCGGCATCCTTCAGCAGCTCCGAACTGGTACCTGCAAAATAAAAGGACAGTTAGTGCGCATCGTGAAGCAAGCAACAAGCGCTTACTTACGCGTTTCCAGGCGCTTCTATTCCGCATACGGGTCCATCCTCAACTCAGTTCAGCCAGTCACCCGCCATCGCCGGAACCCTGCAAAATAAGAGACCGCATTACAAAAGACTTTTAAAGACATTTGAAATATTCGGAACTCACCGTTCGTGAAGTAAACGACGGACAGCAGTCCTCTGAAGTCAAGGGGCCTGCGCTACCTATCCAGTGAAGAAACTGGTTACAGCACCCTGCCCCGAGGCAGATGGAGAGCTCGGCGTTCACTTACCTAAGGTGAGAGCGTTAAAACCTTTGGGGTTCTACAGGAGAAGAGAAAAGGAAAGAGATAGGGACACCCCAATAACCCCAGTTCATTAATCCCATATTTTCTATCTGCAGACATCTTACTCTTCGAGTCAGGCATACAGTGCACAGAGGTCCAGCCCAAAGAGCCAACCGGGTGCTACACATCACTTTTGAAGATACGGTAGTCGCCCAGTCAAGACCGGCGCCTCTGCGAGAATCAGGTGAGCGTTACAAGGACTGGCTGGTTTCGTTGGACCTTCAGGATGCTTACTTTGATGTGCCAATCCATCTCAAGCACAGAAAGTACCTGAGGTTCGCAATTGGTGGCTCTCACTGTCAGTTTCGGTTCTACCATTTGGGCTGACCTCCGCCCGAGGGTTTTCACCAAGCTGATGGCGGTGGTGGCAGCGAGTATCCGAAGAAGGGGGATTCACGTCGACCCTTATCTGGACGATTGGCTAATCGGGGCGAGTTCACCCGAACGAGCCCAGGAACATCTGGCTTTGACCTGCCACTTCTTACACAGTCTGGGCTTTTCCCTCAATTACAAGAAGTCACAAATGTTTCCAAGCCAAAAGAATTCATCGGAGCAATCGTGGACACTTCCTCAGGGAAAGCCTTGCCTCCCGAGGAGAGAGTTCACCACATTCTGCAGATGGTAATGAAGTTTCAAAATGCCCAACATCCACCGGCATTCGACTTTCTAAGGTTGCTAGGCCTTATGGCATCCTGCATTTTTCTGGTGCCAGAGGCCAGATTGAGGATGACATCCCTTCAATGGGCCCTCAGGACTCAATGGTCCCAGTTTTCGGGGGAGATGTGACTCAAGATCTCCTATGCTGGGCTTGCAAGGAGAATATCCTCAAGGGGGAAACATTTTGGCAACCATGGCCGGAGATAACAGTAGTGACGGACGCCTCACTCACGGGGTGGGGAGCCCACACCAACGATCTGACAATCAGCGGTTGTTGGTCTCCATCGGAGTCCAAACTACATCAACCTTTTGGAGCTGAGGGCAATCAGACTAGCGCTGAAGGCCTTTCTGCCCTCTGTACAGGGAAAGAATGTCCTGATAATGACGGACAACATGGTGGCCATGAACTACCTCAACAAAAGGAGGCGTAGGATCACTTCCACTGTGCAGAGAGGCAATGCAGTTCTGGTTCTGGACAATGCAAGAAGGAATCTCTCTATCAGCAGTTCACCTAGCCAGAGAGCTGAACACGGCGGCGGATGCTCTGAGCAGGCAGAGCACAGTATCCCACGAATGGGAACTAGTTCAGGAAGTTCTTCAAGAGATCTTCACCCTTTTTCGGAAGTGCGAACTGTACTGCTCAAGGGAATTTCCCCCAAGAGGAGCTCTAGGGGATGCGTTCGTAGTGGACTGAGTATTTCCACTCCTTTATGCGTTTCCCCCTGTCCGCGTGATTCCTCAAGTAATCAGGAGGTTGAGAAAGTTCAGGAAAACCATGATCCTAATTGCCCCGGATTGGGCCAGGAACACGTGGTACCCAGACCTTCTGGACATGCCCATCTGCCCTCCAATACGTCTTCCACAAAGAGAGGATCTTCTCTCGCAAGAGGAAGGTCGGGTTCCCCATCCAGAGGTCAAGACACTCAGCCTTCACGCATGGTTTCTGAGAGGCTAAGATATAAGGATTGGGACCTCCCGGATGACGTAATGGAGATTTTGCTTTCGGCCAGAAGGCCAGCAACAAAATCCCTGTATCGGTGTCGTTGGAACAAGTTCAGTAACTGGTACAGGGATAAGAATGTGGATCAAATTCTTTGTAATACTCCAACAGTACTTTCGTTTCTCTTACATTTAGCCAATTTGGGGCTCCAAGTTGGTACTATAAAAGGATATTTGGCAGCGCTATCTATTTTTAAGCGCTCCTCGGAAGAGCGTCCTATTTTGAAATGCCTTTAGTTATTCAATTCTTGAAAGGGCTGACAAATGTATACCCTTCGACACCTTTTCAGGTGCCCATCTGGGATTTAAATCTAGTCTTAAAATTTCTCATGTGTGCCCCTTTTGAACCTCTACATTCTTGTCCATTAAGACTTCTCACTCATAAGACAATTCTGTTAGTGGCTATAACATCAGCCCGCAGGGTAAGTGAGTTGCAGGCACTGTCTTGTAAGCCCCCTCACACCATTTTCCATAGGGGCAAGGTTATTATAAAGGTCAAACCATCTTTCTTGCCTAAAATCGTTTGATTTTCATCTGTCACAAAAAATTGTCTTACCTTACTTTTATCCTCCGCCTCACGCTCTTCAGGAAAAGGAAAGATTGCATAGACTGGACCCAAAAAGGGCTCTCAGTTTCTACATTTCCAGATTGGCAAATCTTCGACAATCTGACCAACTATTTGTTGGGTATACTGGGCACAAATTGGGCCTTGCAGTGTCTAAACAAACTCTATCCAGATGGATAATTCTAGCAATGTCTGAATGCTACAAATTAGCAGGGAAAGAGCCTCCAGATGGATTAAGGGCTCATTCAACCAAAGGAATGGCAACTTCCACGGCTCTTCAGAGGGGTATCCGGGTGCAGGATATTTGTGCTGCGACCACCTGATCGTCAATGCACACCTTTGTAAAGCATTACTGCTTGGACTCTCCTTCATATCAAGGAGGACTATTTGCAAATGCTGTCCTTCATTCAGTCCATAATTAAAACTTCTAGTACTCCCACCTCCAAAATTACCACTGCAATGAGACTCTATCATAAGATGAGGAATACGTGGGAGGACAGAATCCATTCGAAGAACAAGTTACTTACCAACTGGTAACGTTCTTTCACCTGGATGTTCCTTCCACATATTCCTCATCGACCCTCCCAACCTACCCCAGTTTACGCCAGTTGCACTCTAACTTCCTTAAGAGGCTGAGGGCTTAAATTAAAACCTGATCAGCTGATGCGACCATGAACACTGTAAAAACAGAACTGAGGTAACGGGCGCTGCTCAAGCCCTTTATACAGCGGATGACGTTGATGCCCGACGGCGGCTCTCGAGGGACTTCGACTCCACGGCCTCGAACACAGCGCCCTCTGGTGAAATAATTTTTCCGAAGCAGCAGAGCTGAGATATGAATATCATAAGATGAGGAATACGTGGGAGGAACATCCAATCGAAAGAATGTTACGTTTGGTAAGTAACTTGTTCTTTCAGAAGCATCCCTGGGCCAACCCGTGGCTGACCAGCTTACGCAGTAGTTTTGCCCTGATACTGCCGCTGTTTCGAGGAGGCCCTTGAAACTTGGTACATCGCAAGCTCTGTGTTCACGGCACTCTCACCTCGAATTTCGTACACTTGGCCTTCTCAGGTCTGGCGTAAAGTGAGTGTGCCCGAACCAGAGTATACGCGGTTACTGTGTCACCCAGCCGTGGTGACGAACTTTGGAAGTTCATTGCAGCTGTGGTCCTCTGTGCCCTGAAGCCTGCTACAGTGGAACTGGCCTAATCCATCCACTTGGAGCGGAGAAATCGCCACTGTCCTTCGTCAGGTTAGCCTTTCTGACTTCTGCCACAGCGTCCCTGCCTTCAACACGGTGCTCAGCAAGCTTACGGTTTGCAAGGTGATTAGGCATCGGTAACTTTTCTCTCTCCTGCCTCCTGTCAGAATGCAACCGGCCTGTATTTAAACTTGCAGGGCTGCTTACTCATTTCCCAACAACTAGACCACAGCATTTGCTACCCGGTCCTTGTGATCATTATTACTCGGTCACTCTTTCTCGTGTTCTGTAATTGGTTTCTGAATGGCTGGTGGGAAGTGGATACTGAGCTTCCAGGGGAGAGATTTTCATTACTCCTTGCCTCTTCCTCGTCCCAGCTATCAATATATTCTCCCTACTGGGAGTTTGGGGTTTAGACACACTAGCCTTACACAGAGGTGGGGGGTGAGTGTGACAATATGCCATTAAGGCATGGGGGACTGAGGAGGCATCCTTGAAGGGGAAAGGAGGGCATTTTTTGCCTCCCAAAAATGTCATTGAGTCTCCCTGAGTCACCTCCCCCCAGGTGGTCCTCCCTCATAGCTGCACCCAGGGTCCATATCAGGTAGAGGCTGTCATCCCTGGCAACATATGGGGAGGCCATCCCAGGGAAAGAAGTGATGACATCCTCAGATTCATCACAAAGGGCTGATATTAACCAAATCACTGAGACCCTCCATTAAAAGGGAAATTGTAGGTTTCATCTCACATTTACGGCACTTAGCTACTTTTAGTTGTGATTACAGTTCTTCTCCTTTTTGCCAGTTGGCCTAAAAATTCTGTTTTGTAAGAGGTGAAACTCTTGTCTAACATGATTTATTACAATCAATGTATGTGTAATATTATGCTTTGCTGTTGTTTTACAGAGGATATCGATAGCTCTTCCATGTCGGATGATGACCGAAAAGAGATTGTGAACATCCAAACATGGATAAATAAGCCTGACGTAAAACATTATTTCCCATGTAACGAAGTCAAAGAAAATGGGCACATGTTTCCAAGGTATGCATGCATATATTTGTTCAAGGGGAATAAGCTAGGAGACATTAAAGAGAGAGAGAGAGAAAGATCTAATGTCGACAGTGGGTGTCATGAGTAAGACTCAACAGAACAGATTGGATCATAAGATTGATGCAGACAAATTAAACTAAAGAAGATAAGATTTAAGACTGGTTGCTTGCTCTTCATTAGTGTGCATCAAACAGTATGATGTTAATTTAGATGAATCAGAATCTGAAAAACCAATTGTCAAAATGAATAGAAAACTAGCAAATATGTTTTGTTTACAAAGAACAAATGACTTAACTCTCTGTAATGTTCTTTCTGACTGATGTTCCTGCCACGGAATGCTCATCTATGATATTGTTATCTCAGCTGTTCTTTGCAAATTTTTTATGCACCCATGGGGCGCTGCATGGGGTGTGCCCAACGGCTCTATGCGTACTGCGCCGGAAATTACACCTGCACAGTATAAGTAGCAGCGCCACACCCCATTACCTCAGTTCCAACCTTTTTCCCTAGTACTCTGATGCTGAGGGATGGACTGTAGAACCAATGCTGTACTAGCTTCGTGCAAGAGGGGCAGTTCGGGAGGGCAATGAGGAATACGTGACAGGAACATCCATCAGAAAGAACATTACAGAGAGGTAAGTAATTTGTTCTCTAATGCATTCTTTCCTGCGACAGATTGCTCATCTATCTATGATAGACTCCCAAAGCAGTATGTAATATAGAGGAGGGAGGAAAGCAAGGACACCACCTAAACCAGAAAACTCTGATGAACTGCACTACCAAAACCAGCATCCTGGCCTACAAGGGAATCCAAGCACTCATTCTTGGCGTACGTGTGCCGAGGCGCCCATGTCGCCGCCTGGCAAATGTCCGAACGATGTAGAACTTAAGGGCCTGCACTGGGTGCAGTTGATAAAACCATTCCTCTGCCTTCGAAGGGTGAGGCAGAGGGAAGAACAACAGAAGATGATCTTTTGAGAGAGATGGAAATCCGAGATCACCTTCGGCAGAAAGGTGGGTCTCATCTCAGTCTCAAAGTTACCTACTGTTTGGAAAACAACAAATAAGTAGGTAAAACGGACAAAGCCTGCAGGCCTGCTTGTGCCAAAGAAAGCATAAAATCCAATACAGGGGACAGAGAACAGGATAAAGGATCCAGGTCCCTCTCCCGTCACTGAATCGAAAATTAACCACCTGCAGGAATAAATGGATTTCGTAGCAGGCCTCCGAGCTGAAAGGAGCACATCCTCTGACAATTCCCACTCCTTGTATCTCAGCCTCTCTGTAGCGAAGCATGAAGGTTCAGGCTGCTAACATTCGGGTGGAGGACCTGCCCGTCCGACTGGGAGAGCCAAGTTGGATCTCCTTGGAAGGCAGTGCCAGGGAAGGTAGATCGACATGTCCAGCAACTCCGGATACCACGTTCTCCAGGCACAGTCTGGGATGATCAGGAATGGTGTTGTTCCGAATAGACGTCTCCTGAGGATCAATGGGATGACAGGGATCGGTGGCCGGGGGCGCATGAAGGTCGAAAATCCACTCGACAGTCTGCATCCCACAAAGCTCCCCGACGAGGAAATTCCCTGGAGCAGAATAACTTGCACTTCCTGTTGACACTGGAAGCAATGAGGTCCACTTCAGGAGTCCCCCAAAGAGAGAAGATCTCCTCCAGAACTTCCTAGCGGAGCTCCCACTTGTGAGAGGCCGAGGTCTGTTTCCTCACTGCTTCCGCAGTGATGTTTTCCTACGGGCCAGATGAGCCACCGTCACGGAGACGTTGTTCTCCATTGCTTCAATGTATTGCCTTTCTCCCACAGGTTGCTCATCTGATGGATATCCTCATCCACCTCTGCTGCTGTGAAAATTCTTCAACAGGGGCGTAGTGGACCTCATCTCGGCCGTCGATCGACGCTCTGTCTTGCTTGGCACTCGATCGTCTACTCTGGACGTGATGTCAGGCATCGTATATATACCACATCCCATACCTCAGTTCCTTTTTTCTGCGTGCTTGGCACGCTGCTGAGGAAAACGGTATTGAGTCTTCCTCCTCTTTTTGATGTATTTTTCGTCAGTCACTTTATCGACGTTGAGGGAAAAGCTGTCATGCCCTCCATCCGACCCACCAGTGATCCCAGTTCCCCCTCGGCCCGGATTCACCCCCCACTTACCCTCCGGGGCTCACTTTGGCGGTCCAGACCGGCTTGCACACAGCTACTGCAGCAGTTTCACGCTACTACTCCACAATCACGACTGCAACCATTTCTTCATTGGCAGCTGCTGTGGAGATTAAGCCATCAAAAGATCAGGTTCGCTTCTTTGCATCGTGCTGCTGACGCTATCCGATCGCGTGACCTAAACTTGCGGTCACGTGACCGGAACTCGCGATCACGTGATCAGGAATCAAACGGTACTTAAGCAGTGGAGTACTTCAGTACCACGCTTCACAGCTGTTTTCTCGGAGACCCTGTTTGGCCTGCGTATTGTCACCTTGTGTTTCGTCTGATCTTGGACCCGGCTAACTCTTCTTGGAACACTTTCGGATCACGCTATACCTGTACTTTTGGCTTGGACTGATACTCTTGGCTCTTGACCTCGGACCGTTGTCACGGACTTCTCTTTGGATCCCGCTCTTCATTGTTTCGTCAGCTTGGACTGCTACACTTGGCTCTAGACCTTGGATTGTTGTCACGGACTTCTTGTGGTTTACCCCTCTCCAAAGAATCTGGAACACTGTATGAACTACGCCTCATCACCACCCTTACCTGCAATTTGGTTCAGTCCAGCTTACAGGTCGTCTTCAGGTGGGGTCTGGTGTGCCTACCAGTAAGTGCCTCCTACCCAGGACCATTTGCCATCTTGAGCCCCGGAATCCCTTCTGCTACCAATTCCTGGTAAGATCCTTCCTGTTTATTGGTTACCCGTGCTTTACCCTGCTTGCTTGGTACTTAACACTGCTTTCCTTTACAGATTCCTTGGGGCTTCCAGTACTTCGCGGTCCCGGATTCCTCTCCACCTGTGGCCTCAAAGGTTGTATAGGGAGTGAATTTATCATTCTCCCTGTGCGGCACTTGGGGACGGAGGTCTCACATATCTGCACGACATTCAAGTTATAACAGTCTGTGAAGCCTTGTCGTGTCAGGTATGGAGGGTACCGCGGAGGACCCCATGGCTGCTATAATCCAAGCAATCACGGTATTACGGGCCGACATGGTCGCTGCCAACACAGCAATCCACCAACGCCTTGATTTGTTGCAGAGTGCCCAACATCCCTTGCCTGCGGACCCGGAGCTTGGAGACGCCGCTCCGGTTCCTGCGTCACCTCCTCCTGTAACCCCGGCTTCGACTGCCTCCACGACCGTCCCCGTTGTTTTGCCATCTCCTTTTCCATTGGCAGCCCCAGAAAGGTTCCATGGAGACCCCAGAAAGTTCAGGACTTTCCTTAATCAATGCAAACTACATTTTCTATGCCGGCCTCTTGCTTTCCCAGATCCCACCACTAAGGCGGCCTTCACCCTGTCACACCTAGCAGGTACAGCTGCGGCATGGGCAAACCCCCTATTAGAAAATGACCACCCCGCTCTCTATGATTTCGACCAACTGGTATCAGAGATGTCACGAGTATTTGACACTAGGTATAAGGCGCAGTCTCATGATTTAGAGTTACTCGAGCTTACCCAGGGTAGGGGGTTCCTCATTGATTACATCACCCGATTTAACCAACTGGCGGCCGAAACATCATGGCCAGAAAGTAAGAAGGCAGTGGTCTTCTACAGAGGATTAAGTAATCCCATGAAGGATGCATTAGCTGTGGTCCCGTCCCTGCCCGTCCAATTCCCGGCCCTTGTGGATCTGACCCTTCAGGTTGACGCACGACGTTCTGAACGGAGAGCTGAAGCTGGATTTTCCCATCCCACAGGTCCTGCCATATCTTCGTCCACCTCAGACACCATAGGAGAGCCTATGCAGATTGGAGGTATCAGGAGCCGCATCACGTCTAGGGAGAGGGAACGTAGAAGAGCAGAGAATGCTTGTTTTTACTGTGGGTTGGGTGGCCACTTCGTGAAAGAATGTCCCCGAAGACCGAAACCCAAGAACCAGGTTTTTCACACAGCTCGACCCTAGACACGGGGGGTGGGTCGAGCTCCCTATGTTCCTTCCCGGATCCAATCCCGATGTTCGGTAGAATTAGACCCATCCGAGTACAAGCCACTTTGCAGCCCACACCTGGCATCACCCATCCTGTAGTTATCACCCTTGATTCAGGGGCCTCCGGGAACTACATTGATATCACTTTAGCCCGAGCCTTAAACCTGCCCCTGGTTAACAAAAATCGACCCGAACTGGTACAAGCAGTTGATGGGACGGAACTCGCGTCTGGACCCATCAGACAACAAACAGCACCACTCATACTGACGATCCAGTCCGTTCACAAGGAAACCATACACTTCGACTTGATAGCCATGCCCCAGTTCGGTGTTATACTAGGAATGCCATGGTTGCGGGATCACAATCCACACATTGATTGGGGTTTGGGTCACGTGCATTTTGAATCCAAACTATGTCAGAACTTTTGTCTCCCCATGAATGGAGAGGAGAACACGCCTGCATCAGCGTTGGGCGCTATTGCCCGGCTCAGTATCACAGAAAACAGGGCGTCCTCTGATCCGCATGTGGTGGGTTTAGTCAACACAAACATCCCTGCGGAGTACCAGGACTATGCTCCGGTATTCGATCAAGGCTCCTCTGAACCCCTACCTCCACACCGTCCCTATGATTGCCCGATTGATCTGTCCCCCGGGGCTTCCATACCCTCAGGTCGTATCTACTCCCTGTCACAGTCTGAAGATCAAGCCCTCAAAGAATACATCGACAAGTCTTTGCGCCTAGGTCACATACGCCCCTCCACATCTTCAGCTGCCAGCCCGATCTTTTTCGTGCCCAAAAAAGAAGGCGATCTACGTCCGTGTGTGGACTACCGCAGGCTCAATGCCGTTACCACTAAGAATCGGTACCCGATACCTCTTATCACTCCGCTATTGGACCGATTGACACACGCCTCTATCTACTCCAAGTTGGATTTGAGAGGTGCCTACAACCTTGTCCGCATTCGTAAGGGGGACGAATGGAAGACTGCATTCTGTACACGATACGGCCTTTTTGAATATTTGGTAATGCCCTTCGGACTATGCAACGCCCCAGCCACCTTCCAACACTTTATGAATGATGTGTTCTATGACGTTTTGGACATCTACGTGGTTGTGTATCTTGACGATATCCTCATCTTTTCCCATACTCTAGAAGAACATGTGCAGCATGTTAGAGAAGTAGTGTCCCGGCTACAAAAACACTCGCTCTATGCGAAACCTGAGAAATGCCAATTTCATGTGACCAATATCGAGTTCCTGGGGTTCAACATCACTCCCGGTGGCTTGGCGATGAATTATTCCAAGGTTAGAGCGATTCTAGAATGGCCGACCCCGCAGACCTTGAAGGCATTACAGTCGTTTCTTGGTTTCGCCAATTTCTACCGGCGTTTTATCTCTGGCTTCTCCTCCATTGTATCACCCCTCACCTCCCTCACTAGTCCACATGTTCCTTTCAAATGGCTGGAGATACATCAGCAGGCTTTTGAAAATCTAAAAAATGCCTTCACCACTGCCCCTGTACTCCAGCATCCTGACCCTGACCTACCTTTTATTGTCGAGGCGGATGCCTCTTTTGCGTTAGGGGCAGTCTTGTCACAAGTATGTTCCGCTACAGGACATCTACACCCTGTGGCTTTCCATTCTCGCAAATTCAACTCTGCAGAAGTCCACTATACTGTTACTGAGAAGGAGCTTCTGGCAGTGATGGACGCTTTTCGCACTTGGCGTCACCATCTGTTGGGGGCCAAACACAAGATCACTGTGTTTACAGATCACCGGAATCTACAGGACCTGGCCTCCCTGAAATGTGTGAACAGCAGGCAGGTCAGGTGGCACTTGTTTTTTGCAGCCTTCGACTTTCAAATTGAACACCGTTCTGGTCTGACGCACGGTAAAGCCGATGCCTTGTCTCGTTCCCCCGGGGGGGGGGTTTCGCTACCTATCTTTCCCGACACACTCTTGTCTCATGAGCACGTTGTATGCACATGTACACCTCCGTTAGCATTGCTGGACGCAATCCGTACTTGGGTCCAGCAGCATCCCGAGCAGCTGTCCGAATGGGACCCAGTGTACTATGACGGGTTGCCATATGTACAGAACCGCCTAGTTCTACCCACCACTGATACCAGAAACCTGGCTTTGGAGTGGTCTCATGATGCACCCTTCAACGGCCATCCAGGCCAGGCCCGTACCCTGGATCTATTGAAACGCTGGTGTTGGTGGCCATCCATGAAACGTGACGTCATCTGCTATGTCAACACATGCGCAGTCTGTGCCCAAAGTAAACACCGCAGGGGTCTTCCACGTGGCCTCTTGCAACCATTACCTATACCACCCAAGCCCTGGCATATAGTGACCATGGATTTTGTGACTGATTTACCTAGGGTCCAGGGTTACGACACAATCTGGGTGGTGGTTGATACTTTCACTAAAATGGCCCGTTTCATTCCCTGCCGGGGTATTCCATCTGCATCTATGTTGGCCAAGTTGTTCTTTGAAGGTGTCTTCTGTCTCTTTGGTCTGCCTTCTGTGCTCATTTCTGATGGGGGGTCCCAGTTTACATCCCGGTTCTGGCGTGCCTTAACCAGGTTGCTTGGTATTGATATACGGTTCTCCTCGGCGTACCATCCCGAGACCGACGGTCAAACTGAGAGAACAAACCAATCCATGGAACAATACCTGCGTTGTTTGACGCTGCAACAACAAGCAACCTGGTTGCAGGTCGTTGACTTTGCCGAATTTGCCTATAATAATGCTATACATTCCTCCACTGGTTCTTCCCCTTTTTTCACTTTGTATGGTCAACACCCCTGTGTCCTCCCGGTTCCTGATTCATCTTCCTCTGTCAACCCAGCCGCAGCTGCCTGTGTTAGAGATATGTCCTCTATCCATGCCCAGACCGTGGTTCACCTCCAGGAGGCCCAGTCATCCATGAAAGCTTTCGCTGACTCGAAACATAGTCCTGCCCCGCCATATGCGGTAGGTTCCCGGGTCTGGCTGTTCACCCGACATCTCCGTTTGGCGGGTTGTCGGAAGCTTCTGCCTCGTTTTGTGGGCCCTTATGTGGTTTCCCGAGTCATCAGTCCAGTGGCCTACCGCCTTGTGCTCCCGTCTTCTTGGCGGATTCACCCTGTTTTCCACACGTATCTTCTCAAACCTTCTCCTGCCTCCTCCTGCCTCCGTTCCCCGGTTGCCCCTGTGTCCCTGGATGCCCCTGATGTCTTTGAGGTTTCCGCTATTTTAGGTTCCTGCCTCCTTAGGGACAAGCTGCAGTACCTGGTAGACTGGTTGGGCTACGGTCCGGAGGAGCGGTCTTGGGTCTCGGCTTCGGATGTCCAGGCCCCCCGATTGGTTGCTCAGTTCCATCGGGAGCATCCTTCCTTCCCACGCGGTCGTGGGCCTTTGCGGGGGGGCTCTGTCATGCCCTCCATCCGACCCACCAGTGATCCCAGTTCCCCCTCGGCCCGGATTCACCCCCCACTTACCCTCCGGGGCTCACTTTGGCTGTCCAGACCGGCTCGCACACAGCTACAGCAGCAGTTTCACGCTACTACTCCACAATCACGACTGCGACCATTTCTTCATTGGCAGCTGCTGTGGAGATTAAGCCATCAAAAGATCAGGTTCGCTTCTTTGTATCGTGCTGCTGACGCTATCCGATCGCGTGACCTAAACTTGCGGTCACGTGACCGGAACTCGCGATCACGTGATCTGGATTCACGATCACGTGATCAGGAATCAAACGGTACTTAAGCAGTGGAGTACTTCAGTACCACGCTTAACAGCTGTTTTCTCGGAGACCCTGTTTGGCCTGCGTATTGTCACCTTGTGTTTCGTCTGATCTTGGACCCGGCTAACTCTTCTTGGAACTCTTTCGGATCACGCTATATCTGTACTTTTGGCTTGGACTGATACTCTTGGCTCTTGACCTCGGACCGTTGTCACGGACTTCTCTTTGGATCCCGCTCTTCATTGTTTCGTCAGCTTGGACTGCTACACTTGGCACTAGACCTTCGATTGTTGTCACAGACTTCTTGTGGTTTACCCCTCTCCAAAGAATCTGGAACACTGTATGAACTACGCCTCATCACCACCCTTACCTGCAATTTGGTTCAGTCCGGCTTACAGGTCGTCTTCAGGTGGGGTCTGATGTGCCTACCAGTAAGTGCCTCCTACCCAGGACCATTTGCCATCTTGAGCCCCGGAATCCCTTCTGCTACCAATTCCTGGTAAGATCCTTCCTGTTTATTGGTTACCCGTGCTTTACCCTTCTTGCTTGGTACTTAACACTGCTTTCCTTTACAGCTTCCTTGGGGCTTCCAGTACTTCGCGGTCCCGGATTCTTCTCCACCTGTGGCCTCAAAGGTTGTATAGGGAGTGAATTTATCATTCTCCCTGTGCGGCACTTGGGGACGGAGGTCTCACATATCTGCACGACATTCAAGTTATAACAAAAGCCCTCAGTGCCGACGATCAGTGAGTGATCTTATGTCTCACTCTCCCAGACCGATTTCTTCAGCTCCATGACGTCTATCTTCTGCATAGATTGCAGAGGTGATGTCGATCCTGTGTACGCACGGACAGGGGGCGTTGACTATTTTGACGACCAAGCTGATCTTTTGGTGTTGGACACAACCCGTGATGTGGAATTGCAGCAAGCTGAGTCCTACTCCCACACCCATGCCAAATTCGGGCACTGGGCGATAGGCTGGTCGACACCTTCGGGCTACATGCTGCGGTAGTGCCAGTCCAAGGTTACGAATTAACGGACATCTTGGACGAGGGCCCGTTTACTGAAAGGAATATGCCACTGAACCTTGCGATCGCAATCCAGTAGCCTCCCTGTGGCAGCACCCCTGCTCCATTCCTCTGGTCAGCTCCACTATGACCGGAAAGCACAGGCTGGTAAGAGGAGACCCGTCATTTTTGGCTTCTCACCCTTGTCCTGCAGGCAGCCACAGCTTCCACCAGATTGGCATTCTACACCTCGACCCCTTACAGGGAAGGTAACAGGATTGATGCAATGGCAAAGAAGGAAAGAAGGTATTTACATATGGCAGCATGGTATGGCTCTGAAAGCCACTAACGTAGCCAGTGGGTTTGCCAAATATTTATTCAGCCTCTGGAAGGCAGTAGAGTAGCCAGCTCAATGCATCCCTGAGGGGTAGCTGCGAGACGGCTTTGTACTGCTCGTGGAAGATGGGAAGGAGGTGGCCAGGCAGTTACTGCAAACAGGCCTGGACGTGGCTGATTGCATAGGCAGTTCAATGGCAGTGGCTAGAGCATTGAGGAGGCAGGCCTACCTGAGGTCTTCAGGCTTTTCGTCAAATGTCCAAAACGGACTACTGGATATGCCTTTTATTTACTTAAATTCTTAATAATGCACCAATCGCCTGAGGTCCTCAGGCGCACATCAAAACAAACAGGACATTGGACAGGTGATCAACAATAGGTAAGGGATGCGTTGAAAATAAAGGTTTTCAACTTCCTCTTGAATTCAACAAGAGTGGGAGTTATTTTCAGTTTGAGCGGGATAGCATTCCAGAGGTCAGGTGCAAAGACATCAGAGTTGGTCTTCCCATATTTGGCCAGGCGGAATCTGGGTCGGCAGAGCTTGGCCTGGTCCGATGACCTGAAGGCACGCAAGGGCAGATGGTGCTTTAATCGCTCAGAGAGGTAGACGGGTGAATTCCTTTTCGTCCAGAAGGCCAACGACTCCCTAGAAAAATATAAGGCATCAAAGATCGCCACAAAATCGCTGGGCCTAGCTGCGCAGCCGGCCAATCCTGCCTTCAGCTTCGCCTCTACGGGGAGGGGCTACAGACGCTATGTGCCTTACGGCAGGAAAGCGTATCTCCCACAGGCTAGGTAAGGCGCTTCTCGTGCTCCGTAAGGGGCAGGAGGGCTTCCAGAGGCCAGCAAGCAGCGTCGGGGGTAGCGCCGCTATCTAAGCTGCTTTGGTTTCCCCTCCCACAACTTACTGGTTGGTGGATGTCTGTCAAGGGAGATTACCTCAGACGCCTGGGCCCTGGAGCTCGTGCTGTGGGGCTTTTGTCTGCCCTTCTTAAGGAAACCAACAGAGAGACCCCTACCACCTCCAAGCCAACCGGGACAGGAGCTCCAGGAACAACTGCGAGCCCTATTGTTGAAGGGTGCAATGGCATATAGGTACCTCCCGAGCAGAGAGGATCGGGCTGGTATTCCTGATATTTCTTGGTGCCCAAGAAGGGAGGAGGTCTCTGTTCCAATTTTGGCCTCAGGGCCTTAAACAAGTTCCTGAGGAAAGGCAGCTTCAATATGGTGACATTGAGAGAAATTTGCTACCCTCTCGAGTTGCAGGACTGGCTGGTGTCAATAGATCTGCAGGACACTTATTTCCATGTGCCTTTACATCAAAAGCACAGGATGTTTCTGAGGTTCCTCATAGGGGACAGGCACTATCAATTCAAGGTGCTTCCCTTTGGGTTGACCTCTGCTGCAAGGGTATTCACCAAGCTCATGGCAGTAATCACGTACCTGGACGACTAGTTGATCCGAGGGATGTCTGTGAAGCAGGGTTTGTCCCATCTGGAGGAAACCTGCTTGCTATTCCACAGGCTGAGCTTCTCCCTGAACTTGAAGTCCCATGTGACGCCAGACCAAAGGCTCCAGTTCATCGAAACAGTCCTAGAAATCCAGGTAGGGAAGGCATTTCCCTCCGAGGAGGGCGTCAACAGCATCGCGCAGATGCTGAACCAGTTCCTGAACCACGCTGCCTTACCAGCAGCTTCCTGCCTCTTAGGCCTCATGGCTTCCTGTATTTTTGTGGTGCAAGAGGCCATGCTGTGGATGAGACCTCTTCAATGGCTCCTACGAGGCCAGTGGTCCGAGTAACTTGGTACCCTCTCGGATTCCCTCAGGGTATACAGGTCAGTGGTTGACCTTGTTTGGTGGGCCAACAGCAGCAATCTCATGGCAGGGGAACTCTTCTGGCTTCCGTGGCCTCATGCCTGAGTGGTCACAGATGCATCTCTGAAGGGTCGGAGTGCTCACTGCGAGGACCTGCAGGTGATCAGCCTTTGGTCAGCAAGGGAAACCAGGTGGCACATCAACAGGCTGGAGTTACGATCCATCAGACTAGCCATGAGAGTGTTTGTGCCATCTCTGAAGGCGAAGCATGTCCTGATTCTGATATACTATATGGTGGCCATGCACCACCAGAACAAGCAAGGTGGCGTGCGCTCTCTCCCCCACTGCAGAGAGGCAATATATCTGTGGTTCTGGCTATTGGAGAACCTCATCTCGGTCTCTACAGTTCATCTGGCGGGGACAGAGAACAGTTTGGCGGATGCTCTGAGCAAGCAGAGCACGGTCTCACACGAGTGGGAAGTGTGCGAGGAAGTCTACTCTCGCTGGGGTCACCTGTGTGCCACGAAGTCCAACTGGAAGTTCAGACAGTTTTGCTCGCCGGGAATTCCCTCAAACGGTGTGCAAGGGGATCTGTTCCTGGTTGATTGGACCTTCCCTCTCCATTCCCGTCATTCCTTGAGTTCTTAGACGGTTGAAGAAGTTTCAAGCAACCGTGATCTTGATTGCGCCAGACTGGGCAAGGAGGACATGGTACTCAGACCTTCAATGGATTGCTTTTCTTCCTCAGATTCCTCATCTTGATAGATATCCATCGTTCAACTCTGCTGCTCAGAAAATCTTTGACAGGTGGCGTAGTGGACGTCGACTCGATCGTCAATCCATCTTGAGCGGTGGTCGATCATTGGCTCTGAAAGTGACATCAGGCGCAATATATATACAACACGTCACTACACCCCATGCTTCAGTTCAATTTTTTCACACGCTGCATCAGGAACCTACTCGAGTTTACTCAATGTTTTCAAATTAAGTTTTTTTCATTTTTACCTCGATATGTCTTCGCAGCGGATCTCAGGTTTCAAACGGTTCTCCGTTTGCGGGGCTAAAATGACAGTGATGGCCCCACATGATGTCTGTTTATGGTGTATGGGTTCCACTCAGGACACGGAGGACTGCGAGTTGTGCGCCCAGATGCAACCCAAGTCCCTGCGAGACAGAGCCGGTGAGCTGGCCCTGGGCCGACCATCGCCGAAATCTCTGGCACGGTCTCTCGTTCGGTCGTCTGAGGCCGAGACTGGAGCCCACTCGTCACGACGAGGGTCGGCACCGCAAAAAGACGAAAGAGATCCCACTCCAGAAGCCATTCCTCATCCTCTTCCTCACAGAAGAAGAAGCAACGCCACCATCGGCGGGAATCGGATTCTTCCTCGGAGCGAGGTAAGCCCTTTAAGCGACCGACCACTCGCGAAGAGTGGGATTCTTTTGAGAAAGAAATGCTAAAAATGTTTCGGCAACAGGCGGCTTTCGGCACAGCTCCCATACCCCGACCAGCAGGCCTCGGCAGCTAAAGTGGTGCCCGGCACCCCTGACCCCACGCTTTCCAGGAAGTCGATACCTTTGGTGCCGACTGAGGCTTCGGGCGCATAAATCGCCCTCTAGAACCCTCTCCCACAGCGTCCATCGTCCGTCAGAGCCATCAGCGCTGGTATCCACTCCATCGGCCTCCAAGGCTGTGCTAGAAGCGGCTAAGCCCTCTGCATCCGCAACCAGGGCCACGACGCCAAAGGAAAAGCCCTCGACATCCGACCAGCGACGTCAGCGTCTTTCAACCGCTATCGAGGCCAGGCTTTTTGGACTCGATGCGGTCGATTTTGTGGGATCAGGCAGTGTCGTCTATTTCGAGGACAGAGATCATTTGGTGGCATTTGCTCAGGACCTAAAAGATGCCAGTGGTTTGGACACATCTCCAGACCTTGAGATGCAACAAAAACAGCCCTATACGCACTCTCATGCAAGTTTAGAGCATTAGTGGAGAAGGTGGTTGACACCCTCGGGCACAAGTCGTCCGCCACTTCCCATTAAGGGTATGATATGGATATCCTGTATGAGGGCCCGGCTATTGGACACAACATGCCCTTCAATCGGGCCATAGCTGACCCTCTGGCTTCCATCTGGTGAAATCCATGCACTTCGACCCCTGTGAATACCAATGTCACAGGGAAGCACATGCCTGCAAGAGGGGACCCTTCCCTTGCACACCCTTCCCTGGAAGGGCTGGTAGTTCAGGCTGCCACAATATCCTCCAGGCCCGCGGCATCCACGTCAAATCTTCCTACAGACAGTGAAGGGAAAATAATGGACACTTTGACCAGAAATGTTTTTACCTCGGGCAGCATGACTCTTAAGGCCACAAACGTAGCTTGGGGTTTCGCTAAATTCCCCTACGATTTATGGAAGGCTGTTGAGCATGCGGCAGACTAAGTGCCAGAAGGTCCTATGCAGTACGGATTTATACAGCTGGTGGAGGATAGGATGGAAACTGCCAGACAGGCCTGGATATCGCTGACTGTTTTGGCCGCTCCAGGGGGTCGGAAGTAGTTATGAGAAGGCAGGCTGTTAGGGAGAATTATCTCTTTAGGCTGAATTTCCTAACCTAGTGAGTCCCCCAGCAGCTTTGCTGGATTTCTGGAGTTGTTTTTTTCCTCCTGCCAAGAGTGAGACTCTTTTTCTCCCACTCTTGGACATGATTTATGGTATTCCTTTGACTGGTAATGTGTTTTATGGGCTATGGGGTCCTTTACTCCATAGGGTCTCATGTGTTTTTCCTATGTGTGTTACACAGCACCCTCCGTGCAGTAACACAGGGGTGTCATAGTGACTTTACTAGTCCCAAATTATTAACAGAAACCAGTACAAACCATCATATTGTGGACATACTGGTCGGGGCAATTCGATTGCCCTGGGGTCTGTTAGTCGAGGGGGCACGTCTCCGTCCCCCCTGATCGAGTTTTGGCTGATGGCAGTGGAAACTACTTTTTATATTCGACCGCGAATATTTCTCTATGGGATTTTCCCATTGTTCGAGGCTACCAACTTTAATTATTTAATTCTCATAGCCTCGAACATACCGCTGGATTATTTAATTAATATTAATTCACCGGTTGGTATTTTTTGCCAAGACTCGATTCTAAAATGGCGTTTGTGTTCTCTTCTGTGACTCCAACCCAAGTTGGGCCCTTTGTTCCACTTTTTGGCGGGCTTCTCCACAGAAGCCTCCAAAAGTGGTGCCACTCTGTCTGGGACCACAGGGGGTGCGGGAGGGGGTTTAGGCACCCTGGACTGAGTTACCTTGGTAACTCAAGTCGCACTCTTGTGCGATTGGCCCAAGTGGTGAGCCGGCCGGCTCACCACTTAGCATGTTTGAGTGACAGCTAGACTGAGTGAATGGGGGTTTTCTGCAGGGCTTTGGGGACTGGAACTTCAGAAGTCGCCACAGGACCTGAGAATCCGACGAGGGAGAAGCTGAGCCGACCTACCATGACGACACCCCCGGTGGAGCCCAGCAGAACCGACTCACCACTTCCCGACGACAGAGAAGATCTCCCGGCTGAAGAGGCTTCTTCCCGCGACTGGTGGGCACAACCAGTACCTTCCTTTCTTCGCACCCCAGCCCGGTTTGTGGTCAAACTGCCCGTGCCAAGCACCCCAGCGGCCGGATAGCCACTCACCACTGAACCGCGAATCACCGGACCGCTCCTTGTACCTGAGAAACTTAGCGGCTGGTTTCTTCCCTGGCAGTGCAACGGACTCCTGTCTTCCTCCACGACGAGATCCCCTCTTCCCCCGGACGAAGCACCGACTTGCACCCGCTGCCAGGAACAACTGCCCCCGCTGGAGCGTTCTCACCACTTTAAGGTACTGTGTCCGCCAGGCCTCCCTTTCCAAAGATTGCTACAAGGTAATAATAACCCCTTAACCTTGTGGACTGGGCTGGCCGCCTTGACCCTCTGACTGGTCCCTTTCTTTGGTCCAACTCCTTTTTGAACCTTTACAAGACTTTTGTGCACTGCAACCGTGTGACCTTGGACACATTCCGTTTGGATCCTCTGAAAGTGGATCCGGCCTCTTGAACTCTAACTTCACGGTTTTACTTTGCCTTCCTCGCTTGTTATGTTCTGGTAAAAGTGTTGGGATCTGTTTCAACTTGTTCTCTGCTCTTCTCTCCCTTTTTGAAACGAACTATTAGAGTGCCATCTACGTTAAGCGCTCACCGCTGTCTGTAAATAAGTGGGGATTTACTTAAGACTTGTCTAATACTCTTCTAAGGGAGTGTATATCTTTTAGTGACCATGTTTTTGAATTGCTTAGTATTAGTGCCTGTGTGTTTTTCTAGATGTGGTTTTAAATAAATTATATCTCTTTTACACCAAGCCCTGGTCAGCGTTTACTGGTTCTACTGTGTCCTCTTGACCTATTGTGAATACTCTGTATACTGCCTAACTCTTCTTGAGGGAAGTCTGACTGCTCAGCCACAGCTACCAAGTGAATCTGTGTGGTACAGACTGCTAACAAGTGGGTTTACTGCCAAACACCTGTAGTCCTAAATCTTTTGCAGTGGTCCCAGAGGGAACTGCACAGGTTTCTGCCTAACACAGGCCTATTTGAAAACATCCGGCTTCTCCCACAAAGTACAAAACCACCTCCTAGACATGCTTTTTGAGGGGGAGATGCTCTTCGGACAGAAGGTGGATGACACTTAAGAGTCTAAAATTGCTGCTAAGTCGCTGGGTCTGGCTGCGCAGCCGGCTTAGTGTCTGCCTTCAGCTTTACTTCTAGAGGCAGAGGCTATAGGCACTATGTGCCCTATGTCAGGAAAGCGCAGTTCTCCACCATGGGGTCTGCCATGGATTCACATGGTCATGAATATTCCCCGTCATCAGGCTGGGAATCCTCGGTAAAGAAAAAATCTGTTTGTTTCATTTCTGAACTGTCTTTCTCCTAACAACCAATCACTGAGCTCTAGGTCATACTGCCCCCAGCCAATGACTGCCAACTACCTAAACCCCTCCTCTGGCAGCCATCTTCAGATTTTTACTGGTCCTTCACGTGTTGGGAGTCCTCGTGTTTAGCTCTCGAGCTTTTAGTGCGTTTTTGCGCTTTTTGGAAGAGTTTACTCTTTTTTTCGGTTAATCAAGCCTTGTGCTCCATCGATCAATCCTCTGATTAACGGGGACCCGTTTTTCGGATTCTTCAGTGCCCCTCAAGGTCGGATTTCGCCGAGTTTCTTCAGGCCCACGCCACGTGGACCATGTCTGAGGAGGAGGAGGATGATTCAGCCCCGCCTTTCAGGCTTTGCTCCGACTGCAGCCAACCGAATGTCTTGTCGGACGACAGGCATTCCCAGTGCCTTTAATGCCTGTACCCGGTGCACAAGGAGAAAGATTGTGCATTTTGCCAGGAGATGCCGCCTCGCACGCTGAAGGATCGGCATAGGTGGCTGAAAGAGTGGCTGCAGGCCAAGGACCCTGCTCTGGGTGGGTCCCAGCAGCATGCCTCTCCCGGTTCCAAGAAAGCTGAGCGGGCTTCTAAGACCTTTGAGGGCGCACCTCACGCGGGTGTCCAACAGAAGGATAAGCACTGCAAGTCCACTGCCCCCGGAGCGCCGTTGCGGCATGCTCCACGGCAGCCAGGGCACGTCCTACATATCCAGCGACTTCAATCACCAGTCAGCGTTCAGGATCGTCGGCCAAGAGGAAGTCGGAGCATCCCGGCAAACTCAAGGAGAAGCCCAACACCGACCTGCTGGAGAAGGCAAAGGGGGATCGGGGCTCGGACCCTTTCCCTAAGGAGAAGGCCAAGCAGGACAGGGCGTCCGGGACACCCAAGGCCAAACAGGACAAGGGCCCGATCCTGACCGTGAAGGCCCAGGTACATCCGACGAAGGCCCGTTCTTTATCGAAGGGGTGGTGGCGTCTTTCGCAAAGGCCTGCCGAGATGGCTCCGCAGGGCGCAGCCCCAAAGGCAAGGGTCTCCTTTCCTCCCAGGAGGGAGGCTGCTTTCCGGCTCATAGAGAAACCCCCTTATGAAGAAGATGCCGGTCATCTCCCCGAGACCGTCCCCCCTGGAAGCAAAGAAAGGAGGGGGGTGGGGTGCAGAGGCCCTCCAGGGTACCGATATCTCCTCAGAGGAGGAGCTTGTCTATCTTTGAACTATCCAGGAGAAGGAGAACCTAGTGAGCAGGCCCAAACGACGAGCGCGCCGACGAGCGCGCCGACGAAGGCAACGATGAAGGCGATGGCGTCGAGGATACCGTCGAGGAAGAGCATCAAGGCAACGAGGGCCTGGGCACCCTGCTGGTGCCCTACCTGCCTCTTCCGCCCCCCCCTCAGCTGCCACCCCTACCTCAGCTGCCACCTAGAGACCTCTCGGTGGACATTCTCTCGGCACTGCATACTCTGGCCTCTGACATACAGACAAGAATGCCTATCGTGCCGGTGGCCCCACCCGCAGCACCGGCTCCGGCCGACCCGCTGGCGACGAAGGAACCGCTGGCCAAGTAGAGGAAGAATCACCATCTGCCTCCTTGCTACCCATCGCCTCACTCTCCCCCCCGAGGGATTGAGACGGACCCTGATACGACGACGGTGGGATGGGCGACCTCCCGTCGCCTCCCCCCAGATCCTCTCCATCAGTCGAGATTGGCTTGTTTCACTTGATCTCCAGAGCTTCGGAGCTCTTCCACCTCGCTCCAGAGGAGAAGGAGGGCTTCTTATACCAGCACCACAAGGCGAAGAGAAAGACCATCCTCTCGGTCCCACTTCTGGATGATATTTGGGATGAAGGCTTGTCCCTTATGAAGAACCCTTCTACGGCCCCGGCAAAAGAGGGATCGCCTTGAGAAGAAGTACAGGGTGCCGGACTCTGCGCCCAAGTGCTTACGGGCCCAACCGTCACCGGACTCTGTGGTATCAGCAGCGGAAAAAAAGAAGTCATTGGGTGCTTCTTCCTCGGCAGCATCCACTACTCCGGACAGCGAGGGGAAGAAATGAGATGCCATGGGATGACGGGTCATCTTCTCTGCGGCCACTACCATCAAGGCCGCCAACGCTCTCACCATCGTAACGCGCTACAACCCAGAGCTATGGTTCAAGATCGCACCCATCCTGGACTTCCTCCCCCCGACAACAAGAGGTCGGAAGCGTTGGAGATTCTGCAGGAAGGCGAGGTGGCGTCGGACCACGCCATCAGAGTGGCCACATACATCGCCGAGGTGGGGTTCCGCCAGATGGGCAACAGCGTTTGCCTTCGTCGTCGTGGCTGGCTCAGGGCCACCAACTTTTGCCAGGATGTTCAGATGAGGTTTTGGACATGCGCTTTGACAGAGACAACCTCTTCGGGAAGGCTGTAGATGAGTCTCTACAGGCCATCAAGACTGACACCGAGACGGCATGTGCTCTGGGCACTCTTCAACAGCAGGGTACATCCTCTCGGCCCTCCGGAGGCAAATCCCAAGGAACTTCCAAAGGTTTCGGCGGGAGCTCTTCTTCATACTGCCAAACCTCCCGCTCCTCGGCCCAGAAAACCAACAGTTACCGGTCCAAGGCGTTCGAAGGAGGACATTGTTGTCAACAGGGACCCCAGGGCGGCCCTTCGACATCCAAGCAGGATTGAACCGGCCGTGCACCCTGGTGGGAGGCCGACTGGCGAACTTCGTCGGTGTGTGGAAGACCATCTCCACCAACTGTTGGGTGCTGGACGCTCTCGCCCACGGACACACTGTGGAATTTCAACTGAAGTGTCCCCCGAATACCACTGGTGGCCCGGCAAGAAAACCACATCCCTCAGCTGCTGCTGGAGGTGCGGGCCATCCTCAAGAAGGGCACGATAGAGCTCGTCCCAAAGAGGCTCTGGGACTTGGGAGTGTACTCAAGGTGCTTCCTCGTGAAAAAGACAACCGGTGGCTGGAGACCCATCCCGACCACCGACAACTGAACAAATACATCAGGTCCCAAAAGTTCTGCATGGACACTCTCCAGCACATGCTCAGACAGCTCGAAGAGGGAGGCGTTCTGTCGTCGCTGGACTTAAAGGATGCATACTTTCACATTCTAATCCACAAGGAACACCCCAGGTTTCTGCACTTCGCCGTTCAGGGGAAGCATTACCAATTTAAGGCCCTTCCCTTCAGACTGAAGTCGGCGCCAAGGGTCTTCACCAAGTGCCTGGCACCGGTGCCAGCGCATCTGAGACTATAAGGGATTCACGTCTACCCTTACTTGGGCTGGCTCATCCGGGGCAGTTCGAAGGACATCGCCGTCGACCACACGGTGAGGACCATCCGCCTACTGACGGATCTGGGGCTCTCGGTGAACTATGCAAAGTCCTGCTGGATTCCATCACAGGACACGCTGTTTCTGGGATCCCGACTCAACGCAGTGTCGTGCCTGGCATCACTGTCGGAAGAAAGGATAACGGCCATCTTGGGCAAGGTGCAACGGATGTTGGCACTGAAGATCGCCACGGTGCGGGCCATCA
Organism: Ambystoma mexicanum; assembly: GCF_040938575.1. Classification (NCBI taxonomy): domain Eukaryota; kingdom Metazoa; phylum Chordata; class Amphibia; order Caudata; family Ambystomatidae; genus Ambystoma; species Ambystoma mexicanum. The sequence continues at coordinate 931,796,865 of NC_090939.1, forward strand.
AAACTCATCCGCTTCTGCAGGCTACGTATGCGTCCATTACCGGAGTTCCTCGACGACCGTTGGATACAAGTGTCAGGAAGCTCCGAGGACAAGATAACACTCGACGAGAGCTTCTGTCAAGCAATAAGGTGGTGGGGAGCGCACTCATCTGTCCGGAGGCACGGATTTCCAGACCCCACCTCACCAGGAGACGGTCACAACGGACGCCTCCCTGGAAGGATGGGGAGCTCACACTGGAAGTCTTCACGCCAGAGGCCTGTGGCTGCTGGAGAAGTCGTTGCACATCAACGTGCTAGAGCTTCGAGCAGTGATTTGGGCCCTCAAGTCCTTCCTTGGGTCCCTCAAAGGCAAGGTGGTGCGGGTCTTCACGGACAATACCACCACAATGTTTTACATCGGGAAGCAGGGGGGGCACCAGATCCCGGCGCTCTCCAAAGAGGCACAGGACCTATGGCACTGGGCCGTCGCCCAGGGGATGTTCCTCATTCCATTTCATCTGGCAGGAGTAAAGAACACCATCACCGATTCTCTCAGATGAGAGCTACGCTCATGCCACGAGTGGGAACTTCGGCAGGGCCAAGTGAATCACCTTTTCCACAGGTGGGGCAATCCCCAGATCGATCTGTTTGCGATGGCGACGAACACCAAGTGCCGGAGGTTCGCCAGCAGGTTTCCCCAGCCGGGGAGCATGGGGGACGCATTCTCATTCCCCTGGGACGGCATGTTTCTATATGCGTTCCCTCCGTGGCCGTTGCTTCTTCAAATCATCAATCAACTCGAGGGTCCCGGTGCTGGATGATCCTCGTTGCACCGGCGTGGCCGAGGCAGATCTGGTACCCGCACCTTCTCAGCATGTCGGCATCCCCTCCAGTCAAGCTTCCGGTGGTCGCAGAGCTTCTTGCAAGGGTAGGAGGCGCAATTCTGCACCACGACCCAGGATCGCTGAACCTGAAGGCCTGGCTCCTGCAGCGTTAGAGTTCAGGGGTTACGATCTACCAGCGGACTGCAAGGAGGTGCTTGCCAAGGCCAGAACATAGTCTACTCTAAAATGCTACGGACATAAATGGAAGAGGTTCACGGTTGGTGCCGTGAACAGAAGATCGACCCTCTACGAGTCACAGCTCCATACCATATTTGCTGTCGTTGGCCAACGCAGGACTGGCCCATGCCTCCATCAAAGTTCATATGGCGGCTATCTCCCGCTACACCAGATCTCCGGGACGGTCGTCGTTATGGTCGCCGTCTGGTTAAGGAGTTTGTCAAAGGACTGTTCCGTTCGTTCCCGCCAGTGAAGTCTCCAGCCCCGGCGTGGGAACTCAATGTGGTGCTGACTAGGCTCATGGGTCCTCCATTCGAACCTATGTAGACAGTTGCGCTGAAGTTCTTGTCGTGGAAGACAGCGTTCCTCGTAGCCATCACCTCCGCATGACGAGTGGGTGAGATTCAGGTCCTGTCCTGTAAGCCACCTTATTTGACTTTTCACGACACAAGGGTGGTGCTGCGGACGCACCCCTCCATCATGCCCAAAGTGCCGTCCGACTTTCATCTAAACGAGCCCTTAGTGTTGCATGTGTTTGTTCCGACGCCTTCGTCGCCAGCTGAAAGGACTTTGCACTCGCTGGATGTGGCTAGAGCGCTAAAGTTCTACGTGGACCGCACAAAGAGTTTCCGTAAGACGTCGCAACTTTTTGTGAACTTTGGCCCTGTGAACCATGGGAAGGCCCTCTCCAAGGCTACCATTTTCAGATGGCTCTCTGGCTCCATCACCCATTGTAACCAGTTGGCAAACCGACCGTTGCCTGGTCGTCCGAGCGCCCATTCGACCAGAGCGATCGCTGCAACTACGGCGTTTGTCTGGTGTGCCCTGCTGGACATCTGCAGGGCTGCTATGTGGAGGTAAACGCACATCTTCACGAGATTCTACTGCGTCGACAGGGATTCTAGGGTGGAGTCCAGAGTCGGCCAAGCAGTGCTGCGCCACCTTTTCCCTTGAAGTTGAGCCTGGTGAGGAGGTAAGAGATGCTTATGTTGAGCCTTGCCACCTCCCGTGTTTGTTTGTGTGTACTGCTGTGTATTGCTTATTCATGAGCATGTGAATCCATGCCAGACCCCATGCTGGCGAAGGAACAAGTTACTTACCTGTAACTGTTGTTCTCCAGCATGGGCCTGGCATGGATTCACATGCAAACCCTCCTGCCTACTCCTCTTCTCTTGGTCCTAATGCCACTTTACGTGCTACCAAATCTGAAGATGGCTGCCAGAGGAGGGGTTTAGGTAGAGGGCTGTCATTGGCTAGGGTTAGTATGACCCAGAGCTCAGTGATTAGTTGTTAGGAGAAATACAGTTCAGAAATTAAACTGATTTTTTCTTTACCGAGGATGCCCAGCTTGACGACGGGGAATATTCATGAGTATGTGAATCCATGCTGGAGAACAACAGTTACAGGTAGTTAACTTGTTCCTTCTCCAGCATTGGATCTTTCATAGATTCACATACTGTGAATATTCCCCATAGTCAGGCTGGGAATCCTTAGTAAAATAGAACAGTTTAAATTAAACAAACTTCAGTCACTTATCGCTGTCGTTTTGGGTCAAACTGCCCATAGTCAATAGGAAATACTCCCTTAGCTCCTCCCCCGTCGGCTATCTTCAGATGATTTAGCGCACGTTATTGTTTGGAGTCCTCTAAATTCTTCTACAATTTTCTTCGATCAATGTAGGATAATTTTGTATTTTCTACGAAAAAGATATGTTTTCTTCGACATCGTTCGACGACTGGCAACGTGGTGCCTACGAGACCTCCATTCAATGTTCCTGCCGCCGGTAAATGTCGAAAACAAGTCAGCTATGCAGTTGGGCCTACCTCATGGCGGAATCCACTAGAAAGTGCCTGCTTAGGGCGTGGGCCCGTTGTGGGCTAAAGAACATTTATGTGGAGGATCACCACGAGGAATGCCTCTATGGCCTTCACCTTCACCCTCAAAATGTCATTAAGGACTGCAAGATCTGGCAGTCGTTCTCATCAAAGACTCTGAAGGACCGTGACCGCCTTCCCGTAGCTTAGCTGGAAGATGCCGGTGAGGCCTCTGACTTGGCTTCAGTACAAAGTCATGCCTCATTACGGCGGGGCAGGACGGCCCAGTGAACCACCTCAAGTAAGAGGTATAGATCGCACAACGACCAAGCCATAAGCGAGAAAACGCAGAGGGAACCCTTAAGCGATGGCTCGAGGTCATCCCACAAGGACCGGCCCTCCACAAAGGTCGGTACCCAGGAAGAGGCGGGGTGGGAAATGGACTGAAGCCTTTTCAATCGCCCCAAGGAAGCATCTACCTCGAGATACAGCTCTGAGTCTGGTGAGCATTCCTCTCTGACCTTATCAGTCTGCTACAAGGCCGCCTTCGTTTGTAGTCCAGGTCATCTACACCCAAGTCATCGACCGCAACTTCCTCATCTGCGACAAAGTCTGTGGACTTGTCATCATCGACAACGAAATCTACTTTGTCGTCTACAAAGCCGCCGACACCAGGACCATCATCGACCAAGACGACAGGACTGTCACCGACATCACCCTCGACGGCTACAACCACGAGCGCATCGACCACAAGCATTTTGTCGACCGTACTGTCATCAACAGCACTGTCGACTACTCAAAAATCCCACCAGTCGATTGTCACCAAGCTGTTGGCCGCAATACCCGCACCAACACAGCAGAAGCAGGGCCAGATTAGCCACTAACTGTTTCCAAACCTGGGGGTGGCTCTTACCAGGTGGCCCTGTGGTCCCAGAACGGAGTCTTTCACATCAGAAGAGGAGGAAGCTGTTGTGTCACAGCAGCCATCTTCCCTTAGGACACTGCCACTGAGGAGTCCACCACGGGGTGAGGCAAGCCTCATTAGACCACCATCTTTGAACCCCCTGCTGTCAGCGGGGGTGGTACAGCCTCTACAACCTTTGCCCCAATAGAATGCCATGCCGTCAACAGGAGCAGTGCAGCATCAGCAACCGTTCCCTCAAAGGAACATATAATTGGATCTTTTGTCAACACTGACGACACTGGTGGCGACCTTGCATGCACTGCCCTTAAGACCACCAGTTGCCGAAATCAGCAGGCAGATGCCCGCTGAGGCCCCAGGACCCTCCAGAGAAGGGTACGAGATTCCTCGCCCCTGCAAGCCGCAAAGGTACCGCTACTGACTGATGAGGGAACGGACACAGAGCCTGAGGAGGGCATGTCTCCCACTCATTCCGATCAAACAGATGAGTTTGACGATTTCATCACTGCGGATGGTGAGCCAGATTCGGTTCCTCTGAGGGATTCCCCCGCTGACGAAGTAGGAGCTTTCCATGCGCTCATGTCTAGAGCGTCCACAATGTTCGGCTTAGCATCGAAGGGGCAAAGAAAGAAGAGCGTCTTATATCAACGCAGAGAACAGTGCAGGAAGTCGATCATGTCAATAACACTCCTGGAGGACATCTGGGAGGACGGCCTAGTTGCCATGGCGCACCCTCCAACTGCATCTCGCAAGAAGGACCGTTTCTACAAAAAATACATGGCTCCAGAGAGCGCTGCTGCTTTGCTCCGTACACAGCCCCCTCCAGACTTTGTCGTTTCTGCAGCAGCCTGGAAGAAGACGGCCAATCCATCTTCCTTCCTCAGTGCCCCTAAACAAGGAGGGCAAGCGCCTTGACGCTTTCGGCAAGAGAATCATCACGACAGCTGCCACGACTATCAAGGCGGCGAACGCTATGGCCATACACGCCCGCTATGATCGCGAGTAATGGTGCAAGTTGGGGCCCCTTTGGAGTTCTTGCCCAAGGACAAGAAGCAAGAGGCACTGGACATTCTCCATGAGGGTCAGATTGCATCTGACCATGCCATCACTGTCTCTGTCGACACCGCCAACACGGGCTATCAGCAGATGGGTAATGGAGTGGTCCTACGCTGATATGGTTGGCTCAAGACCACAGACTTTTCGACCAGATGTCCAATCCCGGGTTACATGCATGCCCTTCGATGGCACAGCCTTGTTTGGGAAAAAGGTGGATGAGGTCCTGCAGGCCATAAAGACAGACACTGAAACCGCCCGCTCCCTGGGCACATTACAACACAGGCGCCAGGGAAGGGCATTATAACAGAACTTCGCAGGACAACCGCAGTATGTACCAGTCTTCCTCCTCTTCCTACAAGAGCCCTTATTCATTAGGGGATCAGTACAGGAAGCAAACCCAGTCCTACAAGGATTCCCAGCGACACCGAAGCTCCTCCCAGCCTAGGGGTCAGATGGCAAGCAAGCATGACTGGCCAAGAGCCAGAGCCTCCCACATCAGCACCCCAGTGTGGGGGGTCATCTATCAAACTTCGTCGACAAATGGGCTCGAGTAACATCCGACGAATGGGTGCTGTCCCTCCCCCATCAGGGGCACTCTCTGGAGTTCATAAAGTACCCTCCAGACATTCCTCCGGTACGCAGGCAAGAATAAATTGCAGCTCCTCCTGGTCCAGGAACTGCAGTCTCTGCTACGAAAGGGCGCTGTGGAAATGGTCCCCAGGAATGAGATACAGAAGGGGGTGTATTCTTCTACTTCCTGGTAAGAAAAAAGGGCTTGCTGAACAAACCAGCGGGTTGAAGACCCATACTAGACCTAAGGGTGCTCAGCAAGTTTCTAAAGGCACAAACCTTTTGCATGGTAACATTGCAACAAGTACTATCCGGCTTCAGCAGGGGGGTTTCCCAGCATCCCTCGATCTCGAGGACGCATACTTCCACATTCCTATTCCCCCATTCCCACGGCGCTACTTTTGTTTCGTGGCAGAAGTGAACTATCAGTTCAAGGCTGTTCCCTTTGGGCTTAGATCGACCCCTCGGGTGTTCACCAAATGCCTTGCAACGGGGCAGAGTGGAGTCCACGTCTACCCATACTGAGACGGCTGGTTAATAAGAGCCCCCTACTACTCTTTTGCGGAGTCCAACACCTCTGTCACGATCCACTGTCTTAAAAAACTGGGGTTCTCCATCAACTTACCAAAGTCGCAGCTAGCCCCCTCTTGGAGGGCGCTTTACCTCGGGGTTTTGCTCGACACCAGCACTTGCATAGACAGGCCCATGGATGAGAGAGTGACGGCCCTTCTGTAGAAGGTGCACTTCCTCAGCAAGACCCGATGGGGATGTTGTCTTCATGCATACCACTGATCACCAACTGCAGATTACCATTGAGACCAGTGCAAGAATTCTTGGATGCCAGATGGGTACAAGCTTCAGGCTCCTTGGAGGACCGGATCGCATTACGCCGACTCCAGCCTTCAGGAAGGGCCTGCTCTGGTGGTCAGTGAGAACACATCCTGCAAGGTGCCCCTTCAGGCTCCCGGACCATCAGATCACCGTCACTACTGACGCTTCCCTGGAGCGCTCGGAAGCCCACTGCCAAGACAAGCACACCAGGGGTTTGTGGTCAGAGACGTAGAAGACCCAGCACATCAACCTGCTTGGACTATGGATGATATTCTGAGCACTGAAGTCCTTCCTCCCCCTGCTCGGGGGTGGAAAGTGGTTCGGATATATACAGGCAACACGCCGTCCATGTTTTACATCCGCAAGCAAAGGGGCACCAGGTCCCCACAGCTTTCAATGGAGGCCCAAGCGCTCTGGCATTGGGCCTTGCAACAAAACATGTTCCTGATTCCCCTCCATCTACCGAGGATCCACAACTCTCTGGCGGAGTCCCTCAGCAGGGGTTGTGCTCTTGTCACGAATGGGAGTTGCACGAAGACCAGCTACACCTGTTGTTTCCGGAGTGGGGCACCCCGGATATCAACCCATTTGTCACATGCGACAACAGCTGCTACAAGACCTTTGCCAGCCGGTTTCCCCACCCGGACAGTTTGGGGGACGCCTTTGCGTTCACATGGGAGTGGACATTTCTGTATGCATTTCCCCCAATTCCTCTGGTGCTGCGAGTCCTACACACTCTCAAACAGTATCGGTGCAGACTGATATCAGTGGCCCCTGCGTGGCTGAGACCGTATTGGTACTCGCAGCTCCTGTCTCTTTCTGCAACAGCTCAAATCAGACTTCCCCTGCACCAGTAGCTCTTGTCTAGGAACCAGGGAACGGTTCTGCACCACGACCCAGCCTCTCTCAATCTGACGGCCTGGCTCCTGTGTTTCTATAATTCAGGACCCTTTCCCTCCCGCAGGCTTGCCAGGAGGTGCTCGCTAAGGCAAGAGCTCCAGCCACTCTGAAATGCTACAAGAGCAAGTGGAAGCGTTTCCAGGTGTGGCGCAATAACCATCACCTGTGTCCCCAGACCATCAGGCCAGAGGAACTGCTGTCGTATCTCTCGTCTCTGGCCGAGTCGGGTTTGACGCACTTCTCCATTAGAGTGCATCTGGCCGCAATCTCTAGATACTGCCATTACTGGGGAAGGCATTCCCTCTGGTCTCATCAGCCAGTGAAAGAATTCCTACAAGGACTGTTTCGTTCATTCCCTCCAGTCTGCTGCCCCGCACCAGCCTGGGAACTCAACATACTAAGGTTTATGAGACCCCCTTTTGAGCCCATGCACCAGGCGTCCATCAAGCACCTGTTGTGGAAGACTTTGTTTTTGGTGGCAATTACTTCGGCGAGACGAGGAGGGGAGATTACAGGTATTTTTTTCAAAACCGCCTTATTTGACGTTCCACAAGGACAAAGCTGTATAGTGAACTAATCCAAAGTTCATACCTAAGGTACCTTCATCCTTCTACCTTAACCAGCGGGTGGATTTGCCAGTGGTTTTTGGCTCTCCCGCATCTCCGGTGGAGCGCACCCTCCACACGCTGGATGTGGTGAGTGCCCTCTAGTACTATGTGGCCCACACAAAGTCGTTCTGTTTTACAGATCAATTGTTTGTCGCATTTGGACCTACGGGGCCTGGCAAGGCTATCCCCGAATCTTCGATTGCTAGATAGATTGCGGCCTGCATCTCCTTCTGCCACCAGCAGGCAGGCAGACTGCACCCGGGCAGACCCTGGGCGCATTCCACTAGAGCAGTGTCCGCGACCACTGCATTTCTCTCTGGGATCCCGCTGCCAGACATCTGCTGCGCAGCTACCTGGAGATCGGTGCACACATTCACAAGTTTCTACTCCTTTGACAGGGATTCCGCAGAGGAGTCTCGAGTTGGCCAGGCAGTTCTACGAAACTTGTTTGCATAAGGTTGGTAAATCTCCTATGGTAAGTGATATGGGGAGCTCCTCCACCCTTGTGTATTGGTTATTTTTACTGCTTTGTAATCCATTCACAGCATGTGAATCTATGAAAGATCCAATGCTGGAGAAGGAACAAGTTACTTACCTGTAACTCCTGTTCTCTAGCATTGGTATCTTTCATAGGTTCACATGCGACCCTCCCTCCCGATCCCTCATGGCCCGTCATTTGGCTCTTACTGCAACTTACGTGCGCTAGCCAAATCTGAAGGTGGCCGACAGGGGAGGAGCTAAAGGAGAATTTCGTAATGGATATGGGTAGAATGACTCAAAATGATAACAATAGAGCACTCAATTGACTTGTTTCAGTTTAATTTAAACTGTTCTATTTTACAGAGGATTCCCAGCCTGATGATGGGGAATGTTCACAGCATGTGAATCTATGAAAGATGCCAATGCTGGAGAACAGGAGTTAAAGGTAAGTAACTTGTTTCCTCCCTCAAGCCAGGCAAGGGCAGAGGCGTTTCTCGCCTCCCAGAAGAGACAGAGGAGCTTCTAAGGGCCAGCAGACTGCAGCTGCAGCTGGGACAACTGTGCCTTCGATGTCGCTTTGATTTTCCCCTCCCACAATGTACCGGCTGGTGGACATTTGGCAGGGCATTGGTCCCAGTGGCAGGAGATAACCTCTGATGCTTGGACGCTGCAGTTAATTCAGTGGGGTTGTCTGCCCTTTTTAAGAAAACCTGCGGACAGACCCCCATCATCACTGATCCAACCGGGACAGGAGCTCCAGGAAGAACTGAGAGCCCTGTTGTTGATGGGTGACATGGAAGAGGAGCCTCCCGATCAGAGAGGGTCGGGCTTGTATTCCCAGTATTTCCTGGTACCCAAAAAAGGAGGTCTCCGCCCTATTCCGGACCTCAGGGCTCTAAACAAGTTCCTGAGAAAAGACAGATTCAGGATGGTGACGTTGAGAGAAATTCGCCACGCTCTCGAGCTTCAGAACTGGCTGGTGTCCATAGACCTGCAGGATGCCTATTTCCATGTGCCCATATATCAGAAGCACAGGAAATTCCTGCGATCCCCATTGGAGACCAGCACTATCAGTTCAAAGTGCTGCCCTTTGGGTTGGCCTCTACTCCAAGGGTCTTCACCAAGCTCATGGCGGTAATTGTGGCTCACCTCAGGAGATCCGGAGTCCTCGTATTCCCGTACCTGGACGAATGGCTGATCCGGGGGAAGTCAGCGGGACAAGTTTTGTCTTACCTGGAGGACACCTGTCTGCTACTGCACAGACTGGGCTTCTACCTGAACGTAAAGAAGTTCCACATGACACTGGTCCAAAGGTTCCAGTTCATTGGGGCAGTCCAAGACACTTGGGCATGGAAGACCTTCCCTCCTGAGGAGAGAGCCAACAATACATACAGCAGATTATCCAGTTGTTCCGGAACAACGCCACCTTACCAGTGGCTCCCTTTCTCTGCCTTTTGGGCCTCATGTCCTCCTGCATTTTCCTGGTGCCAGCGGCCAGACTGCGCATGAGATCCCTTCCGTGGCTCTTACGAGGCCTATTTCTGCTTCGTTCCGCGGCTGGTCGCTGCTACCCTCTTCCGGCTAATATCTTCCTGGGTGCGTCGGCGGGGCCCGCTACGTCTCTTCCTATGCTCCACGGCTTGGAATGCAGGGTTGCCGCTGACGGTATCAGGCAGGTTCCGCTGCGTGTTCTGTGTTGCGGTACAGTTCGCCTCCTTCGTGGGCTCTGGGAGAGATAAGAAAAGTGGTATTTATCTGTTTTTCCAGCAATATAGTCACCTTTCTCTCACAGGACGGCGGTCATCTTGGAATCCTCATTGTGTGTCTTTTTTTAACATCTGTCGTTTCTACGTCTATTTTTCCTGCATCCTTTAACCACTTTCCCTCCCTGTTGCCAAGGACCAGATAGCTCGTCCTTTTAGGCACTCTGTTTTGAGCGATCCCTGCCAAGCAGGGATTGCTCAAAACTGTAATCCAACCCCCGGGCTATGTGAAGGGGAGGTCCCTCTTCATGGCCCCGGGGTTGGATTACCTTCAGTTGCACGTCGGCGTGATTAATACACGCCGACATGAAACAAAGTAAATTCACAGCGGGAGACATTTTCGGCTGCCGCGGTGAAGAGAGTCGGTAAGATCCCTTCTCCTTCTCCCTCGATCTCCGGCTGTATTGCAAGCCAGAGATCGAGGGAGGTGTCGTTGGAAAGGGGAGACTCTCCCCTTTCCAAAAACACCTTTTTTGAAAGCATTGCTGGTCGCAGACCGGGCGCAGAGCGCTCAATCCGCAGCCAGCAATGCCACTAGACCACCAGGATCTGTTTGTGACGTGGACGGAGGAGGGGGCTGCTTACTAGGTAAGCGGCCTGCTTGCCCCCGAGGCCCCAAAGCATGGGGCCACACCTATGGAGACCCCTGGGGGCAGATGGGTGATCATCTGCCCCCAGGGAAGGAGTTAGGAAAAAAAAATCAAAAACATTTTTTCTAAATGAAACAAGGATTTGGGTGGGGGGCCACTAGCCACCAGGTATTTTCTTTTACATGAAAGCGGGTGGCCCTCTCCCCCTACACTAAGTGGAAGGGAGGACTACATTAGGTGTCACCCCATCCATTAGAGGGTTTGGGGGGCAGAGGGCCACCAGGAAAGTGTGGCCAGGCCCCCCCAAAGGATGGGGCCTGTAGGTTAGGGCCCAAATCAAAAAGAAAAAGCGATGAAATACATGGGTGGTTTTGGGGGAGGGCCCCCCCCCCACTAGACCAGCAGGGCAATTTTTTATCGAAAGGGGTGGTGGCCCCCCCCAACCAAAATGGAGTGGGGGCCGCCTCATGCAGCCCTCCCTGGGGGCAGATATCTGCTCCTAGGAAGGGACACCTGCCCCCAGGGAGGGCTGCATGAGATGCCCCCCTCCATTTGGGGTGGGGGGGGAGAGGGCCACCACCCTTTACATTACATAATTCCCCGGTGGTTTAGGGTGCCCCCAGCCCACCTAAAATGCAGCCTACCATTTTCAGTTCTTTTCTTTGTTTACACAACTTCCCTTGTCGCAGATGGGCCACCGGGGGGCCTGTCCCATGTTTTGTGGTGGCCCTCTCCTCCCACCCCAAATGGAGGGGGGGGGCTCCTCATGCAGCCCTTCCTAGGAGCCCCAGGGAGGGCTGCATGAGATGCCCCCACCCCTCCATTTGGGGTGGGGGGGACAGGGCCACCACAAAACGTGCGACAGTCCCCCCAATCGATGGGGTAGTAGGTTTAGGGCACCCTGGGGGCAGATGGGATGCACTAATGTGCAGATGCACACACTCATGTGCCCATCTGCCCCAAGGGAAGTTGGGTAAACAAAAACTAAAATTGAAAAGGCTAGGGTGTATTTTAGGGGGGCTGAGAGGCACCCTAAACCACCAGGAAATTTTGTAATGTAAAGGGGGGTGGCCCTCTCCCCTCCCCCCAACCTAAGGGGATGGGGGGGGCCTCATGTAGCCCTCCCTGGGAGCAGATATCTGCCCCTAGGAAGGGCAAATGTGTTTTTACTGGGGGTTGAGGTTCAGTAGAACACCAGTGATGGCTTGAAAGGGGAGCTGTGATCGGAGAGTAGTGATGATTTGTTTTTGTTGGGGTGACTGTAGGTAACAAATGTTTTTTGTTTCGTTTACAACTTTGTCTACGCGAGCAGCCGCAACGTTATGCGAGTACTGTTTTTTATTATTCTACGGGTAGGGTGAGACTGGGGCTGGATTGTTGGTGGTGTGGGCGGGAGTGGGCCCTCTGGGGAGATATTTTGGTGGGCGGGACACAATTGCAGGGGCAGGCCTCAAATTGCCCCCATGCCACCTCATCCTCGGCGCTACTAGGCAAGGAGAAGATCTTGGAGGCGTATGGGAAGAAGCTTTATTCCAACGCTTAGCTGCATCTTCGTCAATCCAACACGGATGCCATGCTGGCAGCCATTAACCAGAGGCTTTGGCGGGAAATAGCTGACTTCCTTCCAGCACCTCCGGTGCAGAGCCAGTCACGGTTTAAGGCGGGACTGGCAGAGGCAAAAATGGTGGTGCAAGACATCATGGAGTCCACCGTGGCCCACATTGACGCCTCTTGCCGGGCCATATGCATTGCCACGGACATAAGAAAGATTGCCGGGCTTCGGGCTACTAAATTTAACCCAGACATCCAACAACGCATATTGGACCTTCCATTCAAGGGGGAAGACCTTTTTCACTTCACCACCGATGAGCTAGATAAAAAGAAACTGTTTGCAAACTGCAAAGTCTTTATCCTTAGGAATGCCACGCGCAAGGCGTACACCCAGTCACATCAACGTTCCGACAAGGTGCGGACGTTTCGGAGGGTTAAGTGGCTTCCAAGAAGGGAAGTCCAGGCAGCCTGACCGTTCGCTGAGTCAACACCGGCGCAAACAACAAAAAGGGGGAGCAAGGGCTTTTTTCAGTTCCCCCCTCCTGCGCAACAGCCTCGGAGGGAAAGAAGGCATGACGCATCCCTTCGGGTCCTTATGTCTCTGGTGGGGGGCAGGCTTGCCCTTCCCGCACAGTTTTGGTGTCATATGTTTGCGGACCCCTGGAATCCTCTCTGTAGTATCCACGGGATACCCCCTACCAATCCCTTCCTCTCCTCCCCTCCACTTCTACAGATTGGGACAGCAACTCTGTTGGCAGAAGTTCAGTCGCTTGTCGAGAGCCAGGCCGTGGAAGAAGTCCCAGCCTCGCAGCAACAATTGGGCTTGTATTCCAGGATTTTCACCATACAAAAGAAGAACCAGGCTGGCCTGAGAGTTGTTGGCTCTCTCCACCCTCAACCTCTCCCTCCCTCTTCAAAAATTCAAAATGGTTACGTCAGCACTCATAGCTGAGACATTGTACAAGGGAGACTGGGTGTGCTCCCTGGACGCTTATCTACACGTCCCGATTTGGCAGCCGCATCGCTCTTTTCTGCGATTCAGGATCATGGGCTGTCATTTCCAATACAAGGTGCTACCCTTCGGCCTCAACTCAGCCCCCACGGTATTTACAAGACACATGAATACAGTGGCGGCCCTCAGGGCCCAGGGCTACCACGTCTACCCGTGCCTAGACGACTGGCTCGTCAGGGCAAGATCTCCGGAGGCAGTTAACCACACTTCCTTCACCCTTATGAGTACATTCCGCGAGCTGGGATTTTCGCTCAACTTCAAGAAGTCTCATCTGCAGCCTACACAGGGACTGACCTTCCTGGGCCTCATCTGGGACACAAGCTCTGAGAGAGTGTTCCCCTCTGAGGACAAGATCACGGCCATCAAGAAGGCCACTACTCACTTCCTGACCCGAGAAGTGACATCAGCCTGGTGGTACCAATACCTATTAGGTATCATTGCAGCGGTTCTACTGGCCGTACCCCACATGAGACTCCAGATGAGATTACAACTGCACTTCGCAGCCTCATGGAATTGGGAGAGGGGCTCCCAAGCGGAGCCTGTCAACATCCCTCATTCTCTCCACTCGGACCTCACATGGACTGCAACCTGCGGAGGGGCAAGCCCTTCCATCAGCCGGCCCCGCAGGTCACCATCACTATAGATCCTACCTAGAGGGCTTGGGAGCCACTCTGGACAGCCACAGCATCCATGGAGTCTGTAACCGGCAGGAGCAGAAGTCTCATATCAACTGGCTGGAGCTAAAGGCCATCTGGCTAGCTCTCAAAGCTTTCCTTCCGCTCAATGGGGCCAAGGTCATCCTTATCCAGACCGACTACTCCACCAGAATGTACTATGTCAACAAGCAAGGGGTTTCAGGTCCCCTGCACTGTGCAGCCTAGCAGTCAGCATGTGGGAATGGGCCCTGGAGAACAACATCTACCTCACGGCCGTCCACCTTCCAGAGGAGTCCAACTTGGAGGCGGACAGGCTCAGCAGACTTCGAGTGGACAATTACGAGTGACAATTGAACGATCAGGTGCTGCTGGAGATCTTCAACAGATGCGGGCATCCTCAAGTGGATCTTTTTGCCTCCTGTGACAACAGGAAGTGCCAGCAGTTTGAGTCCTGGCAGGGGCTGGGCCCCAGCTCCTGGGGCAACACATCCCAGATACAGTGGAACAGCATGACCGTGTATGCCTTCCCTTCCACACCCCAGGTCCACAGGGTGATCTGCAAGATAAAGGGATCTTGTCACCTCAGCATCATTCTGATAGCTCTGTGGTGGCCGCGAGACTGTGGTTCTCGGAGCTTCCCAGCCTCTCAGACAGACTCCCCATGCACCTTCCGATGGGCCCAGGCCATCTACTGGCGCAGTAGGGGGCAGGGTCATCCACCCCGCCCCACAGAAATAGCCTTTGCAGCGTGGTTCCTGAGCAGGTCACGCTGAAGCACCTGAGCCTATCACAGGCTAACCTAGAAACCATTCAGGGTGCTAGGCCAAAGCTACCAGGAGCCAGTACAAGAGTAAATGGACTAGGTTCTGTCACTGGGCGGACTCTAAAGAGATTGACCCCCTTACGTGCACGCTGGATGATGTGCTCTCCTTCTCTGCACACCTTGCTCACTCGGGCGTGCAGGTGGATACATGCCGCACCTATCTGGCAGCCATAGGAGCCTACAGAAATTTGGAGGAGGAAGTCTTCTCCTCTTCCAACCCAATAGTCAAGAGACATTTGGCGAGCCTCTCCAGCCTCTACCCGCTCATCAAAAAACCACATCCCATGTGGGACCTCAATGTAGTGCTGGGCGCCTTGGCGCACAAGCCCTTCGAGCCAATGGCGTTCACGGACATCAGGCTGGTCACCATTAAGTCGGCTTTGTTAGTGGGCCTCACCTCTGCTCGCAGAGTCAGTGGGATCCAGGTTATGGTGGCCTCAGAACCCTATACGACTTTTCACTTGGCTAAGGTGGTCCTGCGGACATCCCACCCCCCCCCCCCCGCGTTCCTACCGAAGGTACCCTCTGCTTTCCATCCAAATGAGGAAATAGTCTTACCTATGTTTTTTGAGGACCCTAAGGACGAGGCTCAGAGGGTCCTGCACTGTCTGGATGTCAGACGCGCTGTGAAATTCTATCTGGACAGGACCAAGCGCTTCCGCAAGTCAGACGCACTGTTTGTCACCTTGGGGGTCAAGGCCCAGGGATCAGGCATCCCAGGCTTCGGTAGCATGGTGGATGGTTTCGGCCATCAAAGAATCAGGTGAGCGCATGCTCCCAGGGCTGCGCGCCTCTAAATTTAAAGGGGAAGAAGGTTTTTTCTGGTGAAAAAGGTTCTGTCTGCCGTCCCTAGCGAGGGACGCCCATGCAGTTTGGAGGAAAGGGGACTATGGAATAAGAGTACGTTAGTCACTACAGTGAGTAACTATTCATTCTTTCTTCCCATTGGGAAGTTTATTATTGTTGTTAACCTCTTATGGGCTGTTTAGCCCTTTTCTCTCACTGTTTCCTCTGCAGCGGTCGAGCTCAGGGGAAAAAGGGTGGAACTGAGGTCTGGGACATAGTGACGTGGTATTATATGACGCCCAACATCACGTCCGGAGTCGACGATTGAGTGCCAAGCAAGACGGATCATCGATTGACGACCGAGTCGAGGTCCACTAACACCCCCTGTCGAAGAATTTTCCAAGCAGCACAGCTGGATGAGGATATCTATCAGATGAGGAATCTGCAGGAGAAGAATCAGTAAAAAGAACATTACGGTTAGTAATTTCTCCTTCTCTGCACCCAGGCAAGGACCCCATTCCACCTTTTCTGTTGGTTTAGTGCATGGCCACTGTGTGTTGTCAGTCAGGATCTGCACAGTCTCGCGTTTTACATAGGGGAGAAAAGCAACCAGCAGCCAGGTGCAGCTGTTCCTTAAATTCTGTGACATTACATGTGAGAATGCTGTGAATC
The DNA here is from genome assembly GCF_040938575.1 of Ambystoma mexicanum. Classification (NCBI taxonomy): domain Eukaryota; kingdom Metazoa; phylum Chordata; class Amphibia; order Caudata; family Ambystomatidae; genus Ambystoma; species Ambystoma mexicanum. Next base: position 931,812,938 of record NC_090939.1, read on the forward strand.
GGCTAGTGGTCCTTAAGAGAAGACAGTCGTGATAGGTGTATGAGGGTGTGTGTGTGACCCAGGCCACCGTGAACAGTCGGCACCGCCAGGTGTTTAGAGCGAAAATGTTGAAGATGCCACGAACGCAGCTGGCCTTGCCTGGGAAGACAGTTCTTATACTTTGGATTAATGGGGTTTTCAGGATAGCAATAACCATACAGGTTTTGAGGGTTTTTTGGAAGGAGAGGTAGTTTTCAGTGCGGCGGATGTGTTGTGGAAGAGTGTTCTAAATGGTGGGTGTTAGGCTAGAGAAAGCCGAGCCGCCAACTCTAGTGGAGTTGTGCACTGGGATAGCCAGTACCAGAGCTGAGCCTGATCTGAGGTTTCTTTTGATCCGGTAGTGGATGATTTTTTTCTGAATGAACTCTGGTCCCGAATGATGGAGAGCTTGGTGTGTGGTGCACATGCCTTTGAAGGTTGTTCTTAGGCTAACTGGGAGCCAGTGCAGGATTCTGAGTGCGTGGATGATGTGTTCTCTGGGCGGGAGGGTGAGGAGCAGTCTGGTGCCACTTTTTGGATATGTTGAAGTTTCCTCAGCTGGCATGCATGGACGTAGGTCGAAGTGCCAGGTTTCGAAAGTGCCAGGTTCTGAACACAGAGATAATGTGCTTCCAACGAGAAAGGTCTGAGTCCATGGTGCATCCGAGATTTATGACTTCAGTGGAGGGGCAGGCAGGGCTGCCAGGCAGGCGACCACGGTAGAGGTTGTGGGATCAGAGCAGTTTTGCCGCACATGAGGATCTCTGATGTGCCCGGAGTGAGGATAAGTGGTTGTTTGTCATCCAGTCATTAATCTCTAAGAGACAAGAGGTGAGGTCTGTGAGTGGCGAGGCTTGGATTTTGCAAATTTGAAATTGATCTGCATATCGTCTACATAGTTGTAGCAGGCAAAGTTGTGTGAGCGGGTGATGGCTTGTAGTGGGCTAAGGTAGAGGTTGAAAAGTGGTGAGCAGGAGGCTCCTTGCGACATCTCTTTTGTCACTGGGCGAGGGCAGGGGAAAAAGGGGAAGGAGAAAGATTTGGGAGCGGTTGGAGATGAGGTGATCCAATTTAGTGCAGAGTCCTTGATCCCTAGGGTGAGGAACCTGTTGCTCAGTATCATGTGGTCGATTGTGTCAAAGGCCGCTGACAGATCCAGGAGGATGAGTGCGGCACACCCTTCTGAGCCTGCGGTTCTTTTTCGGTCATCCCAGATGGAGACCAGAGAAGATTCTGTTCCACAGAGGGGTCGGAAACCGGATTGGGCAGGGTCGAGGAGATTATTGGCTTCTGTGAAGAGGTCAAGTTGCTTATATGCCGCGGTCAAATTGTTTCGCAATGAAGCGGGTGTTGGAGATTGGGCAATAGTTAGATGGGGTAGAGGGTCGAGGCTGGGTTTTTTGAGAAACTGTTTTGCATGAGGTTTTGAAGGCCTCTGGGAAAATGCCTGATGTGAGCGAGTTATTTTGCCAGCACAGGTGGATGAGAGGATCTTTTTTTAGAAGAGAGGGAAGGCAAGGGACTCCAGGCGATTCTGAGGGTCGGCTAAATTCTAGTAGGTTGCTGAAAGCAGTCGGAGAAAAGGGGGAGAAGGACGAGAAGGTATGTCGGGCAGGAGGGGAGGGTTTGGTGTAAGGGGTGTCCAGGTGTGGGTGGCGGATCAGAAATAGTTTTGAGGTTATGCTGTGGTGTCTTTCAAGCACCCATTTATGAAAGTGGTTTGAGAGCTCATCGCAGAGAACTTTTGAGTTCTGGGAGGGTAAGGTTAGACATCTAGAGAAATTGAATTCCCCTAGAATGTTGTGGAGTTCGCTGCATGGGTTTTTGGAGTTGGAGATTCTGTTTGCATAATGTTATTATTTTTTTTATTTTTTTTTTAGCTTTCTTGATTTCATACAAGTGTGCCCTGTTCAGTCTTTTATTAGTGGTGGCAGGTACTGTCCTCCAAGCTTGCACTAGGAAATGCTTGAGGGTTTTCAGTGCTTTGAGGGTAGGCGTGTACCACTTTTGGTTTGTGGTTGATCGTTGTGAGGATCAATGGGAAGGTGTGAGGAGGGTCATAACTTAACAGAGCCAATGGTCAAAGAGATCAAAGGCGGAGATCCTCCTTTGCGGGAGAGGTCGGGGAGAGTAAGAAGGAGGGAATCAGCCAGGTCTGGATTAATGATGATTTTAGTCCAAAGAGGGACTGTGGCCGGTGTAGATGAGGGATTGATTGGGGGGGGGGGTTGGAAGAGAGGGGGAAAGAAAATGAAGTGTGAAAGGGATAGCGCGGTGATACCAGTTTAGAGGACGAGGCATGACTGGGGAAACTTGGTCAGATATTCAAAATGGTGCATCATGGGTGTGTCTTGCGGGATGGGTTGGGTGTGAGATCATTTGTGACAGACCGAGAACTTCCAGATTGTCGGTGAGGGAGCGAGTCATGGGGTTGGTGGCAACATCAAACCATATGTTGAAATTAGTGCAGGATGCTTGATCAGTGTAGCGGAGAGCGAGTCACCGAGTGAATTGGTGAAATGATGTTCATAGCCTGGAGGTGTATATAGGAGAAGGACACTGCAGGTGGCTGAGACAGAACTTAGCTAGGAAGGATTCACATTTGGGTTCGCCAGGAAGACACTCTGTGGATATTACTGACATGTGAGGTTTGTGTAGGATGGCTTGGTCCCCCGCTCTGCTGAGCCTGTTGTGAACGAGGAGGGAGAAGCCATGCAGAAAGGCTTTGTGTGCAGTGGGGTGGAAATCATCAGAGAACCAGGTCTCAGTGATGAATAGAAAGTCTGTGTTTTCAGTTGAGATGAGGTCAAAAACATTGTGTTTATTTTTAGCTTTGGCTCTGGTGTTGATGAGTATGCATGATAGAAGATGGTTTTGCTGTGTGATAAGCATCCGGAGAGGGGGGAGGTTGTGCAGGCGGTCTGGTGGTCGGTTCAGGGATTAGGGGAGTAAAGGTCCGGTATGGTATTTTTGGGGGGATGAGAAAGATGCTAGGACAGGGTTGGGAGCAGCCGGCCAAGGTTGTAAAGAGTAGGATATGCGTACCGTTGGAGCTCTGAGATGGGGAGAGCAATGTGAGGCTGCTGGGTTGCGATCAATACGTTCTAAGTGGCTTTAGAGGTGCTTGAGGGGCATTGGGGTATGGAGGAAGGTTGGAATGTTTGCAGACAGGGTTGTGTTGGCCAGGGCTGCGCATGCTGCACTCAGGGAGGGGGAAGTGTGATTTAGGAGGCTGCAGTGGTGGGGAGCAGGGTGGTGGGTTGGGGGCCGCAGGGTCATGCAGCATTACCACAGTAGGGAATTTAAGGGGGTTCTGTGTAGGGGGTGTTTAATGGCGTGAGATGTACAGTGGGCTGTGGAGATGGGGTTATGCGTGTTTGCATGCCAGCAAGCTGCCTTATTTCTGTGCGGGAGAGGTAGTTGGATGAGGGTGGTTGGAAGAGGACTTGGATGATTGAGGAACAAAGTACGGGGTGCTTCAGGGGTATTGAAGGGGTTGTGGTGAGTGGCGTGCCAGACGACTGACCGAGTCGCGGTGGTGAAATGTCCGCTAATGAGCAGCGCCTGCAGAGGGATATGACCTTGGATGGCATGTTCGGTTGCAGACAGAGGGGAGTGTCATCACAAATGGAATTTTGGTAATGCATTTTGGCAACAGTAACAGACAATTCCTTGAGGAGCGAGCAGCGCCTACGTATGGGACTCGCTGTAGATGAGGTAACAATTCGATTTGAGGCCCAGCAGCAAATGCCTATATTGGTGGGCACGACAGTAAATGCAAAACAATTTGTTTTCAGGTACATGGGAAATGGGAGAAGAGCCCAAGTTGGGGACACAGCAGTAAGTGTAAACACCTAGACTTGGGAAACCTGGCAAAAGGGAAACCGGCTAAATTGGGTATACAACAGTATATTCTTAGCACCTAAATTTGGGGGTACCCGGGAAGAAAAACCGAAAATGTGGGTACAACAGTAAATGCAGTAACACAGAGATTTGGGAGACTTGGATAGAGGTAGAAATGCCTGAAATGGGGACACAACAGTAAATGCAGTATCAATCACCTAGATTTTTGGCATACCTGGATAGACCGAGAAACGCCTAAAATGGGGGCTTTCCTTCCATCTTTATGGAACCCCCAAACTTTTTGTTTTTATTTTGAATCTGACCTGTACTTTTCAGTGCAGTGAAGCCTTAAGCTTCACTGCACTGGCATTTGCTCATGTTATGGGGAAACAGACATGTCCTTTAGGATGCCAGTACTTTTGTCATTGTACAACGCAGCTTACACTGCAGTACAATGGGGTACATTTTTGTTTTGCCCTAGATTAACACTCAGATGATTTTTGTTTACTCTAGGTGTGCTAAAATTGTAAGCTGGTGGCAGCAGTGACTTTTTCCCACTTTTTGGTGATTTTCATTTTAGCATTACCGCGTTTGGCTACTAACTGTGGCTACTGTTAAAAAATAGCGGTGCCACAAGATTTTTCGCTTGTCTTTTTGTCATCTTGTTCTTTAGTCTTCTTCCTGGCCAGAGAGGCGAGGAAAATCCTTATAAGGACTTCCATTTCCTGGGAAAGCAGAAGCTTTTGGTGGTGTACTGGAGGGCTGTGTGTGTTTGTTGGCAGGATGTGGGCTGGAACGTTCTGGTTCCAATCCACAAACTGGTTTCATTGTGTCTGAGTGGTATGCATTAATGTTTCCGCCAGTGGTACTGATAAGACCACTGTTGGGGTGTGTGTGGGTTAGTCCTGCTATTGGCTAGTGAGGGTGGAAGCTCTTACCTGGCTTTTGGGATAGGAAGAGAATCCCTTCACCCATTCTTCGGAGATCCTGGAGAAACCTGAAGGAGCCAAGTATCCTTTCCAGCTGCGAGACCCGCGAAGAAATCGGAGACCTGGCTGAAGGAGGCCTGGCGACCAACTTCTGCTGCCGTCTTGGAGGAGCCCTGTCTTGCTTGTGATCTTTAGCAGTCCTGTGAAGGAGCTGTGACCCTGGAGTGGAGAGACCGTCCATTCCTGATGTTTACTCGGTGCCCTGGCAAAGAGAGCCTTCGGAGGTGCCCTACACCCGTCCTGTGGCTGACCAGCTTTGATTATGGGCTACTGTGCTGCCTGTGTCACTGTTCCGAGTTTTGGCCTGAAACTTGGGTGATCCTCAGCTGGCCCTACGAGGCTAACTTCTGCGAACCATCGGCGTCCTAGCATCGATGGGACCCGAGATAGGAGGAAAAGTTCAACCGCGGATGTTGAGTCCTTTTGCATCGCCGTGCTGTGGTGACCACCGGCCGAAATAAGTTACCTGACCCCCGAGTCAAATCCTGAGAGGGGTCCTGCATTGAGTTTTGCTGCATTCTTCAATCGAGAGTCCTTGCAACAGTGAAAGACACCAACCGGAGATCAGCTCGAATCTGCAACCTCTGCGAATCTAGGTCTGCAACTTTTTGAGGGAAAAACAACCTCAGACCCTCTTAATTTGTCCTGCCAAGTCTGAGGAAGAATCGGAGTACGGGGGGTAAGTTACAGAGCTTCTAACCTATCCCTATACTCCAGTTATAAGTCAATGGGCTTATAATAAACCTTAATTCTAACAATATTGGCTTCGCCATTGCTTGCCTGCGCAAGACTTCTGAACGTTGGGGCTACTTTTGGGCATTAGTCTAACTTGAACCCTAACCATAACAACCCTTCACTGGACCCCCAAAGACCCTACCTGCATTTTATATCTGCTTCATAACTTCTGTGGAACTTTTACCTGAACTATCGGACTATTTAGAGCTGGACAATTATAGTTAAGGATCATCTCTGTGGACCTATAAGTCCTATAAGTGCATAATGTAATCATATCTTTCCCTTGCAGGAGTTTGTGTTGAATAGTATAACCTTTTTACAAGTGACTGTATATATGTATCTATGTTTATTAGTCTTGTGTGATACCTCTACTTACTACTAGTCATTTTTCATAGTGTGTTTTATCCATCAATAAATAACTATGTAATCTGTGATTCCCATTGTGTGACCTCATTGTGGACCTTTTACAAGCTAACCACCTCTGAAGATCTTAGCCTAGACCGCCTGTCGCTGCTATCTGAACTGGTTTGGCTACTGCTCCCCAGAGTTGTCACTATCACAATATAGGATGGCCTTCTATCCATCTGTCCACCAGGCCAGAGTATAGAAAATCAGTCCTAAGAGAGGCACAAAAGTAAATGACACGGTACTTGAAGTTTGGTGTACAATAGTGATGGGACTACTACCTCTTAGCTGGTAAACATTCGTATTTGATCTTTCGTTGGAGAGAAGAGTGGTAGGGATTTCAGGAATACAGTGATTGCTATGCTACCCGCCCATACAACACTTACTTTGTCAGTCGCTGCTGGTTGACGGCGGCAGGCTTCACAGTCGAACACAGTCTGAAGCTGCTTCTTCATTAGCTGCCTTTTGCCTTGGGGCCCTTAATGGGAGGGGGGGTGAGTCTAAAATAGGACTGAGGCCCACTCAGAGTTGGTTGGAGACAGGGACAAATGCTGCAAACATGGAAGGAAATCCTCAGTGAGGCAAGGCACCAGAAAGCTCTACAGAAAGTGTGGAGAGCCTGCTAAAAAAACTTTAAAAGCCCACCAAATTGCAAGAAATAGGGTCGGAGACCCGAAATATGTACCTGGGCGAGCTAGGGGACCCAAATATGCTCAGCCCAGGTCTTGTGGACCTTCTTGGCTTGTAAAGAAAGGCCAAGGACCAATCGAAGTTGGTGGGAGGTGAGAATAAACACTGCAAACACGAAGGAAAGCCTTGGGGAGGCAAGGCACCAGAAAGCAGTGAAGAAAGTGTGGAGATCCTGCTAAAATATTTAAAAGCACACCAAATTGCAAGAAATAGGGTCGTTGACCCGAACACTTAACCGGGCGGGTTGGGGTACCAAAATATGCTCAACCCAGGTCTTGTGGACCTTCCTAGCTTGTAAAGGAAGTTCCAGGCCCAATCAGAGTTGGTGAGAGGCAAGGACAAATACTGCAAGCACGGAAGAAAAGCCTCTGGGAGGCATGGCACCAGAAAGCACTACAGACAGTGCAGAGAGCCTGCTAAAATGTTTAAAAGCACACCAACTTTATTGTATTTCTTTATTTCATTGGACATTTGTATGGTGCCTATACACAAGTGTTTCCAAATACCACAAGACAAAAGGGGGTTGGGTGGGCATAGGAAAAAAACAACAGTAACAGTCGTACTAGGCCTTGTGACTTACTTACTGTGCAAGTGCAGGGGAGGGTGGCAGTAGGGAGAAGGGATGGAATTGGGGGAGGGTGAGAGGAGGTGAAGTGCAGGAATGGCGGATGAGCGAGTGCTGAGAGGAGCCACAAGGGCAAGTATTTGGAGAAAAGTGGGAGAGGGAAAACAAGTGCAGTGGACAGGGTGGACCAGATTCAGACTAGTCCGGGAAGGGTGCCCGAAGGCAAGTGCTGGTAGCGATGCTGGGGGAGACAGAGCAAGGAGGGCCAGGCCCCTGTAAGACTCATAAGGGACCAGGCACCACTCTCAGCGGGGGATTAGCACGGGAGGGGAAGAGGGAAGGAGGAAGAGAAGAGGAAAGTCTTGAGAAGTTTCCAGAAGTTAAGAAGTTCCGGCTCAAGTCTGCAGGGGCAGGGAGGCCATTCCAAAGGGAGGCTCCTGCCGAGGAAAGGGATCTACCTCCCGCTCTCTATTTGGAGAAGCGTCTGACCTGGAGAGAGTTGGAGCTAGAGGGCCAAAGAACTCTAGCCGGGAGGTATTTAGGGAGAGAAAGCTGGATGTTGAGAGGCCCCAGGCCCCAGACAGCCTTGTGGATGATGTAAAGGGTCTTGGATTTAATCCTTGCGGTCACCGGGAGCCAGTGGAGAGATTTTAGTGCTGGGGAGATGCAGTCCCTAGGCTTGAGGCCAAGCATAAGTCTTGCAGCCCTATTCTGGATTAATTGAAGAGGGCGAAGGGAAGAAAGAGGCAGATTGAGGAAGAGGCTGTTGCACTAGTCCAACCTTGAGAGAACCAGATGAAGACATTGAGCTTCTGGGGGAAGGTGAGGAAAGGGAGACTGCCTCTGAGGGAGGTGAAGCTGAAAGCTGAACTTCTTGGCAAGGTCTGTGATGTGCGGGAAGAAGGAGAGAGAGGAATCAAAGATGACCCGAAGGTTTTTTTTGCCTCACAGGAAGGTAAGGAGAGAGGAAGTAGAGGAGGTAGATGGGAGCTTAAAGGAGAGCTTTGTGTCATCAGCATAGCACTGGAAGTGAGGAGAGAACGTGTGAAACCAAAATCTGGTACTGCAAACGAGATAAGAAAGACCAGCAGTCATGAGTATGTTTTTTGCAGAACATGTATACGTTGCAGGAAGCCATAACCTGTCTGATTTTGATCACTCTGGACTAGGGCCAGAGACCATGGTACCCAGAGTTGCCGGACATGTCCTTCTGCAGAGGACCATCCACCTCTGCCAAACTGTGGTTCGAATCTTGAATCCATACCTCAGTAGCATAAACCTTCAGGCTTGGCTGGGCCCGGAGGACCGCTCAAGGGCAACACGTTTGACTTGGTTTAGGCCTGGGCTTAGAGAGGCTCTTGTAGCCCTCTGGGAGGGGTGTGTCAAAAATCGTGACAGAGCTGGCAGTCAACCATGTATCGGTTATAGCGAGGACATCAGGGCCAAAGTCTTCAATGAGGTGGCAGGTGTCAGAGTATTGTTTAACGGTAGAGCGAGAGTTGAGGGTAACTAAGTGGAGCTGATTGCCACCTTTAAAGGTCTTCCGAGGAGTGATACAGGAATGTCGTACACCTGTCGGTGGTGGCGAAGGTGTCGGAGGAGTGGCAGAAGGAGGGGTGGCAGGTTAAGGGGGGGAGTTAATAAGACACGGAAGACGCCCATCAAGAAGGAAGGGGTTAGGCTGAGAGCCCTGGGCCCTGGCAGTGCCATTCTGGTAGACATTAATGATGCACCTAGAGGATGGGAACTGTGCCAAGAGTACTTCCCATCGGTTTCCACCACTAATGGGTGAAGAAAAGAAAGGGGAGAGGACTGAGACCATATCAGGAATCCAAAGGTCTGGAGTGGGAACAATAAAGAGGATGTCGGTGACAGTCTGCCTGGAATAAGCGTTGACATATGTGTCAGCGATGGGCAGGCCTGCATTGGCGACCAGGAGATCTTTCTTGAATGTTTTCCTTCCATACTTCGAAAGAGAGATAGGAAAGGTGATAGTGAGCAGTTAGAGTAGACCAGGGAGATGGAGAGCACCAGGGAGAGGGGGGAGAGCAGAGAGGAGAGAGATGGAAAGGGGGAGAAAGAGGGACGGAGAGACTGCACAATGCACAACAAACTCACCAGGCGGACTAGCATGTCGACGGGCGCAGACGAATCAGGTGCACTAGAAAGGACGTCCAGACCGGTGAAGAGTCCTGGGGCAGGCACAGGGTGAGCTCTTAATCTTGGAGGAGGCAGCAAACTGTAGTTTAGCCTGGCACCGTTCTGACGAAGGGGCACTCAACGTGCAATTCACCAGCCAGCTGATACACTGTCCAACTTGATGGCAACGTTCTGGACTTACCAATCAGGGGCATGGAAGGAGTAGTGGGCGGCTTTGCGTTGGGATGGTGCCACAACCGCGTAGCTGCCCCACTAGATGACGTGCGCTGCTATCTAGAGGTGCCGCAATTGCTGCCTGCAGGTCAGCCGCAGCGAGACCTGCAGAGATCTACAAAACAGAGGTACCATTGATCGAAGTTCCCAGGCTGATTCAGGATCTATGTCAATTAAAGGAGTGCTTAATGTGGGAGGCACCTGGCAGCAGACACATCCTCCGCTGAGCCTCAGAATGGCAGTGATACAGACTTCATTTGTAGGAGGGTGCAAGAGCAATGAGCGAGTTCTGCCGGGAAAGTACTTTAGGAGCTGTGCCTCCCCACTGACAATGTATATCATAGAACACCAAAATGCCATGAGAGCCGCTTATCCCTCTGCGCAATGGCTCCTGCATGGGTATGCCAGACAAGGATGATCACAAACTGTTCCTTCCAAACAGCAGCTGGGTCACTGGTGGTTTCACAGATTGAAATACAACTGCAGGCTCTGCCGCTGCATCCTTGATTGGCGCACTGCCGATCACAGTGATATTCCCCACCCAGAAGCGACGTGGGGCATTAGCTTCAGGGCAAACGCTATGTGCCTCAGGCACGTTTTCAACAAGTAACACACAATCCCTGGAGGGTCCTCGGATACCAGCATTCTGGGGATCACCTCCCATTAGCCAGCTTGTATGCCGTTCCAGGCTCCTTGCCCGGGCTAGCCTTCATACACAGTAGGAGCCGGCAGCAGAGGCAGTGTCCCAGGAGCAGCGGCTGCCCGCGCCACACATGCCTGCTTGCTGCTGCCCAGGGCTACCTTATTCTTGCTCACTGCCACGCGGGTTCCAGGACAGCGCTCCTGCTCCGCATCCCTGTGATCCCCTACTGATGAGCTGCTGATCTTTGCCTTCCGGTGCAGCGTCACAGCCCACGCTAGTGGTAGTCTGCTCTTCCCGTGCCACTTGGCACACAAGGAGTTTCGTCTCCCACCGATTGAGCTCACAGGTCTTCTGGGCCGAACCGACCCACAAGCCGTACAATCACTGCCAGTCCTGCCGCACACCCGGGATCACAGTCAGAGGTGAGTGCACCTGGTACTGTGCTTCTGCCTGCCCTGGCCAGTCTTATTCACCCTGGGTGCCCTTTCTCCCCGGGCCACCACTCCGTATCAGGTGCTGCTCAAGACTGCAAGCCACCACACAAGCTTGGAACTCCAAATTTTGTGAAGATGTGCCCCAAATGTTCTTACAGCATGAACTATATTGGTTAAAGCAGCGGCGGGTCAGCAAACATCAAGATTAGATCCAGATCATTTAGGGTGCTCAGGCGGTCACAGGCTTGTGGCCATCTTCCAGAACAGATGCCTCTCGGAATGCTACGATCTGGCTGGTAAGGATCTGCCCGAGGGTCTCAAAGCACATTCCTCCACTGGACTGGCTGCCACCCCGGCTCTGCAATGCGGAGACATTTGCCAGGTAGCTAGTTGGGCTTCTTTACATGCGTTTGCTGAACATTACTGCTTGGATTCTCAGTCTGATCAGGATGCTTGCTTTGGCAGAGCTGTACTTTAGATGTTATGGTTAGTTGATGTCCTTGCTCTCCTAGTTCCTCCAGATCTTTGTACTGCTATGGGAGTCTATCAAAGATGAGGAATTGGTAAGAGGAAGGAATCCATTAGAAGAACAAATTACTTAACCTCTTGGTAATGTTCTTTCTGATGGGTGTCCCTCCCACAGATTCCATATCACCTTCCTTTACCTACCCCACTCTGCGGATAGCTAGTACACCTTGCCTCTGGGACCCTTCAGCATCAGAGTGCTAGGGGAAAAGGGTGGAACTGAGGTCACAGGGTGCAGAACCTCAATGTATACTGTCCACTACGTCATCTCTGGCCGCCTAGAGGCACTGGGCAAAAAAGAAAGAGCCTTTGCTAAGTACAGCTAGGTATCCTTAGTGTCCTTGGGTGTACAGGCATCTGAATACAGGCACACAACAGTCTTGAAGTCCCAGCCCCTCATGTTTTTGGAAATGAAGATGAAGGCAGGGTAAGACTTTGCTTCCTCTAACTGTTGCTTCACTCAGATCAGAAGAAATCCAGGAGAGTCAAGGGAAAATGACTGCATTCACTCCTTGTGTATTGACCTGTATCTTGGTAGGTATCATAAATCTGATGTTTTCCAACTAAGGTTTTCGAGTAACAACTACAAAATAAAATGAGACAACAGATCAAGTTGTCCATGAAGTCACTGAAACAGCAAAGTGGACATCTATTCACCTACAATTATACGTTGTGTATGATATTCCTTTTTTTCTACAGTCCTTGAACACATTGCTGGACACATTCTGTTAAAGGGCCAGTTACAGCTACTTCTTTTTATGAGATGAACTGCTAATATGAACGTGCATAGATCAGGCTGCGTCGAAAGAGCTGCACTTTCGAAGTATTATGTTATGTTGATTTATACAGCGCACTGCTACCACCCGGTGGCAGTCTCCAGGCGCTCACAAGGCACTGGAAGAGGAGCGGGCGTGGTGTGTTAGTGAGGATAAGATTAAATGATTGATTCAGATCCAGGAGAAACTGGCGTCCATGTGCGTTGTCTTGCATGTGGGAGTTGGATGCGATGCCCGGGTTTCTGTAACGGTAGGGGTAGGACTCTGTGCCTTGGATGTGTGCTAGTGTTTTATATTGGGTGTAGGTCGAATGCGGTTAGGGTGGAAGTATGGTTGTGTGCACAGGCTAGTTGTATCCGTAAAGGGGTCCAATGTCGTGGATTAGCAAAATCTGTATTCTGTACATATGTCCCATCAGCATTGAAGCAGTTTCTACCGCTGACAGTGCACTATTATACAATGAATTGCTGTACACTGCCTTGATATACTAGCAATACCCATATGTGTATGTTGTTGCTGTTTTTAGTATGCTGTTGCTGTTTTTAGTACAGAGATATTAGTTTCACCTCGTAAAGTTAGTGACTGTGGTCCCATTATGCACCTTTCCGCTTGTATGGACTGTGCTCATGGTTTGCACTGAAGAGATTTAAATAAAATAATTGTAGTTTCAGTCTTGCATTATATGTATATGTGAACAATGCAGCCTTTGAATTTAAGGATCTCCCCGTTTAGGACACTACAGCATCATATATTCTCTATAACCTGCATGTTTTATATGTATGGTGGTAATAGGTTGTGTAAATTCTTTCTTTTAGCCATCTTCTCATCACTGCAAAACACATGTACTGCTTGAGGGAGATTCCTTCGCGGAAAGGCTTGGCTTATATACAATCTCGTCAGGCACTGAACTCTGTTGTTAAGATCACATCAAAGAAGAAACACCCGGAACTTATCACCTTCAAATATGGAAATAGCAGTTCTTCTGGAATTGAAGTATTAGCCGTTGAAAGGTATGCCTTTCTTCCACCATGTTTACCAAAGAACTACATTTTTGAATCTTCATGTCAATTTTGATAGTAAACCTGTTGCAATTTTTAAGACAAGAATAAACATGCACACATTAATTCTTACCACAGCTTCCTCTTAATGTGACACTTTAGTCACGCTTTAGTCACATTTGTTATTCGTGTATACTGAGAAGCACGTGGACATTGCTGAATATACCAGATCATGCCACATTCCTTGCACATTTTAGTGTTCAGAGGAACTCTTTTATCTTACTCTATCATTGTATTTCCCTCTCCATCAAAGTGATCTGCCACCTCGCAGTTCAACCTAAAAGCATCTCCCATCTGAGTACGTTTATGCAGTAGACATTGCCGGACTATTCCATTCGATGTGCACAAAAGGCAGCTGTCTGTTGTGAGGGGATGAAATATGTTATGATTGAGTCCTATTCTACTGTGGTGGAAACATGCCTGGCATCTGCTGGGCAGAATATTTCTAAGCAGTGTAACTGGTGATTCTATTTTATGCTATCACTCCTTAGAAGCTGGAAACTGTGAAAAGGGGCATGTCTGCTTATTTCCCCATGCTAATCCAAGCTGGAAGATTGAAAGGAGTCACTGAATCAGTGTCTTATCTGCTTTGCATGAGAGAGAATACATGAAATGGGGGAATCGGAGAGAGGTTGTGGAAAGTTGCTTGGTCACTTAGTGAACTGCTGGTGGGCAAGACCTCGTATAATTCATAAGGTTCTGGTAAAGATACAATTGCATTGATTAGGGAAATGGCATAGTTATTTAGAGGGTTATATTGCCTTGGTCATTAAATGTGTGAGGTCTACTTCCTTCAAATTTACTCGAGATATAGGCTCACTGGCTTGCACAGGGCAAAATGCCTTGAAAGGCTCTGAGTGCATTTAAGGGTAAGCTTTTGGCTTCACCCATTTGGCCTATGCCATCAAAGTATGTCATCTCAGTTGAAATTCCTAGTAGCAATATCCAGACTTAAGTAGTGGCTTTATTGTCATTGATTTTGTCCGGAACGGCTTAGTAAATCTGCAGGTAGAATGATGCGAGAGATGTAACCCTGCCAGTAAAAAGGCTGGCTCTTCTCACCAGTCCAGATAAAAAAAAGTTATTGTTTAAAGGCTGAAGCTGCCGTGGATTTTATGCATAATTTATTCCTCAAGAAAACAATTATGCAGTGCTCTCAGCAGATGTTATTTTTGTTAAAAAAAACATTTAGATGTATATTTCCACCCAGGTAACTAACTAGTAATTACAGGACAACACATCTGTTAATGTTTTTAAGCAGTTGCAGTGCTGGGTGCATGGAATGAGGTGAGAATTTGCAAGGGGAAGAATCACAAGTTTGGCCTAAGGGTCCTACAACTCTCTTTAGAGACCCAACATACAATTATTATAATACAAAAGAGAGTATTATGTATTGACAAAGTGCTAGAGAACTAGTCACTATATCACCCTGTAAAGGGAACTAACTGTCCCTAATGTGTGCCTACCTGTCTCTAGATAGCGGTGCTGTGTTGCCTATCTAGGGAAAGGTAACTAGTTCTCTAGCACTTTGTCAATACATAATACTCTTTCTATTGCAATAAAAAGTTACTCCCTACTCTCTAGTTTCAACGACTCCAAATCCCATGTCGGGAAGTGTTTTCAGGAATGGCACAAAATATCTACAAACAAAAATCGCAATTCTCAATGAGTCATCACTGAAACGGGTGACTGAAATGACTCATTTTTTAAAAAAAAAATGAAAAAATGATATACACTTAAATACTTGTACTCCGGTAAATCACAGCCTCTTCAACCCTTGGGTGAGATTGAGAATTGTGATTTTTGTTTGTAGAAATTTTGGTTTTGGAGATGTTGAAACTAGAGACAAGCGGTTAACTTTTTAGTTCCTCTTCCAGAGTTCATAATTGATGACAAAATAGATGGATCAATACAGTTGTCTCATCTAGTATTTTTGGATTGTGGACTACCCCAGTGAACCCTGTTTTTATGTGCATTTGTTTTTTCATATATGCTTTTTTTTTTTTTGATAAGATCTTTTTATTAGATTTTCATCAAGATACAACTCCATCACATAGGTTCCAATGAATTACACTAACAAAAGTTGACACAATAATGATATCATAACAATAACACTATTAATATATATCTAAAAACCCAGTATACCCTCACCTAAATGTACCAATACACCATCATCCTATGCGAATAACAGAAGAAAGCAATTATAAAATCTCACACCTACACACAGAATACATCACATAAGACAACGGAAAAAGGGGAAGAAATAAAAATATAAAAAGGGGGGATGTCCTCTCACTTCATTCTCCTCCCACCTTCCCACCACCACTCTACTTCATCCCTCATATAAGGTGTTAAATGATCCCCATAACGAGAGATAATCTCCCTCTCTAACTTTAACTTTAAATGAAATCTTTTCATATTTAGATAGGATCTGTAATTCCACCAACCAATCCCCAACAGCAGGTTTCTTTCTAGTCTTCCAGACCCTAAGGATTAACTTAATCGCCACCATCATAGCTTTATCTATCCATATATATTTCCTAGTGTTTACACACCTCCCTTTATGTTGAAGCAAGATCACATTTGCTGCCGATCTCTGAATGACTGTGCCACAAATCATATGCATTACTTCTCTCCAGAAGTCCTGTACTTTCGGGCAATCCCAAAGTAAATGTAATAGGGTACCTCTATCCCTTCCACAACTCCAGCATATCTCATCCGTCTTCAACTTCAATTTAAAAATCCTAACTGGTGTCCAATAAGCCCTACCAACTACCTTCTGCCTAATTAGACATAAACTCATATCCATACCTAAATTCGTACCTACTCTAAGAACATCTCTCCAATCTTCTTCCGAAATGACCACATTAACATCATCCGACCATGTATCCTTTAGCTTACTCCATGCATCCATATAACCTACCTACATAGGCATGAAACGCATATAGCTACGTACATTGTATTCCTGCCCAATCAACCGCTTACAAATCTCTGGTTTCTTTCCCAGTGAGTTATCAGCCATACTCTTCATTTGATTAATTAACAAAATCAAATCCAGATATCTTCTCCCCAAGTTATACTTAACCTGCAGTTCCTCAAATTGTAGCAGTCTACATCCATCTAGTAAATCACTTAGATTGAATATACCTTTTCTAATCCAACTTTGCCAATGCAAACACTTATTATTGAGTTGTAGTGTCTCATTGTGCTATATAGATGCATCACAACTGAAACCAAAACATTGACCATTTTCCCTGAACCATGACCACAGAGCCTGTCTAGTCGCAACAATCGATTGTAATTTCAACCTCTTATTTGACAGCTTTCCCATAGTATAGAGATTATCTAAGTGATAAGGAGCACATTTCTCCCTTTCCATGCGTAACCAAATCGTCCCTTTAGCTTTCCCTTGCTCAAAATAATGCGAACTCTTCTTGAGTAAAAAGGCCTTATAGTGTTTTACCAAATCCGGGTAACCAAACCCACCCCCCTTAACATCTTGCAATTCCCCACAAAAAGGATTGAAACAGTTTGTCAATCTTCAGTAATTGTTTCTTGAAAACCAATAAAGGTACTGACTGTATAATGTATAATACCTTAGGTAACAGAACCATTTTAATTGCATTAATTTTTGTCCATAAATTCAAGTTCAATCTTTCCCATCTTTTAATAGACATCACAATTTTGTCAATTACCGTATCCATGTTATATTGAACAATTTTATTCAGATCACCAATTATATGTATACTTAAATATTTAACACCCCCAGGAGACCGTTTACATTTCCAGGATTTCAAAATACTACTATCATACATCCTGGACAAAGGAAACATTTCAGTTTTGTCCCAATTTACTTTTTTCACTTCTAGTTTTGAAAGAAGAATCATCATATCATCTGCATAAAACAAAACCTTAAGTTCTGTATTCCCAACACAAAGTCCCTTAATCTCCTTGCATTGTCTGATGTATGTTGCTAACGGTTCCAATGCCATCTTATCAAAAATGGCGACAAGGGGCACCGTTGCCCCGTGCCTTTAGACAGAGGAAAGGATTCAGAAATCAATCCATTAACAAATAATTTTGCCTTAACATCATAATGAATACAATCAATCATTCGCATGAACACTGGACCAAACCCCATTTTCAACAGTGTAAATTCCAGGAACTTCCAATTAACTCTATCAAAGGCTTTTTAAGCGTCAAAGAAGCCTATGATCCCACTCGATTGTTTTCCATAATGTACACCCATAACATTTAGCACAGTCCTGATATTATCATAGCCAAATCTATCTGGAGTAAAACCTGCCTGTGATTCATCGATGCAATCTCCCATACAGTTCATCAGCCGATTCGGCCATATTTTGGTAAAAGGTTTTAGATCCACATTCAACAAAGAGATTGGTCTATAGTTCCCGCATTTTTTTATGATCTTTGTCTGGCTTTGGAATCGCAATAATCAATACATCTTTCATCGATTCACACAATACCCCTGACGATAAAAAATCATTAAAGACCGTACACAAAATTGGTGACAACTGAGTCACAAACATTTTATAAAATTCTGAAACCAGACCATCCGGTCCCAGTGACTTTCCATCCTTCAACTGTAATATTGCATTATAAACTTCAACATCAATCATAGATTCAAGTTTAACTTTCTTTTCAGTAGTTAACTTTGAAATATTAATTTTATCAAAGAAGTTACCCTGGTCTTCTTCACTAGGAGGGAGTTCCTCCCTAGATAACCGCAAACAGAAATCACGAAAATACTCAGATTTCTACATTCCTATGCAAAGTGTCCCCTTCATCAGTTTGTATGGAAGTAACACATGTGTCAGTCATCATCCCCTTAAGCTTATTGACCACCAAACTTATCATCCTTATCGCCAAATTCCCAAAACCTTTGCTTGGTATAAAACAACCCTTTTCCTGCCAGTGTTTGTACATGATTCTTCATCTCACCTTCTAGCTTCTTCAAATTGATCCTATTCGATTCTATATTTACAATCGCAAGTCTTCTGCAGTTCCTTAACCTCCTCTTCCATTTTTTTTTATCTCCAGATTTTTCCTCTTAGCATACGTTGATCTACTTATCAATTCCCCTCTCAACACTGCTTTAAAACAGCCCTAAACAATTTTAATATCTACTGAACCCTCATTCACCTCAAAATATTTCTTAATAAAGTCTTATAATCCTGCAATTACCAATGGATCTTTGAATATACCTGCCTGCATCCTTCACCTTTTGGATTTCTCCCTCATGCCCCTCGTATTAAACTGCATGTCAAGTAGTGCATGATCTGAAATACCTCTCTCTTTAATACTGAAGCTCATTGTCTGACTAACCAGTCTATTACTAATAAGCTAATAATCAATCCTGAAGTATGAATTGTGAACTGGAGAATAGAATGAATATTCTTCTTCTCCATGATGAAGTTCCCACCATACATCACCTAGTCCATATTTGAATGCAAAAGCACAAAACTCTTCACTAACTTTTTCATTATTATACCTACAATCTCATCTCCGGTCTAGCTTGCTATCCATTACCAGATTAAAATCGCCTCCCAAAATGACATCCTCTCCTTCCATTTTATCCAGCTGATTTCTCAACAAAGCAAAACACAGTACATTTGGAGAGCACGGAGCATATACAGTCCCAGCCGTCACTTCCCTGCCATCATAAAGTAAATCAAGTAACAGAATACGACCTTCCTCATCCTTTATTGTTTTCTCTATTTTAATCGGCAATCCTTTCCTGAACAAGATGCTCACCCACCCTTGACCTGGAATCATAATAGTTTGAAACTACCTGTGAATATCTGGGGCTAGTCAAATAGCATCCAGTCTGTTCATTTAAGTGGGTCTCTTGCAAGAAAATTATATCCCCTTTACTTCTCTAAATCTTTGCCATAACCTTTCGTCGTTTAATAGCACAGCTAACACCTTTCACATTCCATGAAATAAAAGTTAACAGAGTCATACCACAATGCTCTATACTACTCGCATTTAATATATCCTAAACAAATATGCCACTTTTGATTTATAAAGTTAACTCCCACTGCACTATAGAAAGTGAGAGGAAGGCAAAAAAGAAATAAAATAAGAATGAAAAAACACAACACAATACAAACAAATAGACTAACACTTAGAAACCAATAATAATTTACATCATGCAAAGTCTGGTAGCCATCAGACCATAAATGAGCTAATATATATACAACTAACACTTTATCTCGAACCATACTCACCAGTAATCCCATGCCCTACTAAACATAATCATCAATATTTTTCCCAATTTATTATCACAATATCCAAATGCCCCATTTCTCAATCACCGTCAATCCCTTTAATATAGCCAAAACAATATATTGTCCCAATCAAGTAACAACTATCTGAACCCAATGAAGCCCTTAGAGCTATTCCCCATCTAAATAAATATATATACATAAGAATCCATTAATTACATCTTAATTCAAAATCCACAGTTTCCCAACTCTTCCACATATCATGTTTCTATAGCATGACCATATTCCCCCCAACCAATTTAGATATAACACCACCAACTATATTTAATAAGCTCCCCCAGTCTGTTATTCATATCATATCACTTGCAGTAACCTTTACATGCCATAATAATAAGAGAAAAAATAAACAAAGACATTTATTTTTTTGAAACACAATATTATCTAAATATATCAAGGAAATATATTCTCTCCCCCGAGAAAACATTCACTGAAGAACAATGACATCCGATATGCACCATACTTGCCTGCATTACATAATGTGCTTCCAAGTTCCTCTGCATTAGTTAATACTTGCAAAATCAGTCACCACATTGGCATTTGGCACCACCATAGGGGATGTGATCCCTACAAAGTTAGACAGTCAAATGGCAGGTGAAGAAGTGACATGCAGCATCCCAGAGGTACACAAGCTTTGCTCACTTAGTAAAGGCACTATTCATAATCCAGCAGTGTATTGAGCCCATATCTGATTGCTGAGCGCATGAGCAGGGAGGTCACAAGTACAAGATAGGCCGCTGCACCTCAGGAAGCCTAACGTGCACCAGTACTGCATCATTAATGTATGACTCAGCCAAACGTGTGTCAATGTCTGCCAGCTGCATTTCCATTACCAGACACTGCCCACCAGTCCATGTTACGGCTGGCACGAAAATCGCCACATTTGTCCATGATAGCGAAATAATATAACCACGTGTTTATCGTCTCGCTCTGCCATATACACCTAGATGATTATGATGATCAACACGTAGTTAATGAAGTGTAAAATGTAGTAGATAGAAGTAACTTCGGTATGTCATGTAAGCGCATATGTACATGCCTGAAATGGACCGCTGGTTTACTGAGGCTTAAGTCAACTGTTAATTCGAGATCACCACCTACTTCATATACCCTAGTATCAACTGTGTAGGGAACTGGACATGGGCGAGATCAGAAACTTCAGAGACATTGGCTAATTCTTTCAAATTCAAGCAGCGCTTTGTTCCAGCTGCCCCTTGGTTTTTCCAGATTTGCAATAAGAAATAGAGCAGGCAGAAGTTACAGCCTCAGCTCCAGTGTTCAATGGAGGCACATCAAATGCTCTAAAAATTGCAAAATCCTCATGTAACATCTGGCGTTTAGTTTTAGACTTCTGCAGTGGGTAGGAGGAGAGAGGCATACGCCTGTAATAACGATCTGGCTGTAACACATTTCCTTTCATCACTAAACATTGTGAATGAGATTTACAATCGGACTATCATGAGTATCCAACAGTAAGTGGAGGCCAGGGGGGCCAAAGTCGCAACAACGTAAAAAGGGGGTTAGATCAAAAAAAGTACCCCGCATGCTGATGCATATAATCAATAACCGCGGCAGAACAGCATGACCAAAACGTCTCATTCCGTAATGCGCTGCGCCTTATTACACTTACGCCATCTTCCAGCTCATGCCACGATCCAATTCACATACGGGCACACGTCTCCGTTCACTGTCACTCGCCATTTCTCACTCCCAAAGTCTCTTCATACGGCCGTACGTCACAAAACGTGTTCTCAGCAGGCAACGTTAGGAAAGATGCATGAAGGTGCTTTTCTTTGTTCTAATGCCGGAGCTTACCCGTAAGTCAATATTGTTAATTTCCAACAAGAATCGCAACATTCCCAGCTGTTTGAACAAACGGTATTTCTGCGGCAGCCATCTTAAGACCAAGAATTAAGGTAAACATTAAATTAAAAAATAATAGTATAAAGGTGGGAAAGTTCAAAAATAAATGAAGGGAAGTGCCTGCATCCACGAGGCATACATTTAATGCAATTCAGACCTCCCTTTCTTTTTCTTTGACTTACTTGCAATTTCCACATCAGAAGACATGCCCTCCATAGGGTCTGAATCCAGATCTGATAAAAAAAAGCTTCTGCAGATTTATTGTCAGTGAAGGAGTGCAGACAGCCATCAATCACAACTATGAAGATGGCAGGGTAGATCATATAATATTTTAAATACTTCTCTTGAGCTTTTATCTTGGCTTTATCAAATTCCCATCTCCTCTCCAATATATCTCTACTAAGGTCCACAAATATTATCTTATTGCCTCCCCATGCAAGACCCTTCAGTTCACAAGCCTTTTTCAAAATAAGCTCCTTTACTGGGAATCTTAAAAATTTTACAATAAGACGCCTTGGTTTCTCTCCCAGGGGGGAGGGTTTAGGTCCAATAGACCGATGTGCTCTCTCTGTCATGAATCGCAGGGTGCGCCCCTTTTGGGCTTCATGGTCCCTGCCACAACGGGCTTGTACACATTAATACTTCCAAATGGCCGTCCAGCGTATTCTCTTCTCGCTCCATGCTCTGGACGTAGCCCTTCTCTATTTCTAGACCATGCCTTCCACGGCTCCGCGCGTCTCAATGCTATTGCGAAGTAGCGACCAGACGTGTGCTCCGTTCTCCTTTTCCACTCCCGCTTTCCCTTCCTGGTCCTCCCCCTTCATTTTACCTCCTGGATTTGAGTTCTAGCGAACTTGCATTGCCTCCTGGATTCCTGGTTTCAGCCTCCTGGAAAAAAGAACGCATTCTGGATTCGGCAGAGACACGGGCCGCCTTCTTCAAAACCCGCTCCATCCGTAAGAAGGCATCAATCAAGGACGCCGGTAAAGAATGGACTCAGGTGAGAAGGAGGGAACTCCTTGACACTCTCTAACTCCAAGGCAACTGTTGAGTCTAAATTAAATAACTTTGACAATGTTCTTTGTAGAAAGTCAATTGCATTACCTCTCTCTGCATTCTCTGGAGACCCAGCAAATCGAAGGTTATTTCTCCAGGTGGTCAAATGTCTCAGTTGAATCCACCCTCTTTACCACCTCTTCACATTTTTCTTCTGATTTAAAGAGAGCTGCCTTAATTTCTCCAATATCTAATGTCCTTTTCCTCAGCAATTCCAGAAGTTTATCTTCTCTACTTTCCCCTTTGTTTTCTTGTTCAGCTCCTTTTTGTCTTTTGGCGGGTTGAGCTGCCTCTGGGGTATTTGGCACAGACATATTAATAACACAGGGAATCAGCATAGGCCACAGGAGCACAGCTGTTATGCTGCCATCCCTGGAACCGACAGTTCTAGAAACTCATATATGCTTTTCGAATGTGTTACTTTGCGATTGATGGTCCGTTTCCTGTGCACTTAGCACTTTGTCTGTTTTTATT
This sequence comes from Ambystoma mexicanum, assembly GCF_040938575.1. Classification (NCBI taxonomy): domain Eukaryota; kingdom Metazoa; phylum Chordata; class Amphibia; order Caudata; family Ambystomatidae; genus Ambystoma; species Ambystoma mexicanum. Next base: position 931,835,690 of record NC_090939.1, read on the forward strand.
ATGCTATTGGTGCTTTGATGTATAATTTTGGTTATTGAAATGTGTATGTCTCATGTGTTAGATTTGGTAAAATTGTAACCGGTTTGTGGAACATGTGACTGAAAATGTTTGAACTGATTTTATGCAGCCTTTCGTAATTAATATAATAATAAATTGTAATTGAATTATTTGCCCTTGTGATTAAGGTTTTGGGGCTAACCTACCATGTCGTTCGGATTTAAAGTAAAACAGTTCATTGATGTAGTCCTTGAAGCTCAAGTTGGGAACACCTTTCTCCTACAGGGTTTTGTGACCGTGTCTGTTCCATCTAAACAGTTACCTCAAGGCTTCAAAGTTCCTTTTTCTTTTGGGGTTTCATTGTCTCGTGGCTTTGTGCCTTTGGCATATTTCTGGTTCCGAAGTCAATGCCTCAGATTTAGTTCATACATAGTGTAAAGTCAGAGAAGCTCTTAAAGACTGAATTGCACGGTCAGTTTGCCTCAGTCTGCATTGAATTACTCCTCGTACAGCTGATTTATCAACCATCTTCAAAGATTACATTGATACTCTTAGCAGAACCCCCACTCATGGAAATCCACCTTCTGGTGTTGATGGAATATGCAATGATGCTCTCTTTACATGCCAGATGAGCTACCAATCTGTATAGAACAAGGCCTCCCTGGACAGAGAGAAATTCACACTACCCCCTCTTATGTCCTCCGAGATATACAAACATTTTTCCAAGGTGAGCAGACAAAGCTAATGAGGGGTGAGCTTAATAGCCATCAGTCACAAAAGGTTGATGTAAGACCTTTCTCTTAATTTACCTAAAAATGTTGGACAGGAGAATTCTTCAACCAAAGAGACTCAGAAGCCCAATATGGCAAAGGTTTCTTACCTGTAACTCCTGTTCTCCAGCATTGGTATCTTTTCTATTCCCCGGTGTCAGGCTGTGAATCCTCGGTTACGTTTAGATTTCCCTGGCTAAAAGCAAGAAAAACCTTTAATTTGTAGCCTATCAACCTTGTTATGGGTGGTATTGGTCCCAACCAATGGGACATTGGTTGCATGTTACTAGTTGTGATCTTCCTAGTCTCAGTCTTCCTCTTCCTTGTCTCAGTAGTTGGGCTGGAAAAGAGGGGAGTTATGGGAGTTGTAATATCCCATAAAGGTATAGGTACCATGTCTCACCTTCCGGTGTCTCCTCCCCACTCCCAGAGGACCCCCTACCCAGGTGATCCTCCCTCGCTTGTCCACCCGCAGGGTCGGGATCCAATAGCGTTGGCCCTTCCCTGGCCACCTGAATAAGGGATCCCCGGGGATTGAGTTGTGAAACACCTTCAGGTTTTTTCGCAAAGGGGAAAGATAAAAATAGCACCATCATAAACACGCGTAGTGGGAAATCCCTCGGGTGGGCTGGACCTGGGAAACCTCAATCTGAAACACGTGGCCAACATGACAGGGATCTGCAAAGGGGGGGTGGGGCTTAAGCTACTCATCACGTAAAAAAACAACATAACTAGAACAAGGTGATGTAATTACAGGGCGGTCAGCCAAACTAGCTGCCCTACACGGCAGCAGGGAGGGTGGCTCTGTACCAGTGGCCGGTCACATGACCGCTGATCCCCATTGGGCAGGTGGCTGTGGGAAAGGAACGCTGGACGGGGTGGCGTTCCTAGGAGAACCAATCAGACAGTACATTCATGAGCTCTGACGATGTGGCCAGCCTCCAAATTATCCATCAGAGAGTTTGCAAAGGTCCTTATTCAAAGGGTATTGTGTGAATGTCCCCTTTCCCACCAGCGGCAGGGTATTTTGTGTTCCGTTCTCAATGCTGCTGACCACTGGCAGTGTATTAAAGTTACAGCGGTCAGCACAAAATTACTTCAGTAATAACAAGTTGTTCCGGGGTGGGGTGTGAATAAATGTGGTACCACATGGCAAGTCTTTGTAATGGGAAACTGTTAAATTGTTTGCTTTAGTTATGCTTCACTAATCAATGGGAACTTCGAGGAGGTGATGTCCATGAACCATGACATCCCTGCGAAAAATAGAAAAAGCGAATTCTCTAACTTGTAACCGTGTCGATGGATTTCAGACCATTGTATTTCTTGGTATAAAACTACTGTTCGTATTCCATTCTGATGTCAGCCTTTCGATCAGAGGCTGTCCACTGTTCTGTTTGATTTGTGCTCACCAAGCTGTAATAAACAGTGTTGCTCCTTGCCCGGTGTTTGCTCTACTTTATGAGTACATACTTTTTGAGTACATGCTTTTTATTATGCTCTAATTGGTGGACTCCTGACTGCAGCCTTATGTATTTGTTCTAGGTGTCTAATTTCCTGCTTCAGATTTTCTTCCTCCATAGCCTTAAGTTCGTATACCTTGCTGATTTTTCTATGAGTGTGCTCCGTTTGTGGCTTTGAATGCATCCCATGACACCAATGGAGAAGTATCTTCTCTATCATTTTCTAGAAAAACATTCCAGATTTCTTCTTCGAATTCCTTCAATAAATAGCTGCAACGGTTGCGGGTGGATTTTTCATATCCGCAACCTTGTTTCCTCTTCTGCTCATCCCAGAGTACAGAAAACGGGAGTATGGTCAGATAGTCTGATAGACCCTATTCTGAGCTTCAACTCTGCGGCATTCCATCTCCCATAGCTATGTGAGTAGTATGTATAGTCTTTTACCCGTGGGTGCTCTTTTCTTTGCACATCCCTCAACCCCATCTCTTCGATTGCCTACCTGACATCCCCTGCCATTTGGAACTGGCCGTATCGGACCTCGACCAAAGCTTACTACTGTTAAACATTATATAGTTGGATCTCCGATCAGTACTGTAGATCCTTCTGCTACAGATTGGGGGCGGGTAGGTAAAAGTGATATTGGATATTCATTTTGCCCCCCTTTGGGGCCAAATGTTTTTGCCAGTGTGAGCTACATGCCCTGTGAAGTACCTTTCAATATTCGGTATCTGCCCTCCTTAGCAAACCTTCATCTTCAAAAGTGTAAGAGAAGTCTATCCTTGGAAGAACTGTCAACCCTCTCCTCTTCCCCCTCCCTGGGGCAAAGAATTGTGTAGGGAAATACTTAGAACAAAGTCTGTGTGTATCTGACATTGCTCATAAGTGGCCCAAAACTAGTGAGAGCCTAGAATGGAAGTCCACTCCATTGGAGAAGTCCAAAGATAGAACTTTGCCTCACCCTCTGCTCTCCCCAATGACACAATCTGATAAATCCTTCATGTATAAAGGAGAGGGCAAGGCTGGATTGTTCTGGCGAGTCACTCCCGCTTCCAATGGTCCCCCTCTACCATCACGCTTGGGCTCCAAGCTGTACTGATTCTGGAATCCTACATACATAGATCAAAAGATATCTATGCAGCAATTGGTTCAGATGGTCCTCTCTTTTACACATCCTCTTGTTTAACAACAAAGACATTCCTTATTTTCTCCTAGCACTTCTATGGCATATATTAGAGTTCCTAGTGTTCCCCAAGAGTTCTCCTCTGCGTTGTGATGGCTGTTTAATGCACACTGCTTATGTCTCCTCATCTCCTTCCCTTAATTAATTTTGTTCATCTTTTCCTGGCTTTTAAGGATTTCATTTTTTTCTTTGATCTGCCCTTGTTTTCTTCCATGCAGTGGGAGGGCCCCGTAGTATAAAACACCATCCCCTATATGGGCATTCCTAGATTTCAGGCAGCTTCCTCAACTTTTCCCTGTGATTTCTGATCTCCCAGGTGAAGGCCAGTCCAAATGAAAAGGACCAGCAATATTTAACGTTCGCTCCCTTCAGTATTTCAGTAATTGAAGCATGTTACGCTTCTGCAGGGAAGCCCCGGATAAATTGTGTCCTTGAAATTGCAGACAGTCTTCCCTTGGAAAGATATCTCATTACATTTTTTGCCAATTTCAGGGCCCATTATTTCCTTTGATATGAATGGAATTCCATTATGGTGTCCTCAGGGCCAATTGTAGAGCCTTGGAGGATTAATCCCTTCTGCATGAGTCTCTAAGTGTATGAAGGCGAGCAACTGTTGGGTGCATGCCCCCAGGTCTGGTCCGTCATTGCCCTCGATAAGACCCTGTAGCAGCAGGTTTTCTCTTCTGTACTTGTTTTCAAGCTCCTTGACTCGTCCCAGAGCCAATTCTGTGGGCTTCCTCAAATTGTCCGTTGCTGTTAGTGAATTTGATTTGTTCCTACCTTCTGTATGGTAGTAGATGGAGGTTCTCACTCGATTTCAGCTATGGTGGTGTTGATACTGTCTACCATGGCCTTTAGCTCATCAGTGACATTTCCCCCATTGTCATCACATTTGAGAAACACTGTAGTAGATTTTGTTTTGCGAGGGCCTGTCGCTGTCCTCCCTGAAGACACCCCTATTCCCGAGGTGAAGACCTCTTCAAATTTCTCTCCCATGGGTGGAGTCTTTTTTTTGCTTCGTTCCGGCCAGTGCCTCTCTTTGGCATATGGGCCTGCCATGTTGAAAAGTATCACTTTTCAGGACCTCTTATTCGGTTGCTCCTTCTTTGTAGGTTTGTTCCCAATTGTTGGACTGTGTTTGTCCTTTTGGTATGTGTCCAATGACAAGCTATTTGGGTCTGTGCCTGCCATTTTCCTTTGATTGGGTCTGTGAGAATCCAGAGGGTATTTCACCCGCTAGTCCATGGGGATCTCTCTCTCTCAGGTGGCCAGGACACAGCCATCACTTTTAGACCCAGACCCTGGGGGTGGATGGAACCGTGCGGGAGGATTACCTGGGTGAGGGGTCTTCAGGGAGTCGGGGTTAGATAGCCAATGGTTAGACACAGTATTCCCCTTTTTTGTTAATCTACCCCATTCTATTTTTTAGGATTTTCCAAAGTCCCAACTCCCACTCGCCCCCCCCGCTCCCCCCACCCCCCCGGCCCCTCTACTTACACAAACACTGGGCTGAGGAAGAAGGTTGCTGAGAGTAACCAGACTAATTCTCTCACATCGTACTGGGCATGTCCTGTTAATCTGGTCAGGCAAAGTCATGCACTTTTACCCTAAGTGCATACACATGATACCAATTTTCTGTCCTCACATGAATAAAAGACAACGCCTAAAGACACACTCTGGGCAAGGCAGAACACGAGAATGAGCAGAACTTCTGGGACGTAGGCACGCCTACTGGAGCAGAGCAACAGACCAAGGGAAGCCGCGAAAGACGTGTGGAGATGGCCAAATCCCACAAGTGAAGATTGCATTGTGTTTCAAGGATGCCAGCGACCCTCCCGGGTGAATGGCAGATTCAGAGAGGCGAGGCCAAGCCTGTGGTACTAACCTTGACTCAAAAATCGGAAAAAGCAAAACAAGAAAGAAGCACACACAAACAGTGAGTTTGCAAGTGACCTCAGAGACAGGTGTGTGTTAAAGTGAATGAAGTAGCAATATCCTATCACAAGTGAAGGCTGCACGAGTGTGGATGAAATGTGATGAAAGGCAGACATGTGAATGAACTTTAAAGTGAAATACAGCTGCAAGATAAGCAATACTAAGTAACAGAGTGGTCCGGTGAAAGGAAGTATCCCATTCGAAAGTGTCAGTGAAAGGTGCGTTGTGTGAAGCTAAAGGACGAACGAACAGCAAGAGTGGAAGTAAATGGTAAACGTGGAGTCAGTGGTCCTGCGGTGGTCTGTAACCAAAACCACGCACTTTCGAAAAGACTGACATGCAAAAGTGGTCCGAGCCCGATTGAGGGAGACCCAAAGTGTATTAAGCTTGGGGAAGGGAGCCTCCTTGCAACTTTGTGCAAAGTACATAGTGAGAGGTCTGAGCCCGGCAGAGGGGGACCTACGAGAACTCTGGTGAAAGGTCTGTGCCCGGCAGAGGGGGACCTTTGTGAACGTTTTGGTTGAAACATTATTTCAAAAGCCAGAGAAAGGAACTTTAAACATGTAATCCCAGGCGGGCCTCGATCCACGGTTATGAACGGTGTACTGTGTTGGAAGCTGAGCCAGAGTGTGTCATCCTGCCTACAAGGATCGCATTACCTTGTGAGGCCTTAAGTTGGGAGGAGAGCTGGTTCAGCCACATTATCATTTGAACACTGACTTTTTTTCCTTTTGCATACATTTTCTCCTTTTTGCACTTTTTGTACAAGGGATAGGGCAGGCATCAGGTTTTTATTAGTATAAGCCATTTCGATTTGACAGACTCCACTGGGTCTGTTTTATTTATCGTTTGATGGTCGAGACTACTCCCATCTTAGTGATAGGGCAGAATAGGAGTTTCTCCAACCCCAACATTACCAATAAAGGTTTTACAAATTGTATCCATTGTGTCAGTGTCAATACTTGTGATACTTCCCTACAAGTGTCACTCGGCTGTGGAGATCTGCTTCCATGACAGGCTAATGCTCTCTATATCGATCTAGAGTTTACCCAGAGAGGGGGGTCCATCCCTTCACCTACCTATTAAAGAGGGGTTTGGCTGTGGGAGCAGCCACCTTGGAGGAGTGCCCAGCAGAGACCCCACACAGCCCGCTGACCACTCAGAGGCTGCCTTTAAGTACAATCCCACTCACCAGACCTGCAGCTGCCTCGCGCCTATTTCCGTAAGCTCTCCCCTTGGCTCCATAATGGGGTCTGGATCTCAGGACCCCGCTCCCCTCAAACATTCAATGCGCAGCTGCCAGGGTCTCAGCCCGGAGACAATGGACCCACCTTGCCCACGACTGAACCAGTCAGCACGGGTGCGGACACGTTAGGAACAGGCGGCCTCTTGAGTGAGAGAACGTTGGGACTGGTATCAACCAGGTACGTGGCCTACAGCTTATCCATCCGCATCGCAGGGCAGGTTTACCCCACAACCAGCTAGACCGAGTACGCACCAGCCCCAGCAGCCGCCTGATACACAGTCAACATCACCTGCCACCCCATCGACCTGCAATGACAAGTTCTTTGAAAAGTTCCTCACTCTCATGAAATATGGGGGGGGGGCCATCCTTAGGGATGTGATTAGGGACATGCTCCCTCCAGGCCCTTCGCCTGCGCCTATAGTCATTCCTCCTATGGCTCCAGTGCCGCAGGCTTCTGTGCAGCCCCTGTAGCTAACGCCGGCTCCTTTGATTCCGGCTCCCCTGCCTCCCACAGTTCAGGCGGTTCCGTACCAGCCTCCGGGTCCGGTCTCCACACCTCAGCCCTCGGCGCCCAGCACTCCTCCACCCACTCTGGACCAGCCGGACGACCTGGTGGATACAGACGAGAAAGAAGACCCCGACACACCATCGTCAGGCAAGGCCTTCCACGAACAACTCGCAGGTCTGGCAGAGTACTTGGACTTTCCTCAAACCGAAGTCTAACAACCGTAGGCGGGGCTACTTGCAGAGGTCCTCGCTCTCTCTTCGCCCTGCGGCTAGAACAGGGATCCCGATGCAGAAGGACATTGTCGCCTTGGCCAAGAAGGGGTGGCTCAAACCCTACTCGGCCCAGCCTGTGAATCTATAGGCAAATGAAGTGGGATCCGTTCTTGCTCTCGGCCCACCCTCAACCACACTCTCTGTGATTGCCGCAGCGTCACTCTACTCAAAGCCTCAGTCGTCTTGGGCCACCTCGTCCTCAGCACTGCTATGCAAGGCGGAGAAGATATTGGAGGCGTAAGGGAAGAAGCTTCATTCCAACACTTCGCAGCATCTTCGTCAATCGAACTCGGATGCCAGGCTGGCAGCCGTTAACCAGAGGTTTTGGCAGGAAATAGCCGACTTCCTTCCGGAACTTCCGGTGCAGAGCCAGTCACGCTTCAAGACTGGACTGGCAGAGGCTGAAATGGTGGCGCAAGACATCATGGAGTCCCCCGTGGCCCACATTGACCCCTCTGGCTGAGCCATATGCATCGCCACGGACATGAGAAGGACTGCCTGGCTTCCAGCTAGTAAATTCAACCCAGATGTCCAGGAACGCATATTGGACCTTCGATTCGAGGGTGGTGACCTCTTTCACTCCACCACCGATAAGGAGCTAGTTAAAAAGAAAAACAGTTGCAAACTGCGAAGTCTTTATCCTTGCGAAGGCCACGCCCAAGGCTTACACCTAGTCACATCAACGCTCCGTCAAGGGGCGGGCGTTCGGGGGGTTCCGCAGTTTCCAAAAACGGAGGTCCAGGCAGCCTGACCGTTCTGAGTCAGCACCGGCGCAAATAACAAAGGGGGGGGCAAGGGCTTTTTTCAGTCCCCCTCTGCAACAGCCTCCGAGGGAAAGAAGGCATGACACGTCCCTTCGGGTCCACGTGTCTCCGGTGGGGGGCAGGCTTGCCCTTCATGCACAGTTTTGGCATCATAGGTTCGCGGACCCCAGGATCCTCTCTGTAGTATCCACAGGGTACCGCTTACCGATCCCTCCCTCTACTCCCTCCTCCCGTCCACTCCCACAGATTGAGACAGCAACTCTGTTGGCAGAAATTCGGTCGCTCGTCGAGAGCCAGGCAGTGGAAGAAGTTCAAGTCTCCCAGCGAGGATTGGGGTTCTACTCCAGGATTATCGCCATTCAAAAGAAGAACCAGGCTGGCCTGAGATTTGTGTTGGACCTCTCTACCCTCAACCTCTCCCTCCCTCTTCAAAAATTCAAGATGGTTACACCAGCACTCATTGCGGAGACATTAGACCGAAGCCTGGATAGCTCAGGGGCAACGTGCTCGCCTTGGAAGCAAGACGACACAGAGCAACCCAGGTGCGATCCCGGGTCCGCACTTAGAAACCTCTGGGTATTAAGCGTGTTATAAATAGCCTATCATATCATATTGTGCAAGGGAGACTGGATGTGCTCTCTGGATCTGAAGGAAGCTTATCTAAACGCCCCGATTTGGCAGCCACATCACTCTTTTGTGCGATTCAGGATCATGGGCTGCCATTTCCAATACAAGATTCGACCCTTCGGCCTCAACTCAGCCCCCAGGGTATTTACCAGGCTCATGAATGCAGTGACAGCCCTCCTCAGGGCCCAGAGCCACCACGTCTACCCGTACCTGGACACCTGGCTCGTCAGAGCGAGATCTCCGGAGGCGGTTCACCACACTTCCTCCGCCCTTATAATCACACTCCACGAGCTGGGATTTTCGATCAACCTCAAGAAGAGCCTGACCCTTCTGGGCCTCATCTGGGACACAATCTCCGAGAGAGTTTTCCCCTCGGAGGAGAAGATCACAGTCATCAAGAGGACCACTACTCACTTCCTTACCCGAGAAGTGACCTCGGCCTGGTGGTACTAACATTTAATAGGTATCATGGTAGCGGTCCTACCGGCCGTACCCCACAGAAGACTCAAGATGGGGAGATTACAGCTGCACTTCGCAGCCTCATGGGGATCAGGAGCGGGGCTCCCAAGAGGAGCTTGTCGGCATTCCTCCTTCTCTCCACTCGGACCTCACATGGTGGTCCAGGGACTGCAACCTGCGGACAGGCAAGCCCTTCTGGCAGCTGGCCCTGCAGGTCACCATCACCACGGATTCCTCCCTGGCAGGCTGGGGGGCCACTCTGGACAACCACTGTGTCCATGAAGTCTGGACCCGGCAGGAGGAGGAGTCTCATATCAACTGGCTGGAGCTGAAAGCCATCTTGCTAGCTCTCAAAGCTTTTCTTCCGCTCATTGGGGGCAAGGTCGTCCTCATCCAGACTGACAACTCCACCAGCATGTACTATGTCAACAAGCAGGGGTGTACCAGGTCCCCTACACTGTACAGCCTAGCTATCAGCATGTGGGAATGGGCCCTGAAGAACAACATCTACCTCACGGCCGTCCACCTTCCCGGGGAGTCCAATCTGGAGGCGGACCGGCTCAGCAGACTGGGAGCGTACAATTACGAGTGGCAATTGAACGATCAGGTGCTGCTGGAGATCTTCAGCAGATGGGGCATCCTCAAGTGGATCTCTTTGCCTCCTGGGACAAAAAGAAGTGCCAGCAGTTCCGTTCTGGCAGGGGCAGGGCCCGGCTCCCTGGGTTGAAGCATCCCAGATACAGTGGAATGGCATGACCGCATATGCCTTCCCTAGCAATCCCCTGGTCCACAGGGTGATTGCAAGATAAAAGAATCTTGTCACCTAAGCATCATTCTGATAGCTCCATGGTGGCCAGCGAGACCGTGGTTCTCGGAGCTTCTCAGCCTCTCAGACAGGCCACCCATTCACCTGCTTATGGGCCCAGCTCATCTTCTGGCGCAGTAGGGGGGCCGGGTCACCCACTCCGCCCCACAGAAATTAGCCCTTGCAGCGTGGTTCCTGAGCAGATAACACCAAAACACCTGAGCCTATCACAGGCTAACCTAGATTTCATTCAGGACGCTAGGAGCAAGGCTTCTAGGAGCCAGTACAAGAGTAAATGGACTAGGTTCTGTCACTGGACGGACTCTAAAGAGATCGACCCCCGTACATGCACGTTGGATGATGTGCTCTCCTTCTCTGCGCACCTTGCTCACTCGGGCGTGTAGGTGGACACATGCTGCACCTATTTGGCAGCCATAGGAGCCTACAGAAATTCGGAGGAGGAGGAGGTCTTCTCTTCCAATCCGGTGGTGAAGCGACATTTGGCAGGCCTCACCAGGTTCTACCCTTCCATCAAAAAACCACACCCTGTGTGGGACCTCAATGTATTGATGGGCGCCTTGGCGCACAAGCAGTTCGAGCCAATCGTGTCCACGGACATCAGGCTGGTCACCATTAAGACAGCTCTATTGGTGGGCCTCACCTCAGCTCGCAGAGTCAGCGAGATCCAGGCTCTGGTGGCTTCAGAACCATATACTAGTTTTCACAAGGATAAGGTGGTCCTGAGCGCACACCCTGCATTCCTACCTAAGGTAGCCGCTTCCATCTAAATGAGCAGATAGTCTTACCTACGTTTTTTGCCAACCCTAAGGACGAGGCTCACAGGGTCTTGCACTGTCTGGATATCAGACGCGCTCTGAAATTCTATCTGGACAGGACCAAGGGCTTTTGCGCAAGTCAGACGTCCTGGTTGTCACCTTCGGGGGTGGTCAAGGCCCGGTTATCAGGCATCCAAGCCCTCTATAGCAAGGTGGATGGTTTCGGCCATCAAGGAGGCATATGAGGGACAGCACAAGCCAGCTAAAATGCACGCCCACGCTGTCAGAGCCAAGGCCACGGCCATTACATTCCAGCTGAAAGTCCCGTGGCAGGGCGGCCACCCGGTCCACCCTTTTGGTTTACTGTAAGTACTACTGTTTGGACGCCAGCTCTAAGTCAGACTCAGCTTTCGGACAGCCGGTTCTAAGGAATCTGTTTTCCTAAGGAGGGTCTCTCTCCACCCTGGGGCAACATTCAGTTGTAATCGCCCATGCAGTATGGAGGAAAGGGGACGTAAGAGTAATTAATAGTTACTCACCGTAGTGACTAACGTACTTAGTCCATAGTCCCCTTTCCTCCATACGTCCCACCATCCCCCCCCAATAATACTGGTGTCATTAGGCAATGTTAAATATTGGTGACGCGTCAATGTGGACTGAGGTGTTGCGCCGATGGGCAGAGTCAGGGGAGCGCATGCTCCCAGGGCCGTGCCCCCGTGCGCCTCTAAATTGGAAGAAGGTTTTTTCTGGTGAAAAAGATTCTGTCTCCCTCCCTAGCGAGAGACGGCCATGCAATCTGGAGGAAAGGGGACTATGGACTAAGAGTACGTTAGTCACTATGGTGAGTAACTATTAATTTCTTAACTTATTCATATCTCTTGTGCAGTGGTCAGAAGACCAGGATCTAGAACTTGATCAGACCACAGAGTGTATTCCACACAGCTTTGCAATAAATGAATACCAGAGTGCACCATTTCTGTGTCAAAGTAGACATGACGGTCTTCAGAGGTCTTCCGGGCTCTAGGATAACACCATTTCAATATCTTGCCCCATCTACTTTGGCCAAGCGGTGGACTTAACACTGGCTGCGAGACAGAGGCCAGAAATATCGATTAGGTTTCTCCTTTGCGGTCATTTGCACCCTTAACGGAGAATGGAAGACAGTCAAAACAATGCAGGAAGCAATGTCTATCATGAACGCTTCCTCTTGTTCCCCTTCGCACTCTGCATCGTTCCTGGGTCACAAGAGCAAGGGGGCCGCAGAAAGCTGAAGGGATCCAGAGTTTCCTCCTGTGTTCACTGCACGCTATCGCCCTTATGAAGAGAGACTTGTATGTTTGCAGACTCTAGTGGACTGTCTCACATATTGCTCTCTGGTTGTGTGGTATTGGTGTGCTTTTCCCCAGGGATGGCACAGAACCAAGCGATACACTGGGCCCCTCAAGCAATAATTATTTGTACTGTATGTTGCTATGTTTTGTTAGCTGATGGCAATTTATTTCTCAAATAGGACAAAGTCCGAAAGCTGGTCCTACCTGTCCTCCATTTGGCTGCAAAAGGTTTATGGAGCTAGCTGGGTTTGGGAAATGGGGTGCAGTTTTTGGGTTTTGGGCTTGTTTTGTTGATAAGGGGTTTTTGTTTTGTTAAACGTTTAAGGGTGTTGTGCACAGTACACATTTGAAGTGATAGGCATTAGATGGAAGATTTCCTTCATCGGTTGCAGGTTTGTTTGTCCTTCTCGTAACGGGCTCAAGGTGCTCTACCTTAGTACATATGGTTTGAATGCTAAGGCGGAAACGTTTCCAATAGCGCCACTTAACATGCAGGGCCTCAATTTCCCTAACAAGAGGTTGAAGTTCGATCCAGACACCCAGCGTTAATATAGTAATCCTCCAGGGAACTCCCCTGTTCCCGCAGGACGAATACAGGTTGAGGATCAGGACATTCACGAAGCAATATTTCGCCTAAACCGGAGTAAAGGAAAGAGGTGTGGCAATTTTGATAGAGAAAGAATGGTTGTCTTGAGGTACCCCAATGAACGATTTCTTCTCCGGAAGGGAACATTGTTCTGTTATCCTATGACCCTGGTGTCCCTGTACCTCCCTAATGACAACCAGCACAAGTTTTTGAAAACATTCTCCCCACCCTAGCAGCGTTTGTTGAGGCCAACTTGATGATTGGTGGCAATTTCAATTTGATCCCGTATCCAATAAGAAGCTTCCCCCATCAGCTGCAGATTACAAGAATGTTCTGGCCATACTGAAAGTCCTGCATGACTTGGGTTTGCTGGATTTGTGGAAGCTCCTTCATGGGAATAAGAGGGAGTACTCATTTTATTCACGCATATGTATGGGTTTCTCACAGATTGACCTTCTTGCTTTCGACGGCTCTGTTTCCCTATTAGTCAAGTTTCGACATTGGCCCTAGATTGTTTTCAGACCACTCCATGTTCTCAATGCAGATAAGTCAGTAGATTACACAAACCTAACAAATGCATATGGACGCTTTATGACCCATTGCTTAAAGATGCTATCCTCGGTCTAAAAGAAATAGCTGTGGTCATTAAAAATTACTTTCTAGATTATGATAAAGAATGGACTTCCCCTAAGGACCTTATGGGACACTATGAACCAGCCATAAGAGGAGAATACATTAGCCGTTCAGCTGGCATCAAGCCACAAACTACGCCTTCAATACGAGGTGCGCAATCTGGAAATGATCCATGCACAAATAAGCTCCCTGGAAAGCCCTTACGGAATTGTGACTAACTTAAAAGTGGTGATGGCATTGAAAACGGCCAGCTGTTTCTTATGCACAAAATAATTTCACAATGTTCAAGGTAATAAAGCCAACAAGTTATGGGCCTATAAACTAAAAAGCAAAAGATAAACGATATCACAGGCGTCGGAATGAGAATTGAGTTACCAAAATTACTGTAGTGTCGAAGTTCAAGGTTTTCTCAAATTTTTAAGAGACACTATTAGCTAGGAGGCCCAACCTTGGGATTCAGGACTCCTTTCTTGACTTGCCTATGCTCCCTCAACTTTCTCAAGAACTTTGTGATCGACTTGGAACTCCCTATAACCAAGGAGAAAACTGAGCGAGAAAATAACTCACATCTCAATCAAAAGACTCATGGGTTCACACCAATCTTTTACAAAACCTTTCATATTCCAACTCTTGGGCCCGTTAACTTTTTTTTTTTTTGATAGTGTTCGTCGTATCACACGACTTTTCACAAAATGTAACAGAACAAATATCAAAATGCTAGATTCAGAAGGAAAAGAGAGAAGAGAGAAAAGGAAAAAACAGATGAATAAAATCTATACAGTCAATAACAAACAGTATTCATGAAAACAGTCAAATTAGTTACAGAAATGAGAAGATAAAAAACATTATTTTTTAGCACAATAACACTCAGTTTTTCTAAGGTCTTTAATGCAGCAATAGTTAAATATCTTTTGTGACCTGCTATTCGTCTTTCCCAGAATGCATTTGTAGAGATCCGCAAGTTTTATCATCGACAAACCTTCCAAAGTATTTTTCACTGACTTCTCGAGTGCCTTCACAGATGATAAGAAGATGTAGAGTTTGTGTTTCATTTTGATCGCATAAAGAGTAAGATCGATTGGATCTCGCCTGTTTTGATTAAATTAAGTCAAACTCTGAGAAATTCAGTTCTCAGGTAGGAACTAGGAAAACAAGCGCGATAAATTGGTATGTAGCCACTCGGTTTGTCAAAAATGCACAATGAGCGGAATGTTGATAGCTCTCGCATTTGATCTATAGTCTGTCCAGTCCTTCCTCAAAAGAGCACGTTTGACACCAGTAGGATTCTGGATAAGATCATCTATAGCTCAATCACATTGCTGTAGCAGTTGTTTTGGATTGAACAAATCCTGCTTTAACTGGAAGGTTTTGCCTTGAAACGCAGCTGCTATGTCTATATAAAGAGACTATTACGAGACCACATAAGCCTGCATAGTGTTAGTATTTTGCACACTAGATATGATTTTAGAGAATGAATTCCTAATTTGTATCTCAATGGAACATGGAGAGTTGTTTTCCAAATGTTGCCTTCTAAACGCGTCCAGTTTAACATGTTAGAGAAGGGTACTGTGTCAAGGCCATAAAGAAGCGAGGGGATAACTTTGGCCTTATAAAATGTTATCAACGTGGTTACGGAAAATTTGCAGAAAGTACTGTACATGTCTTTCCTTTGAGCTACAAGTGGTATCATTTTAAGCTCAATATCTTGTTCCAGTAATTTTTTGGTATGGATTGAACTAAGTTTTATTCCTAGGTAGATCAATTCCATGGTCACAGGCACAATGTGATCGAGTGACCACTTAAACTTACTTGCAGTCTTATGGGGTCTCCTAAATTACAAGATTTTTGTTTTGGATGGGTTCACTGTTAGGTCATTTGTTTTTGCATATGAACCGAAGGCGGAAAGAAGACGTTGAAGCCATCTTAGTGAATGATCAAGTAAGACCACATTGTCAACATAAGCGATCCAGTAAAGTGACTGTTTGCCAATTCCAGGACTTGCTAATGATTGATGCTCTAGTGCTTTATTTAAATAATGATTAAAGAGGCATGCCGCAAGGATACATCCTTGTCTCATGCCTCTTTCAGTTGGTACCTCTCCAGACAGGTCACCCTGGGCATTTAGTCTTACTCGAAGGGTGGTGTTTGTCTGGAGGCCTCTTAGAATGGACAAAAGGCACTCAGGATACCCCATTTGTGTAGCTTTGCCCAGAGGTGCTCCCTATTGACGGTATCAAAAGCTCTGGAGAGATCTAGCTGCTGATTGTGTGATGATAGACATAACTAGACCAGTTAAAGAAGTGGAGAGACCTTTTCTAAAACCAATCTGTAGTTTGGATAGGATGTTTTCTTAGTTATCCATTCTTCCAGATGTTTTAGTGCAACTTCTGCGAATATCTTACCATCTGCATCCAAAAGGGCGATCGGGCAGTAGTTAGCAGGATCAGCTCAATCGCCCTTTTTGTGGATAGGAATCACAATGGCGCACATCCATGAGTGCGGAAGTGTGGACGATTTCGATATTCTGGTGAATACTGCTTTCCAAACGAAGGCCCATAGGGCAGGATTCAATTTTAATACTGTGTTTGAAAGGCCATTAACAACCGCTGCTCTGGATGAAGAGGATTTACTCATCAGATTTGCTATCATCTCTTTGTCAATGGTCATATGACATTCTGCATCAGAACTGATGGATTGGCATAGAACGGAGGGGGGGCTATAGACTTCTTTCTCAATTTGAATAAGGTGACCAATTCATGGAGGAGTCGTTGCTCTCCTGGATACTTAAACCAAGCGAGGGTGTCACTTAATGTGGCTCCTATTTTCCGATTTCCATTCTTAACACAGAGGCTAAGATTTTCTCTAAAATACTGACCACTATGGAATCCTTCCCCTCCATACTTCATCCGGACCAAACGAGATTTTTCGTCTGGTGAAGCATGCAGGATATCAGATGTGGCATTAATGTAGTGGAGGTGGGCAAAAGGCATGGGGTCCTGATGACCCTATTGGCACTGAATGCCAATAAGGCTTTCGGTAGGGTGGACTGGCGATTCATCCTTTTGACTCTTCAAGCTTTCGGATTCGGTCCCAAATGTATAGCAAGGATCATGGCGTGTTACAGATCCCTCAAGACCAGGAACTGAATTAACGGGCATTATTTGTGATTCATACAAACCACTAGGATGCCGCAGCACGATTGTCCTTTATCTACTTTAATTTTTGCTCTAGTAAAATGGGACTCCTAGCAATCCGGAAATTGGAGGCATCCCAGTGGAAGGTGTTGAGCATAAAACAGCTCTCCATGCAGACGCCATCTAGTTAATGAGGTCACAAACCCATCTAACGCTTCCAGTCCTCATGCCATTCTAAATTATGATATACCCATGGGATTCAATGTGTCTGAGTCTTTGGACAGCATGTCCATAATTCAGTGCAAATTCCCATTCCATTGGAGTGTCTGTGCATTGCAATGATGCAAACGTTGTCCTTTACTGAGTTATATTGGCCCAATTTTCCTGCCCTCTCCAAATCTTTGAATGATGATCTTATCTGTTATGATGGGAAAATCAAAAGATTTCCTGGTTAGACCATATCGTGGGTGTAAAAATGAATGTTATCCATATTGTTGGAGGAACTGTGGCCGGAGGTGCGATTTCCTGCACCTTTGTCCCAAAGGTTTTGAAAGGAAGGTACTAGCCTTAATTAAAGCCATTACAGGTTCACTATTACCCATGGATCCCTTGATTATCTTTTTGATAGAACTGGTAGTCAATCTACCCCTATGAGGGGTGGCAGAGTTATGTTGATTACCCATGTATTGTTAGCTGTGCGTATAGCACTGGCTAGTTGCTGAACAGCTGCACAGGGACTGCAGATCAATGTCTGGTGGCATAGGATATGGGAAATAGCTGCAGTGGAAAAGGTTTGTGCCACATCCCAAGATTATCTACTGTGGGGCGTCAGACATAGGAGACTGACACAGGTAGTAAGCTTCTTGCCAAATACCTCTATTTAACACAAAAGTGGGGTTTGAAAAAAATGCCTCACTAGCCTTAACTCCGAGAGGTTTTGCTGCCTCAACAAAACTAACTATTGAACGGTCGTTGTCAGAATGTCCAAAAATAATATTCTCTGTCCTGTGTCCCACACCTATTCTGACCCTCACACTCTGAATTCTACTAAAAGGTGCAAAAAGGGCAAAGTAAAGCATATCTGGGCTGTTCCTCTGCAGCCCTCTGGTGTTCTCAGGTACAAAATTCCAATAAAGAAAGTTCCACCAACTCAAAATAGGATTCTGTAACTTGGTGGTTCGCTTACTGTTGGGGGAAGTCGCTTCCTGCCCCTGAACAGTCCAGCACTTGTTGGATTAGATATGAGCAGTTGACAAAATAAGGTTCTCCCCGTCTCTGACAGACTTGGTTTACTCTCCTGCCAAGTGCTGTCAATTGTTAACTCCCAGAATCATTGGGACGAAGGAGAGTTGGAATCTTCTCTTAAAGTACAATTTTTTTCGAGTAGTGGGAGGAGGAAGAGTACTGATTTTCTCAGTTCGTTCTTTATTTTTATAGCCAGTGTTCTCTGCCAATTTTCACATTGACACACTGCCTTGGTGTACTCTTCTGCCAAGGTATGGGCATCTTTGTATTGGCTTGTTTTGCCGGTCCAGGACACTTGGTAACCAACTTGCCAAGTATTACTTTATAAGCTTATTTTCTCAAGTGATGTAGCCTTTTAAATCCCCATTGGCTCAGGTATTTTCATGTTCAATTGTTAATTGTTTAGGTCGTCCCAGGGGTATGGGATGTGATATTCACTTGTATCTATAATGCTTGTGACGTTGTATTATACTTTCTCACCACTGTCAGTTTGTTACAGCCAATCTATTATCTGGGTCCTCTGCCCTTCCCCCTTTTCGGTACCTTATCCTAGGAGACTGCAGCACTCCTCAACGTTGCCTAACTGCTCCCAGTGGGTTTCCCGGCATGAGGCGTCTCTCTTTCTCCATATTACCTACACCAGCTAAAGAAGCCTGTGTCCTCCAGGCTGCTGTGGAGACCTCACGGCAAAGGAACAACCTTTGGCTCACTGTGGCGGATAACGCTCTCGTCTGCAAGTATTTTGCCTCGCCTGTCAAGTCAGTTGGCAAATGCTGCCTGCGTGCAGATATTCACTTGGGAGCCAGCAGGGCCGCCACTCGTTCTGAGTGTGAACTGTTACAGGTCCCTGTGCCTTTTAGGCACACAGGGACATCAGGCGGGAAGCTGGAGTAAAGGAAGGGGCGGAGCCAGAGTGGAAAAAGTTAGTTCGGAGGCAGTAATAAAGGTAAAGTTGTCCCTCCACCTGCTGTCGTGCCATTCTTTAAGAAAGCCCAACATGAACGTTGTCTGTATAACAGTGTCGACATCTCCCGCTCCAAGAAGCGGTGGCCCTGAAAGAAACTCCTCTGGTGTCTTTCCATCGCTGCTCTCTCTGTCTGACAGTAACTGTTTTTGATTTGTTTTAGCCGACTTCTTCTTCTCTGACTGTTTTCAAAACCACCACTGCTGCTACTAGTCCATCCAACATATTGTCCTCCCTGCCATTTCAAGATTTTAATCTGAGCCGGCGGGAAAAGACTAGAGCAAAGATTATATTTCTCATGTCACCCTCTTCGCACAGACTCCCGGGGGGCCTCCTCGTCTGTGTTTTGGGTCATTTTACAAAAATACATGTGACCATATGGTATTTGAGGGTTTACTTTGGGGGACGCTGTGGGAACTTTTAGGAATTGCCTCGGTTATGGTGTAGGAGAAGGATTTATTTTCTTTATTAATGGGACAAGACCCTCTGACATATCACACTGCCCACACATATTGCGACTTGATTTTAGTAGTGTATAACTTTTTTTTTTTTACATTGAAGGAGTGTTCTTATGTTGCCTTGCCTTGTCTTTGCCTGGCCGTATCTTGCAATATCCTGCAGGGGCTCAGTCTCTTGCATTGGGAGTCTTTCCGGCACCTTGTTGCTTAGAGCTACAGATCTTGTATGCGGTTCCTCCTTACTCCGGCTTTGGATCCAGTGCCCTGCCGGGCTCCTCATTGCAGCTGATCACGCTCTGCTGCTTTCCAGCCTCCGCCCTTGCCCTGCCGGGCTCTCTGCTTTGCAGCCGATCACACTCTGCTGCTTTCCAGCCTCCGCCGGTGCCCTTCCGGGTTTCTGCCTTGCAGCCGATCTCGCTCAGCCGCTATCTTCCGCCTTGGTCTTCCAGGTTCCTGCTCTGCAGCCTGCCTCACTCCGGCTGCCTACAACCCTTGTCCTCTGGGCTCCCTGCTCTGCAGCCTGCCTCACTCCGGCTGCCTACAGCCTTTGTCCTCTGGGCTTCCTACCTTGCAGCTTACAGTCCTCTGCAGCCTTCTACAGTCAGCGGCCCTGCTCCTCTGAGCTTACTACTTGCTGCCCGGTCCTTCTGGCTCCTTGCGGCGCAGCCTGCTTCTCTCCGCTACCAACAGCCCTTGTACTCGGGGCTTCCTACCTTGCACTCGATCACGCTCCGCTGCTTGCTACCTACCTTTGTCCGCTGGGTTCTCAGCCTAGCAGCCCTCTACAGTCCTCCGCAGCCTTCTACGGTCAGCAGCCCTGCCCCCAGGGCTCACTCCTTGCTGCCCGGCCCTTCTGGGCTCCTTGCCGTGCAGCCTGCTTTACTCCGCTGCCCTAAGCCCTTTCCCTCTGGGCTCTCTACCTTATAGCCCTGCTCCTGTGGGCTTGCTCATTGCTTTCCTGCTCCTCTGAGCTCTCAACCTTGTTCCTTACTGTCCTCTTCTATCCAATCCTGTTACACGACTTTCCCTTCATTTCCTTCTGCTAGTTTGCTATCAACTTCCTTTTCCTGGATTTGTCTGTAAGTATCTTCTCTTGTACTGTTTGTAGACCCTTTTGCACAGAGCTTGTCTGTTTGTTTACATCAGGCAACCTCTGCCCCTTCCCTTGTCTCGTTTCTACGTTACAGACATCCATAGCTGTTGTTCCAAGCCATGAGCAAACAGAGTGGGCCTCTGTTATAGCAAACTGTGCAGAAGGCTAGAGTTTTTCCTAAGGTCCGTGGAATACTCTTTTCCTATATCTGCATACACTCCTAGAGGGAATCCATTCTGTAGTACTTTAGACCTTGCTACACTTGATTACTCTTCGTTCTCATTACTTTCAGCTGTGTGTGTACTTATTTGTCCACCTTATTTCGGCACAACCACCCATAACCCTTCCTGGGTGTCCTGTGGCTCTCTTTACAGGGTGTCATCCCGTGACACATACCAAACTGCTGGTCATGCCATTTGATGGCTCTAACTTATTTGCCGTAAGACGGTTGATAGTTTCGATAAACTGCACGCATCAAAAGCATCAGCGAAGTTGATAGGAGCGGCTTTATGCCAAAAAGGAGGTAAAACATCTGTCCTCCCCTGAGTCAGTCCCCTCCAGTATGGCAGTGACCTCAAAACCGCTTTGAAGACTTTTCACACACTACACTGGTAGAGGGGCACCTGCTGCATCATTCTTCAGAATGGTACACTATTACTATGGACGCATGGGCACGACAGGTATGTGTACCCAAGTGTACTGCCTCCTTTTCCTACAGGGTCCGCCAGACTGCCCCGCACCTTGTGTTCCAGACCCGGACATTGTCTCCTTGCTGGAGAAAGATACCATAAAAATAGTGCCTCAAGCAGAGAGAGACAAGGGGTGGTACTACAATTATTTAATTTTGTTAGCTAGTTACCATTTTGCCAAAAATGATTTGCTGGGAAGAAAAAAAATCAAAATATGGGACGGGGGCATATAAGAGTTGGGGTGGGGTGATGTATAGGGAATAAATTATAGGGGAGATGGATTTGGGGGGGACCCCCAAATAAAACAAACATTTTATTTAAGCGGGCGATGAGTGACCATAGAACCCTCTGGATCACCTCCACCATACTTGTCACATCTTTCACAAGATGGGCTTTTCCCTCAATTTCAAGAATTTCCAAATGCTCCTGTTCATTGGTGCGATACTGGACTCTGGGAAGGTTTTTTTCTCTTGACTATAGGGCTCTGCTCTGTACATCCAATAGATGGTCGACAAATTACAAAACTCTCACTTCTTGTCCGCGCTAGACTTCATGCGGTTGTTCTGGCATCCTGCTTTTTCCTGGTGACCGAGGCCTAGTTGCGAATGAGGTCACTTGAGCGGGCTTTCACGTCTCAATTGTCACAGCTCTCCGGCAACACGACAGACCTACTTCAGGTCCAGAACAGGGTGGTATAGGATCTCCTGTGGTGGACTCTCAGAGAATTTGATGGCAGGACAACCTTCTTGGCAACCGTGGCCATAAGCGACTGTGGTGACGAACTCCTCGCAGAAGGGCTGCATCGCTCATATGTACTAAGGGACAGTGAGCAGGCTGTGGTCACCGGCAGAGATAAACCTGACTGGCGCTGATGGCCTTTTTGTCTTTTTATACAGGGGAAGACTTTCCTCATCATGACGGACAACGCAATGGAAATGCACTATGTTAATAAAAGAGGTAGTGTAGGGTTACTCCCCCTTTGCAAGGAGGCTAAGCAGCTCTGGTGGTTTGGGGTGTTGCAGAACAAGATCTCCTTGTCAGCAGTTCAGCTGGACATAATGGAGAAGACGATGGCAGACATGGTGTGCAGTCAGTGCTCAGTCTCTCCACACGTTCTTTTGGCAATCTTCTCCCTGTAGAGAGCCCCTCAGGTAGACCAGTTGGCATCCAGTTCCAACACGTTGTGAGCTAATTTGCTCAAGGGAATTTCCCCTGAGAGCAGCACTGGTGGATACCTTCATCATGGATTGGAACTTTCCACTACTGTGTATGTTCTCACCAATCCCTGTCATTCCCCAAATGATCAGCAGGTTGAAAAGTTACAGGACAACAATGATCCTGACTTCCCCGGATTTGTCTAGGAGGACATGCAACCGGCCATGGGTGGCTCAATCTACACACCTGCCTTCAGAAAGGATGAGGAATAGGGATTGGAACTTCCCAGCAGATGTGATGGAGGTGTTGCTTTCGGACAGGAGGTCTCCAACGAATGTAATTTTGCGTCTGGTGCATAGCCAAAGAAATTGACCCTACTCTCTGTGATACAAAATGTTTGTCAGAACCTTTGAAGTATCTGGCCTGTGTGACATACCATCAGAAGTGGGAGACTGAGACAAGATTGCCATCTTAAGCAATGTTTTATTAAACAAACAAGAAAAGACCTACTTATACCTACCTCTAAGGGGGTGTCCCTACAAAATAAACAGTACTCGGGTGCACGTCGTCAGAATGTGCAAATTAAGTCTACAGTCCTCCGTCCAAGCTCCTACTCTTGCCCTGTCATACTAGAAATAAAGTAAGAGTTACTAGAAGGATGTCTCCCTCCTCCTAGTACTAAAATGGAAAAGGTCTAAAGGTTCTTTCAGTCCTGAGACTATTTCTGGACCCATGAGAATGCCTCCCTTCTCCTGGTTCAACCTCTGCTTGGTAGCCATTTCTCAAGCTTGGGGCCAGGAGAATGCCTGGTCCGCTCTGATGGTGTCTCTCAGCCAAAAAAGTTCCTGACACAGTTCTCTCAAAGGTATTCCCCCTTCAGATTCTTCAAACTGCCTCTTCACCTTTGGTGCCAAGAAAATGCTCTTCAGAAATGTTTTTCGATCAACAAATGTCTTTAGAACACAGCTTCTAACTTTCTTCTGGTTAGTGGGCTTAGGACTGCCACTGGGCTGAGATAATCGTTCGCTAAAGCTTTCTTCACTTATTTTTAAGTCAGTGGTCTTTTGACTGCCACTGCAGCGAGGAGATCTTCCTCGAAAGTACTCCACCCGTAAACTTGTCTCCGTAACCTTGTGAAAGCGACTGTGACAAGGAAATCGTCCTCCGAAGCACTGTAGTAGGTTTGGAGTCACTGGTCTTATGACTGCTACTGCGAAAAGGAGACACTCCTCTGATGCACTCTTCACCGTGGTTTGGGTCAGTGGTCTTATGTCTGTCACTGTCAACAGTCCGAAGCTAAGACCCTCTTACTCCTTCCCCACCCCCGATTGTACGTCTGGGTTCCCGTTACCTTCTGGGGCTTTCCTGCCAGCTGCCAGGACTTCCAGGGGGTCAGTGTTGGTCTCGCTCCTGCTTCCCAAGACAAGGTTGCTCCACTGGTTTTGCAGCCGTTCCACAGACGCTGGCCCCTTGCAGTATCGGCATCATTCATGGACCGCATGGTTCACCTCCTCCTGAAGGTCGTGCCACTGCCTCCAGCTAGGCCTGGTCCCACCACGGGACCCAACAGCGATGCTGCCAACCAGTCTGCTCTCTTGCTGGCCTTCTGCCCCGCTTCCAACTTCCCATGTTTGACAGGTTCCACCTCCGCTACTATTCCTGGGCTAGCTGGTGTAGCTTGACCTCAAGGCGAGTCCTTCTACCTTTGAATGCATAGCAGAGTCTTTTGTCAGTTTCAATGGGGCGACCTTCATGCCTTCTCAGCTTCTACTCGTCCCAATACTGTCAATTGTGTCAGAGTCACAATAGAACATCTGAGTGTATGTGTGTGACTAGTGTCATGGGTGGAGCTGGGGTGTCAGATGGAAATGGGGTGTTGTGGCCGAGAATATGTTTCCCTATCCCATGGAGGAAGTCCTGTCCTGGAAGATCCTCTTGCATTTTACCGCCCCTTGGGGGAATATTGGTTAGCAGCCGCACCACTCTAGCCTTACAAGAGTGTGCTCCCCCTTGGGGAAGAGTGATGCCATTCGAAGAAACGTCACACCAGGCAAGGTTGCAAAATTCTAAGGCTAGCTAGCGGCGCTTTCCATCTTCAAACGCACAACCAAGAAAGGATTGTTTTTCACAGTGCCCATCGTCCTGTAATTCCTGAAAGGACCCTCAGATGCCTGGTGTAGACCTTTTCAATGTCAGCGTCCTTTGAGCTGCTGCACTATTGTCCACTCAGGCTTCTCTTTTGGAAAGTGCCTCCCACGCGGCCATCATGTCAGCACTGAGGGTGAGTGAGCTCCAGGCTCTGTCGTGTAAACCACCTTTCATGATTTCTTTGAGGGACACAATCACACTCGGAATGCGCCTTTCTTTCCAACTGAAGCTGGTGTATGCCAGCATTTTACCCTCCACCTCATCCCTCTAATGAAGAGGAAAGGCTGCATAGATTTGATCTGCAAAGGGCATTGAGCTTCTACATTGGAAGAGTGGCTTCCTTCAGACTGAAATTTCACGGGCTACACCAGCTCTGTGATGGGAAAAGGAGTAGCAAAGCAAACCATATCCAGATGGGGCTGGGAAGACAACCCATAGCAACACAGGTTCAAATCCTGGTCTCGCGCTTGGAAACCGGTCCTCGGTATTAAGCACGTTGTAAGAGAATAATTATCAGTTTACTGTGTGTTTGTGATTGCTACTCTATGGCGGGAAAAGACATCCCGGAGGGATTTAGAGCACATTCAACCAGAAATGTAGGGTTACATGTCTTAATAACAAAACAGTTTATGAAGAATGCACTTATAACTAAACTTTTATAACGCAAACCACTGTTTCCCACCCCTAAAAACCCACCCCAACCGTTTTCCCCACAAGATTTAACCCTTTAACCCACCCCACATACATTTTCAATATATTTTCCTTTAAAAAGGTTTGATATATATGCATTCTTTCATTTTTCGATTCTCTTGATGGCTACCTCTGTGTTGCACCTATGCTCCTCCTCCACCGTGTGCTGTATAGCTATCCCCAGATAGCGAAATAGCGAAACGTGCTAACCTCCCAAGGTATCTGTAACACCGGTAGCTGTTTCAATGGGATCCCTTTATATCCAACCAATGGGAACATGCTAGATTTCTGAGGGTTCACCGCTATACCAGACAGCACTGCATATCTT
Organism: Ambystoma mexicanum; assembly: GCF_040938575.1. NCBI lineage: Eukaryota > Metazoa > Chordata > Amphibia > Caudata > Ambystomatidae > Ambystoma > Ambystoma mexicanum. The sequence continues at coordinate 931,860,943 of NC_090939.1, forward strand.
TCCATAACCTCCAATATGTATTGGAGGTTTTCCTCCGGGTGTCGCAGGTGCAACATGTCATCCGCATATAGGGAGACCAGATGTAGTTCTCCTCCCACAGCAATGCCTATTGTATCATATTGTTGCCTCAAGTATATTGCTAGGGGTTCCAGGGCCAATATATAGAGCATAGGAGACCAAGGACATCCTTGTCTGGTACCCCTACGGAGTTGCCATCTTTCCGATATCACTGTTCCTGTTTTAACTCTGGCCATCGGTTCACTATATAACATTTTCGCCCACCTTAGATATCCAGGCCCCATCCCATAGCCAGCCAAGGCCGCCAACAGCCCATGGCCATTTGACCGAGTCGAAGGCCTTTATTGCGTCCAGTGACACAATTGCCAATTCACCTTAGTTATCATTTCCATACTCAATCACTCGACAGAGTCGTCTGTGATTATTGGATATGTTCCTATTCGGCCTATTCGGGACATAGCCTGTCTGGTCAGGATGTATTAATTTGCCAATAACCCTCCTCAGTCTGTTTGCCAAAACGGCCGTTAGTATTTTGCTATCTTGATTTAACATTGACAGAGGTTTATATGAACCACAGCTATGCCCCAGCTTATTAGGTTTGGGAAGCGGTATTATAATTGCTTCTCTAAGTGACTCTGGCAGTTTGCCTAGCTCATATGCCGCATTTAACATTTCTAACAGTAGTGGGAGCACCTCTCCTTTAAATACTTTATAGAATTCACTCGGGAGTCCATCAGCCCCCGGAGTCTTACTGGTGGGCACCTGTCTCACCACCTCTTCTAGCTCTTCTATAGTAATTGGGGCATCCAGCTCCTCTCTTTCTTCAGCACTGATTTGCGGCAATCCTATGACCTCCAGTGTTTCTAATATCATTGTACTATTACTCTCCCCATCATCTCCATATAATAGCCTGTAAAAGTCTGCAAATTCTTGGTTAACTTCCTCTTGGGTATCGACTGTACTACCATCTTCCCTTGTTATTGTTCTAATCATGGGTCTGGGGGTTTCACTTTTATATAACCATGCCAAGATCCTTCCTAGTTTATCCCCTCCCGCATGTTGTCTCTCTACATATTTTTTGTAATTAAGATTGCACAGTCTTTCCCAGTGCCCAGCACATTTCTGTTGCAGATTAAGTATTAGTTCAGAGTCTTCCTTGGTATTATTTTCTCCCCTCAATGCCTTTTCCAATTCACCCTCTGTTTCTCGTAGGTCAGCCAGGATCCCTCCTTGCAATCCTTTGGATTTTGCTATAGCTACCCCTCTCATCACCACTTTAAAGGCTTCCCACAATGTGCCCGCCGAGTCCACACTACCAGTATTCGTCTCAAAGTAGAAACCAATCTCCTCCCTCATATCCTCCCTAAAAAAGGGGTCTCTCAGCCGCTCTGCTCTGAGGCGCCATGTCGGAATCCTCGCTCTTGGGGGGGCGATATTGCCATCCGAGGATCAAGGGCGAATGGTCCAAAAGGACCCTTGCTTTGTATTCTGCTTGTGCGATCTCCGTCAGCATGTCTGGTGTGACAAAGACATTGTCTTACCTTGTATGTAACTGCTGCGGGGCAGAATAATGCGAATATTGCCTCTCATGGGGGTGTAGCGTCCTCCACACATCTCCAAACCCAAAATCATTCAGCAGTGTCTGCAACGCTTTCGCGGCTGGGGAAGGTCAATCCATTTTCCCATCCTATCTATCAACCTTGGGGTTTAGTACGCAATTAGTCTCGCCCCCAAATCACCGCACTCCCCACACACCTGCTGAGGTTGTTGCACAGTGTTCTAAAATATGCCGGTGGGTTTTGATTCGGGGCATACATATTTACAATACTTATCTCCTTATTTTCCACCAATCCCCTCATTATGACCATCCTCCTGTCCGTCTCAGCTATCGTCTGTACCAGCTTAAACGGGACGTGTGACGCCACCCATGTAAGTACTCCCCTAGCATAAGCCGAATATGATGCACCCTCCACAGTTCCCTTCCATTTCTTCCCAATCATTTCCATCTCATCCCGCGTCAGGTGGGTCTCTTGCAACAGGGCTATGTCTATCTTTTGTCTGCGCAGGTATAACATGACCTTATTCCTTTTTAAATAGCTATTGAGCCCCCTAACGTTCAAAGTAATTATTTTAAGGTCCCCCATGGCCTATTAGAATCCCCCTCCTCCTACCATCAGTGCAGTCCATGTCCAAGTCTATTCCCTCTCTGTATAGGCTTGTTTCCCAACTTAACATCCCCTTAACTAAAAACACACCAAACACCCCAACCCCCCTCCCTCCCACCTCCCTTCCCTGGCCCAACAATGCCCTCCCCAACTGTTGTCCAGTTCCATCCCTGGATCTCAGGCACCCCCGCATCTAGCCCTTTCTGGCAATTGCCTGTACTCGCGGCTCAGCAGGGTGAAGTCGCCCTAGTGGCTACCTTGCTACTACTTCTGGGGGTTAAGGTGCCTTCTTCCTGCTGCTCCTGTTTACTTCAAATTCGGCACGCTCCATGCTACCCAGTTTACATGTGTACTTTATGCTCTATAATCGAGTCCAACAAGGTCAACCAGTCTCAGGGCATACCAATACAACTTTGACGCTACCCCTCTGTGCTCTTCCCTTGTTATCTATACCACAGTCTCTTCCGGGACTCCTCCCCCATTTATCATTTCGTCATACATAAAAATCCCCATCACTTATCGTGCTTCTCGCGGTCCTACTCCCCTTCTCGCTCTGGACAGCCCTGCAAATCCAACCATGCTGCCGCTTCCTCTGGAGAGTAAAAAAAAAACGCTTTATTTTTGTGCAGGACTTTGAGCTTCGCAGAATACAATAACATGTACTTGATTCCAGCTGTGCGCAGCCTCCTCTTGACCGCCACATAGCTGTAACGCTGTCTCTGCACTAGCATAGTGAAATCAGGATACGCTGTGACAGTTGCAGACGCTCTTTCTATCGTTCCTCCTTTGCGAAAATACTCCAGAATTTTCTCTCTGTCTTTATAGTTCAGGATCTTTGCGATTATTGCCCGGGGGGGAGCCCCAGGCCGCGGCCTCCTCATCAAGGCCCTGTGCGCACGCTCGACAGTAAATCCCTGTGAGAGTTTGTCAGCCCCTATCTCTTGCAGGATCATATTCTCCACATAGTCAGTGGGATCCTGACCTCCTTCCCCTTCCGGCAGGCCGACCACACGAATGTTGTTGCGTCTCGCCCTCCCTTCTGCTTCCTCCGCTCGGTTCTCAATGTTAGCTACCTGCTGCTTTAAAATGTGAACCTCCTTTGTATTACTTCCGCTGGTTTCTGTGTTGGTTTTCACCCACTCTCCAAGCCACTCGTTCTTTCTGCAAGCGCTCTGACATCTTGTCGCAGTAGGGCAACTTCTATTCCCATTGTATCTATTTTGGCCTCCAATGCAGTTCGTAGGTCCGTCATTGTTATTCCCCATGAGGACTTCAACTCCGTTATAGCTGCTAGGATTTGGTGGTTTTATTTTGTCGGGGTGCTTTCTCAAGTGCAGCTGTTGCGCCTTCTGCCGATGCAATGGGGGTCTGTTGGATCTTGGCAAATACGTCCATCGTGGGTTGTTTAGCCTTAGGCTTAGTCCCTCTCGCCGCCATCGTGCTGCCTGGCCTGTGCGTCTAGTTCTGGTGCTGTCGTAACCTGCCAGTTTTTTAGCCCGCTCTTCTGTGAACCCATAAGGGTATTTGGAGCCTGGCAGCATTAATCTCAGAGAGCTGCAGTACGTATTACTATGTGTTGAGTTATATTTTAAGTGGGTTGCGTCCTCCCACGTTTCTGATACCGCCAATGTTTTAACTCAACCCTGCTTACAATATTATCGCCAATGTGGCCTGCACATTCGTTCTCTAGGGCAATGGATATACCCTCCTTTCCTCCAGCGTCACTCCACTGCTCCTCGGACTCCCACTGTATCTGGTGCCATTAAAGCCCCTCAGCAAGGGTCTGCCTACAGTGTAGGCAGCCCATTTTTCCAATACCTCTATTCAGTCCATGCAGTCCTCCAGTGTCTTCTCGGGGCAAATCGGGTGTAGGTCTTTTTATATGCCGCTGCATTCGTATTACACAACACAATATTTTTACGTGACAGGCTTTTAGTACCTACGCCCCATTTTGTTCCTTACTGTGATTAACAACTGATATTCAACTTCCGTGTCCCCTGGGCACCGATATGGCCTTTCTTCTGTATGGTGTGCTTGTTCACTTGACACCGGTGGGAGGGAAACTCTTTGTTCAGGGCTTCCTTTTATGCATTCATGGGCAAAGATATTGCACGCAAGCTGCGCCTCTCACTCACTCAGCGCGGCTCATTCGTCCTTGTTCGCTCGAGGTTGCAGTGCCAATCACCATATTTTTCCCCCTTAACCAGCTATGCAACCGCTCCGGACAGTCCGATCCTGTCTGGGGCGCCGACACCGTTGTATCCAGTTGCCACTTGGCGCGGCTACTGTATCTATTGCGCTGTTCACCCGCCGCTCCGAGTCCCATAGATGGCCTCACCCTAGCAAGGCACTGCGTGGTATGAGCCTGTGCTGCTCGTAATGTAGGTAGCGAGCAGGGACAAAGCCAAAACCCCTGCACAAGTGTTGGAAGCCAGGCCTCTTGATCACTTTCCAAGGCACAGCTCTGTCATCTCTGCTGTCGCTGCTGCGGACCCTTTGTTATCCGCCATCTTGTCTTTTCCGTGTATATGCACCCGTATACATAAGGGTTCCTTTTCTACCCAACCTTGCACTAGCTTCTCGTGCTTCACTTCGGTATCGCCGGGCACCTGTTCCGGCGTCTTTATTCACATTCATGGGGCACTCCGGTCATTTACCCAGCATATACTCTGCATGCGAGCCGCGCTGACTCCGTCACTCAGCGCGGCTCCTTTGCCAATGTTCGTTTGAGATTGTGATATGCAACAGTGTATCTGTCCTTTCGATCCGCGCATGCTACTGTGTGCGCGGTCACTTAAAGCATTCCATTGGTGCCTGCAGCTACAACTAATTCATAGCGGGTGTCCGCTACACCCTTCTAACGTGCCTGCTACACGGTGCGCTCTACCACTCCAAGCGCCGCAGGTGCCCCCACCCTGCTAGGCGCTGCGTTCTGCAAGCCAGCACCGCTCGCAACATGGGGAGCGAACAGGCACAAGAACAAAGCACCACCCAGATTTCATATGCCGGTCCGCTTCTTTAATCTCCCCGGCACTGCTCAGTTTACTCCTCAATAGTGGCTGCGACCCCTTTGTTATCCGTGATCTTGCCTGTCCGCACATATACGTGGCCATATGTTTCAAAGTTCATTTTCTCTGTGATACTTCGATCAGCTTCCTTGCTTCTTGCAGTTGTTATGGGCCACCAGTTCCGACACCTTTGCTTTTATTCTTAGAGTACGCAGGTCATTTTTTCAGCGTGTTATTCCGGATCAATGTCAGATCCTCAGGAGCAGCCCAGCAAGGCACATCTTACTCCATGGCTAGTTGGCCACGCCCCCCTATATATGTGCATTCTTCATAACATTTTTGTTATTAAGACTGCATACCACGTGTAGCTGCCACATCAGTACTTCAAAGACGAGTTCCAGATCAAGACATCTACCAAGTGGCAATGTGGGCCTCTATCCCCACCTTTACAAAATATTAGTGCCTGAATACTCTTGTCAGGTGAGAACGCCCGCTTCAGTAGAGCGGTCCTGCAGCATGTTCTAATATAATTTCATCAGTGTTTGTTCCTCTCTCCTCCTTCAACTTAGTACTGCTATGGGAGTCTGTCTAAGATGAGGAATACGTGGGAGGACACAATCTATTAGATGAAAAAATTACTTGCCTCCGATAATGTTCTTTCTAATGGATGTTCCTCCCAAGGGTTCCTCAACGCCTAACCAGCAAACCCCTCTGGGCAGATAGCTAGTATTTTAATTCTTATTTGACTGGGCATTTGTAAGACACTTATACATCAAGAGAATTGTGTTTCAAAGCACCCACAATGGAAGGCAACAAGGGAGACAGCAAGACAATGGAATATGCAAAATACAAAAACAAAGTGGTCCTATTAGGCCTCGTGAACATTTGGATCGTGCAAGTGCAGGGAGGTAGAAGGGACAGGGGAAGGGGCTAAGTGCAGGAGGATCCACAGAGGGGTGAAGTGCCAGGGAGATAGTTTGAAGGCAACATGTAAGTGCCAGGCAGTGACCACTAGATGGAGGAGGGTCACCAGCCCATCCAGTAAGTGCAGGCCTGTGAGGCAGCACAGGCCAATTGGTGTCCGAAGGCCAAGTGCAGAGGCAGGGCGGATGCTGTGGACCCAGGCGGCCACCTAAGGGCCCAGGCCACCAATCACAGCTACTGTGGGGGTTTAGCACGGGAGGAGGAAAAGAGGAAAGTCTTGAGGTGTTTGCGGAACTTGAGGAGATCCGGCTCAAGACAGAGAGAAAGGGGGAGGCAGTTCGAGAGGATGGAGCCAGCTGAAGAGAGGGACGGCTGCCCGCTCTCTGCTTAGAGAAGCGCTTGACAAGCAGAGAGTTGGAGACGGAGGATCAGAGGGATCTGGAAGGAGAGTATTTGTTGAGAGCAAATTGCACCTGGTGTAGCTCCTGGAAGCCTAAGGCCTTTGGCGCTCTAGAAATACATAGACCTAGGCAGATAGTGTGGTCCCAGTCCTCAGACAGCCTTATGGATGATGCAGAGGGATTTAAATGTGTGGTATGAGGAAAAGATGGAAGCCCCGTCTGTGTTGGCGCTGGATTCCAAAAGTTTGCACGAATGCGGAAGTGGCATGGATAAATGACGAGTCTTGAGATAAGGTTGTACGTGTAGTTTTGATTTTAATAGGCAAATGTTTGCCACAGTCTTGAGAGCACCTTTAGTTCCATTCACATGTAGAAAAGTCAACACGTGTTTCGACCAAAGGGTCTTTTTCAAGGCGGATCGGTATTGTAGGTTATGGTCCTTGGATAAGGAAGCTGGGTAGCAACAGAGTGGCCATGGAGGCCTCTGGATACAAGATGAGTGGTCCATGCAGCAACCGGCAGTAGTGGAGGGATATTAGGGCTGGAGAGATACGAACCCTGGGCTTAAGGCCAAGGATAAGTCTTGCAGCCCTATTCTGGACTAGCTGGAGGGGGCGGATGGAAGAAGGTAGATTAAGGAAGAGGCTGTTGCAGTAGTCCAGCCTGGAGAGTACCAGAGCTCTTGTGATATTGAGCTTCTAGGGGAAAGTGAGGAAAGGAAGGATGCCCCTGAGGGGGTAGAGTTGTAAATGGGCCTTCTTAGAAAGGTCCAAGATGTGAGGAATCAAAGAGAGGAGTCGAAGATAACGCGCAGATTTCCCAGGTTTCTGGTCTCAGAGGAAGGAGCGGGGGAGCGAGCCCATTGAGGGTGGCCAGTGAAGGGAGAAAAGAGGGAACAGGAGTCCCAATAGGAAGAATCTCAGTTTTGCTGGCATTGAGACAGAGGTCATTGAAGGTACACCAAGACTGGAAAGCAGACAAGCAGTCAGGAATGACAAAGGAGGTCAGACGAGATGCAGAGGGTAGTCTAATGTAGAGTAGGGTGTTGTCTGCATAACACTGGAAGCGTGGTGAAAAAGTGGAGATAAGGTGAGCAAGAGGAGCGAGATAGATTTTAAAGAGCCTGGGCGAAAGGGTAGAGCCCTGAGGGACGCCACAGGTGGAGATAGAGGTGGGTGAGGAGACAGAACCCAGGATTGCATGGGAGGGACGGTCAGTGAGGAAGGAGGTCAGCCAGTCCGTTTCCCATTCCTTGGTTCTGCAGTCCCTCAGTGTCGGAGGAAAAGGTCAGAACTGAGGTCACGGGCGTGGTGCCTCAATATATAGGGGCTTATTACATGATTGTCGGGATACCGGCAAACTGCCCTAACAGTTACGGCACCTGATATCCTGGTATTAACGGGATATACTTGATGCCGGCAACAGCAGTAAATGCCCATTCCATGGAGTGCCCTAAGACTCCATGGTGGGGTTCTCCAGAATTACCAGCATTTATTTGCTGGTAGGGCCATGATTTACCTGCAGTTCTTGGCTTTTGCCGGTCTGGAAAAATTACGGGTGCCGAAATTACCAGCAATTTTACCAGCACATTTTCCGGACGGGCAAAACTGTAATGAGGCCCCTAATGTCAGAGCATCGTATCCCACGTCGAGAGGCTTCAAGTGGAGCCACTCTGCGCCCCCTCGTGGTGTAAAGGTTTCTGAAGAGCAGCTGTGCCTGGAGATAGATTATCGTAGATGAGGAATACGTGGGAGGAACATTCATCATAAAGAACATTACCGCAAGATAAGTCATTTGCTCTTTAGTATTGGTGGGAGCAACAATTATGTCTTCACTAGGTACCATACATTTAAAGAGTGACAAAAAGGTAAGACAAGATGATGCAGATGTTGTATTATTGGACATTTGCACCTTCTCGTCATGTGAACTTTGCATCACACTGAGTAATAATTACATGATCTCAGTAAGTGCCTGAACACTAAAGAAGGGTAAGCACTTTCCACAGCTGAATGATTATATGAGTGATGGTGCAAATTATGACACAATGTTAAGACAGCAAGGCAAGCATACATTTATAATTATTTGCACCCTGAAGCACTTGCAAAACTGAGGTGATTTGGCCTTAAAGCCAACACCGTTTATGCAGGTATAGAGAGCTGTGTGTGGGAAAGCATTTGAATGTGAACACAGGTGTAATTAACATCTCACATAATTAATTATGGAAATAGACTTGCCACTATTCCCTACTGCCCAATGCCATCATTGTCCAATTTTCTCACTGCTATGTCTGCACCTGCATGTGCACCTTTCCTACGCTACTGTGCGCTGTACAGTTTAAGAGGTTTTACTCTATCCAGTTGGTATCATGCGCCACTTACCCGCCACCCCTCCCCCCGGTCCTCCAAGTTGATATCTGCAATAAGGAATGTAGTCAACATAGGTGGTTCTTTTAAAACCTAATGGGGTATGTCATTCTTTCATAGATTAGTGGAGTACAGCTATAAAGGCGCTTCACACCTTATTATTATGACCACTCGGTCTTTGCATCCGAGGTATGCAGAAATCGCCCATCTGAAAAGATGCAAATCCACACCTTGAAAGAAACCAGAATGCACCAGTGCACAAAATATTTTGTCAGCGGTGTGAAAAAAACAGAGCGTGTTTCACTGCCTGGACCCCGGGGATCACTTAGTCAGGTGGCCAGAGCATAGCCATCGCCTTTGGATACAGACTTGGGGGTTGGATTACCTGGATGAGGAGTCCTCGGGGTGTGGGGGAGAGACACCTGATGGCAAGGTGCGGTAGCCCCTCTTTTCCAGTACCCCTTCCAATCCTATTTTTTTAGGATATTCCAACTTCCCAATTTCCCCCGTCCTCCTTTCTTACACAAACACTGAGTCGAGCAAAAGGAGGTCTAAGGCTAAAAGGATTATCACCCATGCAATACACTAAACATGTCCCTCTAATGAGATCAGGCAGGGTCAGGCAATTAACTTTAATCACGCACACCTAATACCTATTTACTCCTACATCCCGTCCCCTTTCCTCCATACTTTTGGGACATTCCGTCCTGTGGGACGGGACCCAGGACCGCAGCACTTTTGTAAAAAAGCATCAAATTGAAAAATGTGTCCTTCTTTTTTTACGCTGGGTACCGTACGCGGCCGTAACCCTTCCCTCCTTGGCTTCGCCCAGCGCATCGCCCATCAGTCCTTTTCTCTGCGTGGCCTGCGACTCCCTTTCGGTCCGAAAACTTCAGCGTCGTCTTCGTCGGTGGGAGGAGATCTTCCAGAGAGTTCCTCCATCGCATTTCCAACTTTTCATCAAAGACGCCCGGTAAATTCCTTGCTTTTCAGGGCACCACGACTGGGGGACTCCTTCCCGGGGTCCTCTAGGTCCAGGAGGGGCTTCAAAAGCTCTGCTACCAGGGTTTCCCCTGAGGTGCCTCGCAGGCCTAAGCGGCGTACCAGGGTTTTCTCCGAGGGTTCACGTGAGGGGCCTGCCTATAACGGATCACAATCCGAGGTCCACCAATCAGGTGCTAATAGCCAGCATAGTCGTGCTGAGGCATTGGGTACCGGAGTTCTCTCTGAGGTCTCCTTGTTTGGAGCTTCCCACACAGACACCGGGGTGCGCCCTGAGGCCTTTGTTGAGGTTTTCTGTACCGAACCACGATTCGAGGCCCCTCTCGGGGGAGCTGTAAAGACCGGACTCTGTTCCGAGGTTCCTCTTATCGAGGCAAAGGGGTGTACCAACAGAACTGAGAGACCTGTCAAGGTATTATCTGTGAGGTGGATTCCTCAACTTTCCCGCGCTCGCAGCATTACCGGTTCTGTTGAGGGGGCACAGGGAGAGGTCGCTGACGGTAACTCCTCTGTTACCGGCTCTGCCAAGGTTCCTCCTTTGGAGGCTAATTCAAGGGACAGGATGTCCAGTAAACATCCAAGGCCCCATAGTACCGGCTCTGTTGAGTCTGTTGAGTCAACTGCCTCATCTACACATGTGACGCAGTTCTCCTCAGAAGTTCCCAAACTGGCAGGCCTTCCTGCCTGGTCTACGGCGGCCATTTTGGATTTTTCTCTCATACCCACACTATCGTTTTGGTGAACAACCGTTTCCACGGGTCAGTGCCAACCCGTTCCGCCCTTCTTATGACTGGTGCGCTTGGATGCCACTACCGCATATGCTCTCGCTTCCTGGCAGCCTCTCCGTCCGAGGATGCTTTTTTCAGGATGTTTCAGAGACTTATGCACTCTGACCCCATGAGGGGGTACTTTAAGAGCCTTTCTTGTAGCTCTGTCACCAGGGTTTCGCCTGAGGTGCCCCAAAGGCCTAACAGGTGTATCAGAGATTCCTCTGAGGGTTCTGACGGACCTGCCAATACCGGGCATTGTTCCGAGGTTCACCATCACAGTGCTAAAGTTATGCCCAGTTCGGCTGGGTAATGGCATACCAGGGTTCACCCTGAGGTCTTCGTTTCTGAAGCTTTCCCTGCTGTAACCAGGATGAAACCTGAGGGTCCTCTTGTGGAGGCTAATGTCAGTCCCGACTCAAGGCCCCTTTTAAGGGAGCTTTACGTACCAGGTTGAATCCTTGTGGAGGCTAAAGTCTATATCGTCAGATCTGAGAGCCCTTCTCTGAGGGTCTTGTCGGTGAGGTATTGTCCTCAACTGTCCCACGCTCAGGGTCGTGGTGGTACCAGTTCTGTTGGGGGGGCAAAGAGAGGGGTCACGGACCGCATTCCGTCTGGTACCGGCTTGTCCGAGGTTCCTCTGTTGGAGGCTAATTTTGAGACTAGTTCGAAGATGTCCACTAAACATCCGAGATCACCCAGTATCGGCTCTGCCGAGGTTCCTTGTAAGGCTAAAGTGTTACTTAAGCCCCTGACTCTCCTGAGGAGGCAATTGCCTCAGCTACGCATGTGACGCACTTCTCTTCAGGTGGCAACAAAATGGCGGTCTAACCTGCGTGGCCTATGGTGGCCATTTTGGATACCTCCATTACACCTACGCTCGCAACGTCTGGTGCTGGGAGCATTCCTTTCATCAATAGTAACCCATTCCGCCCTTCTTTGACCGGCCTGCGTGGGCTCTGCTGCCTCATACTGTCGCGCTCCCTCCTGCTTTTGCTCCTCTGATCTATGTGGACCCGGCCGGGGGTAGACCCTCCGGGCAACCATCCTCCTAAGCCCTCGGCTGAGGATGGGGTTTTTGGGAAGTTTCAGATGCTCATGCACTCTGACCATATGAGGACGTATTTCAAGTGTATTTTCCCTCCTGTTCCACCCCGTCCCAGGCGGCTCCGATTCGGGTTTTCTTTTAAAACCTGAGGCGGTAGGTGTGGAGGACCAGTCTTCTGTTTCCACCTCTTTGGGATGAGCCTTTAGCGGATGAGGACGGTGATGAACAGCCCCGCTCGGTGAGAGCATTCCATGACCGGGAGGGGCTTGTGTAGTTCTGTTACCAGGGATTCCCCTGAGGTGCCTCAAGGGCCTAATAGGCGCACCAGAGTGTTCTCTGAGGGTCCCTCAGAGGACCTGCCAAAACCGGACGTGGTTCCGAGGTTCACCATTGGGGTCCTAAGTTTGTCTTTTGGTCTGGATACCAGGGTACGCCATGAGGTTTCCGTTTATGGTGCTTGTCACACCGAGCCACGGCTCGAGGCCCATCTTGAGGGAGCTATATGTCCCGTGTTAAAACCCAAGGTTCCTCTAAATATACAGTACTGAAGGATCCTCTAAGGGTCCTGTCGGTAGGGTAAATTCCTCAACCGTCCCACTCTCTGGGTTGTGGTGGTACCGATTCTGTCGAGGGGGCAAAGAAGGTGATCAGCAACAGGCTTTCCAGTATCGGCTTTGCCAAGGTTCCTCCATTGGAGGCTAATTCTGGGTCAGTTCCTATGATGTCCACTAAACATCCTGGATCTGCCAGCACCGGCTCGGCCGAGGATCCTTGTTTCAATGCTAAGTGTTTCTTAAGTCCCCTGACTCCCCTGAGGGGACAGTTGTCTCATTTTCTCCCATGACGCAGTTCTCTTCAGGTGTTGACTAAATGGCGGCCCAACCTCCTTGGTCCACGGCAGCCATTTTGGATACCTCCCTTACACCAACTTTCATGACGACTGGTGCTTGGACCGTTTCTTTTGGGGCTGAGCAGTTTTTTCCACGCTATGTGGACAATAAAGACCCGTTTTGTCATCCCTGGCGACAGCTTCAGCTAAGGCCCCTTGTACACAGAGGCCAGGGTCCCCGACTCGGTCCTTCTCTGAGATCAGGGGGTTTCAGGGTCGCCGTGCGCGCCAATCTGAAACTCCTGTTGGTAGCCCCGCCTGCAGCGGCAAGGTGGTTGTTTTTCTCTCGGCCATCAGCCTCCTCTACAGGAACAGGTAATCTCCCTGCCGACAAATCACCAAATTATATTTTTTGTCGGTCACACTACACTTTGGTGGGAGAACGAATCTCGTCTCATCTGGAGGCGTGGCAAACTATCACCGCAGACTATTTGGGTTTGTCCATCGTTAAGGCGGGTTTTCGCTTGCCCTTTCCTCCTACCCCTCCCTTCAAACATTTTCTGACAGATCGGGATGCCCTCCCTCACAGCAGAGGTACAGAAACCTCTATACCTCAGAGCGGTGGAACCTGTTCCCCCTCATGGAGCAAGGGAGGGGCTAGTACTGCTGTCCTTTCACAGTGCTCAACCAGGCTGCCCTGTGCACTATCTTCGATCTTTCCAAGGGAAATTCAAGTTAATCACGCCCTTGCTAAATAAAGTCCTCTCTTTGGAAGGGCGATTGGCTCAGTGTGGTGGTCTTCCAGGATGTGTAAATGCACATTCTCTGGAGCCCGCATATGAATATCTGCGGTTCTCTGTGGGCGCAGAACACTTCAGATTCGGGTACTCCTTTTGCTCTCGGCTCAGCGAGACTCACCGGAAACTCCTCGGAGGGGCCCTGCAGCAGTCTCCCAATACCGGATCTTCTTCCAAGGCCCCCAGTTCTGCTGTGGCTTTGGATAACAGGGTTCACCCTGAGGCTTCTCCATTTGGAGCTAACTGTACCGAATCTTGGCTCGGGGTCCCTCTCGAGGTGGCTATAAAACCAGGGTTAAACCTGAGGTCCCCTGCTTGGGACTAAATCGGTCACCAACAGAACTGAGAGTTCCTCATAGAGGGTTCTGGCTGTAAGGTATATCCCTAAGCCTTTCCGTGCGTGCAGCAGTGGTGATACCAGTTCTGTTGAGGGGGGGGCGAAAGAAGGCGGTCACGTACCACGGACCTTCCAGTACCGGCTCTGCCGAGGTTCCTTGTTTCAAGGCTAGGATGGCACACAAGGCCCCTGACTCCCCTGGGGAGACTATTGATTCACTTGCTCCTGTGACGCAGCTCGCCCCTGGCGAGTGATAATGGCGGCCCAACCTCTGTGGGCCACAGCAGCCTTTTTGAATACCTCCCTTAAAGAAAGGTTTTACATCAACAAGCAGGGCGACACAGACTCTCCTCTCCTTGTGGATCTTGTCATGCGAATTTTGGCTGGACCATCCAGTATATTGTTTGGCTCCAGGCTCCACACATCCTGGGTCACCTCAATGTGACCGCAGATTAATTCAGTCACTAGTCGGCATCTGTTAAGAGTGTGAGATGAACAGCTATATCATCTCCAACTTTTTCCAGCAATGGGGCACGCCAGAGGTGGTCCTCTTTGCAGCTCATGGGTCAACATGAAAGCTTATGCTTTCCCCTCATTTCCTCCCATCTATTGGTTGCTCTGTAAACACATCGAACCGTTGCCAAAGCAGCTACGTGGGCTTTTCCACCAGCTTTTGTGAAACATTACTGCTTAGACCTGAGCTCCAGGGCTAATGCTCAGTTCGGGCAAGCTGTTCTTAAAACCTCTTTCAGTAAAGGAGTTCCATCCACCCGTTATTGTGTAAGGAGTGCTTGGTAATCTCCCAAAAGTATGGAGGAAAGGGGACGGGACGTAGGAGTATAACAAAGTTACTCACCGTAGTGACTACCTTACTCCTAGTCCATAGTACTCTTTACTCCATACGCCCGCCCGCCGTCCCCTCTAATAAGTATCCTCTATTATTGCTTAAATGGTCTCAGACCTGGCGATAGAAACATACTGATGGGCAATTCGCGGGGTGGAGCTAAGGAGGGCAGGGTTATGGCCGCGTGCGGTACCCTGCATAAAAAGAGAAGGACACATTTTTCAATTTGATGCTTTTTTACAAAAGTGTTCCGGTCCTGGGTCCCGTCCCACAGGATGGAATGTCCCAAAAGTATGGCGGAAAGGGGACGATGGACTAGGAGTAAGATCACTACGGTGAGTAACTTTGTTAAATTCTCCCCACATAGTTAAAAGGTGGAACACTGAGGCACACTATGAGAAAGGCAGTGCACGAGAAGGACCAGTTCCTCCAGGGGGATGGCAAAGCAGAGGGACAAACAGAGGGGTTGGACCGAAGGGGGAGGAAGCCAGAGAAAGCAACCACCCCCCGCCCCCACACATCCCCTTTGAAAGGGGAGAGATTGTTATTTCTGAAAGGCTGTGAGGATTGGGCACGACAGCCCAGCTGGAAGGGAGAAAGTCTTCAGAGTGCTACAAGTTTACCAGCCACCCTCCCGGATTAACGGCAGAGTTGGGGACACGCAGAAGCAACGTTGGTAACAACCTTGACTCTACATCAAAGGCACGTAAAACGGAAAGCATCTTAACACAACTGGTGAGTTGAAGGAAGGAAAGAAAGCCTGGTCTGTGTTTAATTGAAATGCTTGCGACATTATGCGAGGGATGAAGGTTACAGGAGCGCTGATAAGCTGCGAGAGAAAGTAAATCCATTGTTAAGAACTGTGAATACGAAATACAAAGTAGCAGAGTGGTCCAGCGAAGTGAGATTGCCCAATCGAAAGTCTCTGTGAAGTGAAGCAGCATGAAGCTAGAGAAAGTAACCAACCACAAAACTGCATGAAAGAAAGGTTTGAAAGGCTTGATCTAGGAGAAATTGATATACGTAGCAAGTTATACGTATGTATGTATGTATTTATGCTCGTAAAGCGCTGGTAGCCCACAGGCATCAGGGCGCTTGGACAGTACAACACAAATCAGCCAGGCATAGGACCTGAACTCTTCCTAAACCAAGATGGTAGCCCTATGAACCTAGAAAACTGGGTTCCTTATCTGAAGAGGTGTGTCTTAAGCCGTTTCCTGAAAGCCAGGTGGTTGTTTTCAGACCTTAATGCTTCAGGAAGATTTGTCCACAATTGTGGGGCCAACACCAGGACGGATCTGCCCAACCCAGAATTCAGTTTGAACTTGGTACGGCCAGTAGATTCTTGCCTTCAGATCGTAAGCGCCTCAGAGGTGTGTATGGCACTAAACTGTTCTTAAGATAATCTGGGGCTTTGCCGTAGAGGCACTTATGCACCAATGAGAGGGTTTTAAACTTTATTCGTTCCTCAACTCTGAGCCAATGGAGGGACACTCTTTCACTCGTAACATGATCTCTCTTCTTCAAGTTTCTGACTAGCCTGACCGCGTCATTCTGAATCACTTGGCATCTGGATAAATCCTTGACAGATGCCCAATCAGGAGAGCATTGCCATAGTCGAGCCTTGATAACACAATGGCTCTGGCTACGGTGGCCAGGTTACATTCGTTTAAGAAGGGCTTAATCGATTTCAGTAACCTGAGGTAATAAGCTGTGTTTTTCTGAAGATAGGTCTGGGCGTCCACTGAGTTGACCATCATGCCCAGGGTTTTAAGTTGGGAAGCCACTAGAATTTTGGCGTCTTTAATTTGAAAGGATTTATATTCTGCCCCAAGATTTGCTAATTGACGACTGGATCCGAACAACATCAGTTCAGTCTTTGTGTCTTTCAGACACATCCAATTGGCCTGCATCCATTCGTCTATTATCTTGTAGACTGTTCCTATTGTGACACTGTCAGCGGCATGATGACTTCCCTTCAGCTCCAAAATGAGCTGAGTGTCATCTGCGTAGTTCGTAAAAGACACCCCAGCCTTTACTAAGATGCTACAGAGTGTGTGCATATAAATATTAAATAGCATAGGTGACAAGCTCGCACCCTGAGGAACCCCAAAAAGAATGGGACAGGGGTCGGAGAAGCTACTTCCCAATGGACTCTGGCTTGGCCGTCCGATAGAATCGACACCAACAACTCTATTGCCCTTTTGGAACAACCCACTTTCTCCCTGAGCGCTTTAATAAGGAGTTGATGGTCCACCAGATCGAAAGCTGCACTTAGATCCAGGAGCATCAGCATCCCTACTTTGTTCTTGTCCACCATGCTCAGCATCTGGTTCTGAAGATCCAGCATAGCTGTCTCCGTACTGTGAGACGCTCTGCAGCCTGATTGTTGCTGATGTAAAGCTGAATGGTTCTCTACATAACATTGTAGTTGCTGCGTGGCTAATTTGTCCAGGATTTTAAGGACAAAATTTGAATTTTATTTTTAAAAAAGTTATGGGACAGAGATTAGCCGGATCCTTAGGATCCAAGCCTGCCTTTTTTAGTAGTGGGATGATCGTGACTTTTTTTTACTCCTTCGACACTAAGCCCTCCTTAAAGGAAGCATTCACGATTTTCAGGAGGATGGGTGCAAAGATTTCCTTATGTTGGAGAATGACGCTCGGTGGTAAAACGTTTTCTGCGCACGTTGTGGGTTTCATATGGTTCAGCACCTCTAACAGCTCTACTTTGGTGATGGTATCAAATTTGAAGGGCTGTTCTCTAGTACTGACCTCGACTTCTATTGGCGACGTAGTCTGCTTCAAGGATGCTCTTGCGTTGATAATATTTTGTCTGGCTTTTTCTGTTTTGGCCAGAAAGGCCTTCTGAACGAGATTACATTCCGCCTCTGTAGGCATGAACGGGGGGGTTAGGTTTTTAGGTTTTTCTATACTCTTCAGTATGTCAAAGAGTTTGTTTGTTTTATTGGCTGCATTTTCAATTTCTATGTTGAAGAAATTAGCCTTTGCTAGCCTAATCTTTTCTCTGTACTCCTTGTCCTTAGTTTTCCAGTTGATCTTGTTATCCTCTGATTTATCTTGGATCCATTTTCTCTCCAAAGCCCTTTTTTCCTTCTTGATGGTAAGGAGCTCTGTGGTGAACCATTTTTGATTATTATTATTTTTTCTGACTAATTTAGTCTTAAGAGGGGCCTCTGACTCCACCAACTCTAAGATATGCTTATTGTATTTATCTAACAAGGTCACACAATTATCTTGCTCCTGAAAAGAACACATTATTTTGTCAAGGCAAGACTGAAGCTGTACCTTATTCAAGTTTTTAAAGTGTCTGCTGTCTACTTGGATATGAGGATTAAGTTGATGTGGAGGTATTGGCAGTTTTAAGGTTGCAGATACCAGATGGTGGTCACTCCAAATACATGGCGTGGTTTTACAATCTTGGATTAGTGTGTTATGTCCACACATCCAGTCCAGCTGATTCCCCTGTGGTGTAGTAGGATCCTCATTTATGACCTGGAAGTCAAGATTATTGAGAGCTTTTTCCAAGGCGGTGGCTCCTTTATCATTCTTGTTCCCACGCCAGAAATTAAGATCACCTACAATCACAGTAGACTCATTAGTAGATCTTAATTTAGTCAAGTATGAGCAGAGTTCCGACGTGAAGTCTGAGACCAACGCAGGTGGTCTGTAAATGACTATTAAATTGAGACAATTATTGGGCGAGAAGACAAGTTTCAAGGGGAATGGTTTCACACCCACTGCAGCAGAGGTTCACCATAAATAATTTAAGGTTTTCCTTTGCAATAATTGCCACCCCACCACCCCGCCCCCGCGGTCTATTTTCAGTATAAATGGTATAACCTTACGGTACAGCCTGCTCACATGTTGGCCAGTGAGGGTCTTTGAGCCATGTTTCTGTCACACAAAGGATATCAAAGTTATTAATAGTTATCAAATCTTTGACATTTAAAGCATGTTTGGTCAATGAGCGTGTATTGAGCAAACCCACATTTAATCTAAGGTACCGCTCAGTAGGCTCCTGTGTCAGATCTACTTTTTTGTTGTAGCAAGTACATTTTCCAAGAGGCATTGGAACTGAAGGAAAATATGTAAAGTGGAAGTGAAGAAAGAAACGAGGGTTGATGTGGTCATGTGGAGGTGAGAGAAAAAATCCTCCCAGTTTTGAAAGTCTTCGACAGTGAAGTCAAAACACAAAAGGTAGCTCGAACCCGACAGATGGAAGCCCATTTGTGGAATGTGAAGAAAGCTTGAAGAAGGGAACCCCACCAAGGAGAAAAGGTTTGAGCCTGATTGAGGGGAACCTATAGTGAACTGTGACCAAATACAATACTTAGAAACTTTTTGTTGAAACTGTGTAGAAGCTTGAAGGGTGACCTGGTCTTGGATGATGGAAACCCAATAGGTTAAACCGGTGAACTTGTGACTCAGACTTGAACGGCCAAGAAGGCTCTGGAGGGCAGAGCAAGCCGCCAACCTGTGTTCGCAAGCCAAAATGTGTTCATCCATCAAGTGTTCCATGTAACCCTGTGCTATATAACGTGGGGACGAGAATGAATACTGATTTATATTGCCATTCTGACATTTCATTTCACCACTGATGTTTCCTTTTTTAGATACATATCCCTATATCACATTAGTTTGTATTAGAGTGAGGGCAGGCATTAGGTTTTTGTTAGTATAGGCCTTTGTTTGACTAGGACTGTTGCTTTATTATTTGATAGTCGAGACTACACCCATCTTAGTTATAAGGCCAGACAGGAGTTTTTCCAACCCCTTGAATTTAACAATAAAGGTTTGGAAATGTGCATCTCTTGTGTCAGTCTTTACTTGTGATACCATGCCTCCCTTCCAGAGGTTAGCCCATGATTCTGTATCAGAACGGTGCCCTGCTCAGTATTGAAATACAATGCAAAAAGGAAATGGCAGCGAGGATGTGAAATCTGAGACAACACAGACTAGAGCCCATCATGAACAATATGAGTCCTCTCCAAAGCATATGAAAAATAGGCAGCGGGCTGGCGGAATGGGTTGAACACAGCTCCCATAGTTAATTGTAGACCATTGGTGGGCATCTCTCCTCTTTTTGTTAGCCCTTCCCCATAAACTGCTGCTATTTTTATCTTTATTTTGTGTGTGTCTTTCGACTCCTTCCGTTCTCATTCTCCTCAATCTTTCCTCTTCCTTTGACACAGTCAATCACTCAATCCTCATAAAACAGATCTGTTTACCCTTGGCATCATGGACCTGGCACTGGATTGGCTGACCTCCTTCCTAACTAAGCGACCTTCCCAGGTGCAACTGGGCCCTTTCCTCACCTCCACATTACTCTACCTGCAGCGTTAACTCACAGATCTATCCTATCGCCGTGGCTCTTCAACATCTACCTTGCCCCTCTGGCCCACTTGATCTCCTCTCCTCATTTCCAGTGTTATGCGGATGGCACACAGCTCTCCTTCAAGCTCAAGCTTCCCTCCACTGCCTCCTCTTCCTCCTCCCAGGCTGTCTGTTTTCTATTCAGACATGGTGCATGGCTGGCGATCTGTCTTGATGCCAGTAACTCCAAGATCCTTCTGATTGAGACCCCTGCTCCTTGTCCCCCCGCCCGCATCCCGCTCTCTGGCCGCCTACCTTAGGTCCTCTCCCCACACCATCTTGCAAAGCTATAAACTTTGGCGTCGTCTTCGACTCCTCTGCCTCCTTCTCCCCTCACATCACATCACGGACCTTGCCAAGAAGGTCCACTTTCAGCTTCACCTCCTCTGAGACATTCTCCCCTTCCTAACCTTCCCCCAAAAACTCAATGTCTCTAGAGCTTTGGTCCTGTCTAGGCTGGAGTACTGTAACAGCATCTTCCTCAAGCTGCCTCGTTTCTCCCTTCGCCCCCTTCAACTAATCCAGGATAGAACTGCAAGACTTATCCTTGGCCTCAAGCCAAGGGGCCGCATCTCTCCAGCCCTAAAATCTCTCCACTGTCTCCCGGTGGCTGTGAGGATCAAATTCAAGACCCACACAAGGCTTTCTGGGGCCTGGGACCCCATTGTATCCAACTCTCTCTAAATATCTCCCTGCTAGAGCCCTTCTGTCCTCCAGCTTCAAGTCTCTGTAGTTCTGACGTTTTGTTTTTTCCAAGCAGAGAGTGGGGGGTAGATCTCTCTCTTCGGCAGGTGCCTCCCTCTTGAGTGGCCTTCCTGACACTCTCTGACTTGAGGCAGACCTCCTTAAGTTCCCGAAACTTCTCAAGACCCTGCTTTTCTCTACTTATTTCCCTTTCGCCCTCCTTTGCTAATGTCCCCATCTGCCACTGCAACTGGCGGCCTGGTCCCTTATGAGTCTTACAGGTTACCAAGCCCTCCTTGACCAGTCTATACCAGCACTCCCACAAATCAGCACTGCCATTCTGGGCCCCCCTCCCTGACTAGCCTGGTGGATTTGGCATCCCAGTGGAGTCTGGTCCACCCCATCCTCATACTTAGATGTGGTCCTACCTACGCCTGGCACCCCATGGCACTTAGCCCCCCCGCCAATGGGCTCCCCTCAGCACTTGCATAGCCACTGCAGTGTACACAGTCCCCCCACATTCTGCACTTCGCGTTACTGCACTTCTTCTCGTTACTGCACTTGCACGATCCAAATGTCACAAGGCCTAGTAGGAGCGTTATTGTTATTTATCTCCCCTCTCCCCCTCACCCCCTTTTTGTCTTGTGGCACCTAGAAACACCATTTGCTGTATAGGCGCCTTATAAATCAATAAAATAAATAAATGGCAGCCTGGGCATTCATTTGTCTACCAAATGTATTTTCGGGAGTCTACTCCTAAAATAAATCATGATAGAAATGTAAGCGAGCAAAGCACGGTTTAAGCAGACTGCTGTATTGGCTAATTGTGCACTGTGCCATATCAGTTCCTGAAACAAGAGTAGGTGTGGGGAAGGAGGTACCACTATAGGGCTTGTCAGTTCCACCTTCGCATGTGCGAGCAAACCACAGTTTGTGCAGTGAACAGGAACAAGAACAGATTGGAAACTGTGAATATTAGATTTAAATCACTATTTCACCATGGGTTAAAAATGTGCAGGTTTCTATTTTTACTGAACAATGACTGGATATAGTTTACAAAGCTGCATTGGACCAATGAAAGAAGAGCTGTTCACTGCATCCGCTGAACCGTTACGAAGTAGCCCCTTTACTAATGGTCTCCCAGGCTTTCTAGAAGCACCTTCTGATCTAGTACTTGCCCCCATATGCTCCCAATCAAAAATAACACTTTTATTATGAACATCAGCCAGTGTGGTCGACTTTGCAAAATTCAGTTGGAAAATTACTCAATGTCACAAATAAAACAGGGAGGTCCTGCTCTTAAAGTCAGATATTGACGACACAATGATACACAATTTTTCTGCTAATACTGCAAAACAACAATGCTTAATACCACAGCGACTAGATCATTGTTGAATTATAGTAGGATTGACCATGTCTTTTAGACCCCCTCCTTTGCACATTGATTTGAAAACAATAGCAAGTAGCACCAAAATGCAGACTCCCTCGAGCTTTACACTTAGTTCTGAAAACATTGGTAAAGCTTTTTGAATAACTGAGATGCAAGGTAAAAAAGCTAGGAATTACATTATCGTGCATTAACTCCATCTGCAATCAACTGCCTAAAGATGTCAGATCGAGGAGCTGGGATTAAGTAGATTTAAGTCTTATCCAAGCTTTCTTGGATCAGTCTAACTGCTTTGTCAACACAAGAGGAGAATAATTGTCCAAGCCCAATTACGGAATTAGTTGAGGCCCTTCATTCCAAGGAAATCCCGTCATCTACGGTGTTGGGAGAAGGCTTACTACAAGAACAGGAAATAGTGGCTATGATCACAATAAAGAGACAGACAATTGTTACAACAAAACATTTAAGTAATGCCACACTCGGTCAAAGGACGAATCCAATACAAATTTACAACATAGATTAGTTCATATTTTTAGGATGTCTTGAAAAGTAAAGATAATGAGGTTGTTTCGTTGTAAAATTAACAATTCTTAAATATTTTTTTTCCATAATGAATACATCCAAAATGTGCAGTATCATCAGTTTTTCACTTATCTGAACAAAATATCACTATTTCTTGTGTTTAAGAATTTGAACTTGAGAACAATATCTACAAATATCTCAACAGGTTATCTTGATACATCAATGTCAGATGTCCCATGGTTATTATAAGATATTTGTGAAACTCAATGTGTTTCGGGGTTCCCCTTCTTTAGGAGTAAGATATAACCCTCCTCTTTAAGTATTCTATGAAATTAAAACCTTGTATTTACTTAATGTTATGTAATAATACAAAGAAAAAATAGAATATACAGAATACTTAACACACATTAACCTTCATAATTAGTGATTGAAGAATGAGTCCTTCTTGTAGAAAGCCAATGTTATTCTCCAAACAGTATGTTGGTGTTTCTAGAATAAATATATTTGTAGTTACAAAAAAGGGGGCTATTCTAAACCTATAATAAACCAGATGCAAATATTAGGCACTCTAATTTAACTCGCCTCTGTAGAGTTCATTCGCATGAAATGAGAGATTCAAGTCCTTCCACAGTTCAGCTTAGTTTGAGTAATAAAAGAATTGCGCCAGAAATCGTATTTCCTATCTGCGGTAGTGCTTTTCAGCAACTAGACCATTGGCATACTTCTTGATAAGTTAAAAACAGGCGCCATCTTGGTTCTCATTTCACACTGGTGCCCCTGGAGGTGGCTCCCTCCCTGCTGGCCTTCCGATGCATCGAGGACGCATCCGTTGCTGGGCAACTCCTTCCTTGATTGTTAACACATGGTACGGCGATCCGTGATGGCAATGAATACCATCATATGATTTTTGTGCACAATTGCTGTGTCCTGAGAAATCATCATCCAGAGTGAATCAGTTCCTCAACTGCTTCATCAAAATTGGATTCCCAGAGTGCGTGGCTTACCTGGGGGGGGCTAGTCTTACTTGCTGCAATGTGTGTGTGTTGCAGCGTGAGGCCTTTTTCTTGCCGGTGTCGCAGCAATTCCATCATGGCCGCCGCATCACACAACCACTAGTGGGCTGCCTGGCATTAGATCTGCCTCTCTTGCCATTGGCTGCTGGCAGAACTAATCTGGCCTATGGTGGACCGACAGGCTTTAGCCGGCCCACCCCCCAAAGGCCCACTTTCTAAGGCCCTGTCTGCTCCCTGTCCACTTCAGGTACGCTTCTTCCCTGCTATCAGTCCCCCGTGATGTTCCTTGTGCCCCCTCCTCCTACCAGTCCCCCGTGATGTTCCCATGTGCCCCCGCCCCTACCAGTCCCCCGTGATGTTCCCATGTGCCCCCCTCCTAGTCCCCCGTGATGTTCCCATGTGCCCCTCTCCCCCTCCCAGTCCCCTGTGTTGTTCCCATGTGCCCCCTCCCAGTCCCCTGTGATGTTCCCATGTGCCCCCTCCCACTACCAGTCCCCTGTGATGTTCCCATGTGCCCCCTTCCCCAGTGTTGTTCTCATGACCTCCTCCCCCTACCAGTCCCCTGTGCCCCCTCCCCCTACCAGTCCCCCGTGATGTTCCCATGTGCCCCTATCTCCCCTACCAGTCCCCCGTGATATTCCCATGTGCCCGCCTCCCAGTTCCAGTCCCCCGTGATGTTCCCATGTGCCCCCTCCCCCTACCAGTGATGTCCCATGTGTCCCCCCACACCCCTGCCACTGGTCCCCTGTATTGCAGTTGTTGGCCCCCTCCAGCACTATCAGATATGTTGTCAAGCCTGGTATGATAGTCACTTGTTTTGTTCTTCCCCTTCTCCCTCTACTCCAACCCCCCTACCCCCACTCCTCTTGTTAAATTCCAGCACTACCTCAATTGTCAGGCATAGTAATGAAGCCGCTTGTCTCTCATTCTTCCTCCCACCCCTCTCCCCTCCTCATCTTTGTCTATAGCACTTGCACTATATAAATGTCGCCAGACTGAGTATGATAGTAAATTTTTCAAATTCTGATTGTATCAAAGACTTGTTCGAATGTTACTGTATTTTTCCAATGCTCCCTCCCTGCCTTGAAGCGCTTTGAAACACATTGTGTATAGGCGCTATATAAATAACTATGACTAGAAAAAAAGCAAGGAAAGGGAAAATAAAAACCAAAAAGCAACGAAGAATGGCCAGAAAGTGGCTATGAGATCAAACGAAGATGCAGAAAAATGTAAGGGGCACTATTAAGGCACCTTGCACGACTAAAGGCGTGGCGGGGCAGAATATAACAGTTATTGAGAATGAGCTTGGTCTGTATGAATTAGCAGAGCAAGCTTCTCAAAACAAAAACACCAGGGAAAAAAAGCATTCCATTCAGTGAAATTTCTACTTTAGAAATCCTGAGTGGTGACCAGTGAGCTAATAAATAAATATCAGTCCAGTCTGTAAAAGCAATCTTAGCCCCGCTAACGGG
This sequence comes from Ambystoma mexicanum, assembly GCF_040938575.1. NCBI lineage: Eukaryota > Metazoa > Chordata > Amphibia > Caudata > Ambystomatidae > Ambystoma > Ambystoma mexicanum. The sequence continues at coordinate 931,885,920 of NC_090939.1, forward strand.
CACTATAAAATTTGATGAGTCTTCTCTAGAAGATCAATAGATATTGTAAATGAAATGAAGCCTTTGAGAGATATTTTGCAATTTATTATGGAAGCTATTTTCGGGGAAACTGCTAGTCCCCTTAATCAGACCAGATTTCTTGCTGTGTTTTATGCAATTCCTCTGCTTCGTTTGATAACTTTGACAGATATTTTATTGCTTTAATTTTTAGATGAACACGATTTGATAATTGCGAAGCTCCATTTTTCTTTGTCACTTATTTCCCAAAGAATTTTAGAGAATTTAACTAGTCTACGCTTGATGGGCTTTCATTTAACCCCAGTTAAGACTCAAGAACAGCATGTTAACAAGAAGCGTTCACAGTCCAAAGTTAAATCAGAAATCTATAACTATCTTGAAATGTCCTGTGCAACTTCATCCAAATACAAGGAAATAGTTGTTACTACATTAGGTAATACATTGTAGATGTTTGATACAAAGTCAGACTGAAGATGGTTACCTGAAATGTTATCATTCAGAGTGCAGAGATCTACCTGACCTTATTAGGCATAATGAACAAATTACTTGCCTCTCTATAATGTTCTTTCTTATGGATGTGCCTCCCACGGGTTCCTCATCTATGATATCTCTTTCCCAGCACATCTGTCCTCCGGAAAGGTTTCTGCTGCCAGAGGGTGCTGCACTGTTCCACGTCGGCTACGTCCAACGCCTCTACATGCCCTGTGTCGGATATGACATCTGGGCCAGTATATCTACCAAAACAGGCATTCTGACCCAAAAGGTAATCCAAGCAATAATGATTAGCAAACGTGTGCAAAGATGCCCAATTGCTGCCGGGCAAATGTCCAGGACCGGCACTCCCCTCTGTAGGGCAGAGGTGGCAGCCACTACCCTGGTAGCATGAGCTCCAAGACCCTTAGACACATCTTCCACAGCCAGATCATAGCATTCTGAGATGCAGAGAATGAACCACCAGGACATTTGTCTGTTTGGTGTCAGCCCTGCCAGCACTAGCACCAGTGTAACCAACGAAAAGCTGGTAATCTTTCCTAGCCTGTCTAGTACAAGAGACTTGGATTTTAGGGACCGTACCGGGTCCAGCCGATGGAATCGTTCCTCTGCCTTGAAAGGGTGAGGCAGAGAAAAAACACGGGAGGATGGATATGTTGAGAGAGATGGAAATCTGAGGCCACCTACAGCAGAAAGGAAGGCCTCGCTTTCAATGTTACCTTCTCTTTGAAAAAAACAAATGGGGAGATAAAACAAACAATGCCTGGGGCTCATTCACCTGTAAAGCGGAAGTAATGACAACAAGGAAAATCAAATTAAGGGTGAGCAATCAAGTAGAACATGAATGATGGGGCTCAAACGGAGCACCCATAAGAAACATTAAAACTAAATTCAAATCCCACGCCGGAACCACACACTGGCAGGGAGGCAACTGGTTACACAACCCTCGCATAACTGCATAACAGTGGGGATTGCAAAAAACAAGCCCTGTTCTGGGGACATTTTGAACACTAAAATAGCAGCGAGGTAACCCTTCACAGTACCAATCTGCAGGCATGACTGGGCTAACTATAGCAGAAAATCCAAGGCAGAGGACAGGATAAAAGATCTGTGTCCCTCTCCCAGCACCAAGTGGAACAGTTACGCCACCTTCAGACATAGCGGGCCTCCGAGCTGAAAGGAGCACATCAAGGGCGTTATCAAGTTCCACTCCTTGCGTCTCAGCCGCTCAGTAGCCAAGCATCAAAGTTCAAGCTGCAGAGGTTCAGATGGGGGACCTGCCCCTCGGATTGGGAGAGCAAGTCCACTCTCATTGGAAGGCACAAGAGAGGACAAATGGGCATGCCCAGCAGCTCTGGGTCCAGTCTGTGGCGATCCAGATCATCGTGGTTCCGAACAGGTGCAATCCCCTGAGCAGCGGAATGACCAGGATTGGCGGGAACGCATAAGAGGTCAAAAGTCTACTCGACCATCAGTGCATCCCCCAAAGCTCCCTGATGAGGACATTTCCTGGAGCACAACAACTTGCTTTTGTTCGCACTGTAAGTGAAGAGGTCCCCTTCAGGAGTTCCCCAAAAGGAAATAATCTCTTCCAGAACTTCCTGAGCTCCCAATCGGTTGAGGCCGAAGTCTGTTTGCTCAAGGCATCCACGTTGACATTCTCTCGTCTGGCCAGATGATCTGCGGTCAGAGGGACACTCTTCTCCAGAGCCCAAAACCTGTGATTGGAGGACGTAGGCCATACGAAAGATGCTCACCGCTCGATCCTTGGGCGGAAAGCCCTGCCCAGGCGAGTTTCCAAGACTGCCATGATGAATCGGAGAGACTGGAATGGCAAAACCTGAGACTTTTTGGAAGTTCAGGGAAAAGCCCAAAACATGCAATAGAGCGCACGTGTGCAGTAGATGCTCCAACGCTAGCTCTGGGGATCGAGGTCGGAGGAGCTAGTCGTCCAGGTAGGGAAAGACATGGATGCCTTCTCTCTTGAGGTGAGCCACTACCACTGCCAGAAGCTTAGTTAAAACCCTGGGAGCTGATGAAAGACCAAACAACACCTTGAGCAGAGGCGTAGAAAGTGTAGGGGCTGAGGGGGCCAGGCCCACCCAAAATCTGTAAATGCCCACTCAGCAGTGCTGTGTGGGCATTTACAGATGTTAATGTCACTGCAGTGGGCCCAACTAGATTAGCTTCAGGCCCCACTTGTTAGACAATCCTGGCTACGCCTCTGACCTTGAGCTGGTAATGCTGTTGGCCCACTATGAACCTCACATACTTCTGTGCTGTAAATGAATCGGCACATGAAAGTAAGCATCCTGAAGATCCAAGGAAACCAACCAGCCTTGCAGATTGAGGACTTGGAGAATCTGGGCTAGAGTAATCATCTTGAACGTGTCCTTGTGTAAGAACAAATTCAGTAGCCACAGATCCAGAATGGGGTGCAAGCCTCTGCCCTTTTTCGACACCAGAAAACAGGTGGCGTACCACCCCCTTCCACGTTTTAAGCGTAGAACCAGTTTGATTGTGCTCTTTGCCAGAAGCTGACAGACCTAATCCAGGAGGACGGGGTCTAGAGAAAAAGGGGGTAGCCAGGGGACTGTGGTCCGGGGCACACCGGAGAAACTGGGAGGCAATAACCCTCTCAGATGACCTGCAAGGCCCAAACATCAGACGTGGTCTCTGACCATTCCGTGCTGAATAAGGAGAGCCTCCCCCACCGGAGACGCCTTGTAAAACATGTCACTGATGTTTTGTGCCTTGGGGCGTGGTGGGAACAGAGGCCGTGGCCACCCCTCTGGGCACCTCTCATGGCAAAAGGCAGTGAAGGGGTGAAAACCCCCGCGCAGGGACAGCAAGCTCCAAGAACTTAGCTGTCGCCTTTAACGGTTGAACTTGCTGGCTCCAAAAAGGTTGTTGCTGTTGAATGGCATGTCCAACAATCCTGTCTGGCCATCGGCCGCAAATCATGATGTCGTTAGCCAGGAATGGCCCCTAACCACTGTCAGTGGCCATGACCCTACCCACACAGTCCACTGTGTACAGCCCTGATTACAGCAGTTGAAGTGTTGCCTTCCAGCCACTGGAGACCAGGGCCTGGAATCTATCCCTCATTTCCCCTTAGGTAATGTACTCAGGCTGCATTGGCAATCACTGTCCAAAGGCCGAAGGAAAACCACCATGAGGCATTCATGGACCACGCTTTTAAACGGATTGATGCCAACAATTCTTGCCCCATGCATACAGCCTCTTACTCTCCGTAGGAAGGGCACAGTAAGGTAGATGTTTTAGACTAGGCATGGTGGCTTGGACTACCAATCTCTTAGCTAAAGCATTTGAGGGTAGAAAATCTGCGTCTGATGGGGCGAGACAGTGTTTCTTAGCCATGCCTGTCCACAGCCAGAACAAAGACAGGCTTCTCCCATGTCTCCAGCATAGGCACTACCAACGCCACATTGAAGGGCAGGAGCGTCTCCCTTCTGGGCGCCTCGTCCAGAATGTTAGAGCTCATATTGCACCCTGTACCTGCATGGAGCAGACCATCCCAAAGTACTAGCCACCTTTGCCATCAAGCGCTAGAACGCGGCTTGAGGCTTTCCTGAGGTGGGGGCCAGCAAGCAATCCTTTTCCGGCCAGTTGTTGAGGCCGCTGGCTCCCTGCAGGTCCTCTGCCAGCGCACTCAACTTCCCGTAGAATTCCTCATGGAAATCTCTCACTTCCCTAGAGCCCAAAGGTTCCATCCCAAAAGGAATCTGAAGAATGAAGGAATCTTCATTGATGAAGATGACCCTCATCGTCATAGATGTCATACATCTTAGACATAAAAACCTCCATAGGGAGTGGAGCATATCCCAGAAAGTACTGCAGTGTCCACGGCACCAGTCGGTGAGGACGGTGTCGGGGTCTCGACACCCAAAGGCGGGGCCTGTGGGCACTGAGTTATCACAACTTCTTTTTGGCACGACCCGCAGTCCTGGGTGTCGTGGTTCTTGCCCAAGCAGTATAAGCAGTACAAGCAGATCCAGTGTGGATCCGAGACTGATATCTGTCGGCCGCAATCTGCACACAGCTTAAAACCTGACCGATTAGGCATAGCGTTGTAATTGAAAATGTAAGATCTTCGAGCGTATTCCAGATTAGCGAAAAGAGTGTGTGGAAAAAGGAACTGAGGTCATGAACGGAGGATAGCAGAGGGGCAACGGACTGGTCTTGGAAGCAAGACCACGCAGAGCACCAGAGGTTTGAATCCCGGATCCGCGCTTAGAAACCAAACTCGGTACAGTATTAGACGCATTATAAAAAAAACAATCTGGCACGGGGCAGGTAGAGACGTCAGACGAGGAGCATTCACAAGTTATATGTACTGAGCATCTTAAGAAATGGCTAACCTTGCATGAGATAGTTTTACTCCAAGAAACCTGGTTATCAACTGCTATGTGGTTGAATGGTTAAACAATATATCACTAAAGGGTAAATTGGGACACCCTAGGGGTGGGGTGGAGGCTGATAATTTGAGTGAAGGACATCATTAAATTGTATGAATTCTGGCAAAACCTATGGGACCCAATACCTTAGCAATGGCTGTTCACTTTTTGAAAATGTTATATAAATTTGAATGGGGTTTAAAAAAACACTTTTTAATGAACTTTTCTCTCACAGGTCGCACCCATACAGTGTGCCTCTCTCCATTACAGTCTGCTCCTGTGACTCTTTCCTGTGGGGTTCCCCAAGGTTCTTCTTTGTCTCCACTTTAATTTTTACCTTCAACCTTTGGCAGACCTTATCTTTGAACACAAGGTTCGCTTTTATACATACGCAGACGACACCCAGCTGCTTTTTCACCGGAACTCGCCTGCATCAGATCCACCTTCAAAACTGCGAAATTGTTTGATTGCGATCAGTAATTGGATGGTTAAGAACTCGTTGAAGGTAAATGGTGAAAAAAATGAAATTTTGGACATCTGTTCTGAGCCTACCAATGCTTCTTGGACTACAGATTTCTGGCCAGCCTCTTTGGGACTGTGTCCCAAACATAGTAACTCAGTTAAGAGTCTAGGTATTAAACTCCTACCATCAGGATCCAGAGAAGCACAAATTTCATCTGTGTGTAATTCCGGATTTCTTAAATTCAAGATCATGAAGAAAATCCTGCCTTTTCTTCCAACCGTGCTTCGGACTAAAGTAAGGACTGCATCTATTATGGTATCCTTGGATTACTGCAATGGAATCTATCTTGGTCAACCAGCATTTTTAATTCATCGTCTGCCGCTGTTACAAAACGCTGCAGTCTGCTTGGCCCAAGGGGGCCACTAGACTTTCCCATTCTTGCAGTCGGTGTGAGAAACCAGAAGGTATCTCACTCCCTGGTCACCGCAGATCTCTCTCAGGTGGCCAGGGCACGGCCATAGCCTTGGGATACAGAACCTGGGGATGGACCAGTGTGGGAGGATCACCTGGGTGAAGGGTCTTCAGGGAATGGGACACTGGATGGCGAGACGCGGTAACCCTCCTCCTGCAACACCTTTACCCCATCCTACCAGGTAGGATACATGGGAAACTTATCCCCACCACCCCTTACCCTTCTCCATCACTTTCACACGGACAGCACGCTCTGGCAGAAAACAACCGAGCAGTGTATCTGACATGTCCCGCTACTATGGTCAGGCGAGGTCAGGCAATTACTGACACTCACACCTGACTTCCAATAAACTTCACCACACGGATAAAAGGCAGAGCACGAAAGCACACTCTTGAGGCAAAGCACATGAAGGTACAGCAGTTTCGAGTCGGCAGCTGAACTAGGGGAGAAAGAAGGCAAACCAAGAAGGGTTTGTAAGAAGGTGATTACCCTTGACCTTTTCGGCAAGACGCTGTTACTTTCAAGAAAACTTCGAGGCCGAAAGCGTAAGGCCAGTAAACCAGACTGAAGAATCCTGCATTGTGTGTCGGAGATACCAAAGGCCCTCCTGCATAACTGACCATGGCGCTGGGAGCAGCAGCAGATGCCATGGTATCTTCCTTGGCTCCAGGAACAAAGAAGCGCCAGCAAGATCAACACAGCCGGTGAGTTGGGGAGACCGATGCAAGACCAGTCTGTGTTGAAGTCAAGGTTGCAAGCGACAGCATTAGAACAAGCGCTGGAATGAACATTGTTAAACGCATGTGATGAAAGACGCGAGTAAAACTAAATTGCTGATCGTCCACCAGGGGGCGCACAGATGTCTACAGCCTCTGTGTGAACTCCGTCCCTGTCGGTCCAATAAGTGGTTTGAGCCCCCACTTTGACCCCACTCCCACCCTCCACCCTAAAATTTTGTTTGGAGTAGCTGTATGAATGCCCCCCCCCCTACCTCCCCTCATATGAAGAAGACTCAGTGAAAATCGGACGCGGATTCACTCCGAAATATACCAAGGAAGTTGTGCACCCTTGCCTCGGCCGACACGACGGAGAGGAAGTGAAACTGAAAGCAGCGTGCCTGCTGGACACGCTGAGGAAAGCCCGATTCTAGATACTGGGCGCCGGGGAACAAAGATTCACCAAAGGAAGGCAACCCCTGACTGAAGTCCCCAAAGGGACATGGACATTAATTTTATGGTCTATGGTCATTGCTGCAGCTACGGTGCAGAGCCAGAATGTGAAGTGATACAAGCAAAGGACTGATCTAACGCATGTCGGGAACACTGAAGGAAAGACGAACGGCTGATGGTGAGACCCACCCGCCCCTATGTGCTGCTGCCGCGGCTTTACTCTACTTCCCCACCTGAGCTCCTGGGTGACAAACTGGACACGCAGCTGCGGTTTCCTTCTACTTCCAAATACCGCTCAGTGCCCCTGCCCGAGGCGATGTACAGAGACGCACACTAGTGAGGTGACCTAATCCAGCGCAGCCCACACAGCCGGAGCTGGTGCGCAATGCTCCCCACACGCAGCCCTTCATACAGTGTTCAAATCCCTCTATCTGGCCACGCGCTTGGCAGGCCCATGCAGCCCTCTCTCAGCAACACACATCGGAGAAGTGATACGCCTTCCCCTGAGAGGCCCAAAATTCACAAAGCAGACTCTCTCCGACTGGAACATGGTAATCCTTTCTTACGACTCATACTGCACCAGAACCGGGAGGTGGATTTCGCGCAAGCAGGAAAGAATATGCGCTGATTAACTTGCGGTGGCCTGGGAGTTCACTTGGGGACCTGAAAGTAAGAACCTAAGTAAGGTGCCCCTTGAACCCAGCGCATGTGTGAAAATATCTGGAAACACTAAGGTGCCCCACCGGCCTTCTGCCTTGAGACACCTATACGCACATGGCCACAGGCCTGGTGCGAAAACCACCACATCAATTAAAGAGCAGCAAAGCAGACACTCACCCATGGTGCACAAAGGAAATACGGCAATTGAAAGGCCACATCAAACCATAACATACACTGGCGCGGCCCAGGCTGCACCGCTCTTCTAAAGGCTGCAGACGTATAAAGATTACACAGCATTACAGATCACAACTACTACTGGTATTTCCTGCTCCTTCCAGAGTAGAGAAGATAAGTAGACTCTACCAACGCTTATAACGTGAAAAAATGCCCAGGGCACAATCCTGGAACCATTCTAAACCCATCCGGCCACAACTTTGACTCTTTTGCACGATAATACAAGTCAGAAAGCACTTATCACAGTTGGACAAAGAGAGACACGCATAAGGAAAGAGCACTGAGGGTGGAACCTGTGATAATCTGCACATTCCCAGAGCAATAGAAAAACCACCTCTATTGTAGGACTTTCAGACGAATCACCGAAGATAGTAGTACTTGATGGGATCATTTCCCTGGACTAAAAGACAGTCACAACTGCATGTCACGCAGAGGCTGATCCGGCACCGGTGTAAAGCACAGCTAAATCACGGCTTTCTGAGTCAAACTGGGATTCCACTGACACACTTAGTGGACCACTGATGAAGCACAGCGCCAAAGTGAATCCAAACACGGCCGGACGCGGAGGCTAAGGCTGCAAAGCAACAGGGCTTCCAGGATCACCACCTGGGGCGGCCAGGTGCATATTCCAATCTAGCGGTAGGTACAGTGCTATCAGACCGCAATTTTAGCACCGGAAGTCCGCCAGGGTCCTGCGCATAACGTAAACCAAACCAGTGGCCCACCAGGGACCTAACTGGCAACCTCGCAGATACTACCCGGAGGGTTCGGCCCCTTACTTTGGGACGTGTGCCCTCCTCCGGCGGGCCCGGCCCCTAGAGTCCTACACTGACCCCCTATGGGACCTGCATCCAGGAAGCACCCACTCATCGACAAAGTCGATCGCACCTCCGGACTTTGGGAATACTGATCTACGATCCCTTACAACAGTACTAAACCCCTTGCCGCTCAGCCTCTCACCAAATGTTCCGACTGATCAGCAAGTTCACCATTTGGAGGGTTGGGCCCTCACAACTGAGGCGTGTGCCCTCCTCCAAACCGCGCCTCGTAAGGTGGAAGGGAAGGAGGCTCCGCGCTGTTCACACAACTCAACTTTAAATGAGAACCACAGTGATACACGGGTATCGGATCTAAGCCAGATGGACCAATTGCAGGTGGAATACGCTCCGAGACCCCTCGAGACCGGATCACTCGCACAAGGGAGCACACGTCAAATACATGGACACTCGCCAGAGGCTGGCAAAATACTGCTACGCCCCACACCTCTCCAACAAAGGCACCTGCGCATACCAGCAATGGCAGCATCGAAGGCAGAAGCTGCGGCGACAAAAGGAAACATTGCTGCTCTCCTAAATGCGATGAAGACCATGGGAGCCAACATTGGTGGTAAAATAGATAACACAGCGAATGGACAAGATTGAAGAGAGACTTGAAGGTGTTGAAAACAATCAGGCCTCCATAGACACCCTTGAAATCCAGATGGAGATCTGCGAATAAGGGAGATAGAGCAAAGGGAGGAGGAATTTCGATTGAAGATGAACGATTTGGAAAATTGAGAGAGGAGAAATAACTTGCGCTTTTTTGGCATCCCTGAGCATGAGGACGAATCAGAAGGGGACCTTAGGAAAACGATCCATGATATTATCAAAATACTTCTAGGGGAACGAAGAGATCAATGAGCCCAAAACAGAGCGGATACATAGAGCTGGAGGACCTGTGGGTGGCCCAAGATCTGTCCTTGCCAGGTTTCACAGATACCAGGATAAAGCTAAGACCTTGGCCCTAAGGCGAATGTGCAGCCCTCTTACGAAATGGCTCAAGGAACGAGTAACTCGATACAGGTGGGGGGTACCCCTTCTCCCTCTCTTTTAAGTACGGAGGTAGGAAGATGAGATTGAAATCCGAAAGGGAGATCTGCAAATGCACCGCTGACCTTTTTAGAAAAGCGCCCAGAAGATGGAGAACAAGAGGAAACAGGACAGAATGGGAGACACTGGGAACTCCAAGGCCCACGAAGGAAAAGAGTGAAGGGATCGAGGAAATGCAGACGAGGCAATGTCACACTCAAAGGAGCTAAATGAAGAAGGCAAGCGGTTAGATGGAACTCAACATATTGACTACTAAAACACAAGAACGGGCGGCTCGAGAGGCCATGTGTGATCCGAACCGTTTTGGGCTCGGATATGGAGAAACCACTGCCTGTCTGGATGCTCCTCCTTAAAAGGAGAACAAGCAACTTACTGACAATAGGCGGCGATATTGCACGAGACGCCATTTATCCTTCGAAAGAGGAGTTTTGTTTTGTTCAGGGGGGGGTGGGCGAGGGGAGGGGGGGCGTGAAGGGGGCTCAAATGTTATTGAGAATGTTTTTTGAAGACGGACCATGAGGTAATGGTTCCCACTGGTGGTCCGACATCGGGACAGTCTTTCCAACTGATCCCGATCGATCGGACGCCATCAAACAGGGATGAGGGTTGCAAAGGGCGGGGAGGGGTGAAGGGGGTGGGTTGGGAACAGAATCCTCACTGAGACTTGTAAGGGTGCACGCACGGTTAACTGACATTTCAAGAAGTGGTCACTTATGGCTGAAGGGTCTTCTAAAATGCATAAAGACGAATGGCGGCTGATACAGACCAACGCGTTGGAGACCTCCTCAGGGTGGGAACACTAAATGTCAAAGGCCTTAATTCTCCGACAAAGAGATCCTTATTACAGCGGGAATTTTGTAGGGGGAAACTGGATATCGTCTTTCTTCAGGAAACGAAATATGCTAAGGCAGAGGAACGGAAACTCCTGGGGTCACGAACAGGAATAGAATTCTGGGTATCCGGCCCATTGAGAAGGGGAGGAGTCGGGATACTCATTAGAAAGGGGCTGGACTTCACGATCTCCAAGACATGGGGGGACATAGAAGGGCGAGCCCTACTTGTTGCAGGCACTGTAGGAAAGGTAAACCTCACGCTCGCAACCATATACGCCCCCAACACGGGACAAGCCAAATTCTTAGCAAAGACAGTTCCCAAAATTATGTTAGAGGCCACTGGACACGTCATACTTGGGGGTGACTTTAATTTGTGGGCGGACCCCAACCTGGATAGGAAAGCGGGAAAAACTGAAACGAGGGATCCCACTGAAGGAGGGGCGCAATGAGGTTGCAAATATGTTCGATATATACGGCCTGAGAGGTATATGTCGGCAACTCCTCCCCGGAGATCAGGGGTACACCTTCTACTCAGCCCCACAGAAGACCTTTACCAGGATTGATTACATATACCTGAGAGAGGAAATGCATAATGCTACAATAAGGTCCGAAATTGTCCCGATCACCTGGTCCGATCACGACATGGTCAGGGCGGACACTTTGCCCAGGAAAGGAGGCCGCTGGCGATGTAATGAAATACTGGAAAGATCCAGTCTTCAAAGCGGAGATGGAAACTGAGATCACAGAATATATTAAGAGCAACAACACTGGGGAAGTTTCCAAAGTAATAGTGTGGGAAGCGGGGAAAGCGACCTGGCAAAGAGTTCTGATGAGAGAAGGGGCTAGCAAGAAAAGGGAAAGAATCTTGATCGAAAACAAACTCAGAAATGAGATATATGTCGTCAAGACAGGGAAGCGAGGAAGGATGAAATTGGGAGGGCTGACAAGATTTTGGAGGCAAAGAAAAAGAGGGAAGAACTTCGCCTTCTTGAACACGGACTAATAGCCCGTAAATTGCAACTCCTAAAACAGAGGCTTTATGAGAAAGGGGACAAGGCCGACTCCTTGTTGGCTGCCAGGCTATGTTCCCAATGGGTGGAGGGGAAAGTATTCGAAATAGAAAACCAAGACACTTACCACACTGCAACTAATGCAGGCATCCCGAGGCCTTTGCCAAGTATTATGAGGCCCTTTATGGGTCAGAGGCCCAACCCGGAGAGTCGGATACTGATTAATACCTGTCCTCTGTAAATATTCCACAGATAACATACGATGAAAGCTGTGCGCTAGAGTATCCGATAACGGAAGATGAGGTTAAGAACACAGTTAAGAGACTGTCCTTGGGCAAATCCCCTGGGGAGGACGGCTACACTGCTGGATTCTATAAATCCTTTCTCTCTTCCCTCCTCCCTCTTATGGTAGAACTCTTTAATGACATCTTAGACACGGGAAGAGCCCCAGACTCCTTTGTCAGGGCCCTTGTTTCTGTGATCCCCAAAGAGGGCCGGAACCCTAAGCAATGCGGATTGTACCGCCCCATATCCCTACTAAACATTGATGCAAAAATGTATACCAGAATCTTGGCAACCTGACTGGAGACATATATGCTGCGTCTAATACACACTGATCAGGTCGGCTTTATATTGGGCAGACAAGGAGCGGACACCATACACTTGGAAGACCCTACACTTGATTAATGCATCTCGAACCATGAGGAATGAACCAGCTTTCCTCTCGGTCGACGCCGAAAAGGCATTCTACAGGGTTGAATGGGGCTTTCTGCAGGCAGCCCTCTGCAAAGTGGGAATAAGTCTGAAATTCAGGGGAGGGATCCAAGCAGTATACACATCTCACACGGCTTCAGTTTTTGTCAACGGTGAATACTCCCACTTCAAACTAGGTAGAGGAACACGACGGGGATGCCCTCTCTCTGCAATACCCTTTGCACTCTCGGTAGAACCCCTAACCCAGAAACTGAGAGACGACTCCCAGGTTGAAGGACTCAGACTGGGAGCAACAGAATACAAAGTAGCTTTGTGGATAGAGAACTCACCACCTTTGAGAAGCTGCTGAACTCCAGAACAGAAATGAAAGGCTTGATATCCACCATGTATAGAGAATTGGTTGAAGCAGGGAGGGACTCCACGTTGCACTTGAATAGGTGGGAGAGGGATCTTGGGGAGGAGGTTGACTCGAATATGTGGGCAAGGATGTGTAGAGCTGCACCTCAAGTCTCTATAGCTAGCCAATATAAACTCCATGGGATCAAATTACTACACAGGTGGCAATACGACCCTCTCAGACTCTCTAGAATGTTTCAGTCACCAAAGCCCACTATGTTGGCATAAGTGTGGTGGAATAGCGGACTACTGGCACATGTGGTGGGCCTGTCCCAGAATCAAGGTCTACTGGACTGAAGTCTTGGGGTGGATCAAAGACCTCGATGGAATCCCGAGAACTGCAGATCCCTTGTTGGTTCTTTTTGGATTCCTACAATTCGAGGACGAAAGAGAAAATGAAGGGTCTAGCAGCCCACCTTTTGTTAGTGGCCCGCGCCGCTTTAGTCATTCAATGGAAGTCCGAACAAACTCCAGGCAAGGCCGAATGGATAAATGTAGCATCAAACATATGTGTTATGGAAAAAATCACTGCAACTCTGCATTGAAAATCAACCCGATGTGACATGTTGAGGGAAGAATTTGTCTGTAAGTACATGCGGGGATCTAATCCGTAAACTGGGAAGTGAAATTAAAAAATCGTACCCTTGCCCCTGAGGAGAACACTCCAATCTGTTTTGTTGGAAAAGACATGCATAATGACCCAGAAGACCTCATGTCCAAACAACCCGTGCTAGTGTACTTATTGGATGTGTTATAATGTGCTCCAAACAAGTCTCTATTTTCTATAGTTAGATTATATATGTCAATATATCAAGAATGAGGGGGGAAAATGTTCCGGGGAGGAGGGGGGTGTGAGGGAGAAAAAAATTACTTTGAATAAAGTACATGCTTTCTTATTTTGGGGGGGATTGTTTCACATGTACATGATCCGCTAGATCTGTTTTTGGATTACTGTTTTGTAATGCCCCTTTTCATGTCATTAAAAATTTCAATAAATTCAAATAAAAAGAAAAAGTTAATTGCTGATGAATGTTTGAACTTGAGAAGGAAAGATACAATACCGTTGACAGAGTGGTTTGGCACCGTGAATGTGCTCAATCGAAGTATCTCGCCATGAGAAACGAAATTAGAAAATTGAATTGTGTGAAGTGAATCGAAGTGGTCCTGTAACGGTTTAAGCAAAACCCATCGCACATTCGAAAGAATTCAATTTAGATATAAAGGGGATCCGAGCCCGAACGTAGGAGATCCATATCAAAAGGATCCATGGCCCGAGCCCGAACGAGGGAGACCAATTGTGAACATTGTGTTAAAGGAATCTGAGGAGTGATAGTCATCTCATCAGTTGGTATTAGGTGGATATCATTCTTCAATTTAGTGGCTGTGTTTGTCATTGGACGGTGTGGTATTTTCATCATATCTACGTCCATTCTGTCCCTTGAATGGCCAAACACATCTCTTCTTTTCTCATGATTTCTCATTAGCGATTCGATTTCTCCAGCATGGGGTCTGGCATGGATTCACATGCTCATGAATATTCCTCGTCGTCAGGCTGGGAATCCTCTGTTAAAAAAAAAATCAGTTTCAGTTTTGTTTCTGAACTGTCTTTCTCCTAATAACCAATCACTGGTCTCTGGGTCATACTGCCCCCAGCCAATGACTGCCCTCTACCTAAGCCCCTCCTCTGGCAGCCATCTTCAGATTTTTACCGCACGTTCAAGTGTTGGGAGTCCTCATGCTATAGCTCTAGAGCTTTCATTGCGTTTTGCGATTTTTCAAAGAGCTTTACCTAATTTTTTCGGTCAATCGAGCCTCAAGCTCCACCGTTTCTACTTCCGATCAACGGGGACCCGTTTCGGAATTTTCTACGCCCCTCAAGGGCAAAGTTTTCATCGAGTTTCGCTTCTTGGAGGATTCCGGAAGATCTTTGAGGTCTACCCCGCGTGGTCATGGCCCAGGACAAAGGAAACACGGCGCCCGGATCCAAGCTGTTTAGGAACTGCCCTAGATGCGGATTACAGAATGTTTTCATGGAGGATGAGCATTCTCGATGCCTCTACTGCCTTCACGAAGACAAAACACACATGGAAGAAGGACTGTGGTTTTGCAAGAACATGTCCGAACGGACTATGAAGGATCGTCGTACCCGACTCACCAACTGGCTGGAAGGGAAGAGCCCAGCAGCAGGTGAAAAGAAGTCGTCAGAGCGGTCTTCTAAGACCTTTGAGGGCGCTCCGGCGACGGGTGCCCAACAAAATGCAAAGCACCGCAGGCTCTGGGAGCGCCGATCGGTCGAGCTCCTCGGCTGCCAGGCAGGGCGTTCTATCACCAACGCCATCAACCACGAGCCAACTCTCTGGCTCGGGGAAGAGGAAATCTGAGAACCCGGGTAAGCTTCGGGAGAAATCCCAGTCGATCCCGACGGAGACAACCAAGGGGGAGCGAGGTGGTGACCCTCCCCCCAAGGTGCAGGGGCGCCCAAAGTCTTGAAGGCCCTGATTCACCCGGCTAAGGCCTCGATTGAGGGAGTCATGGCGGCCCTGGCGAATCCTGCGGAGTCTACCCCAGTGGAGGTGACCTTTGGGCCTAGAGTTTCCCTGCCACCGCAGAGGGAATCCTCTTTTCAGCCCATCGATAAGACCCCCGTGAAACCCCAGGTGGAAAAAGAGGGGGGGTCCGGTGGCCATTATGGACACAGATACCGCCTCTGAAGAGGAGCTGGCTGGTGTTGCGAAGATCCTGAACAAGGAAGTTCGAGGAGGTCCGGTCCTACGGGAGGGATCCCGACGAGGCCGACGAAGAAAGCGACGGCGGTGCCGACGAGGAGCCGCGAGCCGTGGAGGGGGCGGAGCCCCAACAGTTGCTCCCGTCAGAGCTGGTGCCTATGTCACAAGACAACTCAGGAGCAATCTTGATGGCAATTCAGGCCTTGTGTACGGAGATAAGGACAAGGTTGCCCTTGCCCCCAACGGACGATCCGGCAGAGCCCGGACCGTCAGAAAGCCCTCCAAGCAAGCAGAGGAGAATTCACCCACCCCCCCCCCTTTCCAGCCTTCGCGGCCTTCACAGCCTTCACAGCCTTCATTCCCTTCCCCTGTTCCGAGGGATGAGACGGGAACGGAGACGACGGGGACGGATGACGACGGTGGTGACGACGGAATGGACCTTCCATCACCACCCGCTCGGGCCTCCCTGCCTAACGAAATTGGCTCCTTCCACGCCGTGATCGCCGGGGCATCTGAGCTCTTCCAGCTCTGCCCCGAAGAACAGAAGAAGGAAGGTTTCCTCTACCAACGGCGTGAGGCCAAGAGGAAGACGGTCCTCTCAGTTCCATTACTGGACGACATCTGGGATGAGGAGCTGTCGCTCCTGAAGAATCCGTCCACGGCACCTGCTAAGAGGGACCGGTACGAGAAGAAGTACCGGGTCCCAGACTCCGCCCCCATGTGCCTTAGGGCGCAGCCATCCCCGGATTCGGTCGTCTCCGCGGCGGCCAAGAAGAAAGCGGCGGGGGCGATGTCTTCAACTTCGACCTCCCCGCCAGACGGCGAGGGGAAGAAACTGGACGCCATGGGATGGCGGGTCATCTCGTCGGCGGCGACGACGATTAAAGCGGGCAACGCCCTCGCGATCGTGGCACGCTACGACAGGGAGCTGTGGTTTAAGATCGCTCCCCTGCTGGACTTCCTTCCGGACGACAAGAGGGCTGAGGCCCTGGAGATCCTACAGGAAGGCAAGGTGGCTTCAGACCACGCCATTACGGTGGCCACGGACATTGCTGACACCGGTTTTCGCCAGATGGGCAACTGCGTTTGCCTTTGTCGGCGCGGCTGGCTCAAGGCAACCGATTTCCGCCAGGACGTGCAGACCAGGGTTCTGAACATGCCCTTTGACGGGAACAACCTGTTTGGCAAGACAGTGGACGAGTTACTGCAGGCCATCAAGGCGGACACGGAGACGGCTCGGGCCTTGGGTGTTCTTCAACAACGACGGCCATCCTTTCGGAACTCTGGAGGCAAGCAAGGATACCTCCAAGGGATTCAGCGGCGGCTCCTCGTCGTACCGCCAGGCGGGCCGCTCCTCGTCACAGGAAGCCTACAGAGGACGCGGCAAGACAGGAGGATCTCGTCGCCGTTGCCAGGGAGGCCAAGATGGCGAGGCCACTGCCAAGCAGGACTGATTCGGCTGTGGTGTCGGGCCCCCACCTGAGCACCCCGGCTGGCGAATTTCGTCAGCGTGTGGGAGTCCAACTCCACCGACAGTTGGGTGCTAGATGCCCTGGCCCGCGGGCACACTATAGAATTTCTAAGGAAGTGTCCCTGTATTCCACCCGTGGCCAGGAAGGAAAATTACGTCAACTGCTGCTGGAGGCACAGGCGATGCTAAAGAAAGGAGCCATCGAGCTTATCCCAAAGAGGCTCCGGGGCTCCGGAGTGTACTCGCGTTACTTCCTCGTGAGGAAGACGACCCATCCTGGACCTTAGTCGTCTAAACAAGTACATCAAGTCCCACAAGTTCAGGATGGTCACCCTCCAACACGTGCTGGGACAGCTGGAGGAAGGCGACTTCCTATCGTCGCTGGACTTGGAGGATGCCAACTTTTACATCCCCATTCTAAAAGGACATCGAAAATTCCTGCGATTCGTGGTCGAAGGGTGACACTATCAGTTCAAGGCCCTTCCCTTCGGATTGAAGTCGGCGCCCAGGGTATTCACCAAGTGCCTAGCACCAGTGGCGGCGCGGCTGCGCCTGCAGGGGATTCACGTCCACCCCTACCTGGACGATTTGCTCATCCGAGCAAAGTCAAGAGAACTCGCCGTCGACTACACCGCGAAGACCGTCGAACTGCTCACGGATCTGGGATTCTTGATCAACTTCGCGAAATCCCACTTGGTTCCGTCGCAAGTCGCCCTGTTCCTGGGAACCAGGCTCAACACAGTGGCGCAATTGGCTTCTCCGTCGGAGGAAAGGACGAAGGCCATCCTGGGCAAGGTATGACGGCTGTCGACCATGGACGTGGCCAGGGTGAGGTCCATCAAGTCCCTGCTCGGCATGATGTCCTCCTGCATCTACCTCGTGCGCCTGTGCAGACTGCGGATGCGACCACTGCAGGAGTTCCTCGACGCCCATTGGATGCAAGTGACGGGCAGCTTCGAAGACAGGATCTCGCTCAACGAGACGTTCCGCCAAGCGATCCGGTGGTGGGGCAGCTGCGCGCATCTGGCGGCGGGCATGGACTTCCAGACCCCGGCACATCAGGAAACGGTGACGACAGATGCCTCCTTGGAGGGTTGGGGAGCGCACACCGGAGATCTCCAAGCAAGAGGCCTGTGGCTCCTGGAGGAGAGGTCACTACACATCAATGTCCGAGGAGTGTTCTGGGCCCTCAGGTCGTTCCTTCCGTCCCTCAAGGGCAAGGTGGTAAGGCTCTTCACCGACAACACCACCACGATGTTCTACATCCGGAAGCACGGAGGCACCAGAACCCCATCCCTATCCAAGGAAGCCCAGGATCTGTGGCACTGGGCCGTCGCCCAAGGGATGTTTCTGGTTCCCTTCCATCTGGCAGGAATAAAGAACACCATCACTGACTCACTCAGCAGGGAGCTGCGCTCGCGCCACGAGTGGGAGCTGCAGCAGGATCAAGTGGATCTCCTATTCCGCCGATGGGGCAATCCCCAGATCGACCTATTCGTGACAGCGACGAACGCCAAGTGCCGGAGGTTCACCACGGGGAGCATGGGCGATGCCTTCTCATTCCCCTGGGACGGCCTGTTCCTGTATGCGTTCCCTCCATTGCCGTTGCGACTCATCAGTCAACTCAGACGGTCCCAGTGCAGGATGATCTTCGTTGCACCGGCGTGGCCGAGGCAGATCTGGTTCCTGGACCTTCTGGACATGTCAGTGTCCCCCCCAGTGAAACTGCCGACGGACGCGGATCTTCTCGCCAGAGAAGGAGGCACCATCCTCCACCACGACCCGGGGATGCTGAACTTGCAGGCCTGGCTCCTGCAGCACTAGAATTTGGAGGGTACGATATCCCGGCGGACTGCAAGGAGGTGCTTGCAAAGGCCAGGGCGTCCTCGGCCCAAAGGTGCTATGGACACAAATGGAAGAGGTTCTTGCACTGGTGTCATGTTCAGAAGATTGAACGGCTACGGATTACGGCCCCTCAGGTACTGCCGTACCTACTGTCGCTGGCCAAGTCGGGGCTAGCTCATGCCTCCATCAAAATCCATCTAGTGTCGATTTCCCGCTATACCAGATCTCTGGGGCGATCATCTCTGTGGTCCCATCGCCTGGTGAAGGAGTTTATGAAAGGACTGTTCCGATCGTTCCCGCCGGTGAAGGCCCCGGCCCCGGCGTGGGAGCTCAACGTGGTGCTGACCAGGCTCATGGGGCCGCCATTCGAGCCTCTGCATTCAGCACCGTTGATGTTCCTGTCGTGGAAGACAGCGTTTCTTGTGGCCATCACCTCTGCACGACGAGTGGGAGAGATCCAGGCCCTCTCCTGTAAACCTCCATACCTGACATTCCACGAGACAAGGGTGGTGCTGAGGACGCACCCCTCCTTCATGCTCAAGGAGCCTTCGGACTTCCATCTCAACGAGCCCTTGGTGTTACCCGTTTTCTTCCCGTCGCCGGCCGAGAGGACTTTGCACTTGCTGGATGTAGCTAGTGCGTTCTAGGTGGACCGCACGAAGAGCCTTCGGAAGACATCACAACTGTTTGTGAACTTTGGACCTGTGAACCAAGGGAAGGCCCTCTCGAAGGCTTCCATTTCCAGATGGCTCTCCGGCTGCATCATGCACTGTCACTGGTTGACAAACTGACCGTTGCCCGGCCGTCCGAGAGCCCACTCAACCAGAGCGATTGCTGCTACCACGGCGTTCCTGTCTGGTGTGCCCCTGCTGGACATCTGCAGGGCTGCTACGTGGAGGTCGACGCACACCTTCATGAGATTCTACTGTGTCGACCGGGATTCCAGGGAGGAGTCCAGGGTCGGCCAGGCAGTGCTGCGCAACCTGTTCGCCTGAAGGTGGGCCTGGTGAGGAGGTAAGAGTTGCTTAATGTTGAGTTGATGAAATGCTTAATGTTGAGCCTTGCCACCTCCCGTGGTTGTGGATGTGTGTACTGCTACGTATTCTTGTATTCATGAGCATGTGAATCCATGCCAGACCCCATGCTCGAGAAGGAACAAGTTACTTAACTGTAACTGTTGTTCTCCAGCATGGGTCTGGCATGGATTCACATGCGAAGCCTCCCTCCTACCCCTCTGCGGCTCTTCTCTTGGTCCTACTGCCACTTTACATGCTACCAAATCTGAAGATGGCTGCCAGAGGAGGTGCTTAGGTAGAGGGCAGTCATTGGCTGGGGTCAGTATGACCCAGAGACCATTGATTGGTTATTAGGAGAAAGACAGTTCAGAAACAAAACTGAAACTGATTTTTTCTTTACCGAGGATTCCCAGCCTGAGGACGGGGAATATTCATGAGCATGTGAATCCATGCCAGACCCATGCTGGAGAACAACAGTTACAGGTAAGTAACTTGTTCCTTACGTAATATCTAAGGAAAGTCTCGCCATCCTTGGATTAGTTTGTAACGGTTCCGATATAATTGCTTCCGAGAATGTTCTTTGCCCATCATTTTATGCCATCATTGTGTTGCTAACTTGGTGTTGTCTTTTTGTGATTTATCAATCGGTAGAACAGTGGGGGGGTGGATCGAGAGTTTCAGACTCGCACTTTAACTCTGTAAGGTTGGTTTGTTGGTTTACATCTTCTAGATGTTTTAGAAGAGTCTCGTTAGTCTCCTGGGTTTGCGTATTTGGGCTTTCCGTGTCCCCTGAGTCACGCTGTGTGGTTTATGGGAACAGTAGTCCTTCAATCTCGCCATGTAGAAAGGTTACGGTGTAATTCGTTTCTGCAGAAACAGTTTCCCACCTAGCAGTCTGCCCTAGATGCGTGTGACTCTTTTCGCATGTTGTGTGAGATAACGTCTCATCGTCAGATGGGACGATTCTACTCACCGTTTTGGCTGGATCTGCCGACGCATTTTGTGTCGCCTCAGATTCTGTGTCTGGGTGGTGTGATAGGAGGCAGGCAGCAGTTGTTAAAAGCGGGGTGAAGGATAAGTCCAGAAGTGATTGGGTCTTTGCGCGCTGTCTGGTCCGCGGTCCGCTCAGGACCTCCATGTAGGAGGACACAGGTTATTGCTCTGGGCTTCTGCGGGGCGACTTCGTATCAGGGTTCACCTAAGTCACGCGGCGTCCGTGGTTATTTTTCAGTGTGCGACGTTCCGCCCTCGCAGTTCTTTAGCAGTGTCTTTAGATTGAAAGCTAATATTTTTGCGAGTCAGGCGTAGCTTTGTTGTTTGTTGGGAGTAGTTATGCGAAATAACTGTCGTTTGTTCTCCCGGTCGCCCGCAGAGCCCAAAGACACACAGACTCTGCGTCTGGACTCTGCGGTCGCTCCGCAGAGTCTAACAGGTTTTAAAGGCAGTAGAGTAACTGCGGATAGGAGACAGCAAAAAAAGGACTTCAATCCTCTGCAACCAGGTAGCACATGCAGCAAGGTAAGGCCGACCAGGAGGGGAAGAGCAAATGGAATTACTAGGCCGGAGGTCTTACCCAGCACTGCTGGTGAAAGCGGTGCGTTCCAGTCGATGCGGAAAAGAGGCCTGAGGAGTGGCAGTGGCACCGGTGGGCAGAGTCAGGGGAGCACATGCTCCCAGGGCCGGGCCCCTGCACATATCTCTAGTGAAAAAGGTTCTGTCTCCCGTCCCTAGCGAGGGACGCCCATACAGTATGGAGGAAAGGGGACGGGACGTAGGAGTAGGATAGATATGCATGGTCACTTAAATCTTTTCTTTTTATTTTAAGAGAGGATAACGTGTTGAATAGTTGTATATTCACACAAAAATTGGTTGAGACAAAACATCATAGTGAAATTTCCAAGAATATCCACAAATATTTGGCTGTTTAACAATGCCATGCCACAAAGCGCGAAAAATTCAGACCAAAAGGCTCCACATTTATTTCTTCTTGTTTGCAACAAGTTGGGGTCGGTAACTGGTCAAGAGATTCATTCAACAAATTAGAACATTAATTTTCCCCATTACATCTTGCGTTAATAATCCTGCCGCCCCAACACCCCCCCCCCCCCGCCCCAATAGAATAAGTCTAAAACCAAGTTCAATTGGTTAGTTGACATCTTACGTTCCCGATATCGGAGGGGGCATATGTAATGTGTAATGTAAGCTAATATAAGACATACATTACTCACCGTAATCGTCTTTCTGGTGCATGTTTCTGCTTAGATTCACATTTTGTGCGTATAGTCCAACATCTATTGGTAATCGCAGAGTATTGCATCTTTTTTTTCGAAGATCGAAAAGGGAAGTCCAAATGGGAGTGACTTAAACTATCCCTAACGTGATGTGTAGCATATTCAAAATCCTTCAAATGTTGATGTCTCCTCGGTTGTTTTTGTTCTGCAATGAGGGAGCCTGGTACAATGCGTGAGTGAGTACAGAGAAAGAAGGTGTAAGATGTCTATGTTCCTTCAACTCCAAGAGCGGAGCAAGAGTGGCGCATGTGAATCTAAGCAGATGCAAGCACCAGAAATACGATTACGGTAGTAATGTAGGTCTTCTGATGCTTGTGAATCTGCTTGGAATACCATGCTGTGCATTGACTAGCGAGCAGTACCATGAAATCGATGGTGGTGGGATGTGTGAGGAACAGTAGCAAAGAGATGTCTTAGCACCGCCTGCCCTGCCTGAGATTCATTTCTAGAGTGTGTGTCCAAACAGTAATGTTGAGTGAAAGTGTACATGTAGCTGCTTTGCAAATAGAATCTAGAGGAACATTTGCAATACAGGCTATGGTAGCTCCTGTGACTCGAGTAGAATGTGCTATATGCAAAAAGGTAAATCTCTCTTAACATGAGAGTTACATAGTTGGATGCATTTAACAATCCATCTAGAGATTGCCGACTTAGAGACAGGATCCCCTTCTTTAATAGTGGTAACAGAAACGAAGAATTGGTCTGTCTACCTTAGTGGTTTTGTTTTATCAAGGTAATACACCACTGCTCTCCTCACAACTATTGTATGGCGACTTCTTTCATCTGAGTTAGTGGGATTTTGAAAAACAGTTGAAAGTTCAATGGATTGATTCACTTGGAACTTAGAAATGAATTTGGACGCAAAGCATGGGTGTGTGCGCAGTACCACTTTGTTTTTATGCTTGGTAACAAATGAGTCTTGAAGTGAGAGAGCCTGCAGTTCGCTAACTCTCCAGATAGAGGTAATAGCCACCAGAAAAGCAGTCTTATATGTGAGAACCTTAAGACTAGCCCTATGCATTGGCTCAAAAGGAGGTCCCATTAGTCTTGTAAGAACAATATTCAAGTCCCATCCGGGAGTTGGGTTAGAAACACGAGGGTGAATTGTATTTACCCATTCCATAAATGCTTTAATCACTGGGATATTCCACCAGGAAACCTTGCTCTGAGATGTGGTGTACGCAGAGAGGGCAGCAAGATGGACCTTTAGTGAGTTGAACACAAGTCCTGAATCTAAGAGGTGTTTTAGATAAACAACAATATCTTTTGGTGAACAATCAATAGGGCGGATGTTTCTTGTATTGCACCAAATGACAAAACAGTTTCAATTATTGGAGTAACAATGCCTGGTGTTTGGTTTCCGTGCTTCCGTCAAAATGTCCAGACAAATTTGAGGTAGTTGGAGCTGCCCAAACTCTGACTTCAGGAGCCAAGCTGCTAAATTGAGCGTTTGGTGGCACGGCTGTAGTGTTTCCCCTTGGTCTTGTGACAGCATGTTCTATGGGCAAGGTAGTTCCTGGGTGGGGAGACGGACATTCTCATGAGATGAGAGGACCATTGCTGTCAGGCCACACATTGATGCCACCAGGATCCGAATGACTTGTTCCTGGTGCATCTTGCAAACTATTCTGTTCAGTAGGGGAATTGGGGAAAAAGCATAGGCACATTTTCCTGACCACGTTACTCTGAGACCGTTCCCTTTGGACTTTCTCTGCGGGTACCTGGGGCCATACCATAGTCTGGGCATTTTGCGTTCTCCAGACTTGCGAACAAATCGATGTCTGGATAACCCCATTCTGCAAAGAAATTGGGCTTCATGGCATGGCTGCCTCCAAACTCGTGCCGGGTCCCGAAAAAAGGGAATTACCGGGCCATTCTGACTTTTGCGGGCTCGGTAATTCCCATTCCCGGGACCCGGACCAGCCCCATTCCCATTCGAGCCCCCATAGGGATCAATGGGAATGGGGTGGATGCTAACAACGGACCCGTTAATGACGGGTCCGTTGTTAGCATCCTGGACAGCTCACGGGCGGCGGTATGCACGTCTGGTCTGGCCCAGACGTGCATTCCGCCACCCGCGAGCAAACTCATAATGTGGCGGCCCGGAATTAACGGTGACGTTATCTTACCGGCACCGTTCATTTCACCGCTGCCAGCCTCGTAACGAGGCCCCTTGTGTAGAATGTGTTCTTGCAAGTGCTACAGGTAGGTGCAAGCCTCTGCGGAGTACATCTGCCAGAACACTGTGTTCCACTGGAACAAGTTTTGACAGTAGAAACATGTGTTTGATTACCCACTTCCAAATGCTCTGTGACAGTTTGGACAGCCCTGTTCAGGTAATACATGGCTGTGGTGCTGTTAGTAAGGACCAGAATGTTTTTCTGTTGTAGTTGTTTTTGAAAGGCTTTGAATACCGCAAGTAGTTCCAACAGATTGTTCTGTCTGGTTACTGATTGAGACCACATGCCGTGCGCTGTCTGTTGTAGAAGGTGTGCTCCCCAACCTGACAGGGATGCTTCTGTGGTGAGAGTGGCTTCCACTGCGGTGGTGGTGAAGGATTTCCCTTTCAGAAGGTTCTCCTTCACCCACCTTGGCACGCCGGATCAGTGAATCTAGGCGCTGGTGGCCTCAGAGCCTTATACTACTTTCCATGTGGACAAGGTGGTGCTTAAAACTCACCTAAGGTGGTGGTCTCGTTTAACCTAAATGAGGAGATAGTGCTACCATCATTCTTCTCAGACCCTAAGAATGACTGTCTGGATGTGAGGCGTGCGCTTAGATACTACCTGGACAGGACCAAGAGCTCCTGCAAATCGGACGCTCTCTTCGTCAGCTTCGGTAGGTCAAAGCCTGGCTGTTAAGCCTTCAAGTCTTCCATAGCAAGGTGGATGGTTACAGCCATCAAGGAGACGTACGAAGGGCAGCAAAAACCTCTTCCAGCAAATATGCATGCCCATGCAATCAGAGCCAAAGTCACGGCGGTTGCTTTCCAGAGGCACGTTCCATGGCAGCTTAACAGCAAGGCAGTTTCATGGGCTTCACCCTAGACCTTCTGCAAGCACTACTGCAGTCCCCTTTCCTCCATATGTCCCACCATCCTCACCCCTAATAAAACTGGTGTTATTAGGCAATGTTAATGTTAAAGGACATTTGTATCGCGCACTATCACCACCGTAGTGGTCCCTTGGCGCTCTGGCGGCTCTGAAAAGGGAGAGGGGGGGGTTGAGTTAGTGGGAGGAAGCAGAAAAAATGCAAGAGAACAGTGATGTGCTGTTGGCGGCCTCAGCCCGGTGGGTCAGTTGGCTGGACCTGGGGTGTTTGCGGCCGGTAGTCGTCGTGTACTGTTGTGCAAGGCTATGTGTGTTTTGTTTTGTTGTTGCAATGTAGTGAAGTTTGTGTGGTTTGTTGTGCTGTAGGTTTTGGTTGTGTTTGGTTTTGAGTTTGAGAGGGGTATGCAGAAAGGGAAGTTGTTAGTAGGGTTGGTTAGTTTGCATCTCTATCCTGAATTGAAGCGCTCGGCTTGCGTAGTCTCCCCTGTTGCGGCTCTGTCGTGATCTGGGTCTGACTGATCTACAGGTTCCTTACTCCTCCGGCCCCCACCTCTAACATGCTCTCTCGTGGCTCCCCTTATCCTCCATTTAGACTCTAGTGGTCAGTGCATCTGCTAATGACAACCTCTCAGGTAGTGTGGGGATTGTCAATGTCTCTATAATTCCACCCCAACGTGGTACTTGGCGGTAATTAAATTACGGTGCGGGCAAAGGAGTTGGTGGGATTGTCTGGGTCAGTTGACTCAGTCTCCGTGTGTGCCGCCTGTGTTCCTGTCTATCCGATGTCACCCGTCCAGCTTCCGTGGGCTTTACTCTCCCCGGTCAGGGATGTCCGTGTCTTTTCGGTTTAGTTATCCTTTTTTAACCAGTTTCGTTTTTCAGGTTTAGTCTGTGGTGTTGTAGAGCCAGGTTTTTAGTGATTTCCTGAATTTTAGGTGATCTTCAGTGTTTCTTATTTCCTTTGGGATGTTGTTCCAGGTTTTTGCGACTAAGTGGTAGAAGGAGGTGCCTCCAAGTTTTTATGTTCATATTGTTAACATTACAATGTTAATATTGTCGACGCGTCAAAGGGG
Organism: Ambystoma mexicanum; assembly: GCF_040938575.1. NCBI lineage: Eukaryota > Metazoa > Chordata > Amphibia > Caudata > Ambystomatidae > Ambystoma > Ambystoma mexicanum. The sequence continues at coordinate 931,912,139 of NC_090939.1, forward strand.
ACTGAAGGGTGGCGCCGGTGGGTGGAGTCAGGGGAGCGCATGCTCCCTGGGCTGCACCCCCGCGCGTATCTAAATTTAAAGGGGAAGATGATTTTTCTGTTGAAAAAGGTTCTGTCTCCCGTCCCTATGGAGGGACGCCCATACAGTACAGAGGAAAGGGGACTATAGACTGGGGTATGTTAGTCACTACAGGGAGTAACTTATAATTTCTTGATGGCATATGGAATTCATACTTAAGAATACTGACAAAAATATACTCAAGGTACTATAGTGGTTTGGTCAGACAAATGTTAAAGCTTTCTCTAAGTATATAAGATTTATTATTGAAAAAAACCAATCTGCTCAAGACAGGTAGAAGTCATTATAGATATTCCGGAATATGCCAATTAAATATTAGTTGGAACTAAATTTGCGTCCACTCGACAATAAAATATCTTCTTATGTAATGGTGGTAAGTCTAAATATTTTGAATCGCGTAATAGTATGCAAATAAAAGAATTTAGAAAAGACATAGTCGCTTTACAGCTATTGAGCCTAGTCGAAGCTGCATTAAGAAAAGACATAGGCAACAACAATTTAAGAGTTGGCTAAAGTTTTAAAGGCAAAATAAAGCTGAGACACAATGGTGCAAGATCGTAATGATACGAACAATGAAAGGTTTTTTGAGATGTGTAAATAATGCACATTTTGAGAGTAACATTTATTTCTTATGCCTCTAATTGCGGAAACTTGGTACTCTTTTATTACATCTTTCCTGCAAGATATTTGCTGCAATAAAGTAATTCCAAGATTTGATAATCAGTTCATCCCAGATGTTTTCCTTTTCATTATGAGGCAATTTTGTGTATACTAAAATCTTTTAAAAAATCAAGAGCTACAGGCCCAGATGCTTTAGCCAATATTGTTATTTTACATAACGTGAAAATCTGGGCACATTTCCCGTTTCCCTGTTTAAGCAAATTGTTCAGAAGGGGAATGTATCCAATTCCTGTAAGGAGGTGTTAATTCTTCTTGTATTTAAAAAAGCCATTAGATTGAGGGGCGCTGCTGAGTAGCAACAGCAATGGAGGGTTAACATGATTGCTCCAGCCCCAGCTAAATCCTGATCAACCAGAAATCCTTTCAAGTGCCTGTTATATGACCTCCAATTACAGATAAGTGTAGCGGGGGGTGTGCTGCATGTGTGGACTGGGCCTGAAGGCGATCAGTGAAGCAGGAGTGCATTAAAATGCTACGGATTAAACCGCAAGGAAGGTGGGCAGCTGAGTCCAGTGTCCGCTACGCTGCCCATCTGCAGGCTCTGATACTGGAGCCTGGCATGACCTGCGGCCTTCATGGGGGAGGTGAAACAGCCAGCAGTGACATTCGCGCCCGGTGTGGCATACAGACAGCTGCATTCCATAATATACCCTGCAGCACCAGACCAGATTGGCTTTCACTTTGCCAGCCGCATTGCTAGACACTGGTGCAGCAGGCACGGTAGCACTTTGGTGAAGGTGCCGACTTGGAGGGAAGCTCCAGTGATAAGTAAACATTGTGACTGTGGATAGGGAAGCCTTAACAGCTGCACTTATACTGCACGGGGTGCGCTTTCTGCTGCACAGTTGTGCAGGGTCTCTGAAGCTTGAGTGAAAACATTATATTTGCACTGCTGTTCCGGTTGGGCTTCCGGTTAAGGTGATAAACATCATTCTGATATTAACACTCTAAAGTTGGCCAGTATCATGACTAAAGGTGCAGGGGGAAAACGCGGGGGCCCATGGATACCTTCGCCAACACTTAGAGAGCCTTGCCATCGGATGGCTTGATAACAGCACTGACGTGAGCTTGCTAGAAGTTACAGCAACGGTGAATCCGCTTATGTTGGCCATGCAAAATGGCTTTGCGTCGGTGAACGTGAAACTAGACTACATAGTTGCCAATATAAGCTCCCTGCGCTCAAAACTGGACAAATAAAGTGGGCTCATTACAGAGGCCGAAATCAGAATTGGCGAACTGGGGGACAGAGTTGAGCAGCAAAACCGCCACATATCAGCAGGCTGAGCTGGCAGCAGTCAAAGGGAAATGCAACAACTTGGAATCGCGGTCTCGTCTCAATAAGGTGCGCCTAGTTGGGGTCCCTGATGGTGCGCCGAAGGGTGTGACGGAACCATTCATAGAGGAACTCCTTAAAAAGGTTCTTGGGGCCGCGCACTTTTTCAACGCAGTTCCTGTTGGAGCATGCTCATTGTGTCCTGGCCCCAGCTCCGAAACCTTTTGCACCCTCACATACGATCATTGCCAAGATCCTAAATTATCGTCATAGGTATCTTATTCTAAAGCTGGCGAGTCATGCATAATTCACATATATCTGGATTTTGGGGCTGGCGTCCAGGTGATGCGGACATCCTATGGTCCGGTGAGCACCTCCTTTGTGCTCGGCAGATCCAGTATCCCCTGATGTTCCCTAAAATATTGCGAATACAGCATGGCGGTATGGCACACTTTTTTGAGAATCCAGTAGACACTCTTTAATACATAGAAGCGTTGATACCGTTTCCTCCCAAAGTAGGCCAAGGCAGACCTCAGAATTCAGACTCCTGTTCCGCAGACACTTGAGAGCGACTAAAATGATCCTTTTCCATAAAATTGAAAATGGTTGAAGCTAATTTCAGGCACTACATATTCCATACGATATAATGCTGGGGCGTTGGGTGTGCTTTATTCCAAGTTGCTGTTACACCGTACCCCTGGAGGTTTCCATGGATGTTGTTTTGGGTATAAATCATCGTGTTGGGGAAGATGGTGGGGGTGGGTATTGAGGGTGGTGGGTTGGAGAAGGGTATGATCTGGCCATTGGGTATGGCCTGCAAGTTGGTGTATTTCATGTTTTGGATGGTGGATTGGGACGGTTGGGTGTGGGGATGGGTAAATATGTTTAAACGTTTAACAGACTGCCTGTGTAGTGTACAACCGCAGTCAATACCGGCTGGATTGAAGATGTGGGAGTGTGTATACTCGAGTGGGGGGGTTCTGGGAGTGTCTCCATGTACTGGCTTGTGTCCCGGGTTAGAGCCTCAACCATATTCTTTAGCTCACCATCCTTTCACAGAAGAGAAATGTCCACTACATATCAGTCTTTGTCCTGCCCAAGAGCAGTGCAGCACCGAAATGTCAGGCAATTCTCTTCTGAACAAGAGTTCAGAAGAGAATTGCCAGGCATTTCGGTGCAGGACTGCCCTTGGGCAGGACAAAGACTGATATGTAGTGGACATTTCTCTTCTGTGAAAGGATGGTGAGCTAAAGACTCTGGTTGAGACTCTAACCTGGGATACAGGCCGGTAGTAGAGAAACTCCCAGAACCCCCCCTTGTTTGTGGAGTGTGTATACTTACATGGCAGCAGCTTGGACTAATTGGACGGGTAACATAACTTTGTTTACGTGGAATGTCTGGGGCCTGAATAATCTGGCCAGGGCCAGGAAAGTGTTAGCCTATTAGGAACAACATCACCCAATGATAATAATGCTGCAAAAGACCCACGCTTTGGGGAGGTTACATGCAGGATTTGCACCCAGATGGGGTTATCAACGATCAACGGTTTTACACTAACTACTCATCACAGAAGAGTGGGGATCTCACTCTTATTCATCCTTCCCTGAGCTTTCAGGTCACCAAAGGTTGCATAGATCCAATGGGGCAATATATTATAGTATGGGGGAGGATCCTTTGGGTACTAGTATACCCTTTTCAACACATATGGGCCCAATGATGATAATGCAAATTTGTATGGGGCAATAGTTGAGATTCTACCTAGGGCATTGGATACCCTGATTCCATGGTGGGGCAATTTCAACACCATCCTGGATATTCTAGATGTTTTTCTGGACTGATCAACCACTGCCCCAGGTAATCTGACAGGCTCGGCGCAAATGGTCGGGCAGATAATGTCTCACCTTGGGTTGTCGGATGTATGGAGATTTAGGAGAACCCTTGAAAGAGAATATACTTATTATTTATTGGTTCACAATACGATGTGCAGGATAGATTACTGGCTGCTCTCCGCTGATTGGTTGGCGAAGGTGAGGACATGCAAGATACATCATCATACCTTATCTGACCATTCCCCGGTGTTGTCGTCCCTGGTTCTTGAAGCCCTCCCAGACCTAGATCCCTGTGGCAGATGGCACCTTATGTGTTGTGTGATGCAGAGGTGTTATCTCTCCAAATAAAAATTGATGGTTTCTTCAAAGACAGCATGGATCAGTACGGCAGTACTCCGCTGCATGGGAGATGTTTAAGGTGTGATGGCCGGTGGAACTGCTGCCATTTCTATACCACTCTATAGGCTAATACCGACAGATGCACTGATCCTGAACTGGTTCCATGACTTTTACCACGTCTGCCAAAAGAAGCATACCTGGCTCTGGACCAGCCTGTGTCAGTAGAAGAGATTAGTAATGCAATAATGTCAGCGCCTGGCAAGGTGCCGTGATCACGTGGGCTGGGTATAGACCTTTATAAGGAATTTGGCCATTCTCTGGCGCGACGACTGCTACATGTGTGGGAGGAGTCGCTTGAACTGGGTAGACTCGCGCCATCCGTTAGAGAAGTGATTATAACAGTGTTCTTGAAACCTGACAGGCCACTCCACGAGTTGTCCTCTTCTAGACCATTGTCCCTAATTAATGCAGACGCCAAGATGTTTGCAAAGATAATGGCCACCGGGCTTCTTCCATATATGTCATCGTTAGTGTACCCGGATCAGTCGGGTTTCATTCCAAACAGGTCTACAGCTCTAAACTTAAGAAGGTTGTTTTGTATAATTTCACAAACAAGCCCGCAGGGCAGTTGCCACGTCCTTAGTCGCTGACAAAGCTTTCGACTCTGTGTGTCCTGGAACTACTTATTTGAGATATTACAGCATTTTCACTTTGGGCATTACTTTCTTAGCTGTATATTATTGCTTAATGCAGGCCCAGTAACTAAGGTCTGCACTAATAACACACTATCTCAGCCCTTTAACCTCGAACGGGGAACACAATAGGGTTGCCCACTGTCTCCTTTATTTGCACTCAAGATTAAGCCCCTTGCAGCGATCATGAGACAGAAACATGGTCACAGGGGAATCCGTATGACAGGGCCGGCTCAGGTAATCTCGCTTTATGCTGATGGCACTCTCCTATATCTTCGAGACCTGGAGAGGAATCTCTGCCCCATGCTGGATGAGGTGTCTGCTTTTTACTAGCTACTCAGGTTATAAGGTGAACAGTACTAAGTCAGAGTTGTTTCCCTTTACGAAAGCTATGCCGGAACCGGGTAACCACCTGGTGTTTCGGTTGGTTTCCCTTCAGTTCAAATATGTAGGTATAATGGTCTCCAGGGTACAACATTCACTATATGCTTATAAACACAACATTTACCTGCACAACCTTACCACAAGTATGAAGTTGTGGGCCGTACTTCCCATGTCAATGTATGGACGGCTTTCCCCTCTTAAAATGGTTGTAGTCCCGAAATTGTTGTATTTCTTTTATAACATCCCTATATGGCCCGGTCGAGTGTTGTTCACTTAATTGCGTTCTTTGGCATCAAGGTTTTTGTGGGGGATCAGGGTTAGCCAAGATTAGTTCAGAGAAACTAGTGGAACCCTATGAATGCGGGGGGCTGTCTGCACCGAATTTTGAGTTGTAATACCTGGTCGCACAGGCACAATTTGCTGGACACTGGTACTCTCCGGGTTCTAGGGCGGCGCATCTGATACTTGAGGAATATGGAGCGGCGCTGACAGCCCTGAAAGCGGCAATATTCAGTGACCGATATGTGGACTCCTCTACATTCGACCCCGCTAGAAGCACAGTAAACGCATGGTTGAGACTGTTACAATGGCTGGGTGTGTAAGCCACATATAACAAGCAAGCTACCTCTAATGAACTTTCCTGGTATCTCCCATGATAAGATGTAGATGTGCAATCAGCCTGGGACGCATAGGGACAATTCATTTTGAGGGACCTTTTCCCTGAAGGTGGGTTTGTGTCCTTAGCAGCAGTTACAGACAAACTGGAAAATAACCCTATCAAAATCTTACAGTACTATAGTATGAGGGCAGCGGCCCGTTGCATATGGCCATCATTTCCACAAGAACAGGAAACGCACGCTATTATTGAAACTATTGTGGCTGGAGGTGAAGCTAGGCGGTTGGTCTCTCTACTTTATAAAGTGGTTCAGTCAAGCCAGAGGCCCAAGAACACAGCTTGATTGAAGTGGGTGCAGGACCTCAGCACCAAGTTGCAGGATAGTCAGTGGCAGAAATGTTGTCTCCCTACTAGGGAGGTCTCAATGAATGTATGATTTTGACTAATACAGTTGAAGGTGTTGAATCAACTATATTACACGCCGGTCAAACTTGCTACGTTTTCTCCTGATGTGAGTGATGCATGTGTAAAATGAGGGCTATGGTAGATTTGTTTGATATGTTCTGGGACTGCCCACTAATTAGGCAATTCTGGAAGGCGGTGGCAGAACTGTTGTATGCAATAGTGGCTATTCCCCCTTTGCTGGCTCTCCTCAAATCCCTGCTTGGGCATATTGGAAAGGTAGCAATAACTGTATGTAGACTCTCACCAGCAAGTACTGGAGGCAATAGCACTCCTGAAAGTAGCGTTAGAATCCAAAATGGATGCGATCAGCATGGATGTGAACTTCCTGAGACAAGATGTCGGAGCGCAAGCAGAGTGAACAGGAGAAAGAAGTAGCGGTCAACACCAGCAGCCTAAAAGACATTTCAAGAGAGGTGTCAATACTACAGCAGCTGATGAGGAACCTAGATGCCAGAGTTGAAGATGCAGAAGGAAGTGCCAGACGTAACAACGTCAGAATAATTGAACTGCTGGAGGGGGAAGAAAGGAGTAACCCCACCAATTACATTGAGACTATGCTACTGCAAGAACATGGTCCTAGGTAACATCACTCAAGGCTTCACAGTGGAGAGAGCCGGTGGCCCCACCAAGACAAATCATAGCGCAGATCTTAAACTATAAAGATAGACGGGGGCGTGGCCAGCGTGCATGGAGTGAGGATGTGTTCTCCTCGCGCTCCTGCCCGAGATCCTACAACGGACAGAATCGTTCGGCCTGCTTAAGCTGAACAAGCACGCCTGAAGTAGCTACGGGAAGAAGAACCGTTTCCCTACCCTCAACGAAGTTTCCGCAAGAAAATCGGACCGAGATAACGGTTATCCGAAGCGAACAGAGAGGAGGCCCTGGCCCAACAAAATGGCGGCGCCCGCCGGTCCCATCTGAGACGCACCGCTGGAGGCCGGATAGCCTCCGGAGGCGAGAGAAGAGGGCCCACAGCGTCCAACCCAGTGATCTGGTGACACCCCGGGGGGGGACCCCGCGGCCGGCTGTGACCGGGTCTCTATCTCTGAGACCGAGTGCCGGGAGGTGGAGATGAAGGGGGGGACCCTCGGCGCAAGGCCGCGTGCAGGAGAGGCGCTGGCTGGCGGGAGGCCGCGAGAGACACGGAGAGACACGGAGAGACACGAAGAAGAGAGAAGGCGACGGGTGGTTCCCTCCGGAACATCCGTGGGCTGACTCCCCCCCATCTGCAACGACCGCCCTCGCAATCGACCCTACATACACGTCCCCGCTGAACGGGAAAAGGCCGCGGAGCACGCCCAAAGGCAGGCAATGTCGCCCCCCAAAAGCAAATTAAAAACCGCGACCATGGACTCCTTCACCACGGTCAGGGCGAAACAACAACAGGGGACAGAGGCAGCAGACGACCCGACGGCTAAGGAGGACGATCCGACAAATACGCAAGTGCTACAGCCATAGCAGCGCTACGAACGTCCATCGAAACCAGGATCGATGAAATCAAGTCGGACATGCAACTGATGAGACAGGACGCCCGTAACCTTACAGAAAGGGTGACCACAACGGAGGCAACGCTCCAAGACAATGTTAACGACACCACAGAACTTAAATCTAAGGTCCAAGACCTTGAGTTGCAAGTAGCGCGGCTAGAGGCGCGATCAGAGGACGCTGAAGGACGTGCCCGCCTCGGCAACATCCGAATCTTGGGGGTACCAGAAGACACGGAGGGCCCAGACGAATTCGTAGAAACGATGCTATTGCAAGAAATCGGGGCCGGCAAACTGACCCAGGGCTTCTCAATAGAACGGACCCACAGATCACTCCAGAAGAGGCCCCCTCCGGGCTCCCGACCGCGCCCTATTATTGCAAAAGTCTTGAACTTTCGCGACAGAGAGACTATACTGAGATTCTCAAGAGGAAGGAGGGGAGATCGAGAAACATGGCGCCAAAATAGTCATTTACCCAGACTATACCCCCGCAGTGCAGCGAGCACGGAACTCATTTGTACCGGTGAAAGCTAGGTTGCGCAAGCTAAATCTCAAGTACATGCTACTGTACCCGTCCCGCCTTAAGGTACTATACAAGGGGAAAGCTATCTTTCTTGAGACTCCGGCAGCGGCAAATATGTGGCTTGAGGACAACAACCTTGCTGATAAGGAAAGCACTACGCATGAAGTCACAGGCCATTGAAAGCACCAAACGACAGGAAAATTAAGGTTAGCACAACTGCCGAATGAATACCGGACCGCTTGAGATCTACAACTCTACGTACGCCATGACGGGCAGGAGCGCACCGACCCATGCAAATAACAAAGCCGACGCACCCCCCTGCAACACGTGGAGGCCGACTGCCGACACACCACCCGCACCGGGAGGCCTGGAAGGACCGGGTGCCCCCGAGCGCTGCAAGTTTGAGGCAACTGCTGGGGGCAGTTTTGAGTTGAAAGGTTTGTTACCCTTATTCACTAGAGTGAGGATTGTTAATGTTAATAAGTCTCCAATTGACACTGAGAGGGGGGGGGAGGGAGGGAGGAAACGATGAGGCTCGTGCCCCAACCCCAACACAGACCGACCCCTGGTTAACAGGTCCAGGCCCGAGGGCGGCAGAGGCGGGGAAAGAGGGGGACAACAGATCCATTACTAAACCCCTATGGCTGCGACCACCATAAAAATAATGACATGGAATGTAAGGGGCCTAAGGACTTCTCTCCGAAGGAACAGGATTAAAACCTACCTGCACAGAAAAGGGGTAATGATAGCATTACTACAGGATACTCGCTGCACGGCGGACTCGGTGGCCAAGCTACAAACACATTGGGGTGGACAGGGGTTTGGTACCACTTATTCTAAATACGCAAGAGGGGTCTACACCTGGATTCACCCACAGCTCCCATTCCGTGTGGACAAAACTGAGATAGACCCGGAAGGTAGGTTCGTCGTAATTTGGGGATTCATTGAACAAGAAGCAGTATGCATCATGAACTCCTATCTCCCTAACAATAACATACCGTCCTACCTGAACTCACTGTACTCTAGAGTTGCACAGTACAGGAACAATCTCTTTATTTGGGGGGGGATTTTAATTGTGTACATGACCCACGGCTGGACAGATCCACACCACAGCTAGGACGCCCATCGACCGCTACGACAGCACTATCCGCCCTGTTGGGGAGGCTGGAAATGACGGATGTGTGGCAGGAAAAACATCCTGAAGCACGTGAATACTCATTCTACTCATCCCCACATAAGTTACACACAAGACTAGATTATATATTCATAAACAGGGAACACTTACCCCGGATGGAGAGAGCACAATACTTGGGGAGGACAATCTCTGATCACTCCCCGCTTCTGATAACATGGAACCACAGAGGGCCCAGACCCCCCATTCCCATGTGGAAAATGCCCACAGACGCCCTGAGGGACCCAGCCTTCCGAGAAGAATTACGCGATTCTATTGATGCATACCTAGAGGTTAACACCGGTAGTGTAGCTTACAATAGCACAGTGTGGGAGGCTCTAAAGGTGGTAACCAGGGGAGAAGTAATTGCAAGGGCGGGAGGTATCAAGAAGCTGCTCAGGAAAGAACTAGACCTAGTGGAACGGGAGATTGAGCGACTTGAGGCTACCCCGTAGACACCCAACAGAGGAAAGAGGAGCTTGTGAAACTTAAAGAGCGGAACATAACTGCGTGGAACAGGCTGGAAAAGTTTGACTATACTGCCAGAACAAATAGAGCACATGTTGAGGCCGAGAGACCGGGCAGACTACTCCCCTGGCTCTGCCGTAAAGAGCACCCCAAACACCCCACCACCTCACTACAAGATGAGGATGGAAACACACACTGTACGCAGCAGGGCATAAATGACACTTTCACTCGCTTTTACACCCACCTGTATTCACATGAGGAGCAGGTCCCCCATGAACGGTTGATAGAAACACTAGAAGAGATAGGGCTCCCCAGGCTGTCCCCTGAGCAAGCCGACTCCCTAGAAGCAGAAATCACGCCCGAAGACATTACCGATGCAATCAGATCCCTGGCCACAGGCAAAGCACCGGGAACAGACGGGATGCCCACGGAGTTTTTTAAAACGTATGAGCCCTCCCTGACCCCCCTATTACACGCAGTATACCAGGAGGCATACGAAGAAGGGATACTACCCGTAAGTATGAGGGAGACGCTTGTGATCCCGATCCTCAAGCCCAATAAACCGGCAGACCAATGCGACTCATATCGCCCGATTGCAATGTTAAATTATGACGTTAAAATCCTGACTACGATCTTAGCGAAGCGGCTGTCTAGAATAATAGGAGACATAGTTCACCCAGATCAGTGCGGCTTTGTGCCGGGCCGAAATACGTCCATGAACCTACGCAGGCTGCAGCTCATTACAGAGCAAACCGTTAAAGACAAGGACTCATACGCGCTGCTGTCCCTAGACGCAGTCAAAGCGTTTGACTCCATTTACTGGGAATGGCTTGTGGTAGTGCTTAGGGAGTTTGGCTTTGGTCCCGGGTTTATCAGGTGGATTAACATTTTGTATGCTAAACCTAAGGCAAGGGTGAAATGTGGGAAGTATGTGTCGGAGGCCTGGGATATATGCAGGGGGACTAGACGGGGTTGTCCACTATCCCCAATGCTTTACATACTGGGACTAGAACCCATAGCTGTCTACTTTAGAAAGCAATTCTTCGATGCAGGCATTAGACTGGGAGACGTGGATCACATCATCTCGCTCTACGCGGATGACGTTCTCATATACGTCAGGGACCCACACCTCAACGAACCAACCATGTTAGAAGTGCTGGACAATTATTCCAAGGTCTCTGGGATAAGTTTTAGCAGGTCAAAGTCTTGTATGTTCCGCCTAGCGGCCCTGAAAACATGGAGTTTAGAAGCACTCTCTGAAGTTGGGATCCAGTGGCAGAATATGCCATTCCGCTACCTTGGAGTGCACATTATGCATACCCCAAAGCTAATGCACGAACGAAACACAAAGGCAGCACTCCCCGCCCTGCGCAAATCAATGGCGTTCTGGGCGAAACTCCCCCTCTCGATGATGGGCAGAGCTTCGATAACTAAAATGATCGTTCTCCCACGTTTCCTTTATGGGTTTCAAAATGTACACTACATACACAGGCCCTTCTTCCGACTGCTTGAGACCATACTGCGAGAGTTCCTATGGGGGAAAGGCAGGCATAGAATAGCGTTGCAATTGCTAACCCTACCATATAGCCAAGGCGGTATTCAACTTCCAAACCTAGAAAAATATTACATAGCAGTACAGCTTAGTTTTGTGACCAAATGGCTAAACGATGAACCCACATCTGAAACACCATTGGTACAGGCCATGCTGCCCCAATTCCATCTGAAAGAACTGGTCTGGGCACCGTCCAAACTGCTGGGAACTCTACCCTTTTTGGCTGACCCGGGAAGGAAAATTTGGCACAGGGCGTAAATGCTCACTAACTCACGGAACTCCTATAACCCAGAAGTCCCCCTGATCGCAGACCTATGCACACCACTTTCGGATTTGAAATATATCAGGCTCTGGGAGAGGGAAGGGGTCTACACCTGGGGAGATCTGTATGATGAAGCCACTTTCAGGGAGTTCACCTCGCTGCAGGAGACGGAAGGCATACATACCGGCCAGTTTCTGTGGTACCAAAGAACTCATGCTGTGGCCCGACGCAAATGGGACTTGTGGCCGATGGAACCAGTTACAGACCCACTCCTCACCTTGATGTACAACTTGGGAGAGGGCGGTAAACCCGTTTCGCAAATATATGGCCACCTGATCGACATGCCAAATCCTCGGAGCATGGAAATGAAAAGCAAATGGGAGGAGGATATAGGCCGGGAAATGACTGAAGGGGAGTGGAACAGAGCTCACATTCCCCAAAACGGTGTCCAGAAACCATAGATTTAGGCAGATTCAGTTGAACATACTACACAGAACTTACCTGACCCCGTGCCGCATAGCCACCTTCAATCCCCAGGCACAACCGACCTGCAACTGGTGCAAGGGGGGAAAAAGCGGATCTGTTATGGGAATGCCCCAGGACAAGGGCTCTGTGGGACAGGGTCCAACAAACTTGTGAAAAAGCAGGCCTGAGTAAATATGATTGGACACCCGGCGAGTGCCTCTTAGGAACCTACCCCAGACCAGCCAAACTCAAGCATGCAACAAGGCTCATGGACATATCGTGTATACTGGCCAAAAGAACTATAGCAATGGCCTGGAAGAAACCCATGGCACAAAGAGACTGAACGGTGGGTGCTGGCCGAGACCGTGGCATGGGAGGACTGTGTGGCCAAATCCACGGATGACTCTAGCATGTCACTCGAGGCATGGAAGGAACTCACCAGACACATCTTCCACCCCTCGGTTGATAAAACCCCCTGAATCGGAACTTAATCCAGGCCCATGGGGGACCTGTTATAAAGCCAGCAGCAGCGGAAGTACTGCAGAGGATGGAGTCCTTGCGGAAGCCTTTCCCCTATTGTAGTTGCCCGATGGTTCCCCTTCGCTACCACCCTCCCCCCGAAACAGTTAATTATATATGAAACGGACAGAATATGGAGACAGTTAAGGTTGTTTTGTTTTTGTATTTGTAATTTTCTGGCGTTAAGTTAAACATATGTTTATAACTATTTGGAATTGGCTCCATTGTACACAACTTGTTTGATATTATTGAAAAATGCCAATAAACAAATTTGAAAATAAATAAAACAAAGATAGACGATTTTGGAACATTTCCGTAAAGGGGCACAATACATCGAGCATCAGCGGAAATCACTGCATACCCCGACTATACCATGCAAGTGCAGAAACAGAGAATGAATTTTACATCGGTCAAGAGGAGGCTCTGTGCATCACACTTCAAATACATGCTGCTGTATCCAGCCAGACTAAAAATAATGAACAAAGGAAAGACAATCTTCTTTGACACTCCAGAGGAAGCCCACAAATGGATGGACACTGAGAATATGCTAACCGAAGAGCATAGCCAGAAGACAGCAGAGGGGAACACGTGTTGACAAATGCATAGGCTCAGCGCAAACATTACCGGACCCAATTGACGGGATGCAGGAGGGGAAACTTTACAGGCAATATTCAGGCAACATATTTGGCATGCTAAGGTGCCAGCGAGGAGTTCCCACCGGGGAGTGCCTCAGGAAAGAAGTGTTCTTCGTCCAGCTGTCGAACTGTCCACGGATACCAAGTTGGAGTATCCAAATGCTGCACCCTAGACACCAGGGCGCAACTGGGGGAGGGGTGAGAAGCAGAGATGCCTGAGCACGAAATATGGAGCTGGGCAATTGTTGGGATGGGCGGGGGTTTGGCAGTTGGGGCAGTTAGAGGAGCATTACCCTATAGACAAGCGCCAGGAAGGTTTGACCATGTCATCGAACTGCAGAGACGAACGCAGAAGCCATTCCATGGAGGGGGAACTTAGAATCGCCTCTTGGAATTACAAGAGACGCATCTCACAACAGACGGACTGACTGTCCTAGGCCGGAAGTGGAAAGGGATAACCTAGGCTTGTCGTATTCTGCATACGCGAGAGAGGTCCTAACATGGATTGCACCAACGATACCATTTAAAGTAGTCAGAACCTACGTAGATGAGGGAGGGGTGATTATTGTACAAGGGTTTATGGAAGGGAAAGGGATAAGCATTATTAACACCTATGCACCAAATAATGATAAAGCTGATTACTTTTGCCAGTTATACCCCCATATTGGCGCATACACAGATGATACAGTAATAGCAGGGGAGGGGGACATTTTAACTGTTCACTGCGCCCTGAACTAGATAGATCAGACTACAAGATACTGCACCCAAGTCTGGCGGCCAAAGCCCTAAATACCCCGCTATGGGCATTTCATTTAGTAGATATATGGAGGACCTTACATCCGCAAGCCTGAGGTTACTCTCATTACACTGCCCCAAAAATGTGTACACCAGATTGGACTATGTTTTTGCGGGAGATGAAGCTCTGGGAGAATTTAAATCTGCCGAATACAATGCACGGGTATTGTCAGATCATGCCCCCCCAGTGGTCACATGGCAGGGCTCTCCTCCTAGGGCACGTATACCGAATTGGAGGTTAATGTGCGAATCCCTGAAAGACCCAGTGTTCCGTGAACACCTGCAAGAAGGGGTGAAAGAGTATTTTATACATAATACGGGGAGTGTTGCATCGGCAGGCATGTTGTGGGAGGCATTCAAAGTAGTAATTAGAGGGACAGCGCTGGCTAAGGTGAAAGGTTTGCAAGCCAGGAATGAAAAGGATTTGCACAAAGCTGAAACTAAACTTGAAGTCCTAGATAAAGCAGGAGAAATGACCGAAGACCGGGCCAGTGTGGTTACCCGCTGGCAGCAGGAATGTGTAGAGCATTGGGATAGACTAGGCTTGCTGAACTATAGGAAATATGTGGGGAGGCAACGCGCAGAAGGGGATAATAGGCCGGGGCGACTGCTGGCCTGGCTATGTAGGAACGAGCATAAACAGGAAACGATAAGCGAGATCACAGGAAGAAACAGAGAGGCCCATAGGACGCAAGATAGCATCAATAAGCGCTTTCAGGAGTATTATCAGGAGTTATGTACAGAGTCCTCGGCAGCACAAGCCTCAGATATAGAGGAGGCTCTGGAACAGATGGAGCTTCCGAGGCTAGGTGCAGAGACAGCGACCCAGTTAGATGCCCCTATAACCAAAGAGGAACTAGAATCTACAATCAGAGGGTTGCCGACAGGTAAGGCCCCGGGGACTGATGGATTGCCCAGCGAATTCGATAAGGAATACATAATAGAGGTAGTGCCCCCGCTGCTGGCAATGCTGAATGAAGGACTAGAATTTAGTATGTTACCGACATCGTTGCGGGAGTCAGTTATAATCCTGTTATTGAAACCCAATAAACCTGCCACAGACTGCTGGTCATATAGACCCCTGTCGTTATTGAACCAGGATGGGAAAATATTAACGGCATTTATGGCCAATAGGCTTAAGCCGGCAATATCTAAGCCAATACACACAGACCAGTCAGGCTATGTCCCAGGCAGGAAAATACATGCAACCTGAGGAGGTTGCACCATGTTATTGATCAACCCCAAAGCAGTTCAGGCCTGTATGCAGTGGTTACACTGGACGCGGTCAAGGCATTTGACTTGTTCAGATGGCCATGGCTGTTCGCTGCCCTGAGAAGTTTGGCATGGGACCTGTATACATAAATTGGGTGCGGCTGCTGCATAGCAGGCCACTTGCTAGGGTACGGACGGGAGCCATTATCTACGAGCAATGGCAGCTGGAGAAAGGTACGGGGCAGGGTTACCCATGGTCACCGAGGTTATTTATTCTGGTATTATAGCCGCTGGCCGAATATTTTAGGAAAGAATATCATGAGGCAGGTATAGCAGTGAGAGGCACGGTTAATTGGATATCCCAATACGCAGACAACGTGTTATTATATTTGCAATACCCAGAAACTAATTTGCAGTATATTCTGGATGTGCTCGAGAGATATGTAGAACTGTCTGGTATCACGATAAATGCACAAAAATCGTGCTTGTTCCCTTTGGCTGGGTACACAAAGAAACCCCTTAACACCCTACCAGTGCTGCCGATCCAGTGGGCAGTGACTTCATTTAGATACCTGGAGTGGATATTTTCCATGACCCCAAGCTCGAATATACACAGAACATGTTGAAAGCGATAGGTAGCATTGAGAAATCAATGACTTTTTGGGCTAGGTTGGCGCTCTCGGTGTTGGGGAGAGCGGCACTGTTGAAAATGGTGGTGCTCCCGAGGTTGTTGGACTTCTTCATCCAATTGTACATAACCCATAGAGCTTATTTAACCCCAGGGAGAATAGCCAAATTTAACAAAGTCACAGAGCAGTCTTTCCCCAAATGTGGATTAATCAATGCTGATTTGATACACATGTTCTGGGCATGTGGGAAGATCTGCCAGTACTTGGACGAGATAGCCCGAGCGCTGGCCAAGTCAGGCATAACATTGGACACAGGGTCCCCCCAAGGCCTGCATGTTAGGCATCTTTACACGCTCGAAGCAGGCTAGGCACTTGAACAAGTTGAAAGACCTAGTATACATTCTAACAAAGCGTCGGATAGCAATGGGATGGAAAACTTCCCAGGGTCCAGACATAAATCGCTGGTGGAGTGACCTCCTGAAATGGACATTGGCAGAAACCACAGTGTGGCAAGAGGCAATCCGGAGAGGCCAAGGAGAGCAGAATGTGGACTTCGGTTCCTGGAAGCAGATAGTGCAGGAACTGATGGCCTCAAGGTACGCCGAGGCAGCCCCGGCATAACGGACAGTGGGTGTAACTGTAAATATGAGGCAGTGGATGCAATGGAATGAGAAAGCAGCGTATTAGGCTAGGGTGTGGGGAGGTGGGAGTTGAGGGGGACACACAGCAATGATTCATCAATATGGTTACATGTCTTTGCATCGAAACATTTTCCCATCAAATATTTTGCAACCAAAAAAAGGCCATCAAATGCATTTTTCTAAATGTATTTATTTTATGGGGGGTACCCAACCCAAACAAAATTAACCCTTTACCCTACAAAAAAATGCATTTGATTGACTTTTTTTCGTTGCAAACAATTTGATGGAAAAAGTTTCAATGGAACTTTTTCCGATGGAAAGACTGCATACCGTCAATATGTGGATATGCAATGGTATTTGAAGTACGTATGTTATAGTGTGGTTAACATAATAAACTTGAGTTAAAAAAAACTGTATTTAGATGCTGGAAATCAAAACTGGCTCCCACGCGCATGGAATGGCTTAGGGATTTGATCTAAGCCAATGAAAGGGAAGAAGGGTATGTTGCCATGGTATTGTCGGCCTGCAGGCCCAAAGACATTTGGAGCCCTCTTCTTAGTTAATTGTCTCGGGTGAACGCTAGAGTGTGGCTGCCCACGGATTAGTATATCTGACTGTGGTATTTTTTTTGAATGACTATGTTATGTGATGTTCCACACCTGTTTCAGTAATGCTGGCTGTCCTCCTGCTCTTGTCTGAAACACTGGATTGTTTGCTGTAAACTGTGTGGTGCATTGTATGGTATGTCTGTCTATTCATTGAAAAAAGTTTTTTTTTTTTTATAACGGCAATAGATCAGACTCTGCCGCATGTAGGATTATTGCTCTCCTGTATACCCTTAGTAAGGCTTTTTCAATGTTTATTTTAAATAGAATGAACATTTGGGCAGAACCCAATAAAATTAGAGCTCTCAAATTGGCTTCAGAGAAGGCTGTTCAACTATTCATAGCGTTCTGATATAAACAGTGTTAGATTAAAATGCAAAGTGAAAAGACAGATCTCCCCTGTTTGTATAATTTATAAATTGCTCAAGAGCCTTTGACACGGTCTGTAAAAAATGTCTTATAACTAAGCTACATAAAGGTTGCCTGGACCCTAGAGGGTGCAGATGTGTGGAGATGCTATACAGTGATAAATCAGTGAACGTTAGGTTGGGTAAAAGACAGCTTTATGAGCAATGTTTACACTTCCTAAGAACTGAAACAAGGATCCGTGTTGGCAGCATTTCTGTTTAATATCTATCTTTCAGACTTGCAAAGTAACATGCAAAATGCTTATTTCCTCTGAAATTGGGAAAGCAACATTTTGTATGGTCTGCATATATGGATGACGTAGTGTCGTGACCTAGAACAGTCCTCTTCTCAAGGGCCGGCCTCAGCTGGCAGACAATAAGCAATATAAGCAAATAAGGGGAGGGACACAGACTGATGGTAAATCATGCTTTCTGTATGAGTTTGCAAAAGCACAGGATACAGAAGGATTAGAAGGGAACACAGGATGCAAGTGTTCAGGCACTTTGGCACAGAGAGCTCTCTCTCTCGCGCCCCCACCCTAGAGTGCCGGTTTATATAACAAATCATAGGCAAACACTAATATGTTTCTGTACTTTCACAATGGGGGTGTTACTTGGCACGAAATTGCAGACATTTGTCAAGAACTGTCGACATCTTACTTGTGACCTTGTGAGGCAGCCCTGCGGGGACATCCTGTTTTATTATGAAGGTACAACGTCCTTTCATCGCGGGATGTTTTTTCACCACGATTTTTTTGTTGTTGAAAAAACCCATGTAATTTTTTAGAAAATTAGGGGTTGCGGGGGGAACCCCCCCAAAAATAATGAAAAAACAATTTGATGGGTTTTTGCGTTCAAAAAATCGCGGTAAAAAACCCAGCGAAAAAACATCCTGCAATGAAATGACATGGAACCATTATGAATAAGCGGCATTCGCGGAAACCTCTTCTATTATCTCCCATATATCGGGCTAATGCTATACTTGTAGAGAATAAGCGGAAGGGAATGTTTGACATGTCCTGTGCTCTAGGAGGGGTTTGGGCCTGTCCAGGGTGCTTCGTGTAGAGCTGCACAGAGAGTGACATGGAGAGTCAGAGGCCTAACTGTATGGGAGAGCCAAATGTTGCATAGCATTGCATAACATAGCATAAGAAGAATCCAGCACAGCATAATAATAATCATACATAACATAGCCCAATAATAATCCTGCCACATCAGTAGTATTGCTTGACCATGCTGCATTGAGCCTTCATAGGTATTTAAATCAGTTAAATAACTATGCTGAAAAAATCACTTAGTTGTAAATTCAGAAAAATCAAAAATGATGGTCTTTGCAAACAGTCCTATTCATCTAAATCTGTTATGACAATTTAAAGTACACCTTAGAAACAGTGGTAGGAATTTAAATATTTGGGTACAGAGATTTTCAGCACTTAACTGGAAAACAATTTGATTGAAAAAAGAGCACAACAAAATTATGTTGGGGACTCTGCTCAGAATTTTGACTTGAAAGATGTCTGAGTTTTCTTCTATTCTCATACGGACATTGTGCAATCAGAAATGTGTGCCAGCAATTATGTATGGACTGGAAAAATGTTCTAGTAATGTGTATGATTTATTTCGAAGATGGAAGGAATGTTTTGGCGTTAAAGAACAAGAACGCCAAAACATGTCCCCTAATTGGGATCCCTTGTTAGAAGAGTTGCGCTCAGTTGCCTTATTTCATTTGTTGGGTATTAAAAATCATAAAATTCACCTAGCGGTCTTTTCCAGAGCACCCCGGGGTCCCCTGCTTCAGACCAACTCACCGGTATGCCTTGGCGTCTCCTTCTGACTCGCGCAGAGCTCTTCGGGTCCCTCTACACTTCTGCCGGCTCTGGTCAGACTGCTGCCATACACGCGGGTCTTCAAGGAAGCTCGGACATCTCTGTGTGATATCCGTTTCGGAATGAGATGCCAAGAAATACTGGTTAGAATTCTGTACTGGATCGGTTCACAGCATGTCAGGAGCTAGTCTCCTACACAGCGTAGCTTTCTTCAGAGCCGCTTCCAGCAAGGGACAGACTGGGAAAAGCAATGGACTAGGACACCCCAAAAAAAGTGGCCCGCCCCCTCACCTAAAAGAAAATGGCTCAACCCTCGCACCAAAAAAAAGTGGCCCTCAAACCATCATCCGTGAATCGCGTCAATTCACGACTTTACAGAAAATACTACTTATGGAGGGTTCATGTGTCTGTTACATTACAACACAACTCATAAAATAACATAACTTTGCATACAGTTCTGTGACAGGGTACACAGCACCCAAGGCGCAGGAGTGGCATGAACCAACCACCCCCATTGAGGTTTTGGGACCTGCTGCAAGTCGATGCTTATTGTGTAGCACTTTTTTTTATAGAACAAATATGCATACTATATCACCCAACCTGTGTTGGTACTCATTTATCGACCTCAGAAGGATGAAAGGCTAAGATGCCCTTGCTGGGATTCGAACCTGCAACCTGCCGATCACACACACATCGCAGCAGCCAGCGCTCAACCCACTGAGCTATCATATCGACTAGTAAAATTAGCAATTATTCTGTAGTGTGGATACCATTAAACTGGTAACTGAGATTTAACAGCAAACCAGGACAAGTTCATCTGCACCTCTGGTGCAAATTTGGCTGCATGTTAAGCCTGCGTGCATCACCTTTTCAGGCTTCAGAGGTTGGCAAAATAGGGAAAGCAGCGCACTCACAGGACATCGAATACTCTGAGCACTCATTACCTCATACATGCAAACATCCTAAACAGCATGCCAGGGAGATGGGAAAGATGGACACATTACAACAAAGCATTAATTGTGGCACAATGAAGTCAATGGCCACTTGATGTGCTACGGTCAAATATTTCTACACTATGTAAGCTTTTGGGCACAAGGATTTTGTCAAGTGACCGAGGACACCGAGATGAACCAGCATGTTCTTGAACCGTGTATGCATGTATAGCACAGTCTAGGGGGGTGGCGTAGCCAGATTCCATGCTGTGCAGGCGTGCCTGGCGTCGCGTGAGCTCCCATCCTGAAATAAGATCCTTTTTGTGGTGCATATAAGGATCTAATTGCTTCATCTGATGGGCCACAATGTTGCCATAGTTCACAGCCTGCTTCTGACGCGATCTTGCATGGGACAGTCAGAGCACTATAGGGAGCTGCAGCAATGCAGCATTGAAGGCAGCCTGCTGCCAGCACTGTGACTGGCAAGATGTCCGCCGCCTCAGCTTGCTGAGCGAGGCGGTGGGCGCAAAGGAGTCTGGGCAGCTGGGGTTTGCAGTGCATCTGCCGCCCTGAACTGAGCTGAGGTGCCGGGGGCATAGTCGGAGCAGAGAAGGCAAGCCAGGGTCATTGCACGGCACTGCTGGCGAGCACATGAGCTGGACTTGACTTCCAGTGCCCTCAAGGATGAGGCACATGAGAGCGCGGCCCCACTGTTGAAGATCAATAGTAGGAGCGGAGGGCAGGAGCTGGAAGCGTGTGCCCTGAATGCTGGCATGTTGCCAGTTATGGGACGGGAAAGAGGGGGGGAAGGGGTATTGCACAGCAGCACAGGCCTCACAGATGTAACTTACCGCTGCAAGCCAAAGGCACGCAGCGTCCTGCACCGGCAGCCAGAGCCTTCCCGCGATTCCTGCTGCTCTTGCAGCCTGGCAGTCGGAGCCTCCCTGAGTTCCAGCTGGAGCCAAAGGCAGTCAGAGTCCAGTTGCACTTGCAGCCTAGCAGCCACTCCAGAGCCTTCCCGCTTACCGCTCACAGAATGCTCCGGAACCGCATTATTGACGTCAGAAGTCACGTGAAGAAGAGTGGGCGGGCCGCTATGATCCGTTTCTCGGGTGGGAACTTAAAAAACAAAAAAAAAGCAACGGCATGGTGGCGACTAGTATCATGCCGTAGTGGGTGCTTTTTATTTTTTCTTCTCGCAAACCGGCCCAGGCGTGGGCAGACCCTGACCCCCAGGGAGTCGCACACAGAAAAATGATTTCGGCCCGGCCACGGGCCGACTGGCCGGTGGCTCAATCCGACCCTGCTTCCAGCTGCACATTCTCTGCATGGCCATGCTTCCACAGTGTCTCCCGCACCGAGTGCTGCTGCCGCCACTACTACACCATCAGCTCCTCCTTCCTCCCTCTTCTACTGCACCTGAAACCCATTTATACATTTAAAGGTCCCACTCAGATGCTGTCTACCACAACAACTAGACTGCTCATTATACTAATTCAACTCTGAATCCTTCTTCCTCGTCCCAATACCTTGAAGTCCATAATGTTTTTGTTCTTTTTATGATTAGTTAACTTAAACTGATTTGTTAACTGAGAATTTTCAAGTTTAGGGGAGGTTATTAAAAGAGTTGGTGGTTTACCCTCAGGTTTTTGGACTTCTATATAAGTCATAATCATAACAATTAGAAGTTGTGATATTAGCTTCCTCAACCCCCAATGTAGCACTTTTATACTGGTTAACAGAGTTTTCATATTCTGTGCTTTGGGTATGTACCATACATTGACAGCATGCCATTAGATATTTAGGTATATGGGGAATCTCATCCTCAGAAGAGGATGAATACCGGTTCTCTCCTAGCGGAGTCACCACTTCCCCTCGACATCCGTCTCCTGCCATGTTACCACCCCCAGGCTTCGGAGCAAGTAGAGGCTGCCTTCACCATGCAACATGGGAGGAGACTTTAGACTGTGGTTTAGTGATAACTCCACAGGATTCGTCAAATTAGGATGATAATATATTTAAGCAAACAGTAACATCCTGGCGCTTATAGGCCTGCACTGGGATATTACTGTTGGCAAAAACAAACGGCTCTCTGCGTTTGAATGGGAGCTGTGCTGGAGGTGCTGAGCCGAAACGGCCGGCGGCAAATCGGCTGCACCAAAAGAAGGCGGACCAGGGATTCCTCCCTAAATTTGTACATAGTGAAGAGGGCTTAGGAGAACAGGGCTTTTGGTCAAGATGTATGGAAGGATAACAGGCGAGCCTGATTTTGGCGTTAGTTTCCGTGTTGGCTTTATATTCAATTAGAACTAGATCTTTGACCAAATGGCCTTTGTTGTTCATAATGTGGAAATGTTTGAAAGATTGATATAGTAAGTATTGGTTTTTTTAAAAAAACAATATTTTGTATTTAAGATGAATTTTATATTATATAAAGTATAGAAGGCTTGATGTTTACTATGTATAGACCAAATTCAAAACATGTAGACTGATGAAGATGCAGCTCTCCTTTCTCCAGATTTGCCTTACAAACATTATCACACATTGCAGTCGAGCAGTACGTTTCAATTTTAGTAAATAAAAGGTGTGCAACTGTTTGTACATCTGATAAATAAAAAGCATTGGGCACTTAGACTTTGAACCATGGATGGACTACCTGAAGTTATCCTGCAGCAAATCCACTTTGCTACCGGAGCTGTGTGGCAGATTTCTTCCCCCTTTAAGATTGGAAAAATATACGTTGAAAAACTGATCACAGTATTAGTATTTTGTTTAAACTGTATACCTTTATAGCCCATTAAAAATGGGCCTTGAAGAGGTTCAAACCCTGCTCTCAGGGAGGTTTAAACTGCTACACAACAAATGGTGTATTCATTAAACTAATACAAGTGTACATATGATTAAGCAAAGTAAGGTAGGCCACCCTGCACTCAAATGCAAACTTGGAGATGGCATTCAGTGCATGCTCTCAAAGACTGTGGATAATGAGGCATGTTGGTTTATGCCAAAACGTTTTGCAGGGGCAGTGGGGTTTGCATCTAGTACCACACCATGGAGATGTGCATTTAGTTCGTCTTTAGGTTTGTGGCATTGGGGTTGCAGAGGTTTGGGGGGGTGCGGTATAGATGATGTAAGCTGCTCACTGAAGAAATTGGGCCTCATTATGAGTCTGACGGTCCGGTAACCACAGTGCCAGTAAACCTACCGCCACCGTGGTTACTAGACCGGCATACTCAGTCTGCAAGTGGCTGCCGTCCTGCCCGCCAAGCGTGACCTGGTTGGCGGGGCGACACCCACTCGCAGATTCACTTGGAAGCACTTGCACACAGTGCCGGTGCTTCCATGCTCCCCATTCCCATTGAGTCCTATAGGACTCAAATGGGAATGGGGATTTACTTTTTCTGGCGCCTGACTTTCCAGACCACTGAGGCTGTAATGCCCTGGTAAATCCGGCAAGGCAGGTGTCGGAGAATCTTGCAAGTCCGGCGACAGCCTGCCCGTTTAACCAGCACGACTACCGCCAGACTTGTAATGAGGCCCATTGTCTTGCATTGTTTGACCGATATCACAAATGTCAAAGACAAGTTCTGTGGTAGACAGGAGGGCATAATTTGTGCGTTTGAGCATTTTTATTTCTTTTTTTTCTGTGTTCTTGGTGTCAAGCAAAACCATACACAACAGTGCTACAAACAGCCATATAAATTCATCACAGATATACACAACAGTAACTATACATATAATATTAAAATTGACTTAACATTTCATCCATACATCTCACTGTGGCTAAAATTAGCAAAATATGTTCTCCCTTTACAATTTCAATCCAAAATTCATCCGTAGACGTGAACCTCTGACCCGCCAAAAAGTGTTTACAATATTTACATGTATTTAAGAAGGTTTTTTGACCATGCAATAAAAGATGTTTCAGCGTCTTCATAGAATCGGTCTGTCCACAAAGCCTACAAATCCTGCCATTTCTGTTGATAACATGTATAGCTCCCTCCACTCGAGCCGTCGTCAAGAGATTCATACGGAACCCCAAAAATGTGATTCTCCATAAAGAACAAGGACACTTTTGAATATATGGCTCAGGAAGAGCAACAGCCTTTAGTAAAGTGGCTGTTTCCTTGACTAGAACATCATTCAAGTTTCTTTCTCTTGTTCTATTCCAATCTAGTTCCCATAATGCCTTTTTAACTTTGTATGGAAATACATCCAAAGAATCCACCAATCTTGACAAATCACAGAACAAAGAATTACATGACTGGATCCATATCGATAAACAATTTGATGTATCATTCATCATCATGGTATTAAGATATTTTAAATCAGGAGTTAAGAAGCGGAAGCCTGATTTTTCAATAAAAGGAGAGGACTTTCCATTCAAATTGAACCCCGATTGAAATAAGACCAAGCTCTTGTTGTATTATACCAGCTGGAATACACTTCAGCAATCACAGTGCGCCTCTCCATATCAGGCCTTCCAGAACCTGCCAATTCAAATCTTCCCCAAAATAGAACTAATCCACATCATACAGTAGAGCTGGAATAACTTTTGGTCTATAATAAGTGATCCGTGGAAGCAAAGCGAACTTCCCAAATCTCAGTCTAAGCCTCCCTAGCTGGGCACAAAAAGGACCACATTTTTCTTTAGGTGCTCCATATGCCCTTTCTTCGCCTTCCCAGTATAAACAGTGAACCCAAGGTATGTTTATTGATGCACTATTTCAATGGGGGTCTCCTTAATTGTCCAAGAAAAGTTAAACGCCTTTCTGTTTGAGCTACAGATCATGATTTTAGTTTTCTGTGCATTTATGGTAAGATCATTTGTGTTCATAAAATCACGAGGAGCAACAAGAGAGCATTGCAGACCGATGGGAGTATACGCAGATGGCCAATCTTTTGGGAGACTACAGCCTTACACTGTAGTGATCTGGGTGGGCCAGATCACTAAAATGGAGATTAGAGCGGGGGCCAGGACACAACCCTGGTGCACCCCCCTAGGAGTGGCCACAGGATTCGTCAGATGACCCCCAAGATTCAGATGCACCCTCTTATTGGTGTTTGAAAGTAGTGCCCAGCAGACCAATTTTGCACATAGGGTCCCTCTATTCTTTCCATCAAATGCAGATCTTAGATCCACAAAGGATAGAGGTTCCTCCCATAAGATCTCATAGATCTAATCGCTAAATTTAGCAGAAACCCATTTAACTGCATGCCCAGACCACATCTAAAGCCCGCCTGATTCGGGTCCAAATGGCCAGCATCACTCGCCCACCCATTAAGAGCCTCCAGGACGATGGCAGAAAAAATCTTGCTGCACACGTCCAAGAGAGCAATGGGACGATAATTGGCTGGCAAAGATCTATTCCCTTTTTTGAAAATCCTTATGATTATGGCAGACCTCCATAACTCTGCTATCTTTTTAGAGGGCAAAATGTCAGAAAATAATAATAAAATGTGCACAATAGAGCAGGGTTTTCTTTCAGCACTAAATTTGTGAGCCCATCTGGACCAGCTGCCCTGGAAGTATTTGAGGCAATTCTAAAACACTCAATGTCTGCTTGGACTAATGACAATACCCAGGGATTGTGACCCTACAGAGTTTGAGAACCGGCTATGTCCTTTACCCAGATGTATAAATTGAATAGATGAGTCGCCCAAACCCGCTTCACTAATAGGATTTGTCTACTGGAGAATCTGCACATCCTCGTCACTACTAATCATGGCCAGAAAAGATCTCCCATCACGCTTACAATATCCTGAGCATTTCAACCCCCTCATTATGATAATTCGAGCCTTTCATCTTTTTAACCAATTCTTATACACCAAATTCAATGCCTCAATTTTGGACCACCTTAACTTTGTCACAAGTTCTTTTAACAGCTCGAATAATATCACTCAGCATTCTCTCTTTAGCCTGCACCTCTGCATCATACCCTTTCCTTCTTCTTGGCCCATAATGGAGTGACAAAGCTCCCATTCCCCTGCAGGCACTTAGCTCTGAACCAGTGTAATGTGCAAAATTATCAACCAAAACAGTTTTTATATCATACTGTGAGGAAATAGACATGAACCCGTCCAGTTTTTCATTGCACACTCTTGTTAGTCTGGGTGACCATCTAATCGATTACCTGCTTTATTAATAGCAGAGGAATTGGGCTTAGCATGATCTTGAAGTAGGTGGGTTCCAAGAGGGAGTGATCACTATTCGCCATATGCAGAATCTCAAACCCACCACATTGATCAAATAAAGATTGTGACAGCATTGTTTTGTGCTTGCATCTGTGAATATGTTTAAAACTATTTTGTCAGGTTTTTCAGAACTGTTTGGTAGACATTCCCTTTGACAGTGAAACAGTTGTTTGAGGACACAGCCAGTGGGTCCTTTGAGAACTTTAAACAAAAGAGGGCTCTGGGTTTCGGCTTATCAAGCACACTGAAAGCATGTTTGCAGCGTTACTGGGAGTTTATAGGCCTTGGAAGGACTCCTTTTCAGTGTTCAATGCCAGCACCGTGCATTGCGGTGGCAGCAGTACATCTGCACCCAGCAACTAGTAAACTTCAGGGACACATTGGTCTTGCCAAAGTCAGCCCTCTAGTCTGGAAAGGTTGTTGGAGCTTGTCAAGAAGAAAGCTTGCCCTTTGTGCAATAGGTCCTATTGATAATCTGTCATATGGAACTCCGTGCCATGTTTTACCATATCTGCTTTTTACTGCCATGATCATTTATAGCATTGTCTTCAGGAAGTACACTACCTTTGCAATAATGGGGTTGTAGAGGTCATCTCACTCTTTTCTTTGGTCCAAGAAGGGAGGATTGCATCCTTTTCTAAGCCTGGAATTTCTACTCTATTACTTAGTGTCAGTTCAGGTAGGGCACGGTCTATACACATTGCATACTTCAGGACTCATTCTTTGATAGCCCAACACATGTACGGCAAAGAAAGTACCTGAGGTTTCTGGTAGGCAGTCAACACTACTTTTCACTTCAAACAGTAGGGCTAGTCAGCAAACAGTTTTTGGCCTTCAGAACTACTCAAGTTCCAGCCGTTAGCCCGGAGATTGAATTTACCACCTTAATGACGAAGTTAAAGCTGCCACAAATAAGATAACAGCTCATGAAAGCTGTCAGCAAAGGACTAAGATCAAAGACTCAAATTGGCTGGGCGCTCCACTTGCTTCAGATGTAGTTGTTTGAAATTCCCAATCCTTGAATTTCGGATAATATACATTATTAAACCCTTAGATCCAATCTAAAACAACTAAAGACATTCAGGAGAAAGCATCTGGATAAGTGTCATGCAAATACATTGCTGTCCGTTATAGGGATGGGGGACCTTTCATGCATGGATGGAAGCTTTACAGCAACATTTAACTTTGTTTCCATCTAGTGCCACTCAACGAAATTACATGAACATTTGTTTAGTCAAACCATGGTTTTATCCAATTTAGCTACCCGCCCAAATATTGAGAGAGCTAAATGAGTGGGGCTGCTTATGAGGCGAGGAAATTTACATTTTGATGCACGTTCTGTTTGTGGAAAGCTGAATGGAGAAGCTTCGTTCACCACCTCCCGGCCCCTGTGTATAGCACACACGTTGCAGATCCTAAAGAGGCTCTCAATTTTTTTCTATTAGGTTCTTGTAAAAGAATGTTATTGTGTTGTGAATTTTCTAAAGTATTTTCAGGGATTATTATAAAAAGCAGTGTACTGAAGTTGGAACCGAAAAAGTAGCTAAGAATCCCAGGTGGTGATGAAAGGGAACTGAAAAGAAAGTTTGGAAAAAAATTAGATGCATTTTATTTCTCAGCATTTTAGTTAGTTATGATATGTATTAATTGTAAGATGTATTTATATTGTGGCTTATTGGCTTTGTAACACATCTTAACCAACCATAAAGCTACGAGTCTTCAAACACCACCAGTTCAAGGTCCTCCCTCTCAGCTTCAATGTCTTCACAAAGTGCCTGTCTGGTGACCACTTCCCTCTATTGAATGTGTGTCTGTGTTTATGCTACTTGGAGGCTTTGCTAATCTGGGCAAACACTCCAAACAATGTTTGGTGATCCTTATTCCTTGTAATACAGATTCTTCAAATACCTCCAGATTTGTATTGAATGAGGAAAACCTTTTCTGGCCCAGCACACAGTTCCATATATTTTTTTAATTCCTCAACCCAATATGGGGTTGGGCCTGGCCCTCCAGCAACAGAATACACTCTTTAAAAAGCCTTTTGAGATCTGGAATGAACAGTCAGGAAGTACAGGGCTCTGCAATGGATTTGATCCTCAATTCCTCTGCTGTCTTTTTTTATTGTATGTGCATTCACTACAATTGTATTTAAATACAAAACAGCAATGTTAGAACTTTTGTAGATATTGGCATGATTTCACAGTGACACAGGTTGAGTCAGAGGGTGAGGTTGTGGTCCATTACAGAAAATCTAAAATCTAAACCTTGGGTTACCGGTAAAAAATAAGCAGCAGGACACTTTGTACGGGTACCTGCCTGTTTGTGTGGGGGCGTGGCAGGATGTTTGCATCTAAAAATTGACAGCAAAAAAGCTGGCACTTCTACAAAAGCAGTGAATGCATATGAACATGCTGCCGTTAGCACGCAGTTAGATCCTCCCTCAAATCCTTACTTCATGTGATAACCTGGCAAGAGGGTAAGAGTAAAAATAACACCATAGCCACAAACTACGTTCTCAAGCAGTGAGGTAAGCATTCCCTTCCCTTGTCCAAGGAGATCCACACAGTTTTGGCATCGTCACAGAAGGACAATGGCTCGAACAGGGAGCCACTTTCAAGATACAGGCAAACACCATTGGGGACATTCTTAGCAGGGATAGAAGGCTAATTGCAAGTAGGTGTTCACCAAAGAGATTTTAAATCACTGATATATGCTGGCAATGTAGGTTTGGGGGTGAACTCTGGGGCGGGTCCTCAACTTAACAGTCTTGCAGCAAAGCAGTTAGGAAATGCATAACATTTGTGTCCAGGTTCTGCTGCTCAAGATCCATTGGGGAACCACTTTGAATCACCTGGTCAAGATAATTTGCAGACCCCTTTCTACCACTATACCTTGATCATACTGGTGAGCGCGCTCAGAGTTTAATTTCAAAATGATACTGGTTAAAGTAACCTGGACGAGCGTAATCTATTTGGCAGCATATTTGTATCTCCTAAACAGAAATCACTGTCAAATACTCCACAAGGTCTTGGTATATCATTATGCAGCCTTGCTGTCATGGGCCGCTTACATATAGTAAGACAAGCTCAAGGGGTTGCGCCAAGACAAACTTAAGGGCACAAGTGTAATAGATTAGTGGTGTGGAGCCTCAGCCACATATTGACTCTTCTATTAACAAAGCATACATTCGGTCTTACTCTCCCTTACAAGACCTTGTCTCAAACACTCTTCCGTTCTTGTCCATCCAGTAGCCATCTGTAGTTATAGAAACTGTGCCCCTGACCAAATGTTTTCTGAGAGGACCTTCGTCTTTCCACTGGTGAGGAAGCCAGATTGCACCTGGTTGCAACACAATATCATTTTACCCAAGGTTCACTTTGAAAGGGATTGTCCGGGTGACCATAACGTGGACCTGATGGGTCAGCAATTTACATATTGCATGCATTTTCAGAAGCAGAGGCCATCATGAGGTTTATACAAGACCAGGTGATGCTTAGAACTAGGTAGATAATACATTACCCATGGTATTTGCGTGGTTTTCTTAAAGTGGATGGTGTTGCTTCGTTTAGATGTGAAGAATACTTTCTTGATCATGTTGACAGGACTGCAGTTTTCAGAAGTGCAGGAGTTTGGATGAGTGAACAAAGGGAGAGAGATGACCAAGTAAGGACTGACAAGATGGTATAGTCGCTTGTGTCAAACACTGCTATCAAAAAGTAAATCCGGTTCTCCAACATTGGATCTTTCATAAATTCACATGCTGTTTGACTATACCCGGTCGTCGGGCTAGGACTCTGTGATAATATTCAAGCAATTCTCTTTTTAATTTGAAAAAACGTCAGTCACGTTAGTGTTGCCTTATTGTCATTTTTTGTCAGCTTACCCATTTGCTATAAGTACTGTCTCCCTTCACTCCAACCCTAGAGGCAATTCTCAGAAGATTTTTACCACACGTTCAAGTGTTGGGAGTCCTCTTCAAGTTCTCTACTTTGATTCGGTGATTGTCTACAAAATGTGCACATTTCCAGGTTGCTTTTCATATTGCTGAAAAGCTAAGTACTTTCTCTTCTGGGTTTAAGGACGTCCTACATCCATTGGGTGCTCCCCTGGACAACAGACCTGTGGTGCCCCCACAGCCCGCAGGGTTGAGGAGTGCGATTCCTTGACCCACCATGGCTAATTCCAAGGCTAGAAAAATACTTTTAAAGGCATGTTGCACCTGCCATCCCACAAGCATATACATTGAAGACCACAATTAGGCAGGCTTGTACTGCTTATAGCCAGGCCACAATGTTAATGTGTGTTCCATTTGCCAATAGTTCTCAAATAAAACTTTGAAGACTGTCACAGAAGGTTGGTTGTTAGGGAGAATTCTCATAAATGGCTGATTTCCCTTACCTAATGAGTCCCTCAGCAGCTTTGCTGGATTTCTAGGATTTATTTGTTTCACCTGGTAAGAGTGTGAGCCTTTTTTCCCACTCTTACATGTGTTTTGCTGTGTGTGTTTTCATTTTTTGTGTGATCTTGAGCACTGGAGCCTCACCTACTCCATGGCCTCATATTTGTCATGTGTGTTACAAAGCACCTTCAGTGCAGTGACACAGGGTTGTCTTTGAGACTTCCACTGACTCCATTTTCTGGGGCTGACTACTGTCCCCCAGAAAAGGTAAAGTTGCCATTAACTTTATTTTAGTCACTTTAAACCACAGACCCAGTACACCCTATCTTACATGGAGTATTGGAAAGGGTTAATTATTATCCCTTTTTGTCTGTGTCTCTTGGAGCCTTGTTTCGCTCCCTTTACATCAAGACTTGGCTGGTGGCAGTGGTAACTACCCTAACTTTTCTACCGCAGTTATCTTATATAACCATGGTATTGTTTCAGGCTATTATATTAGCCTCGAACATAAACCCGCTTGACCAAATACATTTTATTTTGGCTCCGGCGGGTTTATTCGCCATTTCTTTTTGGTCTTTCTCGTGTTTTTTTCTGCACGCCAAACCGGGGATGATTCCTTTGTTCGCTGTCTTTTCACGGGCTTCTGCACAGAAGCCCTCCTTAAGGCGCCTGAAAGTCTAGGTAGGCAGGATGTGAGGGAGGGATCTTCGGACCCTTGCCATGGGTTCCCTTGGTAACCCAAATCGCACTCCTGTTTGATTGGCTGAGGGGACTGTCCTTGCCAGGACAGCCACCCTGCTGTGTGATTGACAGCCAGGCTGTATAAATGGGGGAAAACTGCATAAAAAGCAGGTCTCTGGGTCTGGAAAGGCAGAGTCGCCACTGGAACGAAAGTCAATTGCCCTGAGTACCTACCTGTTGGTTTGATTTAATTTCGATTAACTTTGTCTTTCCCTCCCTTTTAAATTGCTGGAGTGCCACTTTGTTCCCACTTCATTTTGTGAGCTTAACTTGTCTGGAATTTAAGGGAAATGGTGCGGTGTATTAAGAGTCTGATTTTTAGACTGCTTATAATAGTGTAATGTTATACAACTGAACAGTGAAATAAATGTGTATTCTTTACTTGAAAACCTTGAGTCAGTGTTTGCCTGAATCACAGTAATTGCTGTCCCTTTGTGTAACTATCTTGTACTGCTCACTTACCCTTGAGATAAGTCTGGCTGCTCAGCCATCGCTACCACTTTAACTGTGTAGTACAGGATTGTACCAAAGGTGAATTCGTACTGTCACTTGTAGTCTTAATTGTGTGTGGTGTTCCCAAAGGGTACCGCATATAATTCCACCTAACATTGGTGTCTTGGCTGGATGAGGGGACTGTGGCTGTGGACTCTGCTTTCGTTAGAAGTCATGCTTTACTCTGCCACAGCAGACCCCACGAGCATATTCCCTCTTGTAAGACGTCAATATCCCACAAGTAGGCTTCCTGTCGGACGAGGGTTAAAAAGGGGCATACCACCCATGCTCATTCTGCCCCAGGAAAAGCAGCCCTACTGCAGAAGTCCTCACATAAGTGGCCTACTACGTCTGCTATGGCTTTGTCAACTGATTCTTTGACTGTTAAAATGGATTTCCAAAAACATTGTTAGGGGGAGGATTTTGGGGGGCCAGCCTATTATGGTGAACACTGAGAGGTTAGCCAAACACAATCAATGTAAGGTAGGAGA
The DNA here is from genome assembly GCF_040938575.1 of Ambystoma mexicanum. Taxonomy (NCBI): domain Eukaryota; kingdom Metazoa; phylum Chordata; class Amphibia; order Caudata; family Ambystomatidae; genus Ambystoma; species Ambystoma mexicanum. The sequence goes on from NC_090939.1 coordinate 931,944,940, forward strand.
GTAGCAAGGCTTATTCTCAGAAAGGGTGTGAGAGTGGTCTAGGGCTACAATGATAGGATAAGTCATTTATAACGCACCTGTACACAAGTGTTTCTAGGCCTGACAGACAAGGAACGGGCAACAAAGGGAGGACAAAACAACGATCTTACTAGGCCTTGTGCCATTCAGATTGCGCAGATGCACTGGGGAAGGGAGAGAAGTGCCAGTGGCTGAGAGAGGGGAAAGTGCAATAGGCAGAGCTCAAGTAAGTGCCGCCAGTGTGGCTGGCTTAAGTAAGTGCAGGGAAGCAGGGGTTTGTATGGTTGCAGATACAGTCCCTAAGTGCACGGTAAAACCGGAGGCAGTGCATGGGGCTAACCGTATTGAAGGAGCCTGGGGCCCATTTAGGTTCAGAGGGTGGCCAGGTAACAAGTTAGCACAGCAGACAAGTACATCAGCAGGGGAGAGAGAAAGCAGAAGGGAAAATAAAGGTCTTGAGTTGCTTCCGGAACCTTAGGTGGTCCTGCTCAAGTTTGAGAGAGTCAGGGAGGCTGTTACAGAGGGAGGCATCAGCCGAGGAGCGAGATCTACCCCCCACTCTGCCTGGAGAAGCGTCTGACTCTCAGAGAGTTGGAGGTGGATGAGCAGAGGACTTGAGAAGTAGAGTGCTTAGGAAGAGAGAGTTGGATGTAGTGTGATCCCCGGCCCCAGAAAGCCTTGTGAGCAATGCAAAGGGTCTTGAACTTGATCCTTGCAGCCACCGGGAGCCAGTAGAGAAATTTCAGGGCTGCAGAGATACGATCCCTGGGCTTAAAGCCAAGGACAAGTCTTGCAGTCCTGGTCTGAATTAGTTGCAGGGGGCGAAGAGTAGAGGCATGCCGATTTAGAAAGAGACTGTTGCAGTAGTCCAGCCTAGAGAGAATCAGGGCTCTGGAGACAGTGAGCTTCTGGGGGAAAGTGAGAACAAGCAGAATACCTCTGAGGAGGTGCAGCCAGTAGTGGGACTAATAAGAGAGGTTTGTGATGTGAGGAGAGAAGGCGAGGGTGGAGTTGAAGATGACACCAACATGTTTTGCCTTGCAGGAAGGCGCAGGTAGAGGGCACAAGGAGGGCGGCCAGAGTTAAAGGGGGAAAGCGGGAGCAGGGGTCCCAGTGAGGAGGATATCAGTCTTACTGGCATTAAGGCAGAGATCGTTGGAGGCACACCATTCCTGAATCGTGGATAGTCAGTCGGGAATGAGCGAGAGAGGAGTGGAGGCTGAGGGGAGCCTGGAGGAGAGCTCAGTTTCATCCACATAACACTGAAAGTTAGGAGAGAAGGTAGAGATGAGGTGGGCCAGCTGTGCCAAGTAAATGTTGAAAAGCCAGGATGAGAGATTAGATCCCTGGGGAACACCACATGTGGAGAGAGAGGTGATGGAGAGAAAGGACCCCAGTTGGACCTCGGAGGGTTGATCGGAAAGGAAGGAGGTCAACCAGGCTAGGGCCTGGCCCGTAATGCCCAGGTTGTCACAGAGACGATTGATCTGGGTGTTATGGTTGACAGTGTGGAAAGCAGAAGATAGATCAAGGAGGATGAGGACAGAAGGAAGGTTTGAGAGCAGGTTTCCATGGGTGTTCAGGAGAGCAGCTTCTGGGCTACTGGCTGCTCTAAAGCCAGACTGAGGGTCATGGAGATAACCAACAGATTCAGTATGGAGAGTAAGATGGTAGAGGGACACTTTTCTGGGAGTTTGAAGAGGAAATGAGTCATAGAGATTGGGCGGTAGTTTGCCGGAGAGGAAGGATCGGCAGAAGGCTTCTTAATAATAATAATTTAGCATTTATGTAGCACTACGAACCCTCGGGTATATGAGCGCTGCTTATTATTACCCACGGTGTGTGGTGCTCATTTACCGACCTCGGAAGGATGAAAGGTTGAGTTTGGCCCTGCCGGGATTCTAACCTGCGTCGGCAGGCTCTGCACGGATGTCAAAGCGAGCACTCTGCTCGCTGTGCTATCTGACCGACTGTCAAGGAAAGGGTGCACAAGGGGAGTGCTTTAAGTGGGAGGGGAAAATTCCAGTGACAATTGAGTGATTGCGGGAATCGGCCAAGACTGGAGCGAGGGTGTCGATGTGGTCCTTGATGGGTCTGGAGGAGCAGGGGAGCACCTGCTTGGACGACACTTTAATAGATCGGACTTGTCTAGAAACATTGTCAGGAGTGAACACAGGGAAAGAGGAGAAAGAAGGAGGAGAGGGAGAGGTGGCCGGAGAGGTGCCGTGAGAGGTATAGGAAGAGAAGAGAGAGCACAGGATGTCCTGAGTTTAGTGGTGAAGTGAGAAGCCAGTGCCGTGCACAGGGCCTGGGAGGGAACAGGAGAGGTGCAGGCTGCAGCAGGATTGGCCAGCTCTTTGCAGATTCTGAAGAGTTTGGCCGTGTTGTTAGAGGCCGCAGAGACACAGGCTTGGATGTAAGCTCTCTTCTTGGACAGGATAAAGAGTCTGTATAGCCTTTGGAGCAGGCAGCAGGCCAGTTTGTCAGAGGATGTGCCTGATGCCCTTCACTTCCTCTCAGTCACCCTACACTTGCGTTTAAAGGTGGCGAGGTTGGAGTTATACCAAGAGTGGCACTTGGAGGTGGGCTTCAAACGGATCCTCATGACAGGGCCAAGGACATCAGGAGTGTTAGAGATGGAGAGATGCAGGTTAGAGAGGGCTGTGTCAAGAGTGTGAGTCAGCCGCAGGCGGAGAAAAAGAAAGTAGCAGCGAAAGCCTCCACTGACACACGCTTCATGGGCCAGATGACCGAGAAGGTGTGTGGCAGTGCTGGGGTCGACTTCACCTGGGGGGCAGCACGCATCTGATGGGAGGAGAGAAGAAAGTGGTCAGTCCAAGAGAGAGGAGTGGTGAAAAGGGTAGAGACTGTAATGTCTGAAGAGATGAGAACATCCAGGGTGTGCCTGGCAGAGTGTCGGCCCACAGGGTAAAATAGAGAGAGTTGCAGAGATTGCGAAAGAGGCCATAGGAGAGGTCAGAATCATCCGGATGGATGTTGAGGTCTCCAAGGAGAAGTTGAGAGGTAGAGGCGAGGAGAGGTCGGCCCACTAAGAAAGGAAGAGGGCGACTTGGCCAGGTGGCCTGTAAATGGTGGCCACAGTAAGAGATAGGCCAGGAGAGAAAGAGAGTCTGCAGACCAGGCATTCAAAGGAGGAGTAGGCCTGCGTAGGAATGACAGAAGCAGGGATCCACTCTGGGAAGATCAGAGCTACTCCACCTCCTGGGCAGTTGGTTCTGGGTTCGGAGAGGACCTTGTAGCCATCAGGGAGGAGAGTGTAAAAACTCTTGACAGAGCTGGCCATGAACCATGTCTCGGTGAGACCGAGGACATCCAGATCAATTTGTTTGAGGCATCGGCAGATGTCAGAGGAGTGTTTGACAGCAGAGCGAGTGTTGAGAGTTGCGACGTGGAGCAATTTGCCACATTTGAAAGACTTCTCTGGAGTGGTACAGGCATGAGGTACGGCCTGCGGAGGTGGTAGAGGAGTCCGAGAGTGGGCAGAGGAGGAAGAGGGAGATGGCAGAGTAGTCAGAGAGGATGAGTAGGGTGCCAGAGAGGTGGCGGAGGAAGGAGATGGTAGAGTAGCCAGAGAGGTGGCGGAAGAGTGAGGTGGCGGAGAAACCAGAGAGGTGTAGGTAGGAGTAGCAGGAGAATGAAGGAAGTTGATAAAATGAGGGAAACGCCTATTGAAAAGGAGGAGATTGGGCTGAGGGCCCTGGAACAAGACTGTGCCATTCAGATAGACATTAATGATGGTCTTAGAGGAGTGGAAGGGACCAGGAGGACCTCCCATTAATTAAGAGTGCCACCATTAATGGGTGAGGAGGAAAAAGGGGAGAGAACAGAGACCATATTAGGGGTCCATAGGCCTGGCGCGGGAACGACAAAGAGGATGTCGGTAAGGGTCTGTCTAGAGGAAGCACTTGGGTTAGGTATCAGCGATGGAGAAGCCTGGGTTGGAGACCAGGATGTCCCTTTTGAACTTCTTCCTCCCAGACTTAGTGAGAGGGGATGGGATAGGAGATAGAGTAGCAGTTTGAGAAGATAGGGAGACAGAAAGCACCATAGAGGGTGCATGGAGAAAGTAGGAAGAGGAGGCAGCCAAAGCAAGAGGGTGGGGGCGGGGGGGTCACACTCTAGGGACACATAAATTGGGAGCACAGGGGAGGATGGGTACAATCAACTCAGAATACAGTTAATCACAATTAGGGGGGGACCTAAAGAGAGGGAGACAGTGCAACAATACAGTAGTAACCACTGGGGGTGTGGGGGGGGACAAGAGAAGTAGGAGGAGAGTACACACAATACAAAATATACAATACAATAGTAACCACGGGGGAGACCTAGGGAAATAATTGGTCTACACAGAGCAACGCCAATAATTCTAATTGGACGGGAAAGTATACAAATATACAGTGGTTTAGTCGGTTTTTAAAATACGCACTTAACAAGTAAAATGTCTAGTCCTATATTGTCACACAAACACTAATAAAACCGATAGGTATGTTCACCCTTAGGAGAAATAAAATAGCATTTGATTCAATGACCAGTGAATCACAGTTAAGTACTGAAATGCATTAGAAATAGAAAGAAATGTTCGCCCTCCGAAGATTTGATCTGATGCCTGACCCCTTAATGATAATTAACCTGAGCTATTCAACTGTTGTTTGTGGTTTACTGTTATTGTCCTGTTCCGTGCTGTAACGGACCAAATATTATTATTTATGATGCTGATTATCTTCTTTGTTTCTCTTTTGTCTTCAATAAAATTGGAATGGTGAAAAATATAAAATAGAACACTTATTGATAATCATAGAAAAGCTTCCATAGCTCTTATAGAGTCAAACCGTAAAATAGTTTGGGGCTTTGTGCCCAAAAGTCAACAGTTCCAAAGTAGCTGCTTCAAAGATAGGTTTATTAAGGGATTGCCGATACCAGTGGTTAAGATTATGGAGTCAAAAAGTGGACCCCACAGCTCCGCGAGAATTTGCTCCGCTTCCCAGTGACATAGTCATGCCACGGATGTACATCTATGACAAGGAAGGTCATCCCGTCCCATTTGGTTTTGAACCAGACTTGGGCCCCAGGGAACAGGGAGATTTCCAAGAGGAATTCTATGGGGGTGATGACTTGGCTAACCTGGCTTCGGACCTATAAGTGCCAGCGGGTTAGACGCATTCCCAGAGCTGGATGTCTTGCAACCTCTTACCCCGGGTAGACCTCGGGCCACCTTTCAAAACCTGATGTCCAAGGTTGCTGATACCTTAGGTCTCGCAGCACCATCAAGGTCCAGATTTACGCATGAGCTCTGTGACATATTAAATGACAGCCCAAAAAAGGAGACCCTGTTGCCCTTCAGTGTGGCGGTTGAGTCACTAGTGTTGGAGGTATGGGAGAAACCTGCCTCTGTAGTCCTGGTGGACAGAGAGCTGGTGAGAAAACACAGGTCGGAGCCTTCGGACCAGGCCTTTCGGTCAGCCCACACCTCACCTGAAAGCCTGGTGGTACTGGTCGCCATGGCAAGCCGGACGACCTCTATCTTCCCATCCCTGCCACCAGACAGGGGGAGTAAGAGACTGGATGTTTGGGGCAAGAAGGTGTTCTGATCAGGCAGTCTTGCACTGCAGACCCTTAACGCGTCTTGCGCCATGGCAACATTTTCATTTAGACTCTGGTCTGCCATCACCGTGGCTGCTGAGCATGTTCCAGGGGGTGAGATGGGGGATGGGTCCTGTCCCTCATCTGTGATGGTAAGGAGGCAGCAAGGCAGATGTTGCAATCTGGCCTCAATACTGCAGACTGCATGGGCAGGTCCATGGCGACTGGCACAGTGGTCAGGCGCCACTCTTGGCTCCGGACAGCAGGGTTTGCGTCTGATGTGCAGACAAGATTACGTCATATGCCGTTTGATGGCCTAAACTTGTTTGGCGCGAAAGCGAACGACGCCCCCCAGAAGGTCCAATAGCCAAAGCTGTCCAACAGTCCTCCGCGCAGGCTTTACGAGGCAGGGGTTTTTACCCATTTCCGTCTTTTGCCCAGAGAGGCCGTGGTCAACCCAGGGCAGGCACTTCCCGAGAGGTAGGAGAAGAGGTGCGCAAAGAGGTGTTGCAGCGGCCACTGTCCCCTCTGCCCCCAGGGCGCAAAACCTCAGTGACGGGTTTTAACACCCGAAACAGGTGGGCGGAAAGCTGTCTCTGTTCTGCACGTAGTGGGCAGAGACCACTACCGATGCTTGGGGCCCTACAGGTCATCAATTAGGGATATTGCCTCCCCTTTTTACAATGTCCACCGGACCACGGTCCGCTATCCATACCCTATCTCCAGACCCTATCCTTCTGGTGGAGGTCCATCAGCTTGTGCCGAAGAATGCTATACAACTGGTTGCAAGCTCAGAGCGAGGAAGGGGGTGGTACCTCACTTACTTTCCGGTGCCCAAGAAAGATGGAGGTTTGTGCCACCATTCTGGACCTGCGACTACTAAATGGGTTCCTTCGCAAGGACAAGTTCAAGATGCTCTTGCTGGCCGAAGTATTGCAAGACCTTGATCTACTGAACTGGTTGGTCTCCCTGGATCTTCAAGACACCTACTTCGATGTGCTGATCCATCTGAAGCACACAAAGTACCCAAGGCTCCCGGTGAGCCAATAGCATTACCAATTCAGGTTCCTACTGGTTGGTCTTTCCTCGGCACCCAGGGTTTTCACCAAGCGGCTGGCAGTGGTTGGAACTTGAACCAGGCGGGAGGGCATCCATGTTTTTCCCTTCCTGGACTAGCTCGTCCGAGCATGCTCAGAAGTCTCAGGTTCAGCCGTCCCAGTCTCTCCGATTCATCCGAGCAGTCGTGGAACCTCGCCTGGGCAGGGATTTTCCCGCCTGAGGATTAAGTGGCGAACATCTTTCAGATGGTCAGTGTCGTTCAGACACAGACGCATGTCCGAGCCTCAGCCTTCCTGCGCCTTCTCAGCCTCATAGCCTCATGCATACTGGTAGTGCTGGAGGCACAGCTGCGTTTGAGATTGCAACCTCCTGGAGCTATCTTGAGTGTGTGAGAAACCCATGGTGACCAAGTAAAACAGATACAAGAGATCACAGTTCAAGGGTGTTTATTGAACAATTAAATGCTGTATGCAGGTTGGAAAAACGCCTAATCTAAACCTAAATCTAAGATGGGAGCGAGCGTCAACCATCAAATGGAAAATGAGGCAGTCCTAGTAGTGTTGTGTCAAAACAAAAAGGGCCTATACTAAGAAACCTATTGCCAAACCTCATAACTAATACAAAAAGGGGTGTGGGAAAGTTCTCAAGAAAAGAAAAAGGTGTTCTCAAATAATGTGTCCGGATACGGTAGTCTGGGTCTCCCTTCCCCACATTTTGGACAAAGGATAAGATGGAACTTGGAGCACAGTACAGTCTCGGGTCTTTCCAGCACGAGACGACAGTTCCAATGACAGTTCTTGGGACACACTCTGTGGTTTATCTAGCACGAGATGACAGTTCAGCTTTTGACCCTCAAGCTTTCAGTAACAGAGCTGTCAATGGTCCATTCTAGTTTCACTTGAAAGTCTCTTGCCTTGGAGGACCTGCCTTGTAAAACAACAAAACAAATGTTCCTTTAACAAATGAAAGTTCTTTTCCAATGTTCACTGGTTGACGATTCCCCCCTGCGTTTCCTCTTCTGGGCTGACCCTTTTTGTATCGTGTTTCACAGTTCCGATAGGGCGAGGGCTTCACCCCTGGGTCACCCTCTCCTGTGCTGGCCCTTCTCAATCATATTCCTTAATATATCACAGTTCCTTTATCAAACAACTTTGGGTGATGGCTTCACCCCTGGATCTCTCGGTTAGGCTCAGATCACTCTTCTTAACTTTAACAAGATTCAATTCCCTTGGTTTCTCAATGTTCACTTTCGCTGTGGGATTCACTTCCCTTTCTTTTGGAGTGCTTTTAGATCAAAGTCTTTCGATTGTACAGGAATTTTGAGGGACCCTCTGTATGACCACTTTGACCTATTTCGCGGGCCTTCCTATGTCATTCAGGTACTTGGAGTTTTCCTCATATGGGGCTCGACCAGAGTGTCTCGAGTTAGCACCTGCGTGGTGCCACTTTCCCTCTGCAGCTATTCTCCTCTGCACACTTTTAACAGTTAATTCAAAGTTCAATAGCTTTGTTTTGAAGCTTAACACTCCTGCGATTGTCACTCAACACAGCCCGGTTCTTATCGGTTCTCCCCTCGACTCACCGGCTGTGATGAACTGCTTGGCTTTTGGGCTTCTCTGGAGTCAAGGCCGGTGCCACTGGTGCGAGAGCTTACCTCGATCCTGGTTATCGACATAAGCTTGCCCCGTGTACTGTTGACATCTGCTGCAGGACACTTGTGCTATTGTTCGTGGTCTTAGGCTTTTCTCTACGACGGTTCTGCAGGCCTGGATTGAAAAGGGCAAGGTCACTTCTCTCCTCGCCACCCTCTCAATTCCCACCGCCTTTCTCTTCTGTTTGAACTGCTGCATGGTCGCCTTCTCGTCGTGCTGTCTGCTGTATTCGTCTTGCTCATACTGCGCTTGCTTGCTCCACCTTTTATCCCTGTGGGGGAAAAGGAAGGCCTGTCAGGTGTGTGTGGTTCAAGTTCCTCGCCTGACTTTGCCTGACCCTCGGGTTGGAACATGTCAGGTACATAGGCTTAACATTAGTCTGTTGTTTGTGGTGTGTGTGAGTGTTTGTTTCGGAAAAGGGGAACGTTTGAATGTCAGAGCATCCTACAGAGTCAGAAGGGATCATATCTTTCGTATTTGGGTTTTGGGTGCTCTCGGAAGGGTACGTTTTGGAGGGTTTGTTAAATGGGTGAGAATGACCGGGATGAAAAACAGAACATAGGGGATCGTGGGTACGATAATGTTCTGTCATAGTAGGTTTGGACTTTGGGAAATGACAATAAGGGGGGCAGGATTGGTAGGGTTTTCAGGGTAAGCGGCAATAGCTGGGGTTGTGACATGAGCAAAGGGGATTGTGGGAATCGTAGTGTTTTTGATACTCTGAGGAACGGAAAGAAGAAGAATAGGGAGTATTCATATGGATACCGGTGAAACAAAGATTCTGGGAGTTATGCTTTTTGGATGTAACCAACTTTGAGGCCTTAAAGGATTTTGCTGGAGAGATCTAACACAATAAAGGGAGGCAGATGCTATACAGCCCATGAAAGCCTCAGATGTCCCACCTTTCTCTCCTTCTCTGGCACAATACCGCATTTCACCTGGGGTATTTCCCCGAGCACAACCCCGGGTTCCCCTATCCAGGTGACCCTCCCCCAGGAAATGGATCCAACAGCGATGGCCGTGTCCTGGCCACATGAATAAGGGATTCTCTAGCTTTTACTGGGAGAACACCCTCAGGTTTCTTACAAGTAGCTCTAGACTTGGCATGGTGGGCCGAGCGAGACAACCTGCTGAAAGGCGCCTCATTTCTGCAACACTGGCCCCAAGTGACGGCGGTCTTGGACACATCTTTGACAGTTTGGGGTGCTCACTTATCAGACTTTACAGTGAGCGGCTTGTGGTCTCCTGCAGAGTCTTGGTAACACCAACTTGCTGCTGGAGTTGAGGGCGATCGGGCTGGCTCTGGTCACCTTCCTCCCCTCTGTGAAACGCAAGATTGTGTTCCTTGTTAGGCATAAACCTGTGCAGTTGCCTTAGGGACCACTGCAAAAGGCTTAGGACTACAGGTGTTGACAGTAAACCCAATTGGTAGCAGTCTGTACCACCCAGATTTACCTGGTAGCTGTGGCTGAGCAGCCAGACTTCTCTCAAGAAGAGTTAGACAGTATATAGAGTATACAAGATTGGTACCAAAATACAGTAGCACAAGCAAACACTGACCAGAGGTTTGGTATCAAAGTATATAATTATTTATTTAAAGACACACTTTTAGAAACACTGCAGCACTATTATTGTAAGCAAGTTCAAAACACAGTCACTATTAATATATATACATCCCTTATTCCTTATTAGACAAGTCTTAGTTAACACCACTTATTTTCAGACAGAGGTGAGCGCTTAACTACAGATGGCACTCTAATAAGTTATCAAAAAAGGGAGGGAAAAGGCAGAAATTAGAAAAGCACACAACACTAATACTTTAGAAGCACCCAGCAAGGCAGGAAAGTCAAAGTCTACTTGTGAGCAAAAAGTGCTGAGGCCAAGCTCCCTCTTAGAGAGAGTAGAACACCAATGCGCCCAAGATCACACAGTTTAAGAGGCTTGAAAAGTCTTGCAGAGAGTTCAAAAAGGAATTAGTGCAGCTCAGAAAAGTTCAGTTAGCCAGCCTAGGGCCAACCCAAGTGGTAAATTGAGGATTTAAGAGACACCCCACACAGACCGTTGCGAGGGAGGCCAGGCGGACACAGTACCTTGAAAAGTGGAGAGGATCCTCCAGCGGGGGCAGTTGTTCCTGGCAGCGGGTGCAAGTCGCAGCGTCATCCAGAGGAAGAGAAGATCTCAACGTGGAGGAAAGCTGAAGGTCGTTGCACTGCCAGGGAAGAAACCAGCCGCAGAGTTCTGCGGTTAAAAGGTACTACCCTTTTATTCGCGGTAGTGGTAAAACGTGGTATCCCGGTTGCCGGGGTGCTTGGCACAGGCAAGGCGGCCACAAGATGATCCGGGAAGGCGAAAAGGCAGGCAAACTGGTTATCCCTACCAGTCAAAGGAAGAAGACTCTTCGGGATGAAGATCTCCTCTGTCGTCGGAAGAAGTGGTGAGGCGGTTCAGCAGGGCTCCACTGGTGGTGTAGTCATTGCAGGTCGGCTCAGCTTCTTCCTCTTTGGATTCTTTGGTCCTGTGGCGACTTCTGAAGTTCCAGTCCCCAAAGCCCTGCTTTTATGCAGAAAACCCCCATTCATCAGTCCTAGCTGTCACTCAAACATGCTAAGTGGTGAGCCGGGCGGCTCGCCACTGGGCCAATCACACAAGAGTGCGACTTGAGTTGCCGAAGCAACTCAGTCCAGGGTGCCTAAACCCCCCTCCCACACATCCTGTAGACCCAGGCAGAGTGGCACCACTTTTGGAGGCTTCTCTGGAGAAGCCCGCCAAAAAGTGGAACAAAGGGCTCGACTTGGGTTGGAGTTACAGAGGCAAACACAAACGCCATTTTAAAACCGAGTTCCGGCAAAAAGACCCAACCCGGGAATAAAAATTAAATAAATAACCCGGCGGTATCTTTAACATTGCACCAAAAAGTGGTGCGTTTAAAATGAATGGGAAAATCCCATAGGAAATATTCCGGTGGAATATTTTGTGTGGTAACCACTGCCACCAGCCAGAAACTCGGCGAGGGGGGACTGCACAGTGCCCCCTCGAAAAACAGACCCAGGGGCAATCGAATTACCCCTACCAGTACTTCCACAATATGATGGTTTGTACTGGTTCTGTTCCCAATTTAAGACTAGTAAAGTCAATGGTGACTTTACATGCCCTGGGAGACAGTAGTCCGTCCCAGGGTATGGAGTCTGTTTGGGGGTCACTATGACACCCCTCTGTTACTGCACCGAGGGTGCTGTGTAACACACTTACCAAAAACCACATGAAACCCTATGGAGTAAAAGACCCCATAGCCCATAAAACACATTACAAAGTCAAAGGATATCTCAAATCATGTCTAAGAGTGGGAGAAAAAGAGTCTCACTCTTAGCAGGAGAAAAAAAATAAACCCCAAAAAATCCAGCAAAGCTGCTGGGGGACTCACTAGGTTTGGGAAATTAGCCTTAACAGAGAATTCTCCCTAGCATTCCTCCCCTCTGTGAAACGCAAGACTGTGTTGATCCTGACAGACAACACGGTGGCCAAGCATTACCTAAACAAACAAGGTGGAGTGGGGCCCTTACCTTTGTGCAGAGAAGCAACAAGACTGTGGTTCTGGGGTCTGTAGAACATCTCTCTGACGGCATCTCATCTGACCATTTGGGAGTACGTTGCAGCAGATGCTTTGAGCAGACAGACCTCTGCCTCCCACGAGTGGGAGCTGTCTCTGTATGTTCTGGAGGAGATGTTCACTCTGTGGGGAACTCCTCAAGTGGACTTGTTCGCTACCACTGTCAACTCCAGGGAATTTCCTTGAGAGGGGACTTTGGGGGGCACTTTGACGGTCAAGTGAACTTTTGACCTGCTTTATCCCGCCGATTCCAGTCATCCCACTAGTGCTCAAGAGACCATCTCTGTTCGGAACCACAAAGATCCTGATCGCCACAGACTGGGCCCAGGGAACGTGGTATCCGGAGCTGCTAGACATGTCAATCTGCCGTCCCTGGCGACTTCCGAGGAGAGTTGACTTCTTCACCCATTCGGAGGGGCGGGTGCTCCGCTCGAACCTCAGCAGCCTGAACCTCAATGCTGGGCAACTGTGATAAAAGGCATGGGATTTGTCAGACAATGTCCTCGATGTGCACCTTTCAGCTCGGAGGCCCGCTACAGAATCCACTTATGCCTACAAATCGTGTACATTTTAGATTTTGTGTTGGTATAGGGACCTGGAGCCTTTATCTTGTCCTCTCTGCTGGATTTTCTGCTTTCCTTGGCCCAAGCCAGCCTGCAGATTGGCACTTTAAAGGGTTACCTCGCTGCTATTTCTGAGTTCAAGAGGTCCCCAGAACAGGGCTCGTTTTTCACAATCACCACTGTTATGCAGTTCTTGCAGGGTTTGTGTAACCAGTTTCCGCCCCGCCAGTTTGTTATTCCGACGTGAAATTTGAATTTAGTGATAACATTTCTAATGGGTGCTCTGTTTGAGCCTCTTCATTCCTGTTCCATTAGATTGATCACCCTTAAGGTGATCTTCCTGGTTGCCACCACTTCTGTGAGACAGGTGAGTGAGTTACAAGCATTGTACGTTTTTACCTCCTTATTTGTTTTTTTCCAAAGAGAAGGTGACTTTGAGAGTGAGACCCTCGTTTCTGCCGAAGGTGGTCTTGGATTTCCATCTCTTTCAGAAGATCCATCTTTTTTCAGATGAATGTTCCTGCCACAGGTTCCTTATCCCCCTTGTTACCTGCCCCTCTTCCGGGAAGCTAGTACACCATCGGTTCTATGGTTCCTCAGCGTCCGAGATCTGGGGATAAAGGGTGGAACTAAGGTCATGGGACACGGCACCACTACTTATACTGGACGGACCCAGCATCGCTGGTCGCATAGAGGCATCAGACGGACCCGACGCAAAGCTGCGCAACGGCCCCTGGCGGCGGAAGGGTTTCTGGCGAACATCTCCGCTGGGATATGGATATCATAGTTGAGGAATCCGTGGCAGGAACATCCATCAGAAAGAACAATACCAAGAGGTAAGTAATTTGTCCGTCCCTTGCTTGGGTCCACAAGCACACAAGAATGACGATGGATATCCATCCTTGCTGTGATTCTCTGTCAACTACAGGCACTCCTTCTTGACTACCTGCCGACAAATAGTTTTCCTTGGAGTGCAACTGGGCACAGTCTCTTGCACCCCATCCGCCAACATAGTCAAGACCATTCTCACGAAGGCCCAGTTGCTACCACAGAGACAAGTCACATCAGTCAGCACTCTAAAGTCTCTCCTAGGGATATGTCCTCCCGCATTTCCTGGCTTCGTATGCAGCATGTTTAGGACACGCCAGCCGGCAACAAGTCACCGGCCATTGGGACTGCAAGGTGTTTCTCGCGGGTCCTTTCCACAACGGCCTTAGCTGGTTGTCAGCTAGATCCAATCTCGAGCAAGGTGCTCCTTTCGTACCACCAGACCATGATATCACAGTCACAGCCCATACCTCCCTGGAGGGTTTGAGGGCCCGCACTGGCGATCTACATGCCAGGGGTCTACAGAAAACTAATTTCACATCGACGTCCTGGAGTTGAGGGCTGTGCTGTGGGCCCTGAAATTCTTTTGCCTCCACATCCAAGGGAAAGTGGTTTGGTGTTAACGCACAGCAAGACCGCCTTGTTTTATATAAAGAAACAAGGTGGCACCAGGCCATCCATCCCCTCCGTGGAAGAGAAATCCCTCTGGAGGTGAGCTCTTGTGCATGGGATGTCCATGTCCCCCTTCCACGTGCTGGCCATCTACAACTCTGTGACCGACTCCCTCAGCAGGCAACTATGCTCCTGCCACGAGTGGGAACTCCTCTATAGCCAGATTCAGCAAATCTACCAAGTGTTGGGAGTTCCAGACGCTCCATGCATCCTTGGGTGAGCAAGTTTCTCTATGCCTTTGTTAGGGAGAAACCTGTGCAGTTCCCTCTAGGACCACTGCAAAAGATTTAAGACTACAGGTGTTTGGCAGTAAACCCACTTGGTAGCAGTCTGTACCACACAGATTCACTTGGTAGCTGTGGCTGAGCAGTCAGACTTCCCTCAAGAAGAGTTAGGCAGTATACAGAGTATTCACAATAGGTCAAAAGAACTCAGTAGAACAAGTAAACACTGACCAGGGCTTGTGTAAAAGAGATATAATTATTTATTTAAAACCACATCTAGAAAAACACACAAGCACAAATAGTAAGCAATTCAAAAACACGGTCATCAAAAGATATACACTCCCTTAGAAGAATATTAGACAAGTCTTAAGAAAAGCCCCACTTATTTTCAGACAGCGGTGAGCGCTTAACGTAGATGGCACTCTAATAATTCGTTTTAAAAGGGAGAGAAAAGCAGAGAATAAATTGAAACAGATCCCAACACTTTTTCACGAACACAACAAGAGAGGAAGGCACAGTAACACCGTGAGTTTAGAGTCAGTAGGACGGATCCACTTTAAGAGGTTCAAAACTAAATGTGTCCAAGGTCACACGGTTGCAGTGCTCAAAAGTCTTGTAAAGGTTCAAAAAGGAGTTGGACCAAAGAAAGGGACCAGTTAGAGGGTCAAGGCGGCCATCCCAGTCCAGAACGTTAAGGGGTTATTATTACCTTGTAGCAATCTTTAGAAAGGGAGGCCTGGCGGACACGGTACCTTAAAGTGGTGAGAATACTCCAGCGGGGGCAGTTGTTCCTGGCAGCGGATGCAAGTCGGTGCTTCGCCCGGGGGAAGAGAGAATCTCGTCGGGGAGGAAGACAGGAGTCCGTTGCACTGCCAGGGAAGAAACCAGCCGCAGAGTTCTCAGGTAAAAGGAGCGGTCCTTTTATTCGCGGTCCAGTGGTAAGTGGCTATCCGGTTGCCGGTGTGCTTGGCACGGGCAATTCGACCACAAGCCGGTCTGGGGTGCGAAGAGAAGAAGGTAAACTGGTTGTGCCCACCAGTCAGGGGAAGAAGCCTCTCCAGCCGGGAGATCTTCTCTGTCGTGGGGAAGTGGTGAGTCGGTTCCCCAGGGCTCCACCGGTGGTGTCGTCGTGGTAGGTCGGCTCAGCTTCTCCCTCGTCGGATTCTCGGGTCCTGTGGTGACTTCTGAAGTTCCTGTCCCCAAAGCCCTGCTTTTATGCAGCACACCCCCATTCACTCAGCCTAGCTGTCACTCAAACATGCTAAGTGGTGAGCCGGCCGGCTCACCACTTGGGCCAATCACACAAGAGTGCGACTTGAGTTACCAAGGTAACTCAGTCCAGGGTGCCTAAACCCCCTCCCGCACCCCCTGTGGTACCCAGACAGAGTGGCACCACTTTTGGAGGCTTCTGTGGAGAAGCCAGCTAAAAAGTGGAACAAAGGGCTCGACTTGGGTTGGAGTCACAGAAGAGAACACAAACGCCATTTTAGAATCGAGTCCTGGCAAAAAATACCAACCGGCGATTTAATATTAAATAAATAAACCGGCGGTATGTTCGAGGCTATGAGAATTAAATAATTAAAGTTTGTAGCCTCGAACAATGGGAAAAATCCCATAGGAATATATTTGCGGTCGAATATAAAAAGTAATATCCACTGCCACCAGCCAAAACTCGATCAGGGGGGACGGAGACGTGCCCCCTCGACTAACAGACCCCGGGGCAATCGAATTGCCCCGACCAGTACGTTCACAATATGATGGTTTGTACTGGTTTCTGTTAATAATTTGGGACTAGTAAAGCCAATGGTGACTTTACATGCCCTGTGAGACAGTAGTCAGTCCCAGGGTATGGAGTCTATGGTGGGGTGTCACTATGACACCCCTGTGTTACTGCACAGAGGGTGCTGTGTAACACACATAGAAAAAAACACATGAGACCCTATGGAGTAAAGGACCCCATAGCCCATAAAACACATTAGCAGTCAAAGGAACACCATAAATCATGTCCAAGAGTGGGAGAAAAAGAGTCTCACTCTTGGCAGGAGAAAAAAACAAACTCCAGAAATCCAGCAAAGCTGCTGGGGGACTCAGTAGGTTAGGAAATTCAGCCTAAAGAGAGAATTCTCCCTAGCAGCCTTTCCCCGTTTCCACTGATCAAGGGTCCTGCAAGTGTTCAAAGCACAGCGATGCAAACTGATCTTGCTGGCCCCAGCCTAGCCAAGATAGTTTGTTTTTAGAACTCCTAGTTCTCTCGTTGGCGCCTCCTTTCAAGCTGCCTCCAGTCTTCAACCTTCTTTCCAGGGACAAAGGAGCAGTTCTGCACCACAACCCATTCTCCCTCAGTCTGACAGCCTGGCTCCTGCATCCTTGGAATTCTGCCATGTTTCCATCCACCAAAACTGCAGGGACATTTTAGAGAAAGCTTGAGATCCCGCTACAGTGTCTTGCTATAATGGCAAGTGGAAGCATTTCAAGATTTGGTGTGCTACTAAGGAGATGGATCCCTTCCCGTAAATTCTGACTTAACTGCTTTTCGTGACCTACAGTGGCCTGGCGCATGTCTCCATCAAGGTCCACCTAGCTGCAAGTTCACCTTTTTCTCGCACCTCCACTGCTCCTTCGGTGTGATCTCATCGGCTTGTTCAGAGGTTACTAAAGGGCCTCTTCAAGACCTTCCCACAAGAGTGAGTGAGTGCGGCTCACAAGGGCTGGTGGACATCTGTAGGGCGGTGTTAGGGAGAATTCTCCAAAATGGCTAATTTCCCTTACCTACTGAGTCCCTCAGCAGCTTTGCTGGATTTCTAGGGTTTATTTTTTTCACCTGGTAAGAGTGTGAGCCTTTTTCCCACTCTTACATGTGTTTTGCTGTGTGTGTTTTTACCAATTGTGTGACCTTGGGCTCTGGAGCCTCACCTACTCCATGGGCACAGTTTTGTTTTGTGTGTTACACAGCACCTTCAGTGCAGTGACACACAGGGTTGTCTTTTAGACTTCCCACTGACTCCATTTTTCTGGGACTGACTACTGTCTCAGAAACATGTAAAGTTGCCATTCACTTTATGTAGTCTGGGGGGGCGTGGCCTGGCAGCCATGGAGTAGGCTGCATCTTCACCAGGCTCCGTGATCCGTCTACAGATCCTGAAGAGCGCGAGCTGGCTACCACCTACAGCTGACATCAAAACAGCATCAGGGGTGCACGAAAGCGCCTGGAACAATATGCGAGTGTTCGCAAGCTGAAAGGCCTAAGCGTTTGCCAGATCTGTAACTTTGTTGCAGGCTCGCGGCTGGCAAAGACCGGGACTACAAAGGCAAGATGGCGGCGAGGCCGGAACAAAGGGACCCGTGAGGTCGGGAGCGCACACAGCAAAATGTGCGGCTGGAAGAAGAGCAGCAGTCAATTGTGATCAAGGACGTGCGCCGCGGCAGCAAAGCATATATGCCTCTGCACCGCCGGAGTAAGGGGGGAGACGGGAGGTGCGAGTCGCGCGGAGCCTGCCGGCACGAAGACATGGCAGGCGCTCGGGCGTGCACAGGAGTGCTGCTGCCCGGACCTCTGCGGGCACCCAGGATGCGGGTGTGCCTCTGCAAAAGAGGAGGAAGGAACTTTGGCCTGCGCAGGAGGAGCGGACCGAAATACTGTGACGCCCGCAGGCATAGCAGAGTGCAGAGGCCGGCAGTGCGTGAACGGACACCGCAGGGCGCACAGCTGGTCGCGGCGAGTATAAGCCGCGGCGAGCGAGAGGTACCCGACGTGGGATGACTGGGCAGCATCGAAGAGAATGGAAATGTGTGTGACTGGTGCGGTCACTAAATACCCATACTGCCCAACGGCCTAATCCAAGCGGGGCAAATACGGGCAAAAAACGTTGCGGGGTGCTGATTGCAGTCGGAGGAGGAGCGCTTCATTGGAGGACTGGTCCGGAGGCGCAGTACTGGGGGTGGGGACAGTAAATACTGAAAGGAGGGGATATTTGTTGTGGACAAAGGCCCGAATGGCATACCAAGGCAGCAACGACCACAGCACAGAGATAGAACTGGGTGAGACTGCCACGGGGGAGCACAAGCCCTAGCCTCACGGGTGAGATACGTATAGCAAGCGGCGACAACCGCCCCCGACGAGGAGAGGCCTCGGGACAAGATCGCTGTGGAACAATGACCGGGAGGTACGGCAAAGCCAAGAACAAACAGCCCACGATGGACATTTTTGCAAAGGCCCAGCAAACCCCTAGTACCCCATACATGGAACAGCAATCATGCCCACGGAGAAAGGCGTCCCCCGCAGGACAGTGCCATTCTAACAGCCATAGCAGATCTGAACACCAAGTGGGATACAATGATGGCGGACATGAGAACGGCACTTGAGAATAAAATAGATGCTGTGGGGATTGAAGTGAACTTGTTGAGACAGGACGTGAGGGCCCTGGCGGAGAGAACGAGCAAACTAGAAAGTACGGTGAAGGTCAACACGGACGCAGGAGTGAACAACACCAAAGAGGTCCATATATTGAAACAGCAGGTGGCTAATCTGGAGGACCGAGCAGAGGAGGCGGAAGGCCGGGCGAGGCGCAACAACATCAGGGTGGTCGGACTGCCGGAGGGGGAAGAGGGGCAGGACCCTACGACATACGTGGAGAACATGTTGTTGCAAGAGATAGGAGCTGGTGACCTGTCACAGGGGTTTGCGGTCGAGCGAGCCCAAAGAGCACTGATGAGAAGGCAACAACCCGGGGCTCCGCCTAGGGCAATAATAGCGAAAATCTTGAATTACAAAGACCGCGAGAAGATATTAGAATATTTTTGGAAAGGAGGGACGATAGAGAGAGGATCAGCGACCATTTCAGCATATCCCGACTACACCATGCTGGTGCAGAGACAGCGATATAGCTATGTGGCGGTTAAGAGAAGACTACACGCTGCTGGATACAAATATATGCTCCTGTACCCGGCGAGGCTCAAAATTGTCTACAAGAATAAGGTGCTGTTTTTCGACACCACGGAGGAGGCGGCAACGTGGCTGAATGCGCATGGCTGTCCAGATTGAGACGAGGAGCAGGCTCAGCAAGAATGCGATAAGTGACTGCAACGCAACATATGGTGGGAGGGGAGGAGGCAGCCAGTAAAGAGTATTGACTCATGATATGGTATAGTGATGCGAGAGGTTAAGTTAAATTAATGGCATTTGGACATGTTGGACTTGAATATAATCAGTTAAAAGTAAAATGCTAGATGGGCAGCGAAGACGGCGCTCAGTCTGATACTAGTAGTCGGAGCTATATGTGGGAGAAAGCTTATGTTACTCACCGCCTGTAGGACTGGCCGGGGCGTTGAGAGGAGGGAACACCAAATGGACCGGAACCTTCTGTCACTGCTGAGTATAGTCCAGAAAAGGACCCCTCAGACCGGACTGCCTCTCTTGAGGCGGCGCTTTAAGATAATGGACCCCCTTGACTGTGAAATAATAGAACAGGCAGGTTGGTGTATTACCCAAAAGAGCGGGGAGAACCACACCGCCACACCAAGCTGCAAAAAACACAGGGTACTGATTAGAGGCAATAAATCAGAACATAAAGGGATTGGTGGAAATCTAGGATGTGAGCGAGTACCTGAAAGAGGTTTGGCAGCTATTAGTTTAGGAGGAATTCTAAAGGAAAGAAAGAAAAGAAAAGAAAAGGCTCAAGTTGGAAGTTCTAGTTGGGTGGGTAATATTGATAGAAAAGTAAGGAGAAGGTCTAACCCCCTTATGGATGAAAGGAGGTCCAAAGAGAGCACAACGGAGGTATAAAATAATAAACAGGGAAGGTTAGTAGAGGGAAGCTTCCCGAACGGTACGAGGGTCGCAACTAGAATCGGCATGGTGCAAGGAATCAGCTGAGCGTCCAGCTTGCACAATGAGGTATCCACAAAGTCTATTCACAGAAGACTGCAGTATGTTAAGAAGACAAGTCACAATGGCTGAAAATATCTTACCGTAATTAGTAAGAACCGTAATCAGGAAACGGAGGAAGCGGTAATCCGGCCAATGCTTGAATTGTAAACAGAACAACCGGATCAACAAGTGTAACGTAATACACAACCAGCGGGAAGGAGGGACGTAGTCAAATAAGGGCCAGACAACAGGCAGGTCAGAAAGCGTTCCGAGGTCGGGCTTCAGGTAAACTTGGCAGAAGGAGAAAAACTGGCCGTAAAGAATAACACAAAGGCAGGTCCGGAGGCGTTCCAAAGTCGAGTCAAGAGCCAGCAATTCCAAAGGCAGACAAGGGGCGCGCGAGATGCAAGTACGATAACAAGTCCGGGGTCAGGTACAGGAATCATCCAAGAGAGTACACATGAACGATGGCGCGAATAACAACGCTAATTAGAAGCGCCGTGTCTTGCGCAACATGTGTTTTTATTTGGCCGAAGGAGCGTCTGTCACGCACGGCGGTCGCTGGCAGTTGTGGAGACGCTGGCGCTGGAGCGGCCATGGAGTAGCCGTTACGCCGCTGTGCATTCTCCAGCAGCGGTCTAGCTTTCCGCCTTCTGACCAGCGGCGTCCTTTATTACGAGCGCCAACCCGGAAGCCCGCGCGTTGCAACCTATTCGCGTTAGGCTTCCGGGTTGGTACGCTCCAGTCCTTTCTTCAGTGCCCTGCCATTCTCTTCCTTCTCCAGTGATTTTGGCCGTTCCGCCTTGCCTTCCCGGCTTCTCTCGTTCCTCTCAGACTTCCCTCTCCCATTTCAGTCCTCCTGTTTTCGCTACTCTAGGCTCTCACCTTTTTCCTTTCTTTTCCTCTCCGTTTACTACTCGCCTCCCCCCCCCCTACTCTCCCTGTGGAGTTTTGTTCATTCGGTCTATTCCAATCATTCCGACCTGGTTTCCTGTCGGTTTCCTGTCACCATACCCAACAAGGAAGGGGTTTTTTGTGCCTGTTGGCTTTTTCCCCTTCATCGGTCTGCCCCGGTTCGGGGGCCCCCCTAGGCCCCGAGTTAGAGGGGCAGGGTGGCTTCCTCTCGAGGCAGACCCCATCTGCATTCCAGAGAAGAGACCTTGAGGATTCGGAGATTTGGACTCCAAGCAGAAGAGGCGACTGCAGGTGAGCAGGAGGGCTTATGGGAAAGCGGTGTGGAGCCGACTGAATCAGGGAGCGATAGTGACAGTTTGCAACGCCTAAAAAGAAGTATGGCCACCCCCGAACAAATACAAGAATTAGTGGCCGCGGTCCAGGCCATGAACGTTGAATTGCAGAACGTGAAGGCAGATAACGCAGTCCTGAGGCAGATGATCTCTAATCGGGAAGCTAGAGATTACGACTTACCTCCTATGGCCTTATCTGCAGGCAAATATAACGGCACCCCGAAGCGCTTAAAAGAATTCTTGGAAGCCTGCTCCATTTATTTTGCCTTTAGACCTCTGATGTTCTCTAATGATCACGCCAAGGTGGGGTACATGATATCTAACATGATAGGAAATGCCTTAGCTTGGGCCACCCCCCTAGTGACCAACAATAACCCTATTATCAGAGATTATGGGGGTTTTTGGACCTTACTGCGCCAGACTTTTGAACAACCCGAGATCACACATGTGGCTGCAGAAAAACTCTTGGATGTGCAACAGGGTTCCAGTGACCTGCTGACATACATCTCCACCTTTAAACGTTTGGCCTCAGAGGCAGGTTGGCCAGAAAGGGCCCAGTATACGATTTTCCGTCGAGGATTGAAAGAGGAGATAAAGGATGAACTGGCCAGGATAGCCCGTCCTACTACCCTGTCGGACTTATTCTCCATCGTAACACAGATTGACTACCGCCTCAGTGAACGCAAGGCTGAAAGGAAGAAGCAGAAAGCATCTGCCGCCCCTCTGCCAAGTGCCTACCCTATGCCCTCCCTGTCTCACTCCAGTAATAAGGAGGAACCGATGCAAGTAGGGTCCGCACGATCCCCTTTGACACCTGAAGAGAGAAGACGTCGGAGGGATGCGGGCCTCTGCATGTATTGTGGATCCGGTACCCACTTGCTTCGGAACTGTCATGAAGTCCCGCCTAGACGCCCGGGAAACGAACGACCTCGGAACTAAAGGGGACGAGTAACCGAGGTCAGACCGCAAGTCCCTATGTTACAGTGACTGTAGCTTCTCATCCAACCACCATGGAGTCCCGCCTTATGGCTGTTCCCATCCAGTTGGAAACCCCGACAGAAGTCCTTTCCACCATGGCTCTACTGGATTGTGGCGCCGCCGGAGTATTTATGGATACCGAGTGGGCGCACAAACAAGGTCTCCCTCTGTTGAAACGGGAAGAAGTCCAGAAGGTGGAAGGAGTTGATGGTTCTCCGCTTTCATCGGGGCCTATCACCCATTCCACTGTATCCTTGAAGGCCTGCATTCTCCAGCATTCGGAACAGATACAATTTGATCTAATTCGAGCAGCCCATTTTCCGGTAATCCTCGGAATTCCCTGGCTGAGGAGGCATAACCCGCTCATCGATTGGGCACAGAACACCCTGGCCTTTACCTCCTCATATTGTAAACAAAACTGTTTACTGCATGTTTCAGAAGAACTGGTACAAGTCCTTACCCCCCAAAAAGAAGGATTAAATGAAATATGTAAGATTCCCCCAGAATTGGCTAAGTTCAAGGAAGTTTTCAAAGACAATTATGTCTTGGATCTCCCTCCGCATAGGCCGGAAGACTGTGCCATCGAGCTGGTGCCAGATGCCCTGGTTCCGTTTAGTCGCATGTTTTCCTTGTCTCTATTGGAGAAGAGGGCGCTTCACAATTACTTGGACTCCCATCTGACCAATGGCCTCATTCGTCCCTCCAAATCACCGCCTGGAGCCTCTTTTTTCTTCATTCCTAAGAGGGATTCCTCGGAGTTAAGACCATGCATTGACTATCGGGGTCTCAACAAGGTCACAGTCCGCGACCGTTATCCAATGCCTTTGATAGCAGACATACTGGAAGCAGTCCAGGGTTCAACCGTCTTCTCTAAATTAGACCTCCGGAGTGCCTACCACCTTCTCCGGATAAGAGACGGGGATGAATGGAAGACGGCCTTTCGGACACCGTTTGGCCTTTTTGAGTATCGAGTGATGCCATTTGGCTTGGTTAACGCTCCGGCCATATTCCAGCGCTTCATGGATCGCCTGTTTTCTGACTTATTATACCTCTGTGTCATAGTATACCTCGATGACATCTTGGTTTTTTCAAAATCCTCCTCCGAACATACATCGCATCTTCAGACAGTCGTACATCGGCTACAGTCTCAACACCTATTAGTTAAACCTGAGAAGTGCCTATTTAATATGTCTTCCATTCCTTATTTGGGTTATATCTTATCCAAGGAAGGCATAACCATGGATCCAAGGAAAGTGTCTGCCATCCTAGACTGGCCCCCACCCACTTCTTTGAAAGAAGTCCAACGGTTCCTGGGACTAGCCAACTTCTATAGGAAATTCATCGGACATTTTTCACAGATAGTGCTGCCCATTACCTCATTACTTAAGAAAGATGCCAAGCCGTTTCACTGGTCTGAACCAGCTGATCAAGCCTTTAATGATTTAAAGAGGAGATTCTGTTCCGCTCCCATTCTATCTCAACCCGATCAGAACCAGCCCTTTATAGTAGAGGCTGATGCCTCCGCTAACGCCTTGGGAGCAGTACTTCTTCAACTCAAGGAGGGACAGGAACATCCAGTTGCATATCTTTCTCAGACTCTTTCCGCAAGTCAACAGAAATACTCCGTAATCGAAAAGGAACTTCTGGCTCTTAAGGTGGCTTGTGAAGAGTGGAGACACCTGCTTCAAGGCGGAGCAGATCCATTTACTTTACGTACTGATCATAAAAACTTGAGGATTCTCAGAAATATGGAATGTGTCAACTCAAGGCAGGTTCGCTGGGCGCATTTCTTCAGCCAGTATGACTTTGCTATAACCTACATTCCAGGCACCCAAAACAGCCTGGCGGACGCCCTGTCTAGGTGTGAGACTTCCGAATACCACTCTCCTTCATTTAGTCACCCTATGTTTCCCCGGAATAGAATAGTGGGGTTAGTCTCTTCGTTTCTTCAAGAGGTTAAGACGGCAACCCAACCCAATTTGGCAACCACTGTGCCGGGTGACTTACATCCTCAACTTCGTTGGTCTAAAGGTCTTTTACTGGTGGGACAGCGTTTGTACATTCCCTCTAGGTCTTTACAACTTAAGGTTCTGGAATGGTGTCACAACCATGTTACCGCCGGACATAGGGGTGTCCGAGGTACATTAGAGTTAATCTCTCGCTCTTTTTTTTGGCCTTCACTTTCTCTCGACGTAAAGCAACACTGTAGATCGTGTATGGTTTGCGCCCAGAATAAGAACTCCACCCACAAACCCTATGGGTTGCTGATGCAACCGGACTTGCCAAGCCGGCCATGGTCCCAAATATCCACTGACTTTATAGTAGACCTGCCCCGATCCCAGAGTTCGACCTGTCTCATTGTTACCATTGATACCTTCACCAAGCTGGCCCATTTCACAGCGCTGCAAGGAGTGCCGTCCGCCACTGAGATGGCCGAAGTTTTCCTTAGGGACATCTTTAGGCTCCACGGTCTGCCTGATGAGATCATTTCTGACCGGGGTAGTCAGTACACCTCTCGATTTTGGGGCGCCCTATGTCATCGATTAGGTATAAAGAGGGCCTTGTCATCAGGCTTCCATCCTCAGACTAATGGTCAGACAGAACGCCTCAATGCCTCCCTTGAGCAATACCTCTGATGCTATGTCAATAAGAATCAGGACAATTGGGTGGGCCTTCTGCCCACCGCAGAATTCGCATATAACAACGCTGTACACTCGGCAACGGGACTCAGCCCTTTTTTTTGTTCCTATGGTTTCCACCCTCGCAGTATTCTTCCGGTTTTTTCCTCACCCACTAATATACCCACCATTGAATCCACCTTAGCTCAAATAACCACAGCCCACACTACCGCCCAACGAAGTTTAGTATCTGCCAGACGCAGGTATAAGGATTTGTCTGATCGAGGTCGTTTACCAGGTCCAGATTGGCAGGAGGGCGATCGGGTCTGGTTATCTACTAAATACTTGCCTAGATGGGTACACCCGACCAAACTAACCCCCCGGTTTATCGGACCCTTCAGAATAATCAAGAGAATTAACCCAGTGGCGTACAAATTACAACTCCCCAAGTCCATGTCTCAAGTACACCCGGTCTTTCACTCCTCCCTTCTCCGTCCAGTTGATCCAGACACCCCTGTTAGAAAGACCACAGGGATATTGGGTAATCCCAAGTCTATACCAGAAGAATACGAGGTATCTGCCATCTTAGATTCCAGATATCGCAGGGGCAGATTGGAATATCTTGTGTCTTGGAAGAACTATCCCAGTTCCGAGGATTCTTGGGAACCCAGGTCGTATGTACATGCTCCTCAACTGGTCAAGCGTTTTCACCGGACACATCCGGGAAAACCCGGAAGGTTTGTATCTGGAGGGGGGCATACTGTCACGCACGGCGGTCGCTGGCAGTTGTGGAGACGCTGGCGCTGGAGCGGCCATTGAGTAGCCGTTACGCCGCTGTGCGTTCTCCAGCAGCGGTCTAGCTTTCTGCCTTCTGACCAGCGGCGTCCTTTATCACGAGCGCCAAACGGAAGCCCGCGCGTTGCAACCTATTCGCGTTAGGCTTCCGGGTTGGTACGCTCCAGTCCTTTCTTCAGTGCCCTGCCATTCTCTTCCTTCTCCAGTGATTTTGGCCGTTCCGCCTTGCCTTCCCGGCTTCTCTCGTTCCTCTCAGACTTCCCTCTCCCATTTCAGTCCTCCTGTTTTCGCTACTCTAGGCTCTCACCTTTTTCCTTTCTTTTCCTCTCCGTTTACTACTCGCCTCCCCCCCCTTACTCCCCCTGTGGAGGTTTGTTCATTCGGTCTATTCCAATCATTCCGACCTGGTTTCCTGTCGGTTTCCTGTCACCATACCCAACAAGGAAGGGTATTTTTGTGCCTGTTGGCTTTTTCCCCTTCATCGGTCTGCCCCGGTTCGGGGGCCCCTCTAGGCCCCGAGTTAAAGGGGCAGGGTGGCTTCCTCTCGAGGCAGACCCCATCTGCATTCCAGAGAAGAGACCTTGAGGATTCAGAGATTTGGACTCCAAGCAGAAGAGGGGACTGCAGGTGAGCAGGAGGGCTTATGGGAAAGCGGTGTGGAGCCGACTGAATCAGGGAGCGATTGTGACAGCGTCAGAGTCAGCTGATTAGGAGACACTGCTTGCTCCTGCTGTGTGGTTTCCCTGACAACCGCCAGCATCTCCAAAACGGGGAAGCAAGAAAGGACACCCGACCTCTTTGAAGTTGGGAGCGCCGTGAACCGAGCAAAGCCGCTCGGTGCCCATGTGTAACAGCTTACCTCCAAGTAGTAGAATAGTTAGGTTACCACTAGGGTGACGATTCCCTGTTGTGCTGCTAGTACGGCCTAGGCCGGAAAGGGGCTAGATGCGGGGGTGCCTGAGATCCAGGGATGGAGCTGGGCAAAAGTTGGGGATGGGAGGGGGGGGGGAGGAGGGGGAAGTGCAGTGAAAGTTGTGGTAGGTGGGGTAAATGTGGGCAGGGGGAATGTTGGATTTGTTGAAGTGTTTTGGAGTTGGGGCAGTTGGGAGGGGGGGACAGTTTGGGACATGGTTGGGGCGAGAGCCTACGTTCCTGGAAAAAACACGAGCCATGGGAGACCTTAAAATAGTCACCTGGAATGTTAGGGGACTCAACAGTTACCTGAAAAGGAATAAGGTGATGATGTACCTGCGCAAGCAAAAGATCGACATAGCCTTGCTGCAGGAGACACACCTAAGACCGGCAAAGCTGGAAATGGTGAGCAAGAAATGTAGGGGGACGGTGGAGGGGGCGGTATATTCAGCTTATGCGAGGGGGTTATCATCTGGGTAGCGCCGCTTGTCCCATTCCAGCTATTGCAACACGCTGCTGAGCCGGATGGGAGAATGGTGATAATGAAAGGGCTAGTGGAAAACAGGGAGATATGCATAGTGAACACTTATGCCCCGAACCAGGACACGGCGGCATACTTCAGAACCTTATATGGGAAACTGGGCGGGATCATGGGGGGCGCAGTGATTTGGGGGGGAGACTTCAACTGCGCATTGCACCCGAAAATTGACCGATCGGATACTAAACAAGATAGGCCCATCCTTGTGGCTAGAGCGTTACAAGCACTGTTAGCAGAGTTTGGCTTGGATGACGCATGGAGGACTCTCCACCCGCATGAGAGACAATACTCTCACTATGCAGCCCCGCACAACCTATATACCAGACTAGACTATGTGTTTGTCACACAGGAACAGGTAGTAGAAATAACGCAGGCAGAGTACAAGGCGAGAGTCCTCTCTGGCCACACAATTATCAGCGGCGTGTGGTAATTCAGTCCCCAGAGAGCAAGAATACCAACGTGGCGCTTGAGAGCAGAGGCTCTGAAAGATAATGTGTACAGAGAGGATATGAGGGAGGAAATAATTAGCTTTTTCAAAATAAATAGGGGCAGCGTCCAGGCGGCGGGCACGCTCTGGGAAGCTTTCAAAGTGGAGGTACGGGGGGTAGCCATAGCGAAGTCTAAAGGGTTGCAGTGTGGGACTGTAGCCGAACTACAGGCAATGGAAGCGGAGATAGAAAAAATGGCGGAAAAGGGAGGGAATACTGCAGAAGACGCGGAGGTAGTACTTGGGTTGCAACAAAAATGCGCGGGACGCTGGGAGAGATTGTCCAACCTAAACTATAGGAAGTATATTGAGAGACAACATGCCGGGGGTGACAAACCTGGAAGAGTGCTAGCATGGCTATATAAAAACGAGACCCCCAGACCCACCATCAGAACGATTGAGAGGAGGGATGGGAGCTTGGCAGACACTCAGGAAGAGGTTAACCAGGAATTTGTAGAATATTTTAGGACGCTGTACGAAGACCAAGCTAAAAACACTAGCCAGGAAATAAAGGAAACGTTGGGAGATATCGGGTTGCCACAGATCAGTGCAGAAGAAAGGGAAGAACTAGACTCCCCGATCACCCTGGAGGAACTGGAGGAGGTGGTGCGGCAACTACCTACTAGTAAGACCCCAGGGAATGACGGTTACCAGGGGAATTCTATAAAACATACAGAAAAGAGGTTCTCCCCCCCGCTCTTGCAGATGTTGAATGAAGTGTACGAGATTGGAAAATTGCCAGAGTCCTTGAGAGAGGCGATTATAATACCACTTCCCAAACCTAATAAGGCAGGAAGCGACTGCGGTCGTATAGGCCCCTTTCAACGTTAAACCAGCATAGCAAAATATTAACGGCAGTCCTGGCAGGCAGATTGAAGAGGGTCATAGACAAGTTAATACACCCTGACCAGGCAGGGTATGTTCCCAACAGGAACATATCGCATAATCTCAGGCGTCTTCATCGAATCATTTAGTACACAAGGGGGGATGAAGGGGAGATGGCGGTGGTATCGCTGGACGCGATAAAGGCGTTTGACTCGGTCAGATGGCCCTGGCTGCTAGCGGCACTGAGCGGATACGGCATGGGGCCGGGATGCCTTCAGTGGGCCAAGCTCATATATAGCGCGCCTTTGGCCAGGGTCAAAACAGGGGCTGTTATATCGCAGAGGTGGCAACTAAGCAGAGGCACTAGGCAAGGATGCCCGTGGTCCCCTATACTGTATATTCTGGCGCTAGAGCCCTTGGCAATATACCTGAGGAAGCAATATGACGTGATAGGTATCCCTTTGGGAGGGGAGCCGCATTTAATCTCCCTGTACGCAGACGATAAGCTGTTGTACCTACGCTACCCGGAGGAGAACCTCCAGTATATACTGGAGGTGATGGAACGATTTGCGGGGCTCTCTGGCATAGCAGTGAACCCTGGAAAGTCCTGTGTGTTCCCATTAGGCGGGCATAGGACGGTCCCCGCAGAACGGCTACCGATCCTGCAGATACCGTGGGAGGTTAACACCTTTAGATATCTGGGAATAAATATATACCATACGGTAGAAGCAGAACATGAACATAACACGGAGATGGTGGTTAAGAAAATGGAGAACAGCATGAAGGTTTGGGTAAAGCTCCCCTTGGCAATGATGGGACGAGGGGCAGTGCTTAAGTTGGTCGTATTGCCCAGGTTGTTGCACTGCTTTGCAAATATTCCGTACTTGATTCCCAGAGGCTTTTTTGCGAAGTGGGACAGTGTATGCAGGGAATTCCTATTGCATGGGACAAGGCACAGAGTGGCCCCATGGAAGCTGCAAAACCCATATGAGAAGGGGGGCATTAAACTACAGAACTTTGAGGCATACTATACAGCCAGTCATCTGCAATTTGTAGCTAAATGGCTCTCAGACGAGCCGACTTCGGAACTCAGGCTGTTTCAAAGGGATAGCGCCCCATTCTTCCAAAAGGAAATTATCTGGTTACCCAAGCAGGAAATGGGGAAGCACCCGGGGATGATAAAGCTCGGGTGCAAGGTATGGCAGAAGGCCTTTCAGTTAATGGGGAACCTGACCCCATGCTCCCCGCAGATCCCATTGGCTGTTGTGGCGGGTAAGGACAAGCAGTTGAGACAGGCCATTAGGAGACACTGGGAAACGGTCGGAGTATCAATAATGGGGGATCTATGGCAGGAGGGGACTATACAGGACTTTGAAGAACTGGTGAGGGACACGGGGTTGCATGTGGGCCAGTACATTGCGTATCATGGGATGGTGCAGCGGATCAAAGAGTCCTGGTCAGAGATTACACTGGCAGAGGAGCTGGACACCACCATAGATATGATATATGATATAGCGGAAGGAGGGCACGAAACATCTAGATTATATGAGATGATAATGACTAAAGTTGGGAAAGAGGTGACGCAACTCAGGCTGGATTGGGAGGTAGAGGTGGGGGCCCAGATGAGTGACTGGATGTGGGAACGAGCCCAAAGGTACCACAAAAAGGTGTCAAACGCCAGATTACAACAGATACAATTATATGTGACCCACAGGGCGTATATGACACCTCAGAGGATAGCTAAATTTAGGAATGCAGGACGCCAAGCATGCCCGAAGTGTAACGAAGAAAATGTGGGAATGACGCACATGTTCTGGTCGTGCCCGATAATAGAGCAATTCTGGGAGGAAATAGCACAAAAGATGGATGGCAAAGGAATGAAAATGGGGGTGGACATAGCATGGGCTTGCCTAATAGGACGGTTCCCCAGGCCACGTAAACTACAGCACGTTACCAAGCTGAAGGACCTGGCATATGTCATAGCAAAGAGAAGAATTGCTATGGGGTGGAAAGCGTGCTACAAACCCAAACTTGAGCTATGGTGGAAAGATCTGCAGCAATGGGCAGAGGCAGAGACTGTGGTGTGGCAGGAAGCGGGTAGGGGTGGGGAGGAGGAAGAGGCTAGCACTTTGGTGAGTTGGAGGCAACTGATAACAGAACTTTTTAGACCCACGTTTGAGGAATCCAGCGGCCAGGACTCAATGGGTACAGAAAATGAGGAACCCCTAATGCAGGGAGCAGAAGCAGAATAATAGGGAAGTAGGCTGGGGGGCGGAGCAGTGGACCTGGACATAACACTGTATATTAGATGATTTTTCTTTTTTGCACTGTTCGTTTGGTTTGTATTGTGTGTTGAAAAGTTAATAAACATGTTTTAATAAAAAAAAAAACTTTATGTAGTCTCTTTAAATCACAGACCCAGTACCCCCCATCTTACATGGAGTATTGGAAAGGGTTAATTCTTATCCCTTTTTGTCTTTCTCTTGGAGCACTGTTTCGCTCCCTTTTCATCAAGACTTGTCTGGTGGCAGTGGTAACTACCCTATTTTTCATACCTTAAATAACCATGGTATTGTTTTAGGCTATTTTATTAGCCTCTGACATAAACCCGCTTGACCAAATATATTTTATTTCGGCTCCGGCTGGGTTTATTCGCCATTCCTTTTTGTAAAACTCTTTCTCATGTTTTACTCTGTGTGCCAAACCAGGTTTGGTTCCTTTGTTCGCCGTCTTTTCGCGGGCTTCTGCACAGAAGCCCTCCTTAAGGCGCCTGAAAGTCTGGGTAGGCAGGATGTGAGGGAGGGGTCTTAGGACCCTTGCCATGGGTTCCCTTGGTAACCCAAGTCGCACTCCTGTTTGATTGGCTGGGTGACTGTCTTTGCGAGGACAGCCAGGCTGTGTGAATGGGGGAAAACTGCATAAAAAGCAGGTCTCTGGGACTGGAAAGGCAGTGTCGCCACTGGAACGAAAGAACCGACGAGGAGCTGACGGAAGAGGACCTCTACAACGACTGAACCGCCTGGTGAAGCCCTGCTGCAGGTCCGAATCTTCAAACTCCAACGACAGAGAGGATCCTCCAGGAATCTTTGTTAGGGAGAATTCTCTGTAAGGCTAATTTCCCAAACCTAGTGAGTCCCTCAGCAGCTTTGCTGGATTTTTGGGGTTTATTTTTTCTCTCCTGCTAAGAGTGAGACTCTTTTACTCCCACTCTTAGACATGATTTGAGGTGTTCCTTAATCTTTCAATGTGTTTTCTGGGCAATGGGGTCTTTTACTCCATAGGTTCTCATGTGTTTTTGATGTGGGTTTCACAGCACCCTCCGTGCCGTAACCCAGGGGTGTCGTAGCGACCCCCCACCATAGACTCCATACTCTAGGACTGACTACTGTCTCCCAGGGCATGTAAAGTCACCATTGGCTTTACTAGTCCCAAATTATGAACCGAAACCAGTACAAACCATCATATTGTGGACGTATTGGTCAGGGCAATTCGATTGCCCCGGGGTCTGTTGTTCGAGGGGGCACGTCTCCGTCCCCCCTGGTCGAGTTTTGGCTGGTGGCAGTGGATACTACTTTTTATATTCGACCGCAAATATATCTCTATGGGATTTTCCCATTGTTCAAGGGTACCAACTTTAATTATTTAATTCTTATAGCCTCGAACATACCGCCGGTTTATTTAATTAATATTAATTCACCAGTTGGTATTTTTTGCCAGAACTCGATTCTAAAATGGCGTTTGTGTTCTCTTCTGTGACTCTAACCCAAGTCGAGCCCTTTGTTCCACTTTTTGGCGGGCTTCTCCAGAGAAGCCTCCAAAAGTGGTGCCACTCTGTCTGGGTACCACAGGGGTTGTGGGGGAGGGGGGCTTTAGGCTGGACTGAGTTACCTTGGTAACTCAAGTCGCACTCTTGTATGATTGGCCCAAGTGGTGAGCCACTTAGCATGTTTGATTGACAGCTAGGCTGAGTGTATGGGGGTGTGCTGCATGAAAGCAGGGCTTTGGGGACTGGAACTTCAGAAGTCGCCACAGGACCTAAGAATCAGAGGAGGGAGAAGCTGAGCCGACCTGCAACGACGACACCACCGGTGGAGCCCTGCTGAACCGTCTCACCACTTTTCCCGACGACAGAGATCATCTCCAATCCGGAGAGTCTTCTTCCTTTGACTGGTGGGGATAACCAGTTTTGCCTTCTTTTCACCTTCCTGGAGCATCTCGTGGCCGCCTTGCCCGTGCCATGCACCCCGGCAACCGGAATACCACGGTTTACCACTACCGCGAAGAGAAGGGTAGTACTTTTTAACCGAAGAACTCTGCGGCTGGTTTCTTCCCTGGCAGTGCAACTACCTTCATCTTTCCTCCACGGCGAGACCTCTTCTTCCTCTGGACAAAACGCCGACTTGCACCTGCTGCCAGGAACAACTGCCCCCGCTGGAGCTTCCTTCACACTTAAGGTACTGTGTCCCGCCTGGCTTCCCTTGTGACAGATCATTTGGGGTGACAGTAAAGCCTCGAATTTCTAACCTGGGCTAGCCTGGGACAACCTAGCTAACTTTTCCTGACTTTAATTTCATCCTTTTTGTGCGAACTATCTACAAGACTCTTTGGGCATAACCCCACTGTGTGAACCTGGACCCCTTCTGCTTGCTCTCTCCAAGTGTGGGCCTTGCAATTGACTTCCTGGCTCTCCAGTAGAACTCTGCCTATCCTGCCTTACTGTGGTTCTTTTAAAAGTAGTGAAACTTGTGTGCTTCCTTAACTCTGCCTCCCCCCCCTTTCTTTATAACTTATTAGAGTGTCATCTTATGTTAAGCGCTCACCCCTGTCTGAAAATAAGTGGTGTTTCTCACTAAGACTTGTCTAATAAGTGAATAGGGTTGTATATATATGATAGTGACTGTGTGCAGAATTTACTTGCCTCGTTTTTGCTAGTGTAAATCCCAAGTGTGTCTTTAAATAAATAATTATATACTTTTACACCAAAGCTCTGGTCAGTGTTTGTGCTACTGTGTCTCTGTACCTATTGTGTATACTCTGCATACTGCCTAACTCTTCTTGAGGGAAATCGGACTGCTCAGCCAGAGCTACCAAGTGAATCTGTGTGGTACAGACTGCTACCAAGTGGGTTTACTGCCAAACACCTGTAGTCTTAAATCTTTTGCAGTGGTCCCTAAGGGAAATGCACAGGTTTCTGCCTAACAATCTTCTTCCCTTGAGCTGGTGGGACCAACCAGTTCGCACAAACTTCAAGCCAGGACCCTTCCTCTGGTTGAATTGGCTGTACAGAGCTACAGTGGGCCGGATAGCCACGAAGGTCAGACCCTGCTTGGGTTTTAAGGAGCGCACCTTTTATTCGTTGCTTCGCTTTGCTGCTGGTTTCTTCCCTGGGTAGTGCAGGATCCTCCAGTCTTCCTACTTCTTGTCAGTCCGACAGTCGCTTCAGGAACCGTGAGCCTGCAGGAACTACCAGGAAAGTCTGCCTCATCTACAGCTCCCTCTGCGTTTTAAGGTACTGTGCAAATCCGGTTGTTTGTTTCGTTCAGCCGCGGTGAAAGTGTTTGAAAGAAACTGACTGAAGCACTATACACGTCTATTCCTCAAATGGCGTGTCTAGAAGTACTAGCCGAAGTACTCGATACACGCAGTAGACCACATAAACCACCAACAGGCTTCATACTAGAGTGCTCCAGACTCGCAATGACAGAGAACATCTTTCTCTTCAAGAAACAGCTTTTTAAACAACAAAAAGGGGTAAGTATGGGGGCCACCTTTGCCCCACATTTGGCCAATTTGTACATGGCCAATTTTGAATCGAGAAACATTGCCGAAATCCTAAAAACAAAACCGCATGGACAGCTAAAGATGTGGCGCCGCTATATAGATGACGTGTTTATCATATGGCGGGGTGATAATACATCTTTACTCACCTTCCACAAGTGGCTTAACATGTGCGATTCCAATATAAATTTCACCATTGAATGGAACAAGGATCAAGTCAGTTTCTTAGATCTACTGATTAAAAGACAAGGGAATGGGTTGGTCACCTCACTCTATAGGAAACCTACAGACAAGAATACCTTACTCCACTATTCAAGTTTCCATCCGGAGAGTTTGAAATTCAATCTGCCATATGGGCAATTCCTGAGGATTCGACGCAATTGCACAGATAGGGCCGATTACCAAACACATGCGACACAACTTAAAGAAAGACTGGATACACGTGGCTACCCTAAGCAACTGGTAAAAAGGAATATGAAGAGAGCAGCAAACACCAACAGGGCCCTTACTCTACAAAGCCAGGAGAAAAAGATCCATGAGAGATTGGTTTGTGTCACAACTTACAATCCACTCAGTAACGCTATTAAGAAAATCATCAATAAGAATTGGGATTTAATTAAGAACCCGGGTACAATATCAAAAAAACCCATGTTTGCATTCAGACGAAATTGCAATTTGCGACAAAAATTGGTGCATACCTATTATGAAAAACCCAAAGAGAATTCAATTTTGAATCAATGGGGACTTTCACCCATTATTGGACACTACAAATGTGGGAATTGTAGTGTGTGTCCTTTTACAGAGACCAAACACATTTTTCAATATGGGACTAACACATGGACGATGAAGAATCACACCAATTGCTGCACAAAAAATGCAATTTGTCATTTCATGCCCGTTCCAGCTACTATACGTAGGGAAAACCACAAGAGAGGTCGAAATACGTATTGGAGAACACCGCTCGTGCATTAGAAATCATACGACTGACAAACCTTTGGTTGACCATTTTGACAGATTTCACCATAAAGATACAGACATCAAGTGATTTGTATTACAAACCTTGTGCACCAAGTCAAGAGGCGGAGACATGGCTAGTGCCCTACACCGCCTGGAACAGAAATGGATCTATTCTTTAGATACGGTCCGACATGGTTTAAATGTTTCGGTGGAATGGAACGTCCTGAATAGTACATAAACTTCGGTGGCCGGAGAGTATTAACAGACAGGTAAGTAAACTATCTCATTCATCCTATAGTCTTTTTCCGTAGCCTCTCGACATGGGAGGTCAGGGTGCATGAATTAGGTTATTTCACACCAGCAATTGAGGCCTTGGGCCATTTGAGTCTCTTGGTACTACATATCCCATAATGCTCAGTTATAACACCCAGTTGGCCGTTTGTTTTATGTAACTGTCGGGCCGGAGAGCATCAACAGACAGGCAAGTAAACTATTCCATTCATCCGTAGCCTCTTCACATAGGAGGCCGTGCAGATTCTACTAATTAGGCAATGTAACACCAAAAATTGAAGTTATTTTAAACCTTGGGACTGCATATCCCATAATGCCTGTGTTAATGAATAGTGGTCGTTTGCCGTATACCGCTGCATCGTTGCCATTCAGGAACGTCCAGTAACTGTGTGTACATCACTAAGGAGGCATTAATTATCCTCGGGAACTACGTTGTCCATAATGCCGAGCAGCTGCATGCCACACGGACCAGAATTCTGAGCTGCCGTGCGTTGTTATTATTATTTGTAACACACGCCGAGACGCCGCGAGTACTAGTGAACAGACCGCGGAGGAGCCTGTACAGTATTCTTTGATGAACAAGCTGAGGAAAATACTGAGTAAGCAAATCAGAGCAGAGATAGCCTACGTCAGTCCATGCTCACCCTTCTCTATATTTAACATCACGCATCGTGCTTGTTGTTACAGCCTCGTGATATTGTTACCTGTGACTGACCAGCAACTCTTCCCTAAGGGAATAACTACAGGGAACTAAATAAGTAAGCAGCATTTTTTCGCAATTTTTCTAATTTTAATGCGCGTTAGCTTGATTATAGCATAGACACACCGAGGCTCAGACTTGTAGACTTACGGGTCCTTGTCTTTGTCTCCACATTGCAGGTTCACCGTCTATTCCATTCTATGGAGCTGGCACCTACAACAATCCCTTAAAGTAAGCCTTCCGTACTAATTATGTTAGTATGTGATGCATGGTCGTGCATTTAGGAGCACCCAGATTTATGAGCCCTGTCCTTTTCTGTTTCTTCCTCTGCAGCTCGCTCGAACTCACAGCTCGTTTACTTTCTCAAGCCCATTCATTCTAATCGAGTGAGTACTGATCCACTAATGTTTAATTTTAATAGTATGCTATACTCCTTCCATAAACTTACGAGTTTATATGTCCTTTCTCCAGCATGGGGTCTGGCATGGATTCACATGCTCATGAATATTCCCCGTCGTCAGGCTGGGAATCCACAGTAAAGAAAAATCAGTATCAGTTTCGTTTCTGATCTGTCTTTCGTAGTAGTAACCAATCACTGATCTCTGCGTCATACTGACCACAGCCAATGACTGCCATCTCCCTAAGCCCCGCCTCTGGCAGCCATCTTCAGATTTTTACTGCACGTTCAAGTGTTGGGATCCTCGTGCTTTTGCTCTCGAGCTTTAGTGCTTTTTTCACGCTTTTTCTTAGGAAAATGTTCTCTTTTTCGGTCAAAAGAGCCTCAAGCTCCACCGTTTCTTTATCCGATCAACGGGGACCCGTGTCGGATTCTTCTACGCCCCTCAAGGGTGAAGATTTCGTCGAGCCACGCTTTTGGAGGACTCCAGAAGTTTCTCAGGCCCATCTCGATCATGGCCCAGGAGAAGGGAAGCTCGACGCCCGGAGAGCTGTTCAGGGTCTGCCCTGGATGCCAGCTTCAGAATGTCTTTAAGGAGGACGAACACTCCCTTTGCCTCTACTGCCTGCATGAGGACAAGATGCACGTGGAGAAGGACTGTGCGTTTTGCGGCAATATGTCGGAGCGGACCATGAAGGACCGTCATATGCGTCTCGCCAACTGGCTGGAAGGGAAGAGCCCGTCAGGCGAGAAGAAGTAGTCCGAGCGGTCTTCTAAGACCTTTGAGGGCGCCCCGGCGATGGGGGTCCAACAGAAGGCCAAGCACGCGAGTCCGCTGGCACCGGGAGCGCCGAACGGTCGGGCTCTACGGGCGCCAGGCAGGGCGCATCCTCCCCAGCGCCATCAACCACGAGCCAACGCTCTGGCTCGGGTAAGAGGAAGGCCGAGCACCCGGCAAAGCTCCTGGAGAGACCCCGGTCGAGCTGTAAGGCCCCATCGGAGGGGGAGCGAGGCGGTGGCCCCCCCCCAAGGAGAAGGCGGTGAGCGCACCTAAGGTGGTGAAAGCCTCAATCCACCCGGCCAAGGCCTCTATCGAGACAGTCGCGGCGGCCTGGCTCAGCCTGTGGAGGCTACACCAGTGGTGGCGACCTCGGGGCCCAGAGTCTCCCTGCCACGGCGGAGAGAGTCCTCTTTCATGCCCATCGACAGGACCCCCGTGAAACCTCCGATGGAGAAGAAAAAGGGGGGGCAGGAGGTCATCGTGGATTCAGCCTCAACCTCTGAGGAAGAGCTGATTGAAGTCTTAAGCCACGGCGTTGGCGTGGAAGAAGACCAGCCCGTCGGGAGGGACCCCGACATAGGAGACGACGAGAACGTCGAGGGTGCCGACGGGGCTCCTGACCGCCCGTCGGACTCCCCTCAACCAGTGCCGCAAGACATCTCAGCGGCCATTTTGTTGGCTATACAGTCCTTATGCTCGGAGATAAGGACGAGATTGCCGTTACCACCAACGGAGGAACCTCTCCTGACAGGGGACCCGGAGCCACGCCCTTCTGGGAGCCCTCCTCCTAAGAGAAGGAGGATTCATCCTCCACCTCCTTTTCAACCATCGCGCCCTGCTCAGCCCTCCTCCCCGTCCACGACCCGTGGGGATGATACAGGGACTGACACGGCCGCGACGGGCACAGACGACGAGGTTTACGACAAGGATCTCCCGTCGTCACCTCCTCCCCGGGCCTCCCCGCCCGACGAGATTGGATCGTTTCATGCCATGATCGCCAGGGCATCCGAGCTTTTCCAGCTCTGCCCGAAACGGCGCGAGACCAAGAGGAAGACGGTCCTCGCTGTACCTCTACTGGACGATATCTGGGATGAGGGTCTCGCCCTCCTCAAGAACCCATCCACAACGCCTGCGAGAAGGGATCGGTACGAGAAGGAGTACCAGGTCCCGGACGCGGCCCCCTTGTGCATTCGGGCACAGCCGACTCCGGACTCGCTCATCTCCGCGGCGGCCAGGAAGAAAGCGGGGGGGGCCTCGGCCTCTAAGTCAACCTCCCCGCCGGACGGCGAGGGAAAGAAATTGGACACGATGGAACGCAGAGTCATCTCATCGGCAGCGACGACGATTAAGGCTGCCAACGCCTTGGCTATCGTAGCCCGCTACGACAGGGAGTTGTGGTACAAGATCGCCCCCCTGCTGGACTTCTTACCAGACGACAAGAGGGCGGAGGCCCTAGAGATCTTGCAGGAAGGAGAAGTGGCGTCGGACCACGCCATCACGATAGCGACGGACATCGCTGACACTGGATTTCGGCAGTTGGGCAACAGCGTGTGCCTTAGACAGCGTGGATGGCTCAAGGCAACTGACTTCCGTCAGGACGTGCAGGCCAGAGACTTGGACATGCCGTTCGACGGGAGCAACCTGTTTGGGAAAACAGTGGACGATTCCCTACAAGCCATCAAGACGGACACGGAGACGGCCCGGGCTCTTGGTGTTCTCCAGCAACGACGGCCGCCCTTTCGGAGCGGCGGAGGCAAGCAGGGTGCCTCCAAAGGTTCCGGCGGCGGATTTTCCACCTGTCATCAAGCAGCCCGTCCGTCGTGACAGGAAGCTTACAGGGGACGAGGCAAGTCGGGCGGACCCCGCCGTCGTCGACAAGGACAAGGCGGCAAAGCCTCGTCAAAGCAGTACTGAACCGGCCGTGGGGTCGAGCCCCCACCGAAGCACCCCGGTGGAAGGCCGGCTGTCGAGACTCGTCAACGTGTGGGAGTCCATCTCCACCGACCGTTGGGTGCTGGACGCCCTGGCCCAGGGTCACGCGCTCGAGTTTCTAAAGAAGTGCCCGCATGTCCACCCCCCCCGTGGCCAGGAAGGAACATCACGTCCCTCAACTTCTCTTGGAGGTAAAGGCGATGCTCAAGAAAGGCGCCATCGAGCTCGTCCCAAAGAGGCTTCGGGGCTCTGGAGTTTACTCAAGATACTTCCTCGTGAAGAAGACAGGAGGATGGCGTCCCATCCTGGACCTACGACGACTGAACAAATTCATCAAGGCACAGAAGTTCCGGATGGTCACCCTCCAGCATGTCCTGGGTCAACTGGAGGAGGGCGATTTCCTGTCGTCGTTGGATTTGGAGGATGCCTACTTCCATATCCCCATCCTAAAGGGACACCGAAAGTTTCTCAGATTCGTGGTCCAAGGGCGTCACTACCAGTTCAGAGCCCTTCCCTTCGGATTGAGGTCGGCACCCAGGGTGTTCACCAAGTGCCTCGCACCGGTGGCGGCGCGGCTGCACCTGGAGGGGATCCACGTCTACCTGGACGACTGGCTCATCTGAGCAAAGACAAAGGAGCTCGCTGCGGAGCACACGGAGAGGACCGTCCAACTACTCACGGGACCTGGGATTCTCCATAAACTACGCCAAGTCCCACCTGGTGCCCGCTCAAGACGCACTGTTTCTGGGAGCAAAGCTCGACACAGAGGCGCTTCTGGCCTCTCCGTCGGAGGAAAGGACGAGGGCCATCTTGGGCAAGGTGCAGCGGATGCTGGTTGCGGACGCGGCCAGGGTGAGGTCCATCAAGTCCCTCCTCGGAATGATGTCTTCTTGCATTTATCTCATCCGCCTGTGCAGGCTTCGGATGCGCCCGTTACAGGAGTTCCTGGACGCTCGCTGGATCCAGACGACGGGCAGCTTTGAGGACAGGATCACACTCGACGAGAGCTTCCGACAAGCGATCCGGTGGTGGGGCACCCGCGTGCATCTGACGGCGGGCATGGACTTCCAGACCCTGGGCCACCAGAAGACAGTGACCACGGATGCCTCCCTGGAAGGGTGGGGAGCGCACACCGAAAATCTGCACGCGAGGGGCCTTTGGCTGCCGACGGAGAAGTCCCTCCATATCAACGTCCTGGAACTCCGTGCAGTGTTTTGGGCCCTCAGGTCCTTTCTTCCGTCCCTCAAGGGCAAGGTGGTGCGGATCTTCACCGACAACACCACCACCATGTTCTACATCAGGAAGCAGGGCGGTACCAGATCCCCAGCCCTGTCCAAGGAGGCTCAGGATCTGTGGCATTGGGCCGTCGCCCAAGGGATGTTTCTGGTGCCGTTTCATCTGGCAGGGATAAAAAACACCATCGCCGACTCGCTCAGCAGGGAGCTGCGCTCGTGCCACGAGTGGGAACTACGACAGGATCTAGTGGACCGCCTCTTCCGACGGTGGGGTACACCCCAGATCGATCTGTTCGCGACGGCGACGAACTCCAAGTGCCGGAGGTTCGCCAGCAGGTTTCCCCAGCCGAGGAGCATGGGCGATGCTATCTCGTTCCCCTGGGAGGGCCTATTCCTATATGGGTTCCCTCCATTGCCACTGCTGATCCGGCTCATCAACCAGCTCAAGAGGTACGGTGCAGAATGATCCTCGTCGCACCTGCGTGGCCGAGGCAGATATGGTTCCCGGACCTTCTGGACTTGTCAGCGTCCCCGTCAATCAAGCTGCCAGTGGACGCGGATCTTCTCTCCAGGGAAGGAGGCGCCATCCTCCATCACGACCCGAAGTCGCTGAACTTGCAGGCCTGGTTCCTGCAGCGTTAGAGTTTGGAGGTTATGACATACCGGCCGACTGCAGAGAGGTTCTTGCAAAGGCCAGGGCGTCCTCAACTCTTAAATGCTACGGACACAAATGGAAGAGGTTCCCTGTCTGGTGCCACGCACAGAAGATTAAACCTCTACGGATTACGGCTCCTCGGGTACTGCCGTACCTGCTGGCCAAGGCTGGGCTGGCGCACGCTTCCTTCAAGATTCATCTTGCTGCGATCTCCTGATACACCAGAACCACAGGACGGATGTCTTTGTGGTCTCATCGTCTGGTGAAAGAATTCATGAAGGGACTGTTCAGATCGTTCCGCCGGTGAAGGCCCCGGCCCCGGCGTGGGAA
The DNA here is from genome assembly GCF_040938575.1 of Ambystoma mexicanum. Classification (NCBI taxonomy): domain Eukaryota; kingdom Metazoa; phylum Chordata; class Amphibia; order Caudata; family Ambystomatidae; genus Ambystoma; species Ambystoma mexicanum. The sequence continues at coordinate 931,986,486 of NC_090939.1, forward strand.
CTCAACATGGTGCTGACCAAGCTCATGGGACCTCCATTCGAGCCTCTGCACTCAGCTCCGTTGAAGTTCTTGTCGTGGAAAACAGCGTTTCTTGTGGCCATCACCTCCGCACGATGGGTGGGAGGGATCCAGGCCCTTTCCTGCAAGCCCCCGTACTTGACTTTTCACAACACGAGGGTAGTGCTCAGGACGCACCCCTCCTTCATGCCCAAGGTGCCGTCGGACTTCCACCTCAACAAACCCTTGGTGTTGCCTGTTTTCTTCCCGTCGCCTTCGTCGCCGGCTGAAAGGACTTTGCACTCGCTGGATGTGGCTAGAGCGCTGAAGTTCTACATGGACCGCACGAAGAGTTTTCGGAAGACGTCACAACTTTTTGTGAACTTTGGACCTGTCAATCAGGGGAAGGCTCTCTCGAAGGCTTCCATTTCCAGATGGCTCTCCGGCTGTATCATGTACTGTCATCGGTTGGCAAACCGACCGCTGCCTGGCCGTCCGAGAGCCCATTCCACCAGAGCGATCGCAGCTACCACGGCGTTCCTATCTGGTGTGCCCTTGCTGGACATCTGCAGGGCTGCTACGTGGAGGTCGACGCACACCTTCACGAACTTCTACTGCGTCGATCGGGATTCCAGGGAGGAGTCCAGGGTCGGCCAAGCAGTGCTGCGCAACCTGTTCGCCTAAGGTAAGCCTGGTGAGGAGGTAAGAATTGCTTAATGTTGAGTTTTGGATGTAATGCTTAATGTTGAGCCTTTGCCACCTCCCGTGGTTGTGCATGTGTGTACTGCTATGTATTCTTTTATTCATGAGCATGTGAATCCATGCCAGACCCCATGCTGGAGAAGGAACAAGTTACTTACCTGTAACTGTTGTTCTCCAGCATGGGGTCTGGCATGGATTCACATGCGAACCCTCCCGCCTACCCCTCTGCGGCTCTTCACTTGGTCATACTGCCACTTCACGTGCTACCAAATCTGAAGATGGCTGCCAGAGGCGGGGCTTAGGGAGATGGCAGTCATTGGCTGTGGTCAGTATGACGCAGAGATCAGTGATTGGTTACTACTACGAAAATAAAATCAGAAACGAAACTGATACTGATTTTTCTTTATCGAGGATTCCCAGCCTGACGACGGGGAATATTCATGAGCATGTGAATCCATGCCAGACCCATGCTGGAGAACAACAGTTACAGGTAAGTAACTTGTTCCTTCACCTTGTAGGACATACGACGTGAAGCTCATTATTTGAGGTTTTTCATGCCGGGATTTATTCCAACGAACCGACACACCAGCCACTGAAAAAATCAGAGGAGGTGAGCCGGTTCTAGGCAGCTTTATTAGTCAGCTGTTACTCAATAAATGGGTTTTCATGAAACAGAGATGATATCTATTTGTATTTCTCTTATTTTATAGACCCAAGGCCTCTTTGCCTTACACACCCCCACTTTTCTGTGAGACTACGTGGAGTTGGCGAACGTCTCTTGTCCTGAAGAAGGTTGAATATAATACACAAAGGGAATCAATTGCCCACGTTAAGAACTCAACCGAAACATGTTGACAAACAGTTTTTCTATCCTCTGAATGTTTTCAGATGGACACATTGTAAATTAATCAAGTGTTGAATTAAGAAATGCTTTAATTGCCATTGTCAATGTGATATGAACAAAATATCATTTTCTATCGTTTGTGAATATGATGAATGCATGAAGAAGTTATGAATGAAGTTTGTAGGGAGGGATGTGTTTGTTCTGGTTCAAAGAGCCACATTTTTACATGAATATAATTGTCATTGTCTAATTTGATATACGGTTTTTGTAAAATAAATAGCTAACGATTACAATTGAAAGAGTAATCGGATGTTATCTCTGGTCTGGATGGTCTAATTTTCTTCAGTTCTAGTGTCAAAAAGATCCTGGACAAGACGTTCGAGGAAGTCCGGTCCTGCAGGAAGGGTCCCGACGAGGCGGATGTAGAGAGCAATGGTAGAGCCGACGAGGAGTCGCAGGCCGTGCAGGAGACGGAGGATCCCACGCCCCAGCCGTCGCTCCCCTCGAAACCGATGCCTATGCCACAGGACAACTCATGAGCGATCTTGATGGCTATCCAGACCCTGTGTACGGAGATAAGGACAAGGTTGCCCTTACCCCCAGCGGATGATCCAGCGGCACCTGGACCGTCGGGAAGCCCACTGAACAAGCGGAGGCTAATCCATCTTCCCCCTCCTTTCCAGCCTTCACCTCCTTCCCCTCCACGGAGGGATGAGACGGGAACGGAGACGGTGACGACGGGATGGATCTCCCATCACCCCCTGGCTGGGCCTGGCCTCCCCTCCCCTCCCCTCCTGACGAAATTGGCTCCTGTCACACCATGATCGCCAGGGCATCAGAGCTTTTCCAGCTTTGTCCCGAAGAGCAGAAGAAGGAGGGTTTCCTCTACCAACGGGAGGCCAAGAGGAAGACCGTCCTCTCAGTCCCGTTACTGGATGACATCTGGGAGGAGGGACTATCGCTGCTCAAGAACCCATCCACAGCTCCAGCGAAGAGGAACCGGTATGAGAAGTAGTACCGGGTCCCAGATTACGCCCCGATGTGCCTCAGAACTCAGCCGTCCCCGGATTCAGTGGTCTCCGCAGCAACCGAGAAGAAATCGGCTGGGGTGACGGCATCAACTTCGGTTCTAGGTTAAAGTATCGAGATCAAAAAGCTTGAATGCCTTTTATTCGACAGTCAAAGGGTCGAAAAAAAGGTTCACTTTTTTTTATGGAGGGGATCCCCTCAACCCCCCGTTTTCTTTAATGAAAAAACTTTTTTTTACCAAACCAAACTAAAAAAGATATGAATAAATAAATAAAAATCAAACCTTTTTTTCGACCCTTTGACTTTCGGATAAAAGGTCATTCAATCCTTTATTTTCGAAACTTTAACTGGACACCATCAACTTCCACTTCCCCACCAGACAGCGAGGGGAAGAAGCTGGACGCCATGGGACGAGTCATCTTGTCGGCGACGACGACCATCAAAGTGGCCAACGCCCTCACGATCGTGGCACGCTATGACAGGGAGCTGTGGTTCAAGATCGCTCCCCTCCTGGATTTCCTGCCAGACAAGAGGGCAAAGGCCCTTGAAATCCTACAGGAAGGCGAGGTGGCGTCGGATCACCGTGGCCTCGGACATCGCTGACACCGGTTTTCGCCAGATGGCCAACAGCGTTTGCCTCCGCCGGCGCGGGTGGCTCAAAGCCACCGACTTCCGTCAGGACGTTCAGACCAGGGTACTGGACATGCCCTTTGACGGGAAAAACCTGTTCGGCGAGGCAGTGAATGAGTCTCTGCGGGCCATCAAGGCGGACACAGAGACGGCCCAGGCCTTGGGTTCTCTCCATCAACGACGGCCATCCATTCGGAACCCCGGAGACAAGTCTCAAGGTGCCTCCAAAGGATTTGGTGGCGGTTCCGTGTCGTACCGCCAAGCGGCCCGCTCATTGTCACAGGAGGCCTAAAGAGGCCGCAGCAAGGCCGGAGGACATCAGCGTCGTTGCCAAGGAGGCCAAGGCGGCAAGGCCTCGGCGAAGCAAGATTGAACCGGCCGTGGCGTCGGGCCCCCACCCAAGCACCCCGGTGGGAGGCCAGCTGGCGAATTTCGTCAGCATGTGGGAGTCCATCTCCACCGACCGTTGGCTGCTAGATGTCCTGGCCCACGGGCACACTCTGGAATTCCAAAGAAAGTGTCCCCGTCTACCACCCGTGGCCAGGAAGGAAAACCACGTGCCACAGCTACTTCTCGAGGTACGAGTAATGATAAAAAAGGGCGCAATAGAACTCGTCCCGAAGAGGCTCTGGGGCTCCGGAGTATACTCGCAGTACTTCCTCATCCGAAAGAAGACCGGTGGTTGGCGAACCATCCTGGACCGTGGCCGCCTCAACAAATACATCAAGTCCCAGAAGTTCTGGATGGTCACCCTTCAGCACGTGTTGGGACAGTTGGAGGAGGGCGACTTCCTATCGTCGCTGGACATGGAGGATCGAAAGTTCCTACGATTTGTAGTCCAAGGGCGACACTACCAGTTCAAGGCCCTACCCTTCGGTTTGAAGTCGGCGCTGAAGGTCTTCACCAAGTGCCTGGCACCGGTGGCGGCGCGGCTGCGCCTGCAGGGGATCCACGTATACCACTACCTGGACGATTGGCTCCTCCGAGCAAAGTCAAGAGAACTCACCTTCGATCACACGGCGAAGACTGTCCGACTGCTCAAGGTTCTGGGATTCTCGATCAACTTCGCTAAATCCCACTTGGTACGGTCGCAAGACACCCTGTTCCTGGGAGCCAGACTGGACACAGTGGCACGATTGGCTTCACCGTCGGAGGAAAGGACGAAGGCCATCCTGGGAAAGGTACAATGGCTGTTGACCATGGACATGGCCAGGGTGAGGTCCATCAAGTCCCTACTCGGCATGATGTCATCGTGTATCTACCTCGTGCGCCTATGCAGGTTGCGGATGCAACCACTGCAGGAGTTCCTCGACGCCCGTTGGATGCAAGCAGCGGGCAATTTTGAAGACAAGATCTCCCTCAACGAGACGTTCCGCCAAGCGATCTGGTGGTGGGGCAACCGTGCGCATCTAGCGGCAGGTATGGACTTCCAGACCCCGACACATCAGGAAACCGTGACGATGGACGCCTCCCTGGAAGGATGGGGAGCGCACACCGAAGATCTCTACGCAAGAGACATATGGCTCCCCATGGAACCGTGTTCGGGGCCCTCAGGTCGTTCCTCCCGTCCCTCAAGGGCAAGGTGGTGAGGGTCTTCACCGACAACACCACCACGATGTTCTACATCCGGAAGCAAGGGGGCACCAGATCCCCAGTCCTATCCAAGGAAGCGCAGGATCTGTGGCACTGGGCTGTTGCCCACGGGATGTTCCTGGTACCCTTCCACATGGCAGGAGTAAAGAACACCGTCGCCGACTCACTCAGCAGGGAACTGCGCTCATGCCACGAGTGGGAACTCCGGCAGTATCAAGTGGATCTGCTATTCCGATCTCTTTGCGACGGCAACGAACACCAAGTGCCGGAGGTCCGCCAGCAGGTTTCCCCAGCCGGGGAGCATGGGTGATGCATTCTCCTTCCCCTGGGACTGCCTGCTCCTGTATGCGTTCCCACCGTTGCTTCTGCGACTCATCAGTCAACTCAGACGGTCCCGGTGCAGGATGATCCTCGTCGCATCGGCGTGGCCGAGGCAGATATGGTTCCCGGATCTTTTGGACTTGTCAGCATCCCCCTCCCAACAGTCAAACTGCTGACAGACGCGGATCATCTCGCATGGGAAGGAGGCGCCATCCTACATCACGACCCAGGATCGCTGAACCTGCAGGCCTAGAGTTCGGAGGCTACGATATCCCGCCGGACAGCAAGGAGGTCCTTGCAAAGGCCAGGGCGTCCTCGACTCTTAAGTGCTATGGGCATAAATGGAAGAGGTTCTCTGTCTGGTGCCGTCCACAGAAGATCAACCCTCTACGGATTACAGCCCCTCAAGTGCTGCCGTACTTGCTGTCGCTGGCCAAGGCAGGGCTGGCACATGCCTCCATCAAGATCCATCTGTCGGCTATCTCCCGCTACACCAGAACTCCGGGGCGGTCGTCGCTGTGGTCTCACCGCCTGGTGAAGGAGTTCATGAAAGGACTGTTCCGCTCGTTCCCGCCGGTGAAGGCTCCGGCCCCGGCGTGGGAGCTCAATGTGGTGCTGACCAGGCTCATGGGCCCACCATTCGAGCCTCTGCATTCGGCACTGTTGAAGTTCCTATCGTGGAAAACAGCGTTTCTTGTGGCCATCACCTCCGCACAATGAGTGGGAGAGATCCAGGCCCTCTCCTGTAAACCTCCATATCTGACATTCCACGAGACAAGGGTAATGCTGAGGACGCACCCCTCCTTCATGCCCAAGGTGCCGCCAGACTCTCTCAACGAGCCCTTGGTGTTACCGATTTCCTTGCCGTCGCCAGTCGAGAGGACTTTGCACTCGCTGGATGTGGCTAGAACGCTGAAGTTCTACGTGGACCGCACGAAGAGCCTGCGGAAGACATCACAGCTGTTTGTGAACTTTGGACCTGTGAACCAAGGGAAGGCCCTCTCAAAGGCTTCCATTTCCAGATGGCTCTCCGGCTGCATCATGCACTGTCACCGGTTGGCAAACTGACCATTGCCAGATCGTCCGAGAGCCCATTCAACCCGAGCGATCGCTGCTAATCCGGCGTTCCAGTCTGGTGTGCCCCTGATATACATCTTCAGGGCTGCTACGTGTAGGTCGACACACATCTTCACGAGATTCTACTGCGTCGACCGGGATTCCAGGAAGGAGTCCAGAGTCGGCCAGGCAGTGCTGCGCAACCTGTTCGCTTGAAGGTGAGCCTGGTGAGGAGGTAAGAGATGCTTAATGTTGAGCCTTGCCACCTTCCCGTGGTTGTGCATGCGTGTACTGCTATGCATTCTTTTTTTTTAAAATATCTTTATTGATTTTCAACATATAAATGCATAACAAGCGATAATGCATAACAATTCATTTTTCCTCTTATTCCTAAATTTCCCTCTCCCGCTCCAACAATTCATCCATTTTTCAACACGTATTAACTTTTAAATATCATCACTTGATTCAAACTATTAAATTCAACATACGTCTTCATTTGATTAACAGGGGGGTGACGAGAAAGAGAAAGGGAGAAAAAAAGAAAATAAAATTAGGTCTGGTCTGCAGATCATAGGTTTATTAGGTCCGCATTGAATATTAAGAGTTCATAAGGTGCTTCATAAATTGCAGTTGGAAGAACATGTGCTCCCTATCGGAAACGTAATCTAGAAAAAGGTGCCATATTTTTCGGAACCTCGAGAGCTTTCCTTCCAACATGGCCGTGAGTTTCTCCAGGCCCAACAATTCCCATATTTTTATCCACCAATACGCTATCTGCGGGCCTTCTATCGTTTTCCAAAACCGGGCTCTTGTGATACGAGCAGCAGTAAGTAAGTGTGAGATTAAGGCTGCCTTATGCCCTGACATGGGAAAAGGCCCATTTTCCGGCGCATCCCCCAATAACAGCACTCTTGGGTCCATAGGGAGCAGAGACCCTGTAACCTCTTTAATTCTTGACCTCACCTCCAGCCAATATGTTTGAATAACTGAGCAATGCCACCACATTTGAGCCATATCTCCCCGTTCCCAACATCCGTACCAACATGTGTCTGGATATTCTGCGTTAATTGAATGAAGCCTACTTGGAGGGAAATACCACCTAAAACAGACTTTAATGGCGTTTTCTTTCACCAACGCACAGCGGGAGCTGGTCTGAGCTCTATGCCAAATCCGTTGCCAAGGCTCCTCTGAAATCTCCAGCCCCAGTTCCCTCTCCCAAGCTTTCCTATAAAGAAGTTTCTCTTCCACTGAAGCGTTCTCTAATAGTTAATAGCATAGGGATATTCTATGTGATTGCTGCCCCTCAAGGATTTTAAGTTCTATACCCATTGGAGCCCTCCCAGCAGCTTGACGGGTACCCCTATTAGTTAGCCAATGCCGCAGTTGTATATATCTAAAGCATTCTGTCTCTGGGATTCCAAATTTTTCCTTACATTCTTGCAAAGTCAGAGGTTCCTGATTGACGTACAGATCCCTCAGCCTTAAGGGCTTATCTTGACTCCAGTTTTGGTATGTTTTGGCCTCGAGCCCTGGAGTAAACGCCGGGTTCTGAGTGATGGGGGACAACGGGCCTAGCCCCAATGGGATACCTCTCTGTGAGCATGCCTTATCCCAGCTCTGAAGTGTGGCTCCTCCCCACCCCCCCCGTGACTTTGAGCCTCTTTCGGGAGAAATGGGAAGTGTGCCAAGGGGAATGGAGCTACTGCTTGTTCAATCCCTTTCCATTTGGGGGGATCTGACGGATCTCCCCAGGACAGCATCACTGCAACTTGAGCTGTCCTATAATATCGTGATATCGAGGGAAGGCCCAGACTGCCCAACATCCTTCCCCTTGTGAAGAGCCTACCAGGAACTCGCGTTTTTTTCTTTTTCCAAATGAACCGATATATCTCTTTCTGAATATTTGTAAGCTCAAATTCGGGGATGGGAATTGGCAAGGAATTAAAGGCGTATAATAGTCTCGGGAGAAGCGTCATTTTAATCGCGCTAACCATGAGATCTCCTGGGAATCCCACCATTGCAGCCAATCTTTTGCCTCCCTAAATAGAGGAGAAATATTCGCTTTATAGAGGCCCGCATAAGTCGGAGTCAATTTTACCCCCAAATACGGGATCTCCGTTGAAGACCAAGGGATATGTGATGTTGCCTGTATTTCTTCTAACCTACTCGGATCTTCAGTTAGGGCCATCCCTACCAATTTAGTTGGGTTCACTTTGAAGCCAGAAATCGAGGCAAACCCCGCTAAGAGTTCTAAGAGGGGAGGAATCGAACGGGGGGCATCATTCAGGAAGCAAAGCAAGTCATCTGCGTCTAATGCTACTTTATGGTATTGTCCTGCTATCTCAAAGCCTAGAATATCTGGGTGTAATCTAATGTGTTGGGCCAAAGGCTCCATCGCCAGAGCAAAAACTAAGGGTGACAGGGGGCAACCTTGCCTAGTGCCCTTGGCCAACATAATCAAGGGGGTCCAATTTTTGTTTGCTTGGACCTTGGCCGAGGGAATTTGGAAATTTGAAAGTATTAGTTTAGAAAACCCTGGGCCAAACCCAAAGCCCTCTAATACCATTTCTAGATATCCCCAGGACATACTGTCAAACGCCCTATGAGCGTCCAGGGACAGCAAGGACAACCTTCCTGGGATCTTCGGGGCAAGAGCAATCAAATGTGTAGATCGGCGAACGTCATCATACGTTGACCGATTACGTATGAACCCTGTTTGATCGTTTGCTATCAAGGATGGGAGAATCGCACCCAGGCAACCCGCAATTATTTTCCCCAGCAGTTTAACATCCGTATTTAACAACGCAATTGGCCTGTAAGAGGCACAATCCGTGGGGTCCTTCCCGTCGTGGCCGACTCCGCCATTGATTTAGTTACTACTCCTGCCTTCCACACAACCTTAAAAAGCTTTGTTAGGTGAGGAGTTAACACCGTCCTGAAGTTTTATAAAATTTATTAGTAAAGCAGTCTGGCCCCGGAGCTTTGCCTAACGGGAGGGAGCAGATTGCTGCCTCCGTCTCTTCCGCAGTTATCGGGTCTTCTAGCCGCTTGCGGAGTTCCGCAGATATCTGCGGGAGGTGTGCTTTCTGTATGAAGTCTCTTGCTAGTTGTGGATCTGATACATGTGAAGTTGACTGGCCTCTAAAAAACCTTTCTACAATCCGGAGCTTCTCAGATTCAGCATAAACTTGCCTCCCATCTGCCTCTATTAGAGAGTCTATATGATTGCGCTTCGCTTGCTTTTTAAGTTTAGCTGCAAGCAGCCGATTGGCTTTATTCCCTTTTGAATAGTAGTACTGTTTAGTGCGCATTATCCCGTAGGCTGCCCGGCTCATATGGTGAACCTCAAGTGCTTTTTGAGCCACACGAACATCTCTAAGGGCGCGCCGGGAAGCCCTTTTCCTATGCACCTCTTCTTTCTTTTGAAGCTCCAATTCCAGTTGAGCTTGAACTTGCCTTTGAACTTTCCCCCTTTCTGTTGTCCGAGTTATGACTTGACCTCTAATTACTGCTTTTGTCGCATCCCAGACCACCGCATAATCCAGCTCCCCCGTGTCATTATCCATAAAGTACTGAGTTATACTGTCTGAAATACAGGAGCAGGCCTGAGGATCCCCCAAAATGAATTCGTTCAAGCGCCAGACACGAGGGGGCTCTGGAGATTCAGTAAACTGAGACATGGTCACCAACACGGGGGCATGGTCAGATAAGGCTTTCGGGAGGATCTCTATACCCATTGTGTGAGGGATAAAGGTATCTGAAAGTAAAAACATATCTAACCTAGAAAACCCCTATGTACCGCAGAATAAAAAGTGTAGTCTCGTTCCCCTTGATGGAAGAAGCGCCAAGCCTCTATCAACGAATGTTCCCGAAGGAGGGTAGTAAGTGCTACAAAGTTTTTTTTTGTCAGCCAAAGTCTGGGGAAGGGATTTATCCTCCAATGGCTTCATCACTGCGTTGAAATCTCTGCCAATTATGAGATCTCCCTCAGGCCGCTAATGTAATATTTTGGACACGGAGGTAAAAAACAAGTCTTGGTGGAGAGTCAGTGCATATAGCGATATCAGGGTTACCTTCTTCCCGTATAACGTGGCTACTACCAGAATATACCTCCCCTCTTTATCCTGTAGGGTCTTTTAACAGTGTCCCTTTTCGGACCAGAATGGCTACGCCGCATCTCTTCACCCTTGAAGAAGCACAGATTTTGGCAGGATAGAGTTTGTCATTCAGTCGAAATTCATCAGTGGACAATAAATGAGTTTCCTGCAGAAATAATATAGTGGGGTTGAGTGTTGCCAATCGGTGAAATAGAGCTTTCTGTTTAAATGGGGAATTTAGGCCTTGTACATTAAGGGTGAGGCAGGTTATACTCGGGGTACCCATTCTGATGTCAGCTTAATTTCTTTGCATGTTTGACCCATTTGACAACTCGTACAGGGTTCTGCATTCTGCCCAAGAAACACCGCTGTTCCTCCCTTATCATCGAGAGTTCGTAACTCTACTTTCAATGAAGCACATAATTCATTCCAGATTACCCAAGTTGTAAAATAAATCGATGCCGTTTCTATAGTGTCACTGGCGCTGTATAAACATTTCATTTGGCGCCAACCTTCTTTTAGACCAAACCTAGCATTAGAATCACATGAACAGGAAAACTTAACACAAACAACACAGAAAACAAGAACAAAAACCAGCATTACTGAATAGCGAATTATGAAAGCTTGCAAAATTGTAATCAGTGACTTATTCAAAAGCACTTTGGTGGGCGCTATCCGTATAGTGGGCACCCGCCCATGCCTAACCATGTGTACACCTTCCCATAAGATGCAAGACAAGTATAAACTGTAACAATGGCATTCGAATCTCTAACTTGAACAGGCATAGGTCAGTCGCTCTTGAGACCCTGTGCGGGCCCTCCAGAGATCAGACAGAACAGGCGGAGCAGCAGCCATCCAGAGTCTGCCTGGGCGGATCATGTGGGATCTGTCGCGTTTTTCACTGTGCTCGAGGCCCCGTTTACCCTTTGCCAGCCTCTGGGCTTCTATCTTGCATCCTTCGGCGTAGGACTTCGTGACCGGTCATCTAAGGAGCTGATCTGCTTTCCGGGGTCAGTGTCTTCCCCCTCCTCTCCAAGCATTCATTTTTTGGCCTCGTCTTTGGAGCAAATTGCATAGGTTTGGTTATGATATTCAAAAAGTAGCCTGCATGGGAACCCCCATCGATGGCGGATCTTCTTCTGTTGAAGCCAAGTTGTGACCTTCTGAAGCTGCCTGTGGTCCGCCAACATAGAGTGGGAGAGATCCTGGAAAAGAAGCAACGTGGAGTTCTGGAATTTCACTGGTTCTGCTTTCCGTGCAGCCGCCATGATTTTCTTTTTCTTGTGAAAAAAATGAACCCTAGTGAGAACGTCCGGCAAAAGGTCCTTCTTTTGCTGGATAGCAGAGTAGATTCAATGGCTTTTATCCAGGATCAGGTCATCTGCCTCTTCTAACCCTAGAAGGGACTTGAAGAGAGCCCCGACGTACACCGGGAGGTCATGATCGGAAATCTGCCTAGGTATTCCACGTAACCGAATGTTGTTTCTTCTAGATGGATTTTCTTGATCTATCTGTTTTGCCCAAATCTCTTCCAGATGGCCTTCCATGTTCTACATTCTCCTGGAGAGTTCCTCATAGTCATGTCCCTGTTCGCAGGCTACATTTTCCAATTCATTAACCCTGTCTTCCAAGCCTTTCAAATGGGAGTCCAAAACTGCAATGGATTGTGCGAGAGAGTCTCTAGAGGATTTTATTTCCAATTTTTCATCATCATCACTTAAAATATTGTTTGGATAGGGTAGGCTCCATGATGGATTTCGCTTCTGGTGGGGGATGTATGTCTGCTTTTACCGTTTGCATTGCCTGCTCTCGCAGACCTCCAGATGTCAAATATGTTGTAATGCTGCCCCTCTTGTGCTTTTGTGCTGATTTGGGCCTTACCAGACTAAAAGATCAAGCTCAAACGTACAGGTCTCCCACGCTGTTGTTGACTCAGAAAAGAGCGAGCCAAAACTTTAGGAATGTCAGATGTAATTTCAGGGTTAGTTTCAGCTCCAATACCAGTTATGTCTATATAATGTTTCTCCTTAGGTTCAATTGGTGAGGGCAATTAGTAAGGGAATACAGTTGCAAATGAGCTACTGCTAACAGCAGCTAACAGACAATTACGACATTCACCTCAGCCTTACATCCGCCCGGAAGTTTCAATAAATGCAGAGATGCAGTTGCCTCTAATGGAGAGTATGCTATGATGGGAGCGGCGGTCACATCAACCACGGACAGTTCTCCACCGCAAGGAGTCACGTCATGCCCGCCAAAGCTCCTTACCTCCTAGTTCGGCTGCTCCTTAGTGCACAGCCCCAGAGGAACCCCCCTCCACAGCCAGGCGTGTGAAGCCGGATGCACCGCTGTCTAATTGCCACCTCACGCCACACCTGCCGCCGCTGCGGCCCGTGGCTCACCGGCCCCTCCCCCAATGAGGCCACATCCCATCAAGCCCGCCAAAGTACTTTTCTCCGCCTGATCCCCCGGGGCCGCAGTGATCTCACCCAGTCTTCACCGCTAGTTATTGGGGACTTTCAGTGCTGCAGTGTCCGGCCTCGGAGCGGGCCCTCTCCCGCAGGGCACGACAGCGCTTGGCTCCCAGAGGGGTCCCTGGCTGCGGGTCACCAGCCCCTCCCCCAACAGCCGCCTCTCACCACCAGCTCACGGCATCCATAGGCGTGGTGTTGTAGCGCCTCTCGTCTTTGGCCATTATAATGTCCAGGGCTTCCAGCTTCTTCGTTTCTCTCCTTGGTGTCAACTTGCGTGGATGTATCTGCTCGGCACCAGCTTTCCAGCTCTCGACGGCCCCCGCTCCGCCGGCTCTGACCTCAGGCTGTGTCGCCCGCCATCTTGCGCACTTCAGAGCCCGCACATCAAACAAGAAAAAGGGCTGCTAAATATGAGTAAATTTACTGCGGTCTTTACGCAATGAGGTTCCCGCACCTTCCGACTGCCATTATTGCTGACATTTCAGGGTTTAAGACGCCGTGAATGGCATGAACGGGCGTCCCAACACAAAGCTTACAAGCCTAGCCACGCCCCCATGCTATGTATTCTTGTATTCATTAGCATGTGAATCCATGCCAGACCCCATGCTGGAGAAGGAACAAGTTACTTACCTGTAACTTTTGTTCTCCAGCATGGGTCTGGCATGGATTCACATGCGAACCCTCCCTCCAACCCCTCTGCGGCTCTTCTCTTGGTCCTACTGCCACATTACGTGCTACCAAATCTGAAGATGGCTGCCAGAGGAGGGGCTTAGGTAGAGGGCAGTCATTGGATGGGGACAGTATGACCCAGAGACCAGTGATTGGTTAGTAGTAGAAAGACAGTTCAGAAACTAAACTGATTTTTTCTTTACCGAGGATTCCCAGCCTGACGACGGGGAATATTCATAAGCATGTGAATCCATGCCGGACCCATGCTGGAGAACAACAGTTACAGGTAAGTAACTTGTTCCTTCGGCAGACCACCTTCGTCCGGAACTCGTGGCACGAACTTTACCGTGAACTACCCTGAACCGTGTGATCTTGAGCAAAAGACTTTTGACCTATTGACTTTGGCACTAAGACTTTTTTTCCTGATTCTATCACTGTAGTTCCTCTTGCCCAATTGCTCTGAGTACTTACCTGTTGGTGTGGTTCAATGTCTGCCTAACTTTGTCTTTCCCTCCCTTTTAAATTTCTGGAGTGCCATTTTGCTCCCACTTCATTTTGTGAGCTTAACTTGTCTGGAACTTATTGGGATTAGTGTGGTGTATTAAGAGTGTGATTTTTAAACTGCTTTACTTTAGTTAGATGTTATACAACTGATGTGTAAATAAATGTATATTCTTTTACTCCGAAACCTTGAGTCAGTGTTTGTTTGAATCATAGTAATTGCTGTCCTTTGTGTAACTATTTGATACTGCTCACTTGCTCTTGAGATAAGTCTGGCTGCTCAGTCATCGCTTCCACTATTACTGTGTAGTACAGGCTTGTACCAAAGGTGAATTTGTACTGTCACTTGTAGTCTTAATTGTGTGTGGTGTTACCAAATGGTACTGCATATAATTCTGCCTAACAGGCGGCTACATGGAGGGATGTTCACACCTTAACTAGGTCCCACTGCGTCGACAGGGACTCCATGGAGTAGTCCAGGGTTGGACAAGCTTTGCTTGAAGGTGAGCCGTATCCTCCTCCCCATTTTGCATTTCATGTGTATGTATACTGATTTATAATCTGTTCAAACAGCATGTGAATCTATAAAACATCCAATGTTGGAGAAGGAATACTGAGCTGTAAATCCCATTCTACAGCATTGGTGTCTTTCAAAGCTTCACATGTGAACCTCCCAACTACCCTGCATACGGCTCTTCTTGGCACTTTTTACGTGCGTTATTCTAATATGAAGACAGCCTCTAGGGGTGGATCTAAGGGAGACACTGTCTATTGGCCATTGGGTCAGATGACGCAAAATGAATATAGAACACCTAAAGTAACTGAATTTCTTTCAAATTCAAATGAAAATTGCTATAATATTAGTTCAAAATGTATACGTAGGGAATTCAGGGATATTCTTCCTGCAACAGTATTATTATGCCATTGAGCATTTATGGCTCATGAACTAAGTCCCATTTAGAGTGTAGTAGTTTTCCCCATCCTCCAGACAAACCATGAAATCACAAGACACTCTCTGAAATGCGCCATATGTTCATTTGATATTGTTAATCCCCATAGGTTAACATGTGTTTCGGCCTTGGGCCTTTTTCAAAACCGGACATATGCTATACAATGATACACATTTTAAATCACCATAACATATCCGTATCCCAGACAGTGAATAACAAACAAAATAGAAACAGCAACAAATTATAGTTTTGGGTACTCATTGAATTTCATATACGCAATCAATCAAGTAACATTGTTTTACCCTTCTATATTCCTAATATTCATATCTTAATTATAGTTAATAAGCCATTAGCCTCACTAATCAATACTAACTATATAGTAGGACACTACTAAGTCTGCTTTCTATTTTCATTGACCTATTGTTCATTAGCATTTCATGCAATTTGCAATATGTTGCTGCTTAATGCCCATATCCGCAATTAGGCAAAACCACGTACCATTTAAATTCCCACCTGCTGCTCAGCGTCACATGTTCTACTCATCCAAAGTGTTAAGATACTGCATTATGCAATGATGTAGATCACTTCTCACTTTGATTATCTTGGGATAGTCCCTTGTTCCCTGTTAAGAAATCAATCCGGTACCACTATTGCATATGTTGAACTTGTTAGCTCATCATTGATTGTCCATAAATTCCCCAGTTTAGGGTTCTTCCACATTGTGATTCTCCATATGGCAGATATTTCATTTACAAATACTGGTGTGAGCACCACTAATCATGCCAGATAAACTGTCTTTCATTAAACCGTAGTGACTCAATATGTTACTACAAAATCTAGCTGCAGCTCGCCCTCACCCTATCCTACCTCCAATAATTATACAATACCATTCCATGCTCTTTCCCAAACGCTAATTGTTCAGTGTATCAATAACCTTATTCACTCAAAACAGCCCAGTGTTCCCAGTCCTTTCCCAATGTTAATTATATATTGTAGAAAGTTTTCCAAACTCTCAAAAATTCATACTATTATAATGCCTACTTCCCTTGTTACATTCAGTTCCTCTGTCCCCCAAACAGCAAGCTCTCCAGTTCCCTAAAACACTTACCAAGAGTCTTTGGTGTAAAGCTGTTTGTGTTTTCTATCTTGTTTGTCTGTGTTTTTGTTACTTTGTTTTCTCTTAACATTTGAATCCTACCTTGCTCTAATATTACCAAGGATTCCGAGCCAGATGACGGAGAATATTGAACCAGTGTTGTTGCCTTGCAAATCTATAAGTACACTGATATTGGAAATTGATGATCTCTCTACTTCGTCTAACCTCCCAGTCAAAACACTGGTTTTCAATTCAAAAGTATGCAATGAAGCTACTCGATGGTAAAGAAAAACATGGTACCATACATACCTGAGGTTCTCAAATATCGATGTCTTTCATGAATTCACACACAACCAGTCCACTCTGCCAAATAAACTGAGTAAACCTAAAGGACTTCAGCATCCGGAACAAAGTAATCTGTCATGAGTGCCACAAGGAATAATTAACATGTATGCATATTCAAACATGCGGGCCTTACACTTTTTCCCCGGTTTTATAGAACACGGTTACGTTGTAGGGTTTTTGTTCCCAAATTTATTTTAGAGCTTTCAAGACGGTTAAATAGACTTTGATTTTCTATTTTTACGTCATTGGGGTTGAAAACAATGTAGAAGTCTTAAAAGACTTGTGTGCGCTAAATTGTAAATTGACCGTTTGCTTATTGTGATCAGTCATTTCTTGCTATATAATGTCTTTTGTTTTTTATTCAAGGTATATAATTCCAAATGCAGGAGAGGCTACCAAAGCCATAAAACAGCAGATCATGAAAATTCTGGATGCCCTGGAAAGCTAACATCACATTGTACAGTTTATATGAGGACTATCCAGACAGTTGGCCAAGAATGGGATGCAAAGGATGACTTTTATCTGATGGACTTTGAGTATCAGATGTTAAATAGATTCTGCTACATTAGTGTTCTGATCATTTTAAATTCATGGGTTGTAAAAAAAATGTATTTAAAGTCAGTTTTAGACAACACAATTGAGTGAGATTTGCATCACTATGTATAAAGTGTACCTATGCAATTGAACAGTGTTGAGCTGCATAAGGGAATATTGCATTTCAGGGTTGCCATTACGTATGTGTGGTCTTAAATGACCTTGAGACTAATGCTAACAGATATATATATATCTGTTTCAATTGCACAATTTTTGTAAAATACATTTTAGCTGTTTGCATTGTCAAGAACTGAAATACATTTACTCAGGTTTGTAAACTAAAGAAACCACAATTAAACCTCCAATGAAACAATAGCTCCACTTATGCGCTGAAATGTACTTTGTGTAAATTACAGGCAAAAAACACTTGGTAAAATAAAACCTAATGGTGAAAATGTTTCAAACCTACCCTTCAGCAGCATGCAATAGTCTAAACACAATACATATTACGTACAGAAAACGGAGGTTAAGTAACATAGGGCTTAATCTGTGCGATGGAAGACCTATTAAAAACATTTAGTTAAGTTTGAGAAAGGTCCTGCAATGTCTTTTTGTTCAGAATTCTTTGGAATGCACTGAAGAGTTCCTGCCGAGACGGATCATTGTCCTTTTCTGCATATTTCATTACTTTGCAAAAGCAAATTGAACTCTTTTTCATTGCCAATACCTCTCACACAAAAATTGTATGTGAATGTCTACAGGAAAATGAAGTATTCAGTACTTGTCTTTTATGTTTACAACATTTTGCATTGTATTTTTCTGAACAGCAAATTTTATTTTATAGAAGTTTAACACAGCTGCAAACAAGGGGCTCATCTCCTAGTCATGAATGATTCCAGGCTTATTTTATTCTTTCCCAATTCACCACTCAGATGAATTATTTGTTTTCCTCTTCGCTTTTATAATCCTGATTTCTCTTAACTACAGCTAATTTATCTTCATTACCGCATCATCACTATGCAAGGATGCATATAAGCAGTGTTATTGAAACATCCTTGTCAGATCTGGTGCACAACCTCCATTTTTTAAATCTCATTCATAAAGCAGACCACCATACAATCTTGCTGTACAGTAAGAACACATATCATTTTAGATGGCTATTTGGACTGGAGCTCTGGTTGTTCACCGTGTAAACAAAATGGAAGGTCAACGTCAAATTGTTTTTAGTTGGTTCCTTATAATAGTGTACTCCACTGACTGAGTTTTGTTGATCCACTATACACTTGGATGTAATTGGGCTTGATTTACAGAAGGAAACTGGAAATGTAGCAAGTTGTACCAAGCCCAATTTGTACTGGTGACTGATTAAAAGAGGCTTTAAGTGTTAATCACAAATGGTTACTTGTGATTTGTGAGAAAGCTGCACATGGAGAAAATGGGCACACAAATGTTGGTGTGCCAGTCTCAAGCAAAGGATTTGCTCACGTAAAATTGTCATTAAAAAAAAATCATTTACCCAGCACTTGAAGGTGTGTGGTGGGTCATTTAGATCTCCATCCAGGCTGTAATTTACTGATGGAGCTAATGTCTACGTCAGTAAATTACAATCTTTCTATGCCTGTGGTCCTGTCACAAGGAGCAGGGGAATGGAGTTTATATACTATTACAGCCTCCACCAACTGTCTCAGTGTGAGAAAAGCACATGCATCTCTGCCCATACTGAATGTTCATGCTGGTGGACCGCTTGGATTTTGCACCAGTTAAAGCCAGGAGATTTCATAGAGAATCATCTTAATGTCATTATTGATGCACAGACATACCAGGTAGCATTTAAGATTGGTTTTGTAAAAGGTTGCAGTTATAAAACAGAAACTGAAATTTGCATATTATGATTTCACTGAGTTACAAAAGAATCTTATTACACAGAGTTGACTGTATGACAGTGGAGAAGCTCAACTAAAATCAGCCTCTTTATCAAATAACAGTAGGTGGTGTTCTTCTGTTTGAAAGAATCTAGCAGTAGCACAACATTATTTTCTTCAAGTTAGCCTCAGTCCGATTAACACATTTTGCAAAGTTTTAAGAGGCATATTGTTAGGGAAACCCCAATGTTGCCATGATCTTAATGACTAATGTGTTACCCTTGTTGCTTGACCATTCATTTTGACACTTCAATTTTGCATATGCAAGTAGGGTTTAATAGGTTTACTGTCCTCTTTCCCACCTGCCTCTTTGCACCCTGCTGTATGTTTGCTCTTGTGCAAAATGCCCATGCACTAGGCATTTTACTTAGGCACATGTTGCTCAACTTTGCACATAGCGCAAAGTGTAGTTTTTCTGCCCACAAGCTCATGACAAAACTGGAAAGAAAGTTTGTAAATTGTCTTTCTTGATTTTGGCTTTCTTTGTATTTTGGAATCTTGATTATGCAAAATGCCTTTGTGTAGGTTACTAAAATGCATTTACAGATTGTGAAATCATTAATGTGCAGCAGAACCTCATAATGGATTTTCTGTTGGCTGATTTCTATGGAATTCCCCAATGTACTAAATTCTTAAACTATCAAAAATCTGCAGCACCAAATGTCTATCCAATATCTAAATTGTCACAGACGGATTTGACATTTTGGCCATTTTGCATGAAGTTTGAACTTTGGGGCCCATTTATTTATACTACTTTATCTTTTCTGCTCTATGGCCCTCTGTGAATTTCCTGACAAGCTGCAAATGCGTACCTACTTTGTCTGAAATATTTGTTCCTAATATTAATGTAAAGATGTTTGTTACTGTTTTTTCAAATACTTCTGTAAATAAATATAAATTTGATCATTACATTAAAGATAAAATGTATTTATATCTTTGGAAATTTTTCGTTAACAACTTTTTGTAAAGTTATACTTGGCATGTAGTTGAAATGTTTTTTTATTTTCATATGAAAGAGAAAATTCAATATGCATACTTAACTGAAGGACCTCCACCCAGCAAAACACAGTTTAGAAATCTTAACAATGCGCACTTAAGACCTTTAACATCAGTGACCAGTGCCTAACGCTCACTCCAGGAAGCAGGGAGAGGTGTGTGTTTGACACATCTCTGCTGCTTCCTACCTGGATGGTCTATCAGGGAGGGCCTTCAGGGGCAGCTGTGGATTTGGAGGAGCCTGGGGCCAAACCACCTAACAGGTAAGCATTTTATTTTATTTTTTTTAAAGTGTGCGTGTGTATATGCATGTGTGCATGTATGTGAGTGATTGTGTGCATGTGTTAGGCTGTAATGTTTTTGAATGTGCCTGTGAATGAATGCAGGGAGTGGAGGCAGAGTGACTGGGTGACCAGAACGTCCAGAATCGACCTGTCTTTCTGCAGTTGCTGCTAACTTTTTTTTTTTCTGCCTTTCAAGACCTCCTCCCCCGGCGGAGCCGAGGCAGAGTGACTGGGTGACCGGGTGCACGGTGTACCGTGCCTGAACAAGGAGCCTGTGTACTCTACCCGTCCTCCATTGCACAACGGTTCGAACCCTTTTTTCCTCAAAACTCAATGAATAAGAATATGACGGAAGAAGCTGAAGGGCGGAGGCTGAGAAGCCATGATGTACCAAAGCTTGGTCCCTCACTGGGAACCAGTCTTCATTCGTCCAACCGCCACCCCTTCCAAGCCAGCTTAGACCTTGGCGGCAGGCCGGACTCCGAATTTGATACAACCATGGCGTCATGGCACGAATATCCCCGTAGAAACGGCGGGCCCAATACACTATCAACTCTGAACCACGGACCATCAAATAGAAAAGACCGCTACACGACGGTCATCTGACCTGGACCTTCTGTCGCGTCCCCCGACATTCCTGCGAGCTGTCCTGCGATGGTGGCGCCTGTACCGTCTAGTGTTGTGTGCAGCGATGTGGAAGAGGCTCCTCCCCCTGTCCTCGTCCCCAGCTCCATCACAGGGGCCTCCCGCTCAGGAGGCTGCCAAGCCACACAGCGATTCTCTCTTGACCTTGGAGGGACCAGAAATCGCCCCCCTTTTTTCCAGGGAGCACCGGCCCAACCGATATCATCGGACCAGACTAGACGCCGGCTGTGGCAGCACCACGAGAGCAACGCAGCGAGCCTACAGACTCCTATCACACACAGCCTTCCCCTACCGACAAAGATTATGCCAGGCCCAGAGTTTCAGCAGAGCAATTCACTCTACCTATTAGCCCTCACCTGGCACACACCCTCACAGACCTCATAGGATTTGCTGGTAGTGAAATTTCTTCACCTCCTCAGGACAAAGACAAATTGGCAAACCCCAGCTCGACCACACATCCTTGCCAAATTCCGTCTCGAGAACGTGACAGCAAAGATGGCCCTAGTGATAGCTCTCCCACTGATCCACTTATTCCAGTGAATCATAAGCCTAAACCAAAGAAAAATACCAGTAAACAAAAAAGCGCAAAGGAGAAACCTCAAGCTCGACAAACAAATAACAAAGCAGCGACCCGTGAATCTATAGGGATCTCAAAATTCCATCCAAGGAAAACCGGACCATCTACGGTAAAACATTACCTACACCGCTGCTATCTAACGCACTGAAAAATGTCTTTAAAAACAATGCAAGAGAAAATTCGAAACTTCAAATGAGTTGTCTGACTCTGAAATTCTTGAAGCCATTGTCGATCTTCCAACGGCAAAAGCCCGGAGAGTTGGCTCAGTACTTCCAGAAGGATCAAAAACTCCAGATTGCAGCCTTACACCTGCTCCCGCCACAAAAAAGGTTCATCAAGACGCGCCCATCGTGTCTCCGAACCCATTTCCAACTACGGCTGGGGGTGTTAGGGACCCTGAACCGGAAAAGAGCCAATTGGCAGAACCTAAA
The DNA here is from genome assembly GCF_040938575.1 of Ambystoma mexicanum. NCBI lineage: Eukaryota > Metazoa > Chordata > Amphibia > Caudata > Ambystomatidae > Ambystoma > Ambystoma mexicanum. The sequence goes on from NC_090939.1 coordinate 932,008,179, forward strand.
GCCTTGATCCTGGAACAGAACGAGGAAAAGCAAATGTCGTCTACCCATGCTCCAAGCACAGACATGGTTCTGAATGTGCCCGAAGTGGACGATCAAAGCATCTTGCAGTCGACACCAACCAAAATTAAAACCAACATTCTTCCACAGGCAACCCCAAAAACCCATCCAGAGCATCCAGCTACTCGGCCTGAAGTCTCTCAGGGAAATGCTGCCTCAGAACCAACTGATAGCTTCCAAGAGTTCGAGAAAGTCCATACACCCAACCAAAAAGTTCCATCAAGGCCGAGATTTTCAATGGGAAAAGACCCATTGACCGCCCCATCGGGCTTTCCTGACAGGAGGAACTCCATGGGACACAGCCCAAAAACACAGGGGCGACTCAGTGTGTCGCAAGAAACTCCCGCAAGAGAAACTTCAGAGACCAGATCTGATGACGATAATGTCCACGGTAACTATCGCCCTAGCCCCGTACGGTAAGCTGTACGAGTCACTTAACGAGACATTAAAAGATCAAACAACTATAATTGGGATGATGCTCTCGAAATTAATCTTTTTGGAAGGCCACGTTACCGCCATGGACCTAAAAGCACTTAACTACCAAAAGAACTTAACCCAAATAACTCGAACTTAAAAACGCCATAAATATGCGCCACTCTGGCCTACAGGAAAACGTGGGCAGGTCAGAAAGCCTTTGTGCATCCACACAAGAAGCCCCAGAGTCAAGCTTTAAGATGGCCGACTCCAAACAAACTTCTCGATCCACTCAATGCGATTTAATAGCACAGCTTCAATACCAAAGTAGGAAACTTCAGTCCACAACGCTACCAGAAGCACGTCATCCGAAGTCAATACCCACCTCAGTTCCCCCGCCCCGCTCTCAAAGTACAGCATACCAAGGGGTCGCTGACCTCCAAACCTGCAGATGTAAAAGCGGCCTCAACAGAAGTCGCTGACTTAACAGCGGACTATTCAATCTTTGAAATTAGGGAAAAAACACCAAAAGCAAACGCAAGCAAAAAGAAACCACTAGTGTTACACATTCCAACAAAAAAGAACAGTGGAACAGAAAGGCCCTTGCCGGAATTGCCTTCCAATGCAATTGGTCTTGGAGAGAGTTCCCCAGACCATCTACAAAGTAACCATGACCATGGTCCCGGACTGAAAAATGTCGACACAGGGAGGTCTCCAATAACAACTGAAGACTTCCTCAACGTCAAGGTCCTGATGGACCTAAGTCAATATCCTGTTTCCAACGACGAACAATCGGATATCGACTCCAATTCAACCGACGTTAAAGAAGTTCTTGGTCAAGGAGTGGGGCCCAAAGAACCTTCATCTAAACCAGAGGCTAAACAATAAAGTACCCCAGCATTTGCAACAGAGTCCCCTGAATTTGTCAAAAGATCTGAAGGCCACGGCTTAAGTTGCTCCCCTCCCCACGACCATCCACCCAAGTTCAGAACAAAGACAAGGTCTTTGAGAGAGGAGGATGTTTTCATGTGCCGCAAAGTGCCGCGAAGGAACGAAGACTGTTCAGGTGAAAGATCTGCAACCACAAAGGGGACTCGAGCAGAGGCTCACCAAAGCAGACCCAAAGACGAAGACTTTTGCCATTTTTCCTTTGAAAACCGAAAAGACTTAAATCCACCGAAAGCAATCGGACTGTTTAAACTTGAACAAACAACCACTCAAAAGGAGGGCATGATGCTAAACAGAAGAACGATCCTCCACCTGCTTTCGCAAATTAGCCTGCTGAAAACCCTAAAAACTGACTATTTTGTGCTAACCGAACCCTATCATAGAGGGAGGTTAGCCAAAGCATATTTACATATAAAAGCTGCACCGCTTGAACATCTTCACCTGAAGAAGTACAGCGAGCTGGAAAAGAGAGGCTTTCGACTCACTGAACTGGCAACAAAACAAATAATAAGAACTCAGTCTCCAGGATCATACGAAAACGAGAATAGGACACGACATCGTTTTATCTCCAAAACAGAAGAACTATACAGCAATTCAAGATGGGGACGTCACTCGCGACATATGGCTGAAAAAACCTGTAGACCTTCCCACTGTCAACTCGAGAGACCCCTTCCAAGAACCTGTGTTGATTCACAAACAGAGCTAACCTGCCCGTGCCTCAGCGGTGCTCGATCCTCGAACCATGCACATGGACCTCGGGAAAAAGTCAACGACTTCGCTTCTCGGCGAAGAGTTTCGCGGTCCCCAGCGAGATATGCCAGGAAAAGGGACCATGACTATAAACCTGACGTTCTACACCCCTACAAAGAAGAAATTACGGGAAATCCCGTGAGTGGCCTATGGAGATGGTTGCCTAAAGCCTTAGAAGTCAAAATCAGGAGATAGACATCACCTCACCCACTGTCCTGTTCCGAGAGCAAGCCTACAACAACCGACTTACAAACTGCTCTCCTCATGAAACTAGGTTCATGGAACACCCAAGGTCATCATCACCTAACCCAGCCAGAAGGCGTCGACTTAGGCGCCTTCGACATCAGATGCCTCCAAGAGACTTGGCTGATCGACAAACCAATGCTTGATGGATACACAGTCCTAGTAGCACCGGCGACAAGAGGCCTTCTAGGCCAACCTCCATCTGGCCTCCTTCTTGCAGTACACCCGGGCTCAGGACTAGATCTCATGAAAAAAACATTGGAACCATACGGCCACCTTGCGGCCCTCGTAACCTGGGATAACAACAACCAAACTACTGTTATACCAACAAAAACCCAGCTGGGCATAATCACAGTCTATTGGAACCACCAGAGGACTACTACCGAAAAATTCTGCAGGTCCATTGCAACCGCAATTGACGAAATAACAGTCGATTACTCAGTCACTAACATCATACTATGTGGGGACCTGAATGCGAACTGCCCTCGGACCAGCGAACAGACCATAGCGAAGGAGCAAAGGCTTCAGTGAACTATCAACCACTGCTTACGAAATAGAGTCAACCGCTTGGGCAAACCAGCAAAACACAAACATACATACAATCAGGCCCTAATGGACCGTAAAAAAGAGTTAAGAAAACTGAAAGGGCACACTCAGAAACATAATCCGCCAAATGCCCGTGAAATCATTCTAGAGGCAGTAAAGATATATCGCACATGGTTAAAAGTTCACCACATGACGCTCTACCAGCAAGACGCGGAAAGAATGCTCCAGATCGTGGCTTCCAAAAAAAAACAAAGAATTCTGGGCGCTCATAAACCCCAGTGGAACTGAAACAAACGAAGCACTAACCAATGTGGTGAGTGAATTAAAATGGGTCACCCATTTCGGAAACCTTTTTGCGAAAACCTACTCGGATAAACAGTTGGCTACAGCACCATGGGAAGACCTTTCTGATAAAGACGATATATCCAGAGTGATAAAGAACCTGAAACTCTCAAGAGCACCAGGCCCCGATGGTCTGACCAACCTTGACCTCAAATTACATCTCAAAGAATAGACGACTTTGATTGCTCAAATCTTTGGTCGGTGCAAAGCCTCTAACTCAATACCGTCTTCGTGGACATCGGCAGTTGTAGTTCCCATTTTCAAAAAAGGACCGAGAGAAGAACCCTGCAATTACCGCCCTATTGCCCTACTGGACACGATAGGCAAAGTCTTCGCCTTACTGCTTTTAAAAAATTCCAGAAATGGGCTAAGACCTCCAGATGTGCAGACCCTTATCAAACGGGTTTTCTAAAAAACGCTAACACTACGGTTAACAGCATGCTCCTCAACTTCATCAAGAGCAAAGTTCGAACTGGTGCCCCTAGAGTTTATGTAGCCTTTGTGGACCTCACTCAAGCTTTCGATAGGGTTGACTGAGACATGCTTTGGGAGAAACTTGCACTTTGGGAGTGCCTCGAATCCATCTTGGCTCCGATAATGGCACTTCACACGAACACACGCATGCAAGTTTGCCTGAGCCGCCAAGGTTTACTCTCGGCTGAAATTCCAACATTCAGAGGCGTTAAACAAGGCTGTCCTTTGGCTCCGGCCTTGTTTATAGTATTCATCGGCGACTACAAGGAGTCTGCAGAGAAAGTCTGTTTTTTTCCTCCAAAAATTGGGAAAACACCAATGTCTCGGACTACTGTACGACGTGACGATTTTGGATCACATGCCAATTGGCCTCCAAAGGCAGCTAGATAATCTGATGACGTACACAATCCACAACAAGTTAGAAATCATCGTAACCAAGACCAAAGTCTTGATCCTTGAAAAAGCTTAAAGGAAAATAAGACAGCCAAACTGGTTTCTGGAGAAAACAAAGCTCGAGACAGTCACCCATTTGAAGTACCTGGGCATAACAATCGATTCCTCCAAACTCGATGCACGGATGGAGCAAGTCCTTTGGTCGAAAATCCGAAATCTTGCGGCACAAGCCAGGGCGATCGACAGGTGGTACGGAAGGTTCTCCTTGATGCCGGCAGTTAATTTTTACAAATCCAAGGTAATCCCCTCAATTGTCTATGGGATGGAGGTCTGCCTGGGCACACCCTGGACGATCTGGCCAAAACAGGAAGGCTTTTTTTGGCGGTCAGTTCTGAACCTCCCTAAATCCACACAAATCGCAGCAATTCGGCGAGAACTTGGGCTAATCTCATTATCAGCGATGGTCGAGCACAGCAGCATGCAACTTTGAAGAAAGATTCTGATGCCTGACAGCCCGCGAGTGTACCAAATGATCGCGGAAGAGGCTGCCGACGGCACCTGCAGCTTACTGATATCCTGGATGGAAAGGAAAAAAACCTTGCTAACTACCGTTTGTTCCCAGGAGGACTTGATCACAAACCCTCAAAAAATAAAAACCAAAATGGAGGAATTGGACTGGATAACAAACTTAGAGCAAGTAGCCAAGAACAAATTGTTGACTCATCTCCCGCCGGTCCCATTAAAAAGAAAAGAAATCATGACCTATATCAAGATCTTACCCAACAAAGCACTAGGAGGCACCTTCATGAGAGCCAGGTTAAACCTTATTCAGACCAGAGAAATACTGAATATACGGGCCCAATCGAACTCTAGTGAATGCAGGCTTTGCCCAGGGAGCAACCAAGTTGAATCCATAAAACATCTGATGATGTCCTGCCCTGCTACCCAAGAGGCCCGAAAGTTGTACCTGCTGCCACTTTTCTCAGACTCTGATCTTCGAGAAAAAGAACTAATCTCAAGAGAAAAAAACAGATACACAATAGCTGCGACCAAGATCCTGGAGTACGCCTGGTGTAAGGTCAATTCGATTAACAAAGACCTTACTCACTAAAGACTAAAAGTTTCCATATATAAACACAACCTGCTTTCTGCTACCTTCTCTTGTTCTCCTTTGGACCAAGACTTTCGCCTACAAGCTGTTGTTTTTGTAAAAGCCTAAATTGGCTAAACACAAATAAATAAATAAATGCAGTGATTGCTAATTGGATGAGTGAGTGAATGAATGCTGCGGATTGCATGAGTGTACGTGCGGGGAATTTATGCACGTGGATTTCTTTTTTTTTATCAGAGTGAATATTTGAATGCTTGTATGCAAGGGGCTGTACGGGTGCCTGGCTGCTTGTGGGATGAATATAGCGTCACACATAAATACTGTAGAATGTGTGTGAGAGTGATGCTGAATGTACAAGTGAATGAATGCTGCTGATTGCATGAATATATGAATGGGGAATGTAAGCAAGTGCATTTTCTTTCTTTTTTTTGTTTTTGACAGAATTTTTTAATGCGTGCATGCGAGCGGTTGTAATGGTGCATGGCTGCCTGCGTGAATGGGTATGAATATGCGAGTCTCTGGGTTGCAGGACTGGCAGATGTTACAAGGCTGAAGATGGATCATATCAGCATGATTTTTGGGGTTCCTTTACAGCTGGGAAAAACTGTTAGAGGCGCCCGTGGGGTGTTTAAATTTTAGACCAAAGGTTCGCTACTGGTATACATGTAATGAAAAGATTCAATAATGATGCAATATTATGAAAATATGCTAATGTCTCTTCCCAGACAAATTTGTATAGTTTCATATCATCGAATGTTTCTCCATTAAATGTACACTAGCAGCCTACCTTTGATAATTTGTATACATTTTTGGTCATTATTCAGTACTAACTTGCATATTAAGTATGAATAAGTGATGATAGTGCAGCTGCATAATCTTGATAACAGAACAAATAGATGGAAAATCAAAATAATATCAAAGAATTTGTACGCAGTTACTATTCACTTGACCTGTACATTTAAATGTGATAAATCATAATACGGTAAAAAGAATGCAGCGCGTTAGTGAAAATCACATCATAGGACAGGCGGCCAGCAGGAGGCTGAAACACCGCATGCCAGCTGAAAAGCTATTAACCGCTCTTTGACAGCATTGGGCTAATGTTGGGGAAACCTGATTAAAAAGGCATTTAGGTGCTAAGAATGTTCCTCCACACTTCCATAGGGAGATGACAGCCGGAGACCGCCAGCAACGGCAACCTGTAAAGTATGCACTGTGCATGTTTAAAGTCCCGAATTAAAGGAGTTTCCGTCTGTGTCCTACGATTCCAAACACAGGGCAGCTACTTGGAAGGGGGGAAGGGCAGGCCCTTGGGCCCATTTCAACATAAAGATTTAAAGGCCCTGGAGCCGTTCCTCAGTGGAGTGGAGTGGTTGGTGCACGCAGATAGCAGGGACATTGCTTTCTTATTGGGCAATGGTATTTCAGACACATGGACAAAGTCAACCATGAGGAGTGTTCTCGTATGCAGGGTGGTGGAAGGGCATCCTTTGGGTAGGCAGCAAAGACCTGTTGCCTTAATATAACCTAGTGTACTTACACCACCAGAGTCCTGTTTTCTTACTGTGTCATGGCATTTTATACTGGCGTTCTGGGCCAAGATGTGTTTCCTGTGGCTTGGCTTTTTTTCGTGGTGTTAAGGATGAAGCCAACATGAGTGTTCTTGCGTGGCCATACTGGCCTTTATTGGTGCGACCAGTCTGGGCACTTTTTCATACTTTGGCACAGTACTTTTTGCTGGCGTTGGGGGCAAACCCAACAGGAGTATATTCATGTATGGTAATGGCATATATTGGCATGGGCATGGTTTCTTTTAGTATCGTACCAGGCATTAAGGGCAAAGTAAAAATTAGTGTTTCCTTATGTGGAAATATGACCTACATTGTTTTTGTTACAGTAGGATATGGTGTGCAAAAGCATCATGAAAATGTACCTGTGCGCTGTTGGTGACTTTGCATCTCATAAATGTTTTTGCCCATTTTACCCTACAAAACTGATTGTAAAGGGTGTGTATTTTACTCAGTTGTATGGTGTACGGGAATGAGGAGTTGGACACAGAGGTGTCAATTCGGAACAACAAAGGTGTATTTAACAGATATAAAAAATACCTATCTTTCCACACCTCTATAGGGGTTTCCCTACCTAACCAAAAGAGTGGGGTTAGGAAGAAAGTCCAAATCAAAAATTGGCTGTCCTTTATCCCAAATAACTACTCTATCTGGCCCTGCCACTAATTATAGAACATAAACCTCCTGGTAACAAAGTGCCAGGAGAGCATACCTACAAAGTTCACGGAACAAGTCCTCTTAGTGGGACTAAACAAACTTTCACTTGGGCTTCTGAATTGACAACAATTTACATCAGGAAAATATCTCCTGAGTCCATCACTTTTCCTGTGATAGTCTTTATCAGTTCTTGCAACTCACTCCAAGTGTGTATATGCGGCTGTTGCTCCTTGACATTATAAGCTATTCAGGTTTCCTGTCATGGGTCTATTGTTCGCTTCCCCTAGAGTTTCCACACTCTTTCTTCCTTTGAGGGAAATAATTCCCGAGATCTCTATTAGTTATCACCTTTGGTTCATAGTGATTCCCAGTACTGAGATGAGGGAGATGCCTCCTGATGCTTCTTTCAACTACAGTAGCTTTGTTGGGTCTACTGGGGCAAGGGAGATTACTACTGATGCTTCTCTTAAATTCAGTAGCTTTGGTAGGGCGACTGTAACGAGGGAGATCACTCCTGAGGCTTCTTCCAGTTTCAGCTACTGTGATGAGGGAGATCACCCCCTGAAGCTTCTTTCAATTTCAGTAGCTTTGGTGGAGCTACTGTGATGAGGGAGATTAACCCACAGGCTTATTTCAATTTCAGTAGCTTTGTTGGAGCTACTGTGACGAGGGAGGTCACTCTTGAGGCTTCTTCCAGTAGCTTTTGCAGGAGCTGCTGTAAGGAAGGCGGTTACCCTCAAGGCTTCTTTCAATTTCAGTAGCTTTGGTAGGGTGACTGTAATGAGGGAGATCACTACCAAGGTTGCTTTCAATTTCAGTAGCTTTGGTGGAGCTACTGTGACAAGGAAGATTACTCCTCTCAATTTTATTAGCTTTGGTGGGGCTACTTTGACGAAGTAGGTCACTCCCAATGTTCTCTTTAATTGACAAACTGTATTCAGTCTTGGGGTAAGTACTAAGGTAAGTGAGATCACTCCTGGTGCTCTGTCCCCTGTGGTTAGTGTCTTTGTATCTCCCCAAGCCTCTACCGTGTCTCCCGTTACCTTGACTGTGGCTCGGGATAAGTCACCAGTTCTTACTGGCGTCTTGGAGATTGCCACTGAGTGTTCGTGGCTCCGCATGAACTCCTTGCGTCTTCTGGGCAGCCAGTATCGCCGCTGTTGTCGGACCGCTCGGTACACCTACACAAAGTTGCACCACCATCTCCCAGCCTCCTGTTCCCACATTGGTTGGTCCTCTTTGGCATGTGGAGGAGTCAGTCTGCTGCCAGTGTCCTGCAGTGGGCAGACTTGCTTCTTTGGAGAGCGTTCTCTTTTCCAGATTCAAACTTCCTGCATTGGCCAGACTTCATGCAGTTCTCCTTTTTGTCTTTCAGTGCCTTGTCAATTTTGATGTCTCTCGGCTGGGTCCTCCCCAGCAAAGCATTACAGTCCTTCATCTGTTTCTTAGATGTATTCTTCAGGCCTCCTTGGGGCCACCTCTTCCCAGTACTTCCTATCTTAACCTCTGGAGTTGTCGGCATAGCTCCTTCAATCTTCTTCACAGTATTCTGAGAAGATATAATGTGTTGGGTATCATAGAAAGAAGGGAAAGGGACATTGCGATAGCACAAAGTAGTATTATCAGATGGAGTCTCAAGAATCAGAGGGCTAGGGAGTTTTATCATGGAACGGGAGTCTTTTTTTCCATGAGGGGAGTCTCCATGTGAGGTCCTCCCGCATATTACCACCCCTGAGGGGAATATTGGGTAGCGGCCTAGCCTCATAGGGAAGGGCTCACCACTGGGGCAAAGTGATGTGATCCCATGATTCGTCACAATTGTTCACAGAATGTGTACTCTAATACTGTATACCGAACAGCTTTAGTACAATGGACCCTAGATAATTTCCAAAGAAGATTCTATACACATATAGGGGCTTTAATAAAACAATCCATGCAAACAAACCAGCTAAAAACCCACCCCTGTAAAAGAAACAGAATTATAATGAATCCGGAGTAAGATGGACACAAGGGCATTGTGTTGATTGCTATAAACCTCTGTGATATTGCATTTATAACGCGCCTATTCACAAGTGTATTAAAGTAAAGAGGGCTGGAGAAAGACCTATCTCGCCCTATCACTTCAACTAAACTAAAGGATGTAAATTTCAGAATGTGCAAAAGAGTTCTCCGTCCTGTGTCCGGAATCCTAACCTGACCCTAACATTCTAAACCTATAATAATGTGAAAAGGGGTATGGTGTCTCAAGTGGTCAATTGTGGTTCTCTTCACGGTTCCAATACAAAGTTCCAAAAAGGTTGCAAAAAGAAACATATTTTTATTTTTTTTATTTTGTGTTAATAAGATTTTTACAAAGTAGGTATCAATTATGTCCATCAAAGTCTAACTGAAAAAAGCAAAAAGACTCGCTATCAAACTTCGTTAGGTCTGGAAGGCCTCTCACCGCTGGGCGTGTGTTAGTAGCTTAGTTAAGAGGAGGGAAGAATTCACGTATTGGAGGATTTGGAAGGTTGCCAGTAGCCAAGATGTTTTATTTTATTTATTTATTTTATTTATTTGCATTTGTTAAGCGCACTTGCAGCCCATGAGGCATCGAGGCGCTGTTACAGAGGAAACACAGATTAAGATTAGATTTTTTTTCTTTTTGTCTTAGTTACGTATTTATAACGCGCTTAAACACTCGGAGGTTTCTAAGCGCGGACCCGGGGATCGAACCTGTTGTGGCTTTGTGTCGTCTTGCTTCCAAGACGCGCACGCTGCCGCTGTGCTATCCTCCCGGGACAATGTTCTATCACCCGCCATCATTTTGCACCAGCAGGAGTCTTCGTCGCTAAGTGAGTAGTCAGAGAAGATGTGTTGCAGGTAAGTGGATCTGATCTGGCGTGTGCCAGGACAGGAAAGGAGCAGGTGCCGAATAGACTTTCACTGCTGGCGGATCACAAAAACGGCACTCGTTGGTCTCAGACAGGCCTCTGATAGCCAAGATTTCATTTGTTTGGAATAGATTGAGTCTGGCTCTCAGTAGTGTGTCGCAAGCCTGTCTAGACAGAAACTTCTTGATGTATGGTTGACGTTAATTTAGTTTCCTTATGTTGCTAGGACGGTGGATCGTCAGTTTGTTGTTCGCCGCAGCTTCTTCAGTCCTTATCCAGTCCAGGTCTTTTAGTCTCTTTAGGACTTTGACTGGGTTCTTGTGCAGAACCTCTTCATGGCATTCAATTGAAAGAAGTGTCTCTTGGTTCGATTTGGTCCAAAGGTTAAGCATTTTGCAACTGGTGCCCAGACTTTCCTGGAGTATCAAGTTGTAGATTGACGGCTCTTTGGACATTCTACACTATCGGAAAAGCATCAGCGTGTTGCATTTGACAGTACCTCCTAGGGACATCAAGCTGAGTTCTTGTCTAATTGAGACTACAGAGGTAGAGTTAGGCAGGCCTAGAACTGATCTCCAGAACAAGGCCTCGAGTTTGGGCCAAAGTGTCGCAGGTATGTTGGGCATTGCGTCCGCACCGTAAGTCAACGTAGGTACCACCTTCATTTTGTGAAACAAATAATCAAAGCTCCACAATCTTCAGGAGGGGGCTCCCTTGCCCTGAGTTTCTCAGCTTCTTTCCAATTCTTACTAGGGGTTACCAAATTACTATTGTTCTTTTTTTTTTTTTGTCAAACAGGCAATGCACATACTTTAGGGGAATCCATTAATAATGATTGAATGTAGATCTGAGCAAGGTGTAAAAACCCAAATCTTTTGACATGTACAGACTGTGGGCCAGGCTGATTTATATCGGCCCAAGCAGCAGTGAGCACAGAATTATTATATTTATTATTGTTTACATCCAAGCGCTTTGTAACTAGGTACTGCCCAACCCAGTTCTAAATTACAGTTCTACAGTTCTCCAATGCAGGCAGTATGTTTCCCTTCCCCTGGATTTCACACATTCAAGGGGGTACTCTGTCACTCCTTGACTTTAGAAACTATTCAGATCTCCTGTGCAGGGGATATTGTTCCCTTCCCCTAGAGTTTCCACAACCTTCAGAGTTCACTTTCCCTCTTCCAATTCTTACAGAACATTCTTATTGCCTGATGTAGTCTCCTGCCAGGCTTTCACAACTTTTACTTTGTTCATGCCTGGTATACTCTCCTGCCAGGGCTTCCTTGTATAGCTGCACCAAAGTGGTATGAGTCTTCCCTTGTGCTTTTACACTTCTCCCATGCCTTTAGTTTATTAATTTATAACACGCACCAAATGGCCCGGAGGCTTACGGGCGCAAACAAACAACAAAAAGCCAAGGGAGATCCAAAAGAGAAGTCCAGATACAAGCCGGGCAGAAATACATTCATGAAAGAAGATGGGGGGAAAAAGGCCTATCTAAATAGCAGTGTCTTCTGTTTTTTTCTTGAACAGTTCAGTGGTTTTCAACTAGCAGATCTGGCAGAATAGCATTCCAGGCTTTAGGAGTTGCAACAAAGAAGGCGCGCATATTAGCCTGGGTCAGAGTACATCTGGGCTCCTTCAGCTGATTAGTGTTATTGGATCTGAGAGTTATTTATTCTGCAGTGCCTCGGTCAGGTACACTGGACGACTAGGCATCCATGGGTAATTACAAGCAGACGAAAATCGATTCTGGTCTCAATCGGAAGCCAATGGAGTTCACGTCTTGCCTCAGAGACATGGTCTCTCTGTCCTAGACAACTATTACCCTAACAGCGCTTTGCGGTATCACTCTGATTTATTAATACCTACCAAAAGGCTATTTTCGACCCGATGTCTCACAGTTAGCCTTGGAGATATAGGGACATGTTTGGGCTAGCAACTCAATATAATCAACAGATGCAGAGACTAGACTGTTCACTTGGGCCTTCATGTTCAGATTTTGGTCTAAATGAGCGATTTTCAAATTTTGTAGGCCTGGGCAAACCCCACAAACCCCCCCCCCCCCTGCCCCCACCGCCCGAACAATATATGGGCAGGCCGGGTGTGGCGATTGAACTTCCGGGGCACCAGTGGTCCAGGGATGAATATCGGTTTCTAAACCATCAATCAACCCCACACCTCTAGTACACCAGAAGGGATCCGAACAGATTGAAATACAAGTAAATTATAAGACGACCTTGTCCAATTTTGATATCAAGGACGGACCGGTAGGCTTATCCCCGCAAGGTCGTGGATCGTTGGTTAGTTGCAACACAGCGAATACAATTATTACCCAATGATAAAAGGGACTGTCCAGTCAAGGTTGTATAAAAATATCTACTTTATTATTACTACAACAGACAGTCCTAGCACACTACAACTACAAACCACACTGTGAAGGCACACAGAGGACAGATAGTTTCACAAAGGAAAGGGATGCACTAAGGATATTGACAGAAGGGTAGTGGGTAAAGCAATCATTCTTACTGTTCAAGGTTATTTGGTTTCAACACCAAAGGGGCAAACGGTCGTAACTGTCTCTACGTACCTTCAGAGAAGGACCAGGGGTGCAGAACGACAATGTACCTAGTGCTGAAAAGGTTGTTGGTGCTCGACAGCGTTGAGGTGGTTCCAAGGCGCTTTGCCGCCCATGAGACAGTTAGTGGCGGGAGATAGCTGCGGGTACCAGGTGGCAGGCATGTTGGCAAGCGAGGCTGGATGGACGTCTGCAGACTGTCCGGCGCGGGGGCTCAGGGCCAAGAATCATTGTCTCTGTGCTGGTTGGCGGATCTGGACTGCTGGTCGAGGCGTCCCGGACGGCTCTGGTGACTGCGGCGTGACAACAGTCAGTGATGCAGCCGGATGCGGTTCGAGGACTCGACTGTCTCGAAATTGTCCTTAAAAACATGGACGCTGGATGATACTTGTGTGGCACTCCTAGCTTCTTTGCAGGGCTTGTGTCCTTTCAAGGCGGATGGCCCAAAGCTCAGGGGGGGTGTTAGCAGGCAACAGCCTTGTCCATTGTCCATAGACTCTGCGGCACTTCCCACCTAGGAAGCTTTCTGTCAGAACCTAGCAGGGCACGCTGTGTGCTGGCTGGTTACTGGTTCTGGAGCTGCTGGATGGGTCTTCGGAATCCGGTATCTTCCTCTTTTCCCTGGGAGATGTTTAGGGGAGGGATCTTGCTTCCCTCTTGGAACTCTTGGCCTTCCTTCACTGACGGAAGATGAAAGGTAGATTGTACCTTCAGCCTGGGTCCAAATGAGTCCTCCTTCCTATTCCTGGTGAAATCTTCAGATGATCTGATCAGTGAGGGGCTCAGCCCTCTTTTAAAGCTTAACGGGCCCCAGTGATTGGTAATGAACTAATCCTGGGTCCCCATCAACAATCTTCAGGGATGCTTCAGGTCAGAATCAGAGCGCTTGGCAACAGACCGGGGAAGGGTGACAACATATACTTCTGAGTCCCACCCATCTTCCGGTCTGCTGTACATCAAAGTGTCTCCCTAATTAACTGAGCCCTATGCAGCGTTTGGTCACAACATGGGCCTCCTTTGAAGTAGGGGGTTCCAGGCAGACTTTCGTCTCCTACAATTCACATACTTCCCTGCTCTGAACGGAGTGGTTCCAGACAGGACATTCATTGCCCTTTCATACCAAGGAGGGGTGTTAGTACCAAGTTGACACATTGCATTACAAAGAGGTGTTGCGTCTTGTCTCCATTGTCACTTCCTGCACCCAGGCCTTCCCTGAGGCCTTCATCTACAATATACGCCGCCACCCGCAAGGTGTAACAATGGAGATGCAAATCCATGGGGCATTGAAATGCTAATCAGGCTGCCCACGGCCAGGGGCTTTTGATGTACCCACAGCTGTCTGGTGTCAGCTACACATGCAGGGGAGGACGGCGCTGGTAAGCTGTGTCCTCCCAGAGTATGTGACTATTTTTCTGCTGTGCAGTGAGCGTGGAAAATGTGTAGGAATGGCTACACATATTTTCGCAGGTCAATCTCCCATAATTAATTCTTTAAATAAACAAAAAATCTAAAAGCGCAGGCGAGCACACTCTCCCTGTGCAGATGGTCGAATTCCTCTCACCGGGCCCCCCACCCCCCAAAAAGCCAAATGGACATTAAGCCCAAATGGCTATGAACTATCGCACATCGTCACTGCACCCTACTCTCATTATAGTCCCTGGGTTCCCCCAACTGCTCCCATCACAGTCTCTGGGCCCATTCATCCCACTCCTACCCAGTCCCCAGGCTCTCACCACCACAGACCCTGGGCTTTCCCCATCCTGCTTCCACCACTATCCCATGGCTCCCGCCCATCCTGCTCCCATCACAGTCCCTGTGCACCCCACCCTGCTTCCAGCACAGTCCAAGGGCCAGTGCCGGCTGGTGAATTTTTTAAGTGGAGGGACACAAATATTTCCCCCATAGCGACCGAGCGTAGCGAGGGAGCCTGAACCAATCAAGGGGAGTGGGGGGGGGGGGTTCCCCAGGGAATCTTTTTCAAATAATGGGTTAAAATGTTATATTTTAGAGCATCCTTTAAACAAAATTGGGTGAAAAGCCCACAACTTTGCAATTGGCTCTGGGGGGCCAGGGGGCAGGCATGATCTTTTTTTTACTGGACATCTATGATAGATGTCCAGTAAAAAGATACCATCCCTGTCCCCAGGGCCCAACAATGCCTAACACAATCACCATGATTATGTGTGTATGCAAGGCACTGGGGGGCCCAGGGGGCAGGCATGATCTCTTTTTTTACTGGACATCTGTGATAGATGGCCAGCAACCAAATGCCATACCTGTCACCTGTGCTCCACAGTGCCTCAGAAGGAGATCTGATTTTGGCAGGTGGGTAGAGGGATGGTTGCCTTTGTTGTCCAAATCTCCCCGCCCAGTCCCCAAAATCAACTCCATGGACCAACACACACACATTCACACAGCAAGCACTTTATAATTCACACGTGCACCCATCATATTACACTCACTCATAACACAAGCATCCATGCACATATTTAAATAAAATGTAAATGAACATAAACTTACCTTCTGACCCGGCCCTGAAGTTTCCTCCCCAGCACTCCAGCATCATGAACAGGAATTCAGAAGCAAGAGCTTCCTTGCCCCTGCACATGCGTGCAGAGGTGTGGGTGCTGAAACTCCCTGCTCTATATTGCTCTATCCGTATATGCGAGGAGGCGCAGGAGCCCCCCCCTCGGACATACAGACATGCAGTTCCTCAGCCAGCATTTCCAATGAGCTATGCAAGGATTGCGAAGCAAAAACGCCCCCAGCCTTGCATGGCTCAGTGAGCACGTGCAGCTGGGGAACTGAACTGTCAAAGGGAAACAATGTTTCCCTTTGACAGTTCAGCCAGCCCAGGAGCACTCCCTCAGCTGGAAAAAGCAGCTGAGGGGAGTGCTCAGTGGTTCACTGGCTCCTCGGCTACTCCATAATGAGTGAGGGGGCACTGAGTCGACACCCCCTAGCCGATTATGGATGAGCCACCAGGCTCTGTCTGGCGTATTGGGAAATGCCCAAACCAAAAATCGAAAATACTAGTGTGGGACATTTTTTGGGGTAAAGATTGGCCATTTTATGGGTCAATGTGGGTCAGTTTGATGAGACTTCACTATGCAGCTTGTAGTTTTGACCATTGTTGCTGAATAAATATTTTTTAAATATCACAATTTGCTTAGATTTTTACAAAAAAACACCCCCCTGAGCACTATTGAAATAGTCTGTCACTAAAGGAATGAATTGCCATTTGCAACTGTGGGCCACTTTTCCATTGGTACCCGAGACAGTTTTATGCCCCAGTCTGACCCTGTGAGCCGCCCCTGCCCATTTCCACAATTCTTTTTTTAAATATCAGGCTGTGGTCTGGCACCCCCCGCACCAGTTTGAAGACCTCTGGTCTAGATGAATCCCCAATGTTTTTCATTTTTTTTTTGTCTCAATCTCACAGCCTGCCACCTAGACTTTCCTGTATTCTGCACCTAGATTTAGAACTTTATTTGCTGTTCCTAGAACCATCAATTCAGTTTGTTCTTTATTTAATGCTAGGCCGTTTTCGACCATCCAGACCTGAATTAATGTGTACACATCATTAACATTTTTAACATCCTCTTCATAGTTTCCCGAAAAGGGGATGATACATTGTGTGTCATCAGCATAGTTTGTGAACCCAATGCCTTTCTCTTCCAGCAAATTAAAAAGGGGGACTGTCAAAATATTATATAGGGAGGGTAAAAGACATGCCACTTGGATAGTCCCAAACCGCAGTGCTACCAGTGCCGCCTCAGCTACCTCACTGCACACCCTACAAAGTCTGTTGCTGAGGAAGAACC
This sequence comes from Ambystoma mexicanum, assembly GCF_040938575.1. Lineage (NCBI taxonomy): Eukaryota > Metazoa > Chordata > Amphibia > Caudata > Ambystomatidae > Ambystoma > Ambystoma mexicanum. The sequence goes on from NC_090939.1 coordinate 932,024,957, forward strand.
ATATCCATGATGCAGCTTTATCAGAAAACACAGCAACTTCTTTCAACCTGGTGATTAATAATGAATGGTCCACCAGGTTGAAAGCCGCAGACAAATCCAGCAACATCAGAAGTACTGTTTGTTCCTTGTCCATTACCTGAAGTAGTCTGGATTTCATATCCAGCCGTGCAGTTTCCGTCCCATGCCCCAGTCTAAAACCATACTACCTTTTATTTAAAATATTGTGATTAACATATTCTAAAATCTGCAAGTATGCCACGTGGGAGTGTTGGTAATAGACTTATAATTAGCCGGCTCCAGAGGACAGAGACCAGACTTTGTGATCAATGGAGTGATACAGGCTTTCTTAATTTTGTCGGGGACATGACTTCCCTCAAAAGAAGCATTAACAAATTTGAATAAAATCCATATCAAAGCAGAAGAGCATGCTTTGATTATGATTGCAGGGCACATATCCCATTTCCAATTTGTTGGTTTGAGTCTACTGATAATGACCGAAAATTGAGCTTCTGTTAAAGGTCGAAAATTAAATGGATGCCCTGAATGCTCCGATAGTCCCAATGTTTTTTCCTGTCCTCAATGTTCTGTATGATTCTATCTAACTTCCCCAGAAAGGCTTTTTGGATTGATGAACACCAAGCTGCATCTTGATGGGCCAACCAATTTACGGGGGAAAGGATCCTCCAGTTCCTTTAAGACCATGAAGAGTTATTTAGACTTGTGCTGAGCGTTAACAATTCTCATTTCAAACATTGTTTTTTTAGCCTCAATAACAGCTCATTTAAATTCCATTGATGCTATGTTGTAGGCTTCCTTGCCTTTACTGTCCTTGGATAATTTCCAAGTGTAAACTTTTTTGCTTTGAGCTTTTGCAAATCGTGCAAAAACTATATATTCAATCTTTTGATAGGAACCAACCTTGTTCTGAGCAGTGCAAGGGAATTAGTTGCTTTCTGATTCGTCTCCTGGAAGACTTTCACAATGTCATCCACCAAGTCCAGCCTCTCAACCATCTCTCCTAACTGGGAAAGCCAAACCTCCATCGCTGCTGGGGATGATTTGCTCATGCTACTTGAGATTATCATGATTCTTATTTGGTCTTTATCTGCTGCTCACATAATATGTTAATCTGGACAAAAATGTGATCAGACCAGGGACTGTGGTATGTTTTAACCCACTTTTTGCTCTGCCATGCGGCATCACTGTGCTATGATGGTGCCAGAAATCACAAAATAGCCGCAAAACCCTGGTGCGCACCAAAACCTCTGGAAATCGCGCTTTGCAAAGCAAAAAAAGATGGCTGCCCAATCTAACACACAGGTTGACAGTGGTGGAACAGAGATCTCATTCCTGGAAAATGTCACTGGGCTCCACAACATGTGAAAATGGAGTACAGAAGGAAAAAGCAGTGCTTTTGCTAAATAAAACCCCTAAATCTTGCTTTAAATCCCTTTTTCTTTGTTGCTGAAACTGCAAAAGGCCGGTACAAAACACCATCAAACATCCAAAATTCTTGCTGGGTACTACAATTCACTTAGTTTAAGAAATCATTGTGAACTTGCAAGGTCCTGAAAAGCTGAAAGCATAAAGGGATTTCCACAGCAAAAATGGCCTGACTGTGGATGCCAAAATCTCTGTGCAGCAGTGGACTGCAGGGATGACAGCTGTCAGGAAGCCTGCCTGATTAAACTTTAAATATGTATAAACTGAAATCAAATGTTTGCTATCTAAGAGGCCTGATGTTGATAGTAACCCATATTGTAATTGTTTTGATTCCATGGTTTAAAATCTTGAATGAGAATTGTATTCGCTATTTTGAAATCACAAGTTTGTTTTAAGCTAAGGAAAAATGCAACAGAATTAACAATTAAATCAAGCCTGGCTAAAGCTAACCAAAATGGAATAACAGGTTTCCTCACAGAGGCCTTTTCCTCCAGCAGGAAATCACACCTAAGCGATAATTATAGGGTTTGGAAAGAACTTGGTCTACAGAGGCAAAAGGGAACAATGGACAGCTCCAGCTCAGAAAATGCGAAGTGCAAGGACAGTCGTAAATGGTCTCTGCCAGGATCAAACATGGGGGATGGCTCCTGGGCTCCCAGGGAGAGACCAAAGGGGTGGAGCTAAACAATCATTTGTTGCTTAACAAGGACAAAGGACACATTTTTAAAAGACTTATAATTTGCAAGTGAAAATTGTGAAAAATATAAAAGTAACAGATTTGTGAATCTAAATTTTGGCTGCACGTTTCAAGAGGCAGCAAAATCTTCTGACATGTTCTGGAAAGAAATGCCATAAAATGTCATTTACACAAAATGTATTTCTGCTAGAAGTATGAAACTTTATACACTTATACCCATGGTAAACGCGCACACTTGTAGAAATTTGTTTATAAATTGGACATTGTGTTCCTGATGAAAAGGGCAACATTCTGTGAAAAGCAGAGCCAAGATCCCACGGCTAGGGGGTTTTGAGGGATAGCTGCTATACAAAATATGTAATGTGTATATGTGATTCTTATAGAGGTTGCACATGTGTAAATATGTATGGTGCCAAAAGTAAATTTTGTGTTCAAGGGGCTAGGGGTGTATTCTCAGCCTCATAAAAACACACCATAAAGGTGACATACTGTTTTCTCTCCTCCTATCGAGGCAAAGGAGAGACTCTGACCCAATCGCCTGTCAAAGGGGCGAGTTTAGGCTAAACCAGCACACACACCCCTTTATCATAGCATAAATAGAGACATCTCACCACTCAAAAGGAAAGACAGATTCACTCGCTATCCTGACACTGGCGGAGCACCCTGCTTCTGAACTCTCCATCTTCCTTGCTCCAGACTTCAGAAACTTGGCAAAGCAGAAACCCATTGCATAGCTGAACCATTTTCAGCTAGGCCTCAAATTCCAGAACCAGAACCCCACAAACCTAAGGGAAAGCCTCAAAATACAGCCGGGCTGCGCTATACTGCTTGCCTGCTGAAATAATGATCAGAACCAAGAAGGGCAGATCCAATCCAGTGCTGTGCTGTGACCAGAGCACCTTGCTGAGTGCAGATCCAATCCGATGTGCCAAGCTGTCTACCCTAGAGCCAGATCCAATTCCCTGACCAGAATCTTGACGGACCAGAATCCTGATGGTTACGTTTAAAAACATATCTAGTGAGTATCTATAGATAGAACTGTGTCACTAACATATGTACCGTGCTTAGTTAATCCCTATCTTAAACCCTTTCCATCTTGTATTCAGAACTGCATTGTTAGAAATACTTTTGAATTGTCTGAACTCTCTATCCTATCCCTCCTATCTTCCTCCTGTACTAGTATTGCTAAAACTATATTTGCGCTGATCTTTTCTCATCTGAAAAAGGCGAGTCCTTGGCAGGCAGTCATTCTGATCAAGTGGCTGTGTTCCTGTGGGGTATTCGTTTTGGTCATAGTCATCCTCTAGTGTAAGAAATTCTTTTGTCATTTTAAAAGTGCATTCCTGTTTTCCATTCTTGCGCCTATCTCGAAAAACGACCTCCACTAAAACGTCCATATCTCCCTCAGTTTTTGTGCTAGAAACAAAATTTTAACTTCTGCTTGTAGCTAACATCCACGGCTTTAAATCGTATCTAAAACCGCATCCGAAATCCATACAGTTCTCCCGTTATCGCAAGTATCACGTAGTGAAAAGTTTGTCGTGAATTTCATTTTTGGGAAATTCTGATACATGTAAAATAGCTTTTGATTGCTCCTGACTTGAATTTTAAGATTTCAAATTGTTTCTTGGTATTAAATCATAAATCATTGCTTGTGTTTATGTGCAACTATCCAAGCATCTCCCATAGGAATTTATAGCAATTTTGACCATACTAGTGTTTTTGCCCAATCCATTCTCAAGATAACTTTAAAAGCCATTCAGACAGCTTGACAGTCAATTCTGTTTTCTCTTCTGTTTGCTGGGGGAAAGTGGGATTGTTATTTTGTTTGAATTCTGCCATTCCTACCTGCTCTCTCCTCCTATCTCTTTACATTGCCTATTGGTGGGTTGAGGGGTGTGCAGGGGGAACCTTTTTCTTTTTTCCCCATTCCTAGCCATGTGCTTCTTTAAAACTTTATTTTTGCATTTTAGTAAGACATGCATATAAACAAGCGCAAACAGTGGGCTGCAAACTTGCCGCTGTTGCCCCCCCCCCCCGCACCCACCCCCAGCCCCCGACAGTCCCAATAGGCAGCAAGCTTCTATTGCGTTTTGGTTTTCTAGGGTGCAGTTTATAGCGACTGAGCAGGTGGATTGGTTTTAACGGCGTTGGAGAGGAGGTATGAGATGTACGGGCCCCAAATATCCAGAGACCTCGCGTGGAGGGGCAGTGTCTTTATGAATTCTGTTTCTGTTTCTTGGCAATAGAGAATGTCTTTCCTCCAGTTCGCTAGTGTGGGCGGTGCACCTCGTCCCCATGCCATGGCTGATCTTCTATGTGCCAGTACCAATACCACGCTTGTGAGTTTTCTAACGTGTGATAAGGATTTCGTCAACCCTAGGTGTGCCACCATTGGGGTGTGCTCCACCCCCTCGCCGATTATTGCTTCAGTTTCACCAAGCACATCTGATCAGAATTTGGCCACTGCCAGGCAGCTCCACGCCAGGTGCAGAAAGTCCGCGTCAGGAGTCCCACATCTATCGCAAGATGCGTTCGACTCAGGGCGATGTCTGTTTCTCTTTTTGGGGGTGTAATATGTTTGGTGCAGAAAGTTGAAATGAATTTGTTTCAAGCAGGAGTTAAGTGCCACTTTTTGGGTCTGTTGTAGGATGTAGTCCCAGTCTTCGTCTAGGATGGGCGTTTGTAGAGAAGTTTCCCACCTTGCTTTCGTTTTGGGGTTTGATGGTAAAGTGTCCATGAGCAGGGCTTTGTAGATAGATGAGACCAATTTGCCCTCCCCTTGTGCCTGAATTACTCCGTGCAGTAGCTGCCAAGTGGGTGGTTGTTGAGGGAACGATGGAATGAGGCCTTGTAGGGTATACCGAACTCTGAAGTACATAAAAATATCAAAGGAGGTGGTGCTACTTTTCTCCTTCGCTTGCTGGGGTGTTATGAAGGTATCGTGTATGAAAAGGTCACCTAGTGTGTTTATTTTGCATTTGTCTGCCCAGTTTAGGAACACTTTCTCAGCAGTCAGTGGGACCCCCGGGATGAATTTAACGGGGAGTAGAGGCGAGTATCTGAACTGCATCTTATACTTTTGGGCCATTTTCTGCCATATTATGTATGTAGATTGCACTATGTTCAGTGCTGTGTGTGGCACGGCCTGTTTACAGATGATCACGGCCCTCAGCAAGTTGGGTGAGGCCAGTGCCCGTTCGACCTGTACGTGTGGTCTTACGAACTGGGGCTTATATCAGTGACTAAGAAACTGGGTTTGTGCCGCCCAGTAGTACCGTTCCAAATCGGGTAGTGCTAGGCCGCCCTTGGTGACAGGGAGCACGAGGGACGTGTAAGCCACCCTTGCAGGTTTGCCCGACCAAATGAGGTCTAGAACCAGACTTCTCAGATTTCCCAGGAAGCGTCGAGTCAACAGGATTGGGATGTTGGAAAATAGATACAGGAGCTTGGGGAGAATTACCATTTTTACCAATGAGGGTCTTCCCCAGAGTGTTAGCGGGAGAGTTTTCCACCTGTTCACCTTTTCCCTTAGTGTTCTCAGTGTGCTTTCGTAGTTCTCTTTGAATATGTTGTGGTGGTTCAGGGACATCAGGATTCCTAGGTATCGGACGTGAGCTTTTTCCCTATGAAAGTTGAAATAGCCTTTAAATGTTTTGGTCTTTGTATTTAAGGGGAATACGATTGATTGATTTTCAACCCTGATACCAACCCAAACTTTATTTCACGCATAATCGGGTTAAGGTTTTCGCTGGGGTTTTGCATGTACAGGACTATGTCGTCGGCATAGAGGGATATTATCAAACTGTGAGGTCCTATTTTGAGCCCTCTCTGATTTTGGCGTTCTCTGAGGCCCGCTGCTAGGGGCTCCATCACAACGGCGAATATCATGGTGGATAATGGGCATCCCTGCCTGGTGCCGCGTTGGAGATTTATATATGCCGAGTGAGTCGACCTGAGGGTGATTGCTGATAGGGGCTGATTATAGAGAAGCGAGACCAGCTTAATAAACTGTCTCCCAAGTCCGAGCTGCTGCAGCACGGCAAACAAGAAGGGCCACTCGATAGAATCGAATGCCTTTTCGGCATCCAGCAGCACCGCCACCACCTGCTGGTCGGGTTTGAGTGCTGCCAGAACCCCGAACATTCTACGTATCCCAAATGTGTTTCGGCCAGGCACGAATCCCGCCTGGTCCGCGAGTACCAGTGCGGGCATTAACGGAAGTAGTCTATTTGCGAGAATCTTTGCCAAGATTTTATTATCGAGATTGATTAATGATATTGGGCGATAGGATTTACATTCTTCGGGTGGTTTGTCTTTTTTGTGTAGGAGAATTATGTTGGCTTCCCTTAGTGTTTGTGGGAGAATGCCAGATTCGATTGCTTCTTCGAAGACATTTAAGAGAAGGGGGGCTATGAGAGGGGCGAAGTATTTATAGAACTCGCCGGTTAACCCATCAGACCCCTGGGCTTTGGATGGCGGTAGACTTTGTATTGCTTCTTGGATCTCATCTAGAGGAATAAGACTGTTCAGTGGCTCGCGGAGTTCCCTCTCCACCCAGTACAGTTCTGTGTCGTTGAGGTAGTTCTGAATCGCCTCGGAGTCTGCTGGGTGCCCGGCACTGTATAGTTCTTGGTAGAATGCCCTGAGCACTTCGACTATGTCTTCTTCTTTGTGCAGCATATTTCCCTGCGGTGCTCGAATACTGTCCACCCTTGTTGGTCTCCTATCTGCAGCTATGAGATGTGCAAGGAGGGCCCCAGGCTTCTGGCCTTCGCCATATTGTCTAATTCTATGATTGTGGCCCAGAAATTTTAACTCCCGTTCCGCTAGGTTTCTGAAGTTGAGAAGTTCTTCTTTCAACATTGCCTGGATGAGGTCTGAGTTATTAGTGGCTTGCTGCTTTTCCAGGTCTTTCAGGTGGGTTTCGCTCTCCCTAGATCTCGTCTGATAAGTTTCAGAATTCCGTTTTCTTTGGCCAGATAGACGCCCCTTACATAGCATTTAGGTGATTCTCACAGCATCCCGGTGGAGTTGACGGTGCCCTGGTTAATTTCAAGAAAGGTGCTGATTTCCTCGTGTAGTTCTCTGGCAAATACTTGATCCGCAAGAGATCTGGGTTTAAAGCGCCATTGGGGGGGCCGTGGTCTGGTAGTCGGTAAGCAGCATTCGAGTATTACCGTGGCGTGATCAGAGAAGGTTTTGGGGAGTATTTGGCAGCTGCCCCATTGCCAGTTGCTGTGTGCGGAGACTAGCAAATAATCGATATGGGAGTTTGTATTATGGACGCCTGAGTGGTATGTGTAGTCTCTGATTTCCCAATTCTGGTTCCTCCATATATCAGATAGGTCGAATGCTTTGCAGATCTCCTGCACTTGTAGGCTGGCCTCGGACGGGTGCGTGGTTGTTGGCTGTGATTTGTCTTTCTGAGGGTCGAGATGTGTATTCAGGTCGCCTCCCCAGATTATGGTTGTCCTGCGCTAGGCGGGACAGCACCCAGTCAAAGTTGTTTGCACTGCCTGTTTTAGGGGCATAGGAGTTGACGAAAACCACCTCTCCCTCCATAATCCCCCAAACCAGAAGTGACCTTCCATCGTTGTCTCTTTCCGTTTTGATCAAGCGAAACCCTAGCGAAGTGTGAATGAGGATTGCGACTCCCTTAGCGTAGGATGAATAAGAAGAGAAGTAACGGTGGCATCCCCAACTGCGGGCCCACAGGTGTTCATTTTGAGGTAGAAGGTGGGTCTCTTGAATCATTGCCACCTCTATCTTGTGTCGTCTGAGTAACTGCAGGATCTTACGTGTCTTGGCCGGGATATTGCCCCCTCTAATGTTCCAGGTTGCTACTTTGAATTGGCAAGATGTTTTATATGGAACCCGTTTGAGGGAGTAGCAGTGGGTCTCTCCTCAGTGATGTCCCGGCATTTTGGGTGGCTGGGTTGCATGGGAGCAGCATCAGGCGGGAGGGCGCATGAAGGGTGGCAGCGGGGCCCGGAGCAAGGCTCGCGGCTGGGCGGTGGCGCATGGCACGCACTTTGAACAACAACATTAAAACAACTTTCCTTACACATACAACCCCCAACTCGTCCGTTTGGAACACCCCCAACTAGAACACAAGACGTGCTGTGCACTGGGCACAGGAGGCCTTCCGAGACTAAGGCCCCAGCCTACCGTTTGCAAAGATTGACCTGATGGCTCGTTTCCTTCTTTCTTTGGATCAGTGGTGCAGGTGTTCATCAAGGCTTTCTCTGCTTGCAGATCCGGACATTTGGTTTGCGGATTTACATCCCTGCCTGTCGAGGAACAGTGTGGCTTCCTCGGGGGAGATGAAGAAGTGGGAATTTCCCTCAAGTTGCATACGTAGCCTCGCAGGGAAGAGCATCGAATACATGATTTGGTTGGCGCGCAGCCTGTGTTTAACATGGGTGAATGCCCTCCTTTGGGCTTGGACTGATGGAGAAAAGTCCAGATAGAACTGAATGTCATCCCCATCGAAGTGGAGTTTGCCCTTTTCTCTTGCCATTCTTGAGATTGCGTCCCTGTCCTTGTAGTTTAAGAGCTTGGCGATGATCGGGCGGGGAGGTGTCCCCGGGACGGGTCTTGTTGGAGGGATTCTGTGGGCTCTTTCCACCATGAATAATTGCGACAGAACAGCGGGGCCAAATAGCTCGGTGCATAGTTTCTCGATGTGCTCCTACATTTTGTTTGGTAGTTGTTGTTCTCTGACTCAGACTATCCTTATATTATTTTGTCTGGAGCGACCTTCCAAGTCCTCATTTTTGGCCAGTAGAGTTTTCATTTGGCCCTCAAGTGTGGAGACTCGGGTGGTGAGTGCTGATGCGCGTCGTCCAGATCCGATACCCTTTGTTCGACGGAGTCTAACCTGTCACTGTGTTTAGCGAGGCGGTGTTGCAGCAGGTCCACCTTGGACGAGAGCGAGTCTATCTTGCAGTCCAGGCCGCCTATCCCAGCTTTTAGTTCCATTCGGATTTCCCTAATGTCTGGTTGTTGCAGTTGTTCTTCCTCCGATGGATTATTTGGAGATTCGGGGCGGTGGTCCGGTCTGGGCGTTTTGGGTTCTGGGCTCGTGTCAAAGTTGAGTTTTCTCTGGGACTTGTCAGACTTCCCCATCTTGGTCTTGGCGGATATGTGGGTGCCGTTCGGTTGGTTGTCCCGTGCTGTCGGCAGTGTCGGAGCTCCCGGTTTTTGCGTTTTATGTGAGGCGGGACGGAGTAGCTGTGTGCTGTCGGTCGCTGGCGAAACGTGCACGGATGATGGGCCGCAGTGTGGTCGTGCCGGGACAAACTCGCGTGACGGACTAGTGGGGTTTAGTAGCTATCCTTCTTCGGATCAAGTTCTGATTTGTGCCGCACAAGGAGGGGCTGGGACCCGGCTGCGTGGAGAGTCGTTATGGTCCGTCTCTTAGTTGAAATGGCGGGGGTACCGTGGAGCGACCCCTTTCTTGTCAGCCCTGCTTAGGCTTGTCGTCCTGTTTGTTTTGCGTGCCTCTGTGTGCTTTTGCGTGCTTCCCGCCTCTCACCTGCTGGTGTCCGCTCCACCACCGTCTTTCTGCTGGGGGTGGGCCTTGTAGCTGCTCCGTAGGGTTGGTGAAGCGCCGCCACCGTCCCGAGCGTCTCCTCCGCGCGCTCGGGAAGGCAGGCCGGGTGCGACTTGGCATGGGCCGCGGGGTTCCATGAGGCGTGGAGGACTGCACGTAGCGGGCCAACGCCTGTAGTGCTGCTCTCCGATGTCACCTCCCCACTGCTGCTGGACCTGGCAGGTCTCACGGCTGAGTCCGCGGCTTCTATCAGTCTTCCGAGGTTTGATGCCAGGCGGGCCGGTGTTCCAGGAGCCCACGCGGTTCGCGATTGTGCAGCCTGTACCACGCTGCAGATATCTCGCGGAAGGCGAGGCCGATTTGCTCTGGATTTTCGGCATGGATGAAGTGCTGCGCTGGAATAGTGTATTTCTTGCGTATTTAGTGATTTCGCTTCAGGATTGCAGTGATTAAACAGGATTCATGCGGGAGGTAGCCGAGAGCTTACAGGGAGCCGCCATCTTGGTTGACCCTCTAGCACCCTCTCTGTGCAGGGGGAACCTTTAACCACAGTGCTATCTGATCTGAACACACAAGTATTATTTCTGTGCTGAATTGTTTGCTTACTATTACTCCTTGTGTATTAAAGAGATTGTTCAGTGTTGCATCACCCCATTGGTGATTATTGTGTACCCATTAAAACATAGTGTGATTAAATTGTAAATACCTTAATAAATATTTTAACTTTGCAAACCAGCCTGATTGATGGTTTGTTGTGACCGGGGCGGTTCCAGGAGAGGGGCGTGATATGAGTGATATATCGTTCACAATAAATAACTTTTAGACAAAAATAAATAAGGATTTCAGTTGTGCATTACACGCTAGACATTGACTTGGGTGTGTGCCGGATTGAAATCACTTGCAGCTTGGGGGCTAGTCACGAGATCCTGATTTAGACATACCACTTGTGACAGTCTAACACAGTGTGCTAACTGGCGGGGTACATACACCGTGTTGGGCTACCACACTGTGCTACACTGTAAAAACACCCTTCAAGAGAAATACTCCAAGGAGTTGGGCCCGTTTTGCAAAAGTAAAATAACCCTGAGATAAGTCTGAAGGAAATTAATATTTCCGGAATGGCGACCCCTGTGGAAATCCATATTGCAAAGGAACACCTACTGCACAAATTGTTTGTCAGGGGTGAATGGGTAGAGCAGGATGAGAATGTTTGGCTGCAGGAAATCAAACAACAAATCACTGCCATAGAATTAGATACATGGCAGGACCAGGGTCCATTACACCAGGCACTTAGTGAATTGTATATGGCCCCAAAAGTAAAAGAAGAGCAATGTAAAATTGTCAAAATAGCGGCGTACCTATACCTCCACATTGGAGTAATACAGGAAAAATATGCCGAAAACCTAGATCCGGTAAAGAGGCAAGTACAATCCCTAGAGAAAACCCAAACTGATCTGAACTCTGCAGAGCAAAGGCTACAAAAGAGCCAAGATTCAGAGAGAGAAACCAGACAGTACCTGATAAAATTAAAGGAAGATCTGGATCTCCTGCAGCAAGAGAAGGTAGAGCAAGATACCAAATTACTGAGACTGCAAAAAGAGTGTCATGAAAGATTGGACTCTCTACAACAGAGCCAACAAAAGCTGGAACAGCAATTAACCTTTAACAGAGCCTGCGCAGAACAGATGGTCACTTTAGAGAACCGCATAGACAAATTAAAAGAGGAAAATAATAAATTAACTATCAAAGACCTTGAATCCCAAACAGAGTTTGATGAAGAGCGCCAGAAAGCTGGTGCGTTCAAAAAACAAAGGGACGACCTGGCTGCACCGAGGGGTACTCTAATTCAGGAAAGGGACGCCTTAGGCCAGGAAGTCAACCATTTAAAAACCAAGGTGGAAGAAAATCACCTGGCCCTTCAGGGACTGGGTGAACTCAATATGGACTACGAAAAGCTGTTAGAACACACCAGGAGGGAGGAAGATGCTCTGGCAAAGAATAATAAGACTAGTATGGATCAGACTCAGGAGGTGAGCCTCCTGCAGCAAAAATTAGCCAAATACTCCCAAATCAGACAGGAAGCACGGAGAGACAATGTGGCTCTCTGTGAAAAAAATGACAGGCTCCATAGACAGCTAGCCATGCAGGCACAACTAATAGAGACCAGTAAGGCATTAATAGAAGAACAAAAGGGGCAGATTCTTGCATGCCATCAGGGAGTAGGGGCTGAGACAGATGAGGTCAGATGGGAGAGGGAAAACCCTGAGCATAACCTCAGGAACTCTGTTCCCGCCAGAGTCTTTAATCCATTCATTTCCACGGATTCTGCCACCCCCATGTCCACTGGCTCACATGAACCAAGGGCCACGGGGATGGTAGACTTCAACCAAATGGAAAACATGGGGCTAATAGGTCAGCGCCTCCCAGATATGGATGGGCGGGCATCTATGTACAGGTTCCCAAGTGCTAGGGCCATCTTCTCTGATCAGGGAGACTCCAGTGAGGGGAGAATCAGAGAAATGGATCCTCAGAAATATAACTCACCAAGAAATCAGACAGTGAACTTTGGCGGGGAATTCCATGAGACTAGGCCCACTAAGAGCATACTCAAAACCTCTTCCCAGCTAGGACAGGGGGGGGGGGGGTACTCAACCAATCCTGGGAGCAAGGAAGAGTCAGACTCTTCAGAGCGCAACAGGTCCCAAGAAACTAGGCCCCCACATGCTGCCAGCCATTCCCAAGCTCGCAGAATCCGGGAGAGTCTAGAAGACCAGTCAGCCACCTCTGGTAGCAGTGCCTCTGAGTCAGAGGATGAGTGGACCAGGGTGACCAGAACTAAAAAGGCCAACAAAGTTAAGAGGGCCTTACTCAAGGATCCCCTGAAACAAATAAAAGCTATTAGGAGCGTCATCACGCCCTACCACATAAATGCCAAATATTCGGTTTGGGAGCACCTTGAATTATTTGAGCAGATGATTGAGACTTTCCATCTGAAGGACAGCCAAAGCTGTATTCAGTATGTAAAGTGGACGTATTCTCCTGGGTACTCCAGCTTCTTTGCGGGGCTGAAGGATCAGAACCATTGCAGATGGTCCACCTATAGGGCGGCCATCCTGAAACATTTTTACATTCATAGGAACCCTCAAGAGGCTCGCAATGCAGCCTACAACTTACAATGTGGGGAAGACCAGGCACCACAAGAATTTGTTCAGGAATTGAAACGCGCCTTTGCGCAGACCACTAGAAGGGTGCGTACTGACAGTAAGGAATTTGTGAACACATTCTTTCATGCTCTCCCTAAGTACATTATGACCCAGCTAGTGAGGGACTTTCATGAGAAAAGATCACTAGACTGGGTCATTGAACAAGCAACACGCATCTATGAAGTACAGAAGCCAGTGGAAAGTAAAAATATTAGCAAGAGCCCCAAACCAACCAACACCCCTGCTGCTGCTAAGGTGGCGGAGGTGAAGGTTGCCCCCATTTTAGATCTGGAGATGGGGGCCTAAAAACCTTCCCGCGCAGAATCCAGCCAATCCCAAATCCAGAAGGCCCTCGGGCCAATCCCAAAATTGGACCCCTAACTCCCCTGACTACATCAGCCCACACTACAAGAGAAATAGACCCATCCTGGGCTATGTGTGGACTCCAGCCCAAAATGGGGGTGGTGGGGGGGATACAACCAGACAGCAGGAAACTCCCCTCCTCATTTTTCCCCAGGAGGGCAGTAATTCCCCAAATACCGGACAAAATTTCTTTCCCCAATACCCACCAAACTTCAACCCCCAAAACAACCCATCCTTCTTTCCCCACTTTCCTGAGCCCAGACAACCCAATCCGGGAGAGGGGAGGCCAAGGGTGGAGGGGTACCCAAACTATCCGAACCAGGGTATTTTGCGAGAAGGGATAGCTACCCTTCCCGGGATCAACCCAGGGTAGACCTGAGGACCCTGTACCAGCTAGAGCGGGTGTCCCAACTAGAGCACCAGGTCCAGAACATGGCACAGGATCTGGGTCACATGCTGAGGGCTCAACAACCCTCAGAGGAGCATGGCAGCTCAGAACGCCTCAAATCCAGGGTCTGGTGCTCCGGAACAATGACGGGCGAAGAACCTAAACAACCCACCGGTTCCCAGGGAGGAGGCACAAGGGGAAGGGGGGGTGTCAGGCCTTAGAGGAAGCTTCCTTCCCCACTTGTGAAAATCCCCTGGAAACCCAGGAACCGGAAACCAAAATCTCCTGCCCCCGAAAGTTTGCAACCCAAGGAATAGAGTGTGGGGGTAGGAGAAATAAAGAGCATAAAAAGACCCATTTTGTGGAGGAGGTGCAAATCTTCCAGTTTGAAGGAGAGGGATCCTCAGAGGATTCTGGGAACATTATCTTCTCCTTCAGGGACAGGGGAACTCCTCCCAAAGAAAAAGGGGTCCCAAAGGATCCAAATCCAGACTGGGTAGATGTGGGGAACAAGTTAAAACCGCCCATCATCAAACCCCAGAAGGACCAGAACGAAAATCCCCTTGTTCAAACCCATTCTGGTGACTGCCTCCAAAAGGGAGGGGGGGGGGGGATCAGCCCAGAATCAGAACCAGGGGAGTCCAAAACTTCCCCCATATCTAGCAGTCACCTTTTTTCTTACAGGTTCCCAAGATACCAAACAGAATCCTGCCCAAATCACCTCTCTGTCAGTATCCAAAGCAAGGTCACTGGTGGACACTGGATCCCAAGTTACCCTTCTGTTATAAACGGCCTTTGATCAACTGAGTTCGGGAAGGGGGGGAGAAATACCAAATTCCTCTCACCCCTCTTCCTGGACAACTTCAGAACTTCGACGGGAAGGAAATTCCCATCAAGGGGACTGCGGATTTGGACGTAAAATTGGGCGACACAAGGTGAAGCACTCGGTCATAGTTGTGACTCCAGAGGGCACACCTTGTTTACTAGGGAATGACATCCTGCGTAGATTGTCTCCCCTCATAGATTGTGTAAACAAGGTCCTCTGGACCCAGACTAACCGACCAATAAAATTGAAACAGAGTGTCAACCATGTTAGTTTAAATGGCACATGCCACACGGTTGTACAAAAATGTGGCCAAATTGAGTTCCACTTCCAGAATAATCAAATCCCAGACGTGACAGTAATTGCAGTAGGACAACAAACTCGTGATGGGGGGGGTCCTCTCTATTTCTGAAAATCAACCTTCCGTCCAGTCTAAGGTGGCATTCCACACTGGAAGGAAACACTCTGAAATTCTATCCAAATTCACAATCAGGAAATCCCATTCCGATAGTCCAAAAAGATGAGAAATCAGCTCAAAGCTTGGCTGATATTCAGAAAATTGGAGAGCAGTTGTTCATTCCTATTCAGTTAAATGAGGGGAAGGGCTCTGTTCTCGCCAGAGTATGTGTGAACAACGGTAAGAGCTTCATCAGCGAGGCCATGTTCCGCAAACTCTCAAAAGATCCAGCCATTCCCAAATTTAAACTGTTAGACAAATGGGAAATGGACCTGGAAACACCCAATTCCAAACATCTCCTGCCTAGTAGGTGTATGCTCAAAATCTCCATAGGGCACAAGAGCATAGTCCATAATTGTTGGGTCGTGCAAGATGTACCTGCTGCATTTTATTTAGACAGTGACATTCTCAATCGCTTTGCCATTAGTTTGGACCTAATAAACTTCAAAGCTTGGTCCCGATTAGCGGGTAATTCCATGGACTTTGATGACCCAGAGAAAGCATTTCGGTCAGCTCAACTGCTGCCATATGCAGTTTAAATTCAGATTGGAGAGGAAGTCACCATCCCAGAATGGACCCGACAATTCTCACTGGAAGTAAAAATTAAGAGGACAGAAACTGAAAAACCCTGGCGCCTATGTCCATCTCAATGCTAATTTCCAACAGCAAGGGTTGGGGGTAAACCGAACACCACTAGTCAACATAGAACACACCACCATTCCAATAGAGGTGGATAACAGCGACCTAAAGAGAATCACTCTGGGCGCAGGCACCATTTTTTGGAATGGCGGTTGATGACCGACATTGTTCCATAGATTTAGGTAATGAACTGTTAGGACCAATCCCCAAGGACTGTTTTGACAGTGATGGTGACAATGACACAACAGTAGACAGGATCTTCACCCGGCATGGGCGAATTTCCTGGTGTACTCTTCCTGCCCTTATGGTAAGGAAGATGTGACCTGTGACTTCAAGAGGATGAGGTGATGTCCACCTGAACCTGAAGCCATCAGTCCAAATCAGCACTTTGACCAGGGATTTCTCCTCCCAGCTGGAGGAGGCTGCTGAGATAGCGAAACCCGAAGTCTTTCCAGGCTTCAGGCAGATGTTTGAAGAGAGAGTCAACCTAGCTGTTGCCTGTGAGACTCTGGAGCAAAAGCAAAAATTGAAACTAGTTTTATTAGATTTTCAAGATCTCTTTGCGGTGGACTCATATGACTGTGGCCGCCCCGACATCCACACAACAATTCCCACAGACCCTGGCATGACTCCAGTGTTTGTGAAGCAATATCGCTTGCCTCATGCATCAATGGAGTCCCTTACTGAAATAATTAAGAACCTTGAGTCCCGTGGGATAATTCGTCCAGTCCACGGCACCTTCAATAATCCGGTGCTGGGGATTTTTAAACCAAACGGCCAGTGGAGAGACTGTGCTGACCTAAGGGAGCTCAACAAACGGGTCCATACTTCCCGATGGCCTCTTCCCTACATTGACCAAGGGCTGACCCAGATCCAAGGGTCAAAGGTGTTCACTGCCATTGACCTGACCAATGGGTACTGGACTGAATCTGTCAGTAGGGAGGACCAATACAAGCTGGCCTTTACCTTCGGGGGGCAGCAGTACACTTGGACCCGGACTCCCTTCGGATACATCAACTCCGGCAATGAATTTAACATCTTTCTACATAAGGCCATGCCCGACCTGGGTGAGAGGGGTAACCTGGCCTATGTAGATGATGATCTAGTCAAAAGCTCAACTGTGGAGGAACACATTGCGGAGATCCGTTATGTTCTGACACAGTTGAGGGCTGCTGGAGCAAAACTCTCCTTTCAAAAGGCATAGTGGTGCAAAACCTGTGTCAATTTCTTGGGGCATGAGATAACTCCTCAGGATCTCTGTCCCCAGGAAAAGAAAATAGAAGCCCTCCAGAAAATAACACCCCACAACTCTGCAGGCACTAAGGAGCCCCCTTGGACTAACTAATTACAGCAGAAAGTTCATTGAGGATTATTCAGAGATTACAAGACCCCTGATCCATCTTTTGAAGGGGGGGGGGGTGGGGGTCAAGTGGGAGTGGGGTCCACCACCAACCACTACACCAACCTTTGCAATACCTTCAAAGTGACAGAATCCGGCCCGAAATGTGAGTAATTACCGAAATACTTCCTGGATTCTGTCCATGCAAGGCTTTCCTATGGAGGTCAGATATGGCCAAAACAAGAAGAGTCCCCTTGCGCAAGGTCTGGCTGACTTGCATGATTGTGCCAGAGAAAACTGTCTCGAGGACGAAAGTCTTAAAATCAAGGACAACATGGAGGCATACCTTAATTCCCCGCACAAAATCTATGAAGAAGACCAGTATGAGGAAATGCCCACTGTCTATGTGGATGGGTGCTCCTACCATGTTGACAACAACGGGGAAAAGGAAATTGTGGCTGGCGTAGGGAATGCATGGGTGAATGATGCCCCAGAACCCTCCGCTGGGTACAAAATCGGTCCCCAAAGTAGTCAAGTGGCAGAGCTGATGGCGGATTATGTACGGAACGGGTTCGTGGAGCACCTGGTTAACTGGAAAACCAGAGGCATGCTATGTGCTAATAACAAACCATTAAAACATGGGAAATTAATACAAAATATTGATGGTCTGGTCACCTCGAATGAGATGACCATCTACTGGAAAAAGATCAAGGGTCATTCTAAAGTAGAGGGACAAAACTGGAAATGACCTAGCTGATCAGCTGGCCAAAAAACAGAGCCATCCAAGGGGATCTACTTGAGATCGAGTCCCTGTTGGGGGAAATCCAGGTCACTGCCATCACTAGGTCCCAGACGAATGCTCACAATGAACTCTCAACGGCACAATGGAGTAAGGAGACCCCAGATGCTGATTTGATTAAGGCTCAAAAAGGGGATCCAATAATTGGTAATATCAACACATTGAGGACCCTCAGAAATTTCCCCTGACGGATACCGATTAAATAGGGAAAGAGGACCTCTGAGTGTTGATGAAATGTCCAAAAAAGTTCTGAATCCAAGACGGTTTATTGTTGAGGAGATCCATAGCTGGCCTTGACCAGTGGGTGGTCCCTACCTCATTCCCAAGCCTGATGCTAAGTCACGCCCATGATGCAGCCACAGCCGGTCATCGGGGGTTTCATACGACACTAGAAATCTTGCGAGAGGTTGCATACTGGCCACACATGGGGCAGGACTTTGACCAATACTTGAAGGGTAGTCTTGTGTGTGCACAATTTCAACCAACGTCACTCACAAACCGTGCTCCCCTCCAAAAGAGGGGGATGACACTGCCTTGGTCAGATTTACAAGTCGATTTTATCGGGCCCGTGATTCGCTCCTCTAGGGGGAGCAAGTACATGTTGACCGTAACATGCTTGTTCACTAAATGGGTGGAATGTCTCCCGGCCCCAAATTGCAAGGCAGAAACAGCAGCTGCCCTGATGATCAACCACATCTTCTCGTGTTTTGGATTACCCCAAAGGATTGAGTCGGACCGAGGTAGCCAGTAGTGAAGTGATGACAAAGATGTGGGAGATACTTGGGGTCAAAAGGAAACTAAACATTGCCTACTGGGCCTCCTCTAGTGGTGTAGTTGAGAGATAGAACAAGACTATTGTGAGCATATTAAAAAAGTTTGTGGCAGATTCTGGGCCAAGTTGGACATTTGATTACCTCTTGTCCTGATGGCCATCAGACGTACCCCTTCTTCTGCAACAAAAATGTCTCTGTTTGAGCTGATGAGTGGACGAAGGATGGTGCTTCCTCAGCATCTGCTCTACAGAACCCAAGAGCAGACCTTGATAAATGCCTCCATAACTCATGAGTATGTTGAGAATCTGAGAAAACACCTTCAACATGCTTTTGCCTATGCTCAGCGGAATCTAGAAAGATCTGCAGACAGTATGAAGACCCACTATGACCTTAAGACAACTAAAAAAGAATATCAAGTAGGAGATCGGGTCTACTTGTACAATTTCCAAAGAAGCCAAGCAGCGCAAATTCCTCCCAACTTGGCAGGGCCCTTTTGAAATTGTAGACAGAATTTCACCAGTCACCTACAAAATCTGCATCCCCAAGGGCAGTTTGGCAGAAGGGGAAGATAAATGGGTCCACATCAACCAGCTGAAGAGTTGCCATCCCAGGCATACTTTGTGGCAAATAGAGGAGCGAACTGCAAACCCAGAGGGGGACATTCCGGATACCTAGAAGAATCCAACTGTTAAAACCATTAGTAAATACAGGCGGGCAATATTGTAAATTGTAGTTCAATGTATGCATCTGCCCCATAACCATGCTCTGTTCTGTCTCAAGGCATTGGAACCAAGAATTTCTAAGTGCCAAGGAGGACCACTCAGGGACCGGGAAGAAAGACCCAAGGAGCCCGGAGTATCGCTCCATACTTCCATCCAGAACCGGTGAGGAGAGCATGTCGATCCAGTATTGATGAGAGAAGCAGATGACTTTTTCACTTGGACCAAAGAAAGAACATCCCAATCTCCTGACTTCCCCTTGACGGGCGGTCAAACACAAGTTGTGAGGGGGGGCGCTCTGGGATGTTTTAACCCACTTTTTGCTCTGCCATGCGGCATCACTGTGCTATGATGGTGCCAGAAATCACAAAATGACTGCAAAACCCTGGTGCGCGCCAAAACCTCTGGATATCGAACTTTGCAAAGCACAAAAAGATGGCTGCCCAATCTAAAACGCAGGTTGACAGTGGTGGAACAGAGATCTCATTCCTGGAAAATGTCACTGGGCTCCACAACATGTGAAAATGGAGTACAGAAGGACAAATCAGTGCTTTGCTAAATGAAACCCCAAAATCGTGCTTTAAATCCCTTTTTCTTTGTTGCTGAAACTGCAAAAGGCCGGTACAAAACACCCTCAAGCATCCAAAATTCTTGCTGGGTGCTACAATTCACTTAGTTTAAGAAATCATTGTGAACTTGCAAGGTCCTGAAAAGCTGAAAGAATAAAGGGATTTGCACAGCAAAAGTGGCCTGACTGTGGATGCCAAAATCTCTGTGTAGCAGTGGACTGCAGGGATGACAGCTGTCAGGAAGCCTGCCTGAACTGAAATCAAATGTTTGCTATCTAAGAGGCCTGATGTTGATAGTAACCCATATTGTAATTGTTTTGCTTCCATGGTTTAAAATCTTGAATGAGAATTGTATTTGCTATTTTGAAATCACAAGTTTGTTTTAAGCTAAGGAAAAATGCAACAGAATTAACAATTAAATCAAGCCTGGCTAAAGCTAACCAAACTGGAATAACAGGTTTCCTCACAGAGGCCTTTTCCTCCAGCAGGAAATCACACCTAAGCGATAATTATAGGGTTTGGAAAGAACTTGGTCTACAGAGGCAAAAGGGAACAATGGACAGCTCCAGCTCAGGAAATGCGAAGACAGTCTTGCCAGGAGCAAACATGGGGGATGGCTCCTAGGCTCCCAGGGAGAGACCAAAGGGGTGGAGCTAAACAACCATTTGTTGCTTAACAAGGACAAAGGACACATTTTTTAAAAGACTTATAATTTGCCCATGAAATTGTGAAAAATATAAAAGTAACAGATTTGTGAATCTAAATTTTGGCTGCACGTTTCAAGAGGCGGCAAAATCGTGTGACATGTTCTGGAAAGAAACAGCAGAAAATGTGATTTTACACAATGTATTTCTGCTAGAAGTATGAAACATGAAACTTTATACACTTATGCCTATGGTAAAGACGCACACTTGTAGAAATTTGTTTATAAATTACATTGTGTTCCTGATGAAAAGGGCAACATTTTGTGAAAAGCAGAGCCAAGATCCCACGTCTACAGGGTTTTGAGGGATAGCTGCTATATAAATATGTAATCTGTATATGTGATTCTTATAGAGGTTGCACATGTGTAAATATGTATGGTGCCAAAAGTAGATTTTGTGTTCAAGGGGCTAGGGGTGTATTCTCAGCCTCATAAAAACAACCATAAAGGTGACGCACTGTTTTCTCTCCTCCTATCAAGGCAGAGAGGAGACTCTGACCCAATCGCCTGTCAAAGGGGCGAGTTTAGGCTAAACTAGCGCGCACACACACCCCTTTGTCATAGCATAAATAGAGACAGCTCACCACTCAAAAGGAGAGACAGATTCACTCACTATCTTGACGCTGGCAGAGCACCCTGCTTCTGCACTCTCCATCTTCCTTGCTCCAGACTTCAGAAACTTGGCAAAGCAGAAACCCATTGCATAGCTTAACCATTTTCAGCTAGGCCTCAAATTCCAGAACCAGAATCCCACATACCTAAGGGGAAGCCTCAAAATACAGCCGGGCTGCGCTGTACTGCTTGCCTGCTGAAATAATCATCAGAACCAAGAAGGGCAGATCCAATCCAGTCCTGTGCCGTGCTGTGACTGGAGTGCATTGCAGATCCAGTCCAGTCCAGTCCAGTGACCAGAGCGCCTTGCTGATTGCAGATCCAATCCGATGTGCCAAGCTGTCTACCCTAGAGCCAGATCCAATTCCCTGACCAGAATCTTGACGGACCAGAATCCTGATGGTTACGTTTAAAAACATATCTAGTGAGTATCTATAGATAGAACTGTGTCACTAGCATATGTACCTTGCTTAGTGTATCCCTATCTTAAACCCATCCCATCTTGTATTCAGCACCGCATTGTTAGGAGTACGTTTGAATTGTCTGAACTCTATCTTATGCCTCCTATCTTCCTCCTGTACTGGTATTGCTAAAACTATCTTTGCATTGATCTTTTCTCATCTGAAGCAGGCGAGTCCTTGGCGGGCGGTCATTCTGATCAAGTGGCTGTGTTCCTGTGGGGTATTCGTTTTGTTCATAGTCATCCTCTAGTATAAGAAATCCTTTTGTCATTTAAAAAGTGCATTCCTGTTTTCCATTCTTGCCCCTATCTCGAAAAACGACCTCCACTGAAACGTCCATAAAGTTTTTGTGCTAGAAACAAAATTTTAACTTCTGCTTGTAGCTAACATCCACAGCTTTAAAATCGCATCTAAATCCGCATCCCAAATCCATACAGTTCTCCCGTTATCGTGATTATCGCGTAGTGAAAAGTTTGCCGCAAATTTTGTTTTTGGGAAATTCTGACACGTGTAAAACAGCTTTTTATTGCTCCCGACTTGAATTTTAAGAATTCAAATTGTTTCTTGGTATTAAATCATTGCTTGTGTTTATGTGCAACTATCCAAGCGGCTTCCATAAGATTTTATAGCAATTTTGACCATATTAGTGTTTTTGCCCAATCCATTCTCAAGATAACTTTAAAAGCCATTCAGACAGCTTGACAGTCAATTCTGTTTCCTCTTGTGTTTGCTGGGGGGAAGTGGGATTGTTATTTTGTTTGAATTCTGCCATTCCTGAATACCTGCTCTCTCCTCCTATCTCTTTACATTGCCTATTGAGGGGTGTGCAGGGGGAACCTTTAACCCCATCTGATCTGAACACACACAAAAGTATTATTTCTGTGCTGAATTGTTTACTCACTATTACTCATGTATTAAAGAGATTGTTCAGTGTTGCATCATTGGTTATTGTGTACCCATTAAAACATAGTGTGATTGAATTGTAAATACCTAAATAAATATTTTAACTTTGCAAACCAGCCTGATTCCTGGTTCAGTGTGACCGGGGGGGGGGGGGGATGGAGGATATGAGTGGTATATCGTTCACAATAAAGAACTTTTAGACAAAAATAAATAAGGATTTCAGTTGTGCATTACACGCTAGGCATTGACTTTGGTGTGTGCCGGATTTAAATCACTTACAGGACAAGGGTGCACTGTCACAGCATTAGTTTTGGTATTAAGCATGGCCGCCCAATCCATCTTGTTCCCCTTAGTGTGGGTAGGTACCTTGACAAGTTGGGTAAAACCTAGATTACTCATTGATGTCTCGAGAGCTTTGGCTAAATGATCATCTTTACACCCCAACCATACATTAACATCTCCCAATAGCATAACCTTAGTATTAGGTTTAAGGAGAGGTAAACTGATATTACTGAGTTGGGATGCAAAGTCGGCATGATGGCGAGGAGTCTATAGACCAGAATTACATTCATGGTATTTCCCGATCTGTCCTAATTTTTACATGGAGCAGCTCACATCCCTCTAAACAAAGTGTGTCAACCACCCAAACTTCCAATTCAGACTTAGAAATAATGGCCACCCTCCCCCTCTTCCATCTAGTCTATCTTGATGAAACAAACGGTAGCCTGTAAGAATGGCCAGCGCAATGGTGGTTCCATCAGCACTATTTAGCCGTGTTTCTGTAAGGGCGCATGGGTCTACATCCTGGTCAGTTATATACAATGCTTCATCAGTAGTAAGTTTCATCAGGGATCTTGTATTTAGTGAGACTAATTTTAATGCTGCATTCCAGGAGTTTTTACTACCAATAAAAGATACAGCATTTAATGACCCTGAATGTGCCTCCCCATCTACTATATCAATACATGGGGAGATAATACTCATGTCATTGGACTGCATACAATCCGTTAGATGATTCAAACCACCTGAGCTGTTTTCCAGCTGTCCCGTTATAGTGTCAGCTGTAGTATTGCGTCCCTGGCAAAATCCAAGGTCCTTCTTATGACTGAGAATTACGCTCAGTGTTACTCTCTCCACCCATACGCTCCGGCAAAAGTCCCAGATTATTGGGCACATTTAAAGATGCTGCCTCAGCTGCGTAGCGTGCTACAATAGCCCCTCTCTGAGATGATGCCCCAGTAATGGGAGGCGACAATAACTTAGTCTGAGCAAAGTTTATGGCTTCAAGAGGATGCATTGTATCATCAATGAATCAGACTTACTCTAAAGTTCAGGAGTGCTGTAGCTGCCGGACGCGGCACAGACCGGGCTTGTCGCCATGCACCAGCACTCATATGCTGATCCGCAAACAAATAGCACGCACAACCTACATATTCTAGGGTATTGTAGTTCTAAGCGTGTAAAGAGTTCAACTGTTAGTTAAAGGCAGCAAAGGTTTCAAAACACATTCAGACAAAGTAAATGTATAAAATCAAATTAAAACACTGCGATTTTGCACAAATTGGTGGGTCCTCTAAAAATTCAAATAAAATGCAACTAAAATCACAGTGGCAATATGCCTAAGTAGTAAAAGTCTAAAAGAATACAAATTAACAATTTGGGAACACAACTAAAGAAATGTTCTCTTGCCAATGGTTACTTTGGATTTGGGTGGGGGTCACTGACTCGCAATCTCGTTTCCTGGTGCCTCCTGCCAGGCTTTTACAACATACACTCTTGGGTGCAATTCCCAGGCTCGGCACACATTGCCTGGTATACTTCCCTGCCAGGACTTCGTTAACATATGTCAGTTTTGCTCATTTAACCATAGGGTCTTCAACCGCTCTTCACTGGTTTCCCTTTGTGATACTTTCATTGTTCCCATGCTCAGGTTTGCTTTTATATTGGCATGCTGTGCGGCCTACGCTGTGAAGCACCCCGGTGTCCTACTTTCCTTGCCTGGTCATACCGGTCTCCTGCGGCTGCTTCTGCATTCTCTGCGGTCTTCGCTTAACATGCCGGGGACCTTTATCTTGCTACTGGCATCCTGTCTGCTTTTCGGTACCAGCTCCGCCGTGGCCTCTTTCTCGCAGCCTCTCCTGCTGCAGGCTTCTAAGTGGCATACCCTTCCCAAGCTTCTTGTGACGGCACTAGCAGCAACTGGCCTGCTCCTTGATCCGGCTGTGAACTGGTTCTATTTCCGACCCGCATCGTGCAAAGTGGATCTGCTTCCCCACAATTTCCCTCTTCTGTGTGGTGCCGGGCTTTTAAATGTCTCGAATTAAAAAAATTTAAATTGGAATCTCCCAACCACTAGAGCACGTCTCTAGTTCAGTGTTCTGCATTGCTTCGACGCTCTTCCTCGTCTCAAGCTTTTCTAATAGTTTCAATGGAGTACAAACCAGAGATTTGGGATCAGGCTTGATTGGGTATTTTGGAGCAACACTACAGTATGCCAGAGATGTTACCAATTCTCGCAGAAAAAGGGGGGATATCGGGTCTCATCTGGCGAATCTCCTCCACTCCCATGAGGGCTGTGTCCTCTCATGTGGTCCTCCCCCAGATAGCCATGCCCAGGGTCAGGAAGCTTCTGCCATTCCCTGGCCACAATGGGAGACACTTTCCTCTGGGAGACAGTGATGATATTGCCAGATTCATCAAAGAATGCAGAACATTTTGTGAAAGGGTACTCTGGGTTGATGAGCATGGGTGTTCAGTCCAGATTTCTGCAAATGACAATGTTCAAAGGATAGGTTTTTATGGAAAAAGCTAGAGAAAGGGGTGCTTAAAAATGTCTTTGGTCCTTGACAGCATTAAGACAGGCTTTGAGGTGCTTTCTCTGTGGTCAAGATGTTGCAATCAATGTGAACCCACTGGCGGTTCAAAGTTGCAGGCTCCCGTTGGGTTGAATCTGTGGTTGAGATGATGGCTTCCAACGGTTCAGCGCTACAGTCAAGTTGGTGGCAGGACAATAGCTCTGCTGGGTCGAGTCGGCATTCGGGACAGGCAAGTTGATGGCAACCAGAATTGCAGTATGAGCTTCAGTCAATTGCCCCCATGATGTCAGGGCCTTTTGATCTGGTTGAGACAAGCTGGTCCGCTTCAATGAGGTAGGCCGGCATATGGATGGCTCGCATATGGATGGCTCGAAGTGCTGCAAGCGGTTCGAAATTGGTAGATTATAAAACCATCTCTGCAGGCCCTGTGGCAGCTCGACGGGTGTCTAGTGAGGTTGATCCGGCTTGCAGATGAGTCGAGGTGATGAAACTGGACTCCAGCTGCTTCTGGACATCTGGGTTGCTGGGAGGCCTAATCCAGGGTCTTAGGACAAGGTGCGAGTCCTTCAGTTCCATGCTTCCGCTACAGGATGTTGTTTAGCACCTACAGGGGATCTTTCACCTCCATTTAACAGGCTCCAGCAAAGTCAGCAGAGAGGCTTTGGTGCACAGCAATTCACCCCCTCTGTTTCCTGGGGATGGTTGGGGAGCAGAGCTCATCTCTGCCATGGATACCTTCTCACTTCACCTCTGTCAGAGGACTTTGAGATAGTCGAATTGCCCAACAGTGGTCCAATGAATCCTTGTCTTGAGAGTCCAGAGATTAATCAAACAAGGAAGGATGCCTGTCTTGCTTAAAAAGGCAGAATATCACAGGATTTGTCAAATCAAGTCTGTTGTAAGGGATCCATTCCAGAGAGTTGTAGCAAGTACCCTTTGCCTTCTCACATGATAACCAGAGTGTCTGGTCTGCAGGAATCGGGAGAGGGAGGTGCATGAAGTGTAGAGATCCCTAACAGAAACCAGGATGATGGAATCCCTCACCTGACCAACCCTTTTGTCTGCGCTACTCAAGCTCAGCCCCCTTCTCACATCTACTGACTTCAAACTGACTCTAGTGGTCCGCACCCTGGTGAAATCTCCTGAGGGCGCGTGGGCGACATGTGTTCCTGTGCCCTTGGTGGAAGTTCTTTGCCTCCCTCTAGGGATCAGAGGAAGCATTCTGTCCATTGTTCCACATGGCAGTTGGGGAGATGCAGACAATTTTTGTGTCTCTATAATTGTGCGATCTTAGCATCCGCCATGCTACAACTCTGCATGTTTTCTGTTTAGAGATTTGCATGCCACCAGGCTGCCTATGTTACCCAATATATTATAATCTGTAGCAGAGGTGCAAATTGTTAACAAAAACACCCCTTCCTGATGTTACTTGGTGTTACAGCAGCTGTCGGCAATGCACATGTGACCTTTGAACCTGCCATGTGCCACTGTAGACTCTTGCTGTAGGTTTTGGTAGACTACCTCTGCAAAGGCTCATGCTTGCACTGTATTTTTAGCATTGTACTCTATGAATCCGAGGTCTGATTATCAGACCTCCTGCTCAGAAACAAAATAACCTGCATCTTTTTATAAATAAAAATCAGAAAAGCTTGAGCTATGTTGCCGTCATCAGAGGCCCATTCGGTCCCAGAGGTAGCATCCCTCTTGCTGCCATTTAAAGGGACCTAGCACCACCTGATGTTCTCAGCATCCTCAAAGGGATACAACACCAGTATCTCGGCAATGTCTACCATAGCTTCCTTTACCCACTTCAGCAACCCGACTACCACTCTATCTAGCGACTTCCGTTTATAGGTCTGTTGGGATGTACGTCCAACTTCACCCACAAGCAAAAAGGTTCAGGCTGCTGAAACCTTACAAGCAGACAGTTTAGTGGCAGCGGTTTGTGTTTGGCGCGGCAGAAATGCACGATTCCCTTGCAGGTATTTTTGACACAGAACTTGCATACAGCAACGCAGAATGAGCAATCTGTATTATTGTTGCGGTTGATAGTCTGGGCAATGTATATGAGGCCCTGAGTTTAGTGAAGTGTATATGATATTTGGTTTAGAGTGATATGCAATTAAGAAACTGCTGACAATGGTAGAAAAGATGGCATCAGCGGTGGTGGCAGTGGCAGAGCCTGCTAGGTCGAGATGGCAAGAGTGCTGCCATTTTAGAGTCAAAACACAGTTGCACCATGAGAATATTACAGATCCTGATGTGGAACTGCAGATCTGTTTAGCTTAGGCCCACTATGATTCTCCCCTCCCGTCCCATCCCATGACAGCCTCTGAACAGGGGTGATGGCCTTCATGTAGCCAGCATACCAGGCATCTCTTTCTGTCTTTTAAAATTTTAGAGCTGAAGGTTTTACATATTTCACACTATTCAGCAGAGTGGTGTGGTTGAAGGCAATAAATATATTCTTCATGGCAGTCTCCCTCCCCAAAAAAATGTTACGCCACTTTTAGAGCAGGCTCTGAAGAGTGACTTCCTTCCCACCATATTCACTGCTCCCCCCACCCCCCACCCTCATTTCACTTATGGGACAGAAAAAAAGTGAAGCTCATGAAGATAGATTGTGATGGTTTTGAAAGCATGGCATCCGGAGTGAATCTGAACAAAGGCTGCCGGGGAGGTGCTACATACTCAACGTCCCATTGGTGGGGACCAAAAACACCCAAAAGGAGGGTAACTTGATAAAAAAGAACCTCAGGTGTTTTTGTATTTACTATGGTAAAAGGTTTACTGAGAATTCCCAGCCTGACAGAATTGTTCATAGCATGTGAATTTATGAACGATCCAATATTGGAGAACAGGGATAACGTCCCAGTGCCCTCAGGCCTACAACCCTGGCTGCTGGGCCGTTACTCCCTGCACGTTCCAACCCTTTGAACGGGGGTGCCAATGCTATATTAAATGTTAAAGGACATTTGTACCGCGCACTATCACCACCGCAGTGGTCCCATGGCGCTCTGGCGGCTCTGAAAGAGGAAGGGAAGGGTGGTTAGTGAGAAGTAGCTGGAAAAGTGCAAGAGAGCAGTGATGTGCTGTTGGCGGCCTCAGTCCGGTGGGTCCGTTGGCTGGGCCTGGGGTGTTTTGCGGCCAGTAGTCGTCGTGTACGGTTGTGCAAGTATGTGTGCTTTGTTTTGTTGTTGCAATGTAGTGAAGTTTTTGCGGTGTATTGTGCTGTAGGTTTGTGGTTGTGTTTGGTTTGAGAGGTGTATGCAGAAGGGGAAATTGTTAATGCAATTGGTTAGTTGGCATCTTTATCCTGAATTGAGGTTCTGGGCTTCTGTAATTTCCCCAGGTGGGGTTCGGGAGCGCCCCTGCGCCTCTGTCTAGATCTTGGTCTGTCCGGCCTTAGAGGTCCCTTTCACATCTGGCACCCTCCTCCCCCAGTCTTCCCTTCCCACCCATACGGCTACCGCACCAGCCCAAGTCTACAGCTCATATACTGTGGTGATTGCTAATATCCCGATAATTCCACTATACTGTAGTACACGGTGGTAACGTACAGACAAGTGCAGTTGTTGGGTGGGGAGTTGATTCAGTCTCCGTTTGGGTGTTGCCTGTGTTACCCTCTAACCGGCGTCCTTTGTCTAGGTGCCGTGGGAGCTTCTTTACAAAGGGAGATGTCAACAGTCTAATGGGGGTTGTCAGAGTCCAGTCCATTCATCCCTTTCATTTACAATTCGGTTTTCAGTTGAGTCTGTGGTGTTGAAGAGCCAGGTTTAGTAATTTCTAACATTTTAGGTGATTTTTGGTGTTTTATGTCTTTTTGGGATGTTGTTCCAGGTTTGTGCGGCTAAGTGGTAGAGGAGGTGCCTCCGAGTCTCTTCTTGAGGTATGGTTTAGGTTCCAGGCAGATTTCGTTGCTTGACCCGAGGGGTCTTGTTGGCTTGTAGATTGTTATTTTCTTTTGTAGGAATTCTGCTCCCTGTCCACTGATTGCCCTGTGCGTTATGCACATTGTTTTGAAGGTGATTCAATGTTTTACTGGGAGCAAGTGTAGTGTTTTTAGGGCAGGGGTGATGTGTTCTCTTCTTGATAGTTTGAGGAGTAGTCTGGCTGCTGCATTTTGGATCCGTTGTAGTTTCTTCAGGAGGTATTCTGGAATTCCGAGGTAGAGGCAGTTTGCATAGTCAATACTTGACATGATGAGGGCGACAATAGTGTTTTGTGCGTGAAGGAGAGGAGAGGTAGGATTCTTCTTGCCGTGTGGAGGAGGAAAAAACATTTGACTGTTGCGTTTACTTGTGGTTCTAAGGTTAGGTTATTGTCCATCAGGACCCCCAGATTTTTTACTACCTTAGATGGTGCGGTTCCCATTTCCGTTGGCCATGGGATGGTGATTTCGTTCTCTTGGTCTTTGATATGAACATAATTTCTGTCTTTCCTGGATTGATTTTCAGGTTGTTGGCAGCCATCCAGTTGAAGACTTATTTTAGACACTTGAGGGTTGAATGATCAGCTTAGGTGTCATTGATTTTGTAGATGATTTGGGAATCATCTGCGTAGTTGTAGCATGTAATGTTGTACTTTTTGAAGATTCGGATAACCAGAGTTTGGTAGATGTTGAAGTACAGTGGTGATAGTGAGGATCCTTGTGGCACTCCACAGTCAACTTTTGGAGCACATTTGAAGGGTTTCATCCATACGGTTTCTGTTCTGTCTGCTAGGAATGATTTAGTCCAGAGTAGTGCTGTGTCTGTTATGCCTATATCTTCTAGTTAGGGTGTCATAACTAACTGTGTCGAAAGCTGCAGAGAGGTCGAGCAGAAGGAGGGCTGAGGTTGCGTTTGAATCTTAGTTGGTTTTTAGGTCATCTCAGATGGATAGCAGAGCTGTTTCCGTTCCTCTTGCGGGTCTGAAACCGACTTGAGTTTGGTCCAGCAGGTGGTGTTTTTCTATGTATTCTTGGGTTAGTTTATATACGTAGGTTTCCAGGAGTTTTGCCGGGTACAGAATGTTTGAAATTGACCTGTAGTTGGTCTTCTGCGTCGCCATTTGTGTTTAAGAAGTGATTTGATATATGCCGATTTGAAGGTCTTTGGTACAGTTCCTGAAGCTAGAGAAAGGTTCATAAGGTTTTTGTAGTATTCTGCTGGCGTTCCTTGTGCAAGGATTGATTTGTAGATGTCCAGGGGACAGGGATCCATGGTTGAGCCAGCTTTCTTGCTGCGTTTTCTCAGCAATGCGAATGCCTCTGCTAATATTTCAGGAAAGTTTGAGTTTGTGCTGAGGTTCTGTGATGGGTTTGCTTTGTAGTATGTTGTGGTCGGTTGGTATGTTTTGTATGGATTGTCGTATGTCGATTTTTTTTCTGAAGCTGTCTGCCAGGTCGTAGAATAGTTTCTCTGAGGGGGTTGGGGTGTTGTTGCAGCCTGGTGCGTTTCTCATCTCTTTAATGATGTTCAACATTTCTTTGTGTGTTGGCGGCATTGGTGATTCTGTCATCATAATGCCTTCTCTTCGCCTTTTGAATTTCCTTCTTGTATGCGCAGATTTGTCTCTGGAACTGTTTTTTTTGTCTTCATTTCTCCATTCCAGTTCCATTTTTGTTTTTTTCTTGGTGCTTAATAGTGGGGTGAACCATTTTGCCATTGCTTTTTTTTTGATGGGGTGAATGGTTTTTCTGGGGCGTTCTTGTTAATTGAGTCTGCGATCCGTTTGTGTAGTAGCTCCGCTTTCCTGTCTAGATCAGTTAGCTCTAGTTCTGCAGTTGACCGTTTGGTTAGCGCCGATTGTTTGAATAGGTTGCTTTCTTTGACGTGTTTCCAGTGTCTTTTTGTGGTGGTTGTGAGTTTAGGGGGGGGTTGGATAAAGACTTGGGTAGCCAGAGTGATCACGACTGGGATGATGAGATGGTCGCTCCACAGTATTTGTGTTGGTGGCGGCATGGTGATGAGGTTTTTCCTTAGCGAAGATTGCGTGAAGGGTGTGTCCTGCCAAGTGTGTTGCCCCTTTGACTAGTTGTCGTAGTTTCATGGTAGTGAGTTGTTCAGTCAGTGAGTTTAGGGAGTTGGCGTGACTGTCTTCAAACCAGATGTTGAAGTCCCCCAGGATGATTAGGTGTTCATGGCTATGTTGGCTTCTATGAAGTTGTCGACGAAGGTTGCATCATATGTCGGTGGTCTGTACACCAGGATGAATGTGATGTTGGTTTTTGGGCTTGCTGTTGGATGTATTACCATGGTTTCACAGTTGGGGATGTTGAGCGGTTCATCGGTTTTTATTTTCAGTTGTCTTTTGAATGCTATTGCAATGCCTCCTCCTTTTTTGATTTTCCTGTTTATTTGCAGGCATTTGAAGTTGGTTGGAAGGCATCTTTGGAGTGTGATTTTGTAGTTGTCGTCCAGCCATGCTTCTGTGATGAACAGGATGTCAATGCGGTTGTCATAGAGTAGGTCGAAGATCTCTGTTGAGTGTTTTGACATGGATCTTGCGTTTATAAGATTGCAGTTGAGTTTGGGGGTGTTGTTTGGGTTGCATTTTCTTGTTGAGGTCGTGTGTTGGGGTTTCCTTCCTGGTCGAACTCTTGCTGAGGCGTGGGTTTTGGGGTGTTGGCCTCTTTGAAAAGTTCTTCTAGGTTCTGTCTTGGGTTTATGTTTATCGGGTTCGTCTTCCATGAGTTGTGGTTGTTGATTTGAAGTTCTTCTTGCTTTGGTGATGAAGTGTTATCGCATCGGAGGTATGTTTGTTGTTACTTGTGTTATTCATCCTTCTGCGCAATTGTGTGGGGTGGTTTGATAATGCGGCTTTTAGCATTGGGTTGGTTTGCTCTGGTGAACCGTGGTCGGCGAGGTAAGGAGTTAAGTAGAAGGATTTGTCTCTTCTCTCAGTGTTGGTTCTATTCTTGTTCCAGACATCGGGGGGTGCGTTCTGTAGTGGTGGATCTTTGTTGCTGTTCCGGAGTGTTTGTTGCTTCTTCTATATTCCTTTCTCTCGGGATGGGTCGTTTGCGCGGCATTGTAAGAGGTTGTTTAGTCTTTGTTTGCTGCTGTCCAGTTGGTTCTGCTTTGGTCTGGTTGTCTTGTGGTGTCGTAATGTGCGTGGAGGGTTGTCCGCTATCAGTTAGGTCTCCGTCTGTGGGTGGTATTTCTGGCTGATGTTGGTCGGCTCGTTCAATTGCTGGCTAGAGAGGGGTAGGGGAGGTGATTAGGGGTTATATCGTTAGGTGTTCTCAGTGGCTCTCTTTAGTGTCCGTCTCCGTATAGGTGGTTCACTGGAGTGAGTAAGCAGTGAGGGCTTAGGGAGGATATCTACTAGTTGAAGGGTTATTTGGAGGGGCGTAGCTAGGATATATGCCTTATTAACCTCTAATCAGGGTGTCGTGTCACATCACAGTAATTCACTGGAGGGTTCCGTTGCCCTTTCGGGGTGAGTTGATCAACAGGGTTTGGGAGACCCGTCTAAGGATCGGTCAATGAGATCTGAATATCGTACTGTGCAATCTAGAACTGGAACCCCTACTAAGCTTGAGAGAACTGTATAGTGTGAGAGACCCATCAATGCAATCTAGATATCACACAATCCAATTTGGACACAGAGCCCTGCTAAATTTGAGAGACCTGTATAGTGGGAGAGAGGCCTATCAATGCAATATCGCTATCACACAATGCAATTTGGACGCAGAGTGCCCTGCTAAATTTGAGAGAACTGTATAGTGGGAGAGGCCCATTGGTGCAATCTAGATCTCACACAATCCAATTTGGAAATATAACCCCTACTAGATGTGAGAGACCTGAATAGTTGGAGAGAGGCCCATCAGTGCAATCTAGATGTCACAATTCAATTTATAAATAGAACCCCTACTAGATTCGATAGACCTGTATAGTGGGAGAGAGGCCTATCAATGCAATCTAGCTATCACCCAATGCAATTTGGACACAGAGGCCCTGTTGGGTTTGAGAGACCTGTAAGGTCTATATTGAGGTGGGGGCGGGGGAGGGTGAGGAGGGAGGGTGGGGGGGGGGGGGGGCTGGTGTCTGTGCCTAGCTGGTCAGATTGATACAGTCTTGAGTAATGATAACATTTTCTCGAAGTTGAGGGTGAGAGGGATGCAGTGGGAAGTAATCACCTTATTTATTATGGGTTTGGTAAGTGGTTCGGAATCTGGGGTATGGTGGTTACCCTTACTCCTGACCCCGGCCACTCCTACCTTATTGGTCCTTGTAGTTGATGGTTGACAGCTTGTCACTGCTTCCCCTGCTGCCACCTCTTGGAGCCGCCTCTGTTGGAGCCTCCCTTGGCCTTAGGGCCCTTAGCTGCAGGGGCAGAGGGCTACCCTGGGAGGAACGGTGATGAGGGCTGAGAGTGCCAATGGGAGCAAGGGGTGGGGGGGGGGGGGGAGAGAGAGACAGGAGGCAGGGGGGGAAGGAGAAGCAGAAAGAGGGCGTTGGAGAGGGTTTATTAGGGGCCTTCGACAAATACACACAAAAAAATATACCAGATAGCAGCAACAGACGGGGGCAACACTGAACACTGAATCACTCACCTGGGCAGCCTCGGTGGAAGAAGGCACTCGCAGGCAGTGCCAGACACCAGCGCCCCACACAGACGAGGGCTGGACCAATCAGGGAAGAGGAAGGCGGTCCGGGAGGCGGGAGGGTTTGTGGATTGAGCTGGGGAGGGTCTGGGCGAGCTTCAAGGCTCGGGGAGGCCGAATTTTTTTTAAAAAAGTTCAAACAAGCCCAAGGGGGGTCCTTGTTGCTGGATCACTCACCTGGGCAGCCTTGGTGGAAGAATTAGCAGAATGAAGACGGTGCGTCTGTAGGAGCAGAATTTGGGATCGCCAGAAGACCCCATACCGCTGGGACAGCAAGTTCTCGCGGGTTGGGCTTACAGAGCTAATACATTCTGGAAATTGCAATTGTGGGAACACTTGTATTTATCAACTGCTACTAATTATATGTAAAGTAAATGTCCAAGAGAAATGACTGTATCCAATTACCTGGGCAAGGGCAATAGAGTGTACAAGGGCTATTTCTATATATTCATAAGAAGCATGTGCATGGGGAGCTTTGTATATACAAAAGGTGCAACAGACCCTGCCGCCAATGCAGCTACAGACCGGACCAGGCACTCTTAGCAGCCTCCGGACCACAGCTGAGGACAGCATCTTTGATAGCTACTAGTTCCAATAGGATGGAAAAAAAAGCATTTACTCTGATCAAAAATGACATTACTTTAGCATGAAGCAGAATAAACATCAGTAAATGTTGAGAATGTAGGATACTTTAAAGTGGTGTACAAAGCAATAACTCCAAAAGGCATACAATTCCCAAATAGTAGCTACTGCTACATAACAGCAAAATGGAACCTGTAAAAGTAGTAAGGCCTTAGAGTGTAATACAAGTTAGTGAAATGGGCCAACTACATAGGGGAGTTGCGTTTGTTCTGCCTTTATTTTAAATGAAACTGTGCGCACCATGATGCAGTCATCCCCCTCTCCACCCACAACACCCTGTTCATGGCTCTACTGAGAGCTAAAACATGATGCAACTTGTTGAACCCCTACATTTTTTGCATTTACTATATTCAGATCAGTAGGTCATGGTTCTCTGGGACAGCATGTTGAGCTATTATAGAAGTCAGGAATCATTAGCTTGCCATTACATTTTTATTTTAAAACATGAAAGTTTTATGGTTGTACAGATTCAATTGTCTTCTTCCCACCACTTTCTTCCAGTAGATTTCGGAGCTAAACTAGTTGGTATCTTGGACACCTTTTTACTATTAGCTGCAAATTCATAGACCTTCTTTCTTCTTAAGATATCCAATTGGCAAGGATCTACAAAACCATCGTGTTTTCTTTTTGGAACAAACTCCAAAGCATGCTTCCAATCACCAGTGTCTTTAAGAGTCAACAAAATACGGGTCATTTGGTCAAGTGTTAAATTTTTAGCACCAACCTCCCACTGCAGGTACTTCTCAAGGGGCAGTCGAAGAGTTGCCAGTTTCAGACGCTTTGCATTGGCCAAGGATAATCCAGTCTGTTGACATTTGTCCACCAGTGAACCAACGATGTAAACTTTATCATGCTCAAATGTCTTCATTACGTTGGGGGAGTCCGCAGTCAAGTAAATCAGTTCATTTGCTGGAAAAACATCAATGTAGGACTTCTCTGTGGCAGTCAAAAACAATTTGTCCCAAGCATCTTGGTAGCGCTTTAGAAATGCTTTATGATATGGTCCATAATTTTCTAAGTTGCAGAAGTGAATGTGGAAAGGGTCGGATGACCTCCTGTTACAGCCTTCACTTTCCATTAGCTGACTCACTGTGTTGTCCAGTTCCCGCTGCGACATGTAGTTGCTGTAGGACATGTCAAACACTAAAGGTTGGCCAAAAACCATAGACTGGGCAGCCCTAGCATTGTTCATGTTATCCATAGACTTTTGCCAGAACTGCATGAAATATGTATTCCTGACATCGCTCTCTTCTTTGCTTTCTTTTGCATGCAATGCCTCTACTTTCCTGATTTCCTTCAACTTCTTCTTTGCTTTCTGAGACTTCTTATAACCTTCCTTGATTGTTAAGTGTTTTAGGAATTTCTTTCTTGACGATTTTGTGGGCAGTTCTACAAGTACCCTCAGCTGATCTTCACTGATGTTTTCTGGGACCATTTTCCCAGCAAGCCTCCACATCTCTACGAGTTCCCTCATTGCATTCAAAGAAGTTTCCTCTTTACTGTCTGAAACCGTTTTGCTTTCAGCTTCTGGGCTGTCCGATTTCATCAGAGACTTCCATCCATCCAGGTCTAGTTCTTGAGTGAGCTGTGACTTTGTGTCTTCCTTCCTCATTCTAGTTGACAAATGCAGAGTTCGAAAAGACATGTGTCTATACATCAGTCTTGCAAGCAAACCATGCATGACCCCCTCTTGCATTATGGGATAAAGGGCAGCTCCACGGGTAACAGCTCTGAGAAGTGTGCCCAAGAACCCCATTGTAAAGCGCAATCTGTCATTCAAAGCATATACCTGAAAAATAAAGAGACAAAATGAGTTTGTACTTTATAAAACTTGAAACAATTGCTCTAGTTCTACTTAAACTAAAGCAAATTATGCTCACGTGCCAACTGATGCAGGCACATTTTCGTGAATCGCGCAAAAACCAAGTCAATTATTGATAGTTTATCACATCACTCTTGCGCCCAACCAACAAGTTTCAAGACCTGCACACACAGCTTTAACTGCTACTATAACAATTAATTTGAATACACTTTCTTGCTTTAGAAAAATAAAAGTGATTAGAAAAAAAGAATTGATCCATTTAGAAAACACAACAATAAAGTGAACATCTAAATATCTGTGGGTTAAGAGTTTGAGCAACACTTTACTTGCGTGAGGCAGCACCAAAGTAGCGGTGATCCATGGGTTCAGCGTTTGGAACCTATGAGTGACCTCTTAACCCAGCCACAGCTATGATATGAAGTGGAACTCTTTTTTTTGTAAACTGTTTATTAATGATCAGCAGCAAAAGATACAATTTGCAACCCCACACCTTCAAACTTGCATAACTTTACCGATACCTCCCTCCTCCGCCCCCCCCCCCTCGGCCCCCACCCACCCAGGCAGGTACAGCCATACAACCTAGAAGAAAAGCAGGAGACCCAACAAGCAGTTTAAGATTAGTCTAGCAATTTCAAGCGCAGAGGGCAACACTGGGATTTAAAGTCTTACTTCAGGAAAGCAAGGATGTGAGCCGAGTCTGTAGCCGAAGCATGCCAAGTTATTGTTGATTGCATACGTTGCCCACTCAAGTGCCACAAACGACCACATGTTCCGTAACCAGTCTTGTACTGTGGTGGAGTTTGCCCCCTTTCAACGCTGCGCTATAAGGAGCATTGCTGCCAAATTAAGTACTGTTCAGGCCTCCCTCTGACCCCCGGTTTCTTCCCCCTGCATCCCAGCATCCACCCCCATTAACACTCCTCCGGGGGCAGCATCAGTGAAGATTCCCTCCTCTCCAGAAAGGCTCCATTTTAGGGCACCTCCACCATATGTGGGACCAGTAGCCCCCCTCCCCCAGCAATCCCTCCCCCACCAATCCCCCCAACACAGCTTCGATGGCTCAGGGTATATGCTGTGGAGACGGACTGGCATGTAAAACCACACGACCATCAGTTTATACCAACACTCCTGTAGCTGAGAAGCCTTAACCATCTTAGGCACCAGTGACCACAGCCTTTCCCAATCACTCCTATCCAGCTCCCACCCAATAGTCAGCTCCCAATGCCCCCAAATTTGGCCACACTGCATAGGGGGTCACAGGTGGGGGGTGGGAGGGAGAAGAGGAGTGGTGGGGTGACTGCTAATACTTTGTAAAGACTCGAGATAAGGCACCTTTCGCCATCATGTGTTGCAAGGTATTTTCCAAACTGAGTAAACGGGTGTGTTGCTGCCTTCTTGCTAACTAAATCTAGCAGCCAATGCCTCATCTGGAAATAGCGCAGTATTTCATTCCCCCCACCACCACCAAAAACATCATTTACAATCCTGGAAAGGTCTTATAGTAAGACCCTAGAACATATCCAGGATTATATGGCATCCCCTTTGTTATTGGACGAAAGCCCCCGGATCCATTTCAAGATAATAGTTTGGATTATTGTACAGCTGAGTAAATTGGGATGGAAAAGTTGTGATCCCATACCTTAGCTAAATTGTCCCGTGCGTCAGCCACAAACCTTGTTTCGGCACTTAGATACAGGTGTCTATGTGGATGCGGGAGCCACAGAATCTCTTGCAGGTCCCTTCTCACTACCGCCCAGTCCATTGCTACCCGTAGTTTCTCCCCGCTTCTTGAGAGCCACTCCCTTATGATGCAGATCTGGGACGCCTCACAGTATTGCTAGAAATTAGGGAGGACCAGTCCTCCCTCCCACCCTGGTGGACATCAGAAGGCTGGGGTTAAGCTGTGGATGCTTACCTTCCCAGATTAACTGGCCAGTGATCTTCCCCAGGTCCTGAAAAAAAGCTGTTGGGTACTGGCAAAAGGGTGGGCTTGCAAGAGGTAGAGCGAACAAGAAAGCGTGACCATCTTGACTGCCGTCATTCTGCCTAACCAAGAAATACTTGTGTTTTCCATTTACTAAGATCCCCTTTTATGAAGTCAGTATGGCTGGATAGTTGGCCAGGTAACACCCTGGGAGCGGAGAGGTTATGTTAATTCCCAGGTATCAGACCCCCCCCCCCCTCCTTCAACCCCCTCTCCCCACCCCCCCGGCTCCAAATGAATGGCGGGACAGCCTTCAGATCCTCCACCTCTCTCCCCCTTCACTGTGAGACTGAGCAGTTCCAACTTGGATATGTTGATCATAAGACCACCCCAAACTCTGTTAGCATCCTCCTACAAGCCCCCACCGACTCTTCAAGCTTCGTGAGTGTAAGGAGCATGTCGTCGCCAAAGGCTGCAGCTGTATGTTGGACTCCTCCAAAAGATATCCAGTGTACCTCGTTAGACTCCCGCAGTAACTGTAGGAAAGGCTCTAGGTATATAGCATAGATCAGGCGGCATGGAGGCAGTCCTGCTTGGTCCCTCTACTCAGACTGAAGCACCTGGATAAGGATCCATTGATAGAAAGATGGGCCAGTGGGGTGTTATAATTCACCTGAATCATACGCATAAAGTCCCTACCCAGACCCATCCTATCCATCACTTTGAACATAAATTCCCATTCCACGCGGTTGAAGGCCTTCTCTGCATCAAGGGAAAGGAGGCGGCTGGAAGGCCAGTTTTATGGGCCTTCTCCACCAGGTGTGCTATAAGTCTAATTATCGAATGTTTGTCACCCCATCACAAATTGCGAGATACGGGCAGAGTCCCAAAAGTGATTGTATAGTCGTGTTAGGTGGGGGGAGAAGGATTCGCCCAAAGGTTTATGAAGAAAGCTGCGGTATACACGTCTAGGTGATTTATTGGGTGGGGTCCGGGGGGAGCACTGAAATAACCTTCCTTACCGCCTCCTCCGTTATCTCCAGCCACAAATCTTTCCTTGCCTCGCCTCCCAATTCAGTTAGTTTGACCCCGCTTAGGCAGTCCTCCTGCAGTGACCCTGGTGGGTTCTGGGAAAGATATAGGTCCCTGTAGTAATGGGCAAAGAATTCCTGAATCTCCTCTGTGAGAGTGCCGTCCCCGTAGTAATGGGCAAAGACTTCCTGAACCGCCTCTGAGAGTGCCAAAGCCCTGGGCCATCTTTTATTGCCGTTAAGTGTTGCTGGACGATGCCCCCCTCAACAAATGTGCTAGTAACCTATCCACCTTATTGCCCATGGCATTGTATCGCTGGCAGACAAATCGGGACCTTGCCATGTTCTAAGGACATTGAGCTGGCCCACTGCCTGGCGATACTCCCTCATGGGCAGTCTAGTCGGCGCTCCCGACATAGCCTTCTTGATTGCATCAACCTCCGCTTCCAGCTGTACCTCTAGCGCCCTCAAGTGCTTGTCCCTTGCTGCCCATGCCACAATTCGCTCTCCCCTGAGCGTCGCTTTAAGCACAACCCAGCGGGTGCTCTCCCCTTGTCTGCGGCGACATGGAGTCCAAGAAAATACCTGATCTTGTTCTCGAGGGTTTCCCTTACGATTGGGTCCCTATGCAGTTCCCCTGGTAATGTTCAGCGCCACAACGCCGCCTTGCGCCCGGTGAGGGTGCAAGCCATGGAGACCACTGCATGGTCTGCTGTGCAGAGAGGGCCCACCTCTACATCCATTACCGGTCCCAATAGGGGTCAGATACCCAAATATAATCAATACGAGATTGTGAAGCCCTCCCTGTCTGTGCCTCTCTCTCCAGGCATCCATAACACCCAGGGCATCAAACCTGTCCCTCAGCAGCTTGGATGCCACCCTCCCTTGTGGGCTGAACCCTTTGTGTCCCAGTCTAGTCTAGATCCTGGGACCAGGCTATGTTGAAATCACCCATCAGTATCATATGGCCTTTAGCAAACTCCTCCAATGTATTCAGACTTCCCTCAAACCCTTCCTGCCCTGAGTTGGGGGCATATATTGGTGCTACTGTGTATGGAATCTCCCACAAGTACAACCCTGCCCACTTTGTCAACCTTAGTAGCTCTTATCCTAAAGTCAACTGCATCGTGAAGAGCCAGGGCCACCCTGCATGCCTTGTTTGGACCCGAGGCATGGATAATCTGCGAGAATCCCCTTGGTGTCAGTCCCGCCTGATCAGGAGACCAACCTCCTGAGGTCTGAAGTGCCAGAATAGCTCGTAAACAGCTATGGCTTTATTTTGAGGGGCGAGTTGGGTCCCCTCACGTTATGCATCGCCTACTTGCATGTTCACATTACCAGAGCACCAATGACCCAACACACCTTGACCCCACCTCTTCCTCCTGCCTCCCCTGTTCTGCTCATCTCCTCCTCTGTTAACATCCCTCATTCTAAAAACATTTGCCCCCTTTTCCTGCCCCTACTGGCGCCCCAGGCTCCCTGCACCGGTCCCAAACCAGTGGTACCTTCCCACTCTCCCCCTGAGAACTCCCCCACCCTGACCCCCCCCCCCCACCCCAACACTGGGATGCCCCTTCCCCTCCCTTAAACCACCCCCTCCCACACTGGACCTCTCACTGGGCACTTCCACCCTCGCGGTAATCAAGATGGAACGTCTTCCCGCGCTCCGAACACCCTGCAACCCATTAATTCCCACAACCCAGTCAGATACGGCTATTTCCAGGATTTAGCCCTTGCTAGCTTCAATTTTCTTTTCCCTGGCCTACTGCAAACCCCTCTATCTCCCTCGGCTGAGGGCCCCGCAGCAGGGCTCTCCACGTGCACAGTTCTCCCGTGGCCTCAAGGATCTTCTCTTAGGTTCTGCTGTAGCAAGTAGTAATACGTTTGAGCGCCCTCCCACACAAAAAATAAAAATAAATTGTCCAATCTGGAAAGGCCATCTGTAACGTATTCTGCGGGCCAGCTCCGTGACCACCAGGCCCATCTGCCGCCTCTTGAGCAATGTACTGCATCCCAGATCCTGCAATAGTTGAATGAGACCACGGATACAGCACTTGTTCTTTCGCACTTGCTGCTCGCAGGACCGCCTCCTTCATCATGTAGAGCGTAAAAGCAGACAGGACGTCTTGTGGCCTTGAGTTATGCTGTACCCAAGCCCCCACCCCCTGTCCTGTGGATACAATCCAGACCAATTTTCATCTGGGGCCACGGTTTCCAAGAGGCCCGCAAATATCTGCTGGACTTGAACCTTTAAGTCCCCATTGGCAACCGATTCCATCAGGTTTTTAATCCTCCTTGAACCGTTTTCCATGTCCTCCATCTCTAACTCCAGGTTTTGGGTGGCCAGGTTTAACCATTCTATTGCCTCCCCATGCTCCGTCGGGTCTTCCTCCACTTCCTGGAGGCCACTTTCCAGGAGGCCAGTTCTTTATCCTAGTTGGCCCTTTCTTCCTGCCGTATTTCTGCCAGCCCTGAATTGAGGTCCACTCGCAACAATTGGAATGGTTAGTGAAAAGCTATGGTTAATGTTGACTGAAGCCTCAACCTTCACTATGCAGGTCTTCCCGGGATAGAGGCACGCTCGTCCCCCTCACCGTCTGCTTCCCCTGGTCCATCATGTCAGGAACTGCCTTGTTTGGCCCCCTTGCCTCACTCAGGCCCATATTGTGGAGATCGTGCCCACTGGTTCTACGGCCCCCAGCACCTGCTTTTGGCCCTTCGCCTTTGTTTTCAACATGTGCCCAGCCTCTCTGGGCTCCAGGTCTACCATGGTCTAGAATTCCAGGGCTCAAGACCCCAACAGCTCCTGCACAGCCGCCACGCAGCACCTGTCTGGGCTGGTCTGCTGCCAGCATACACAGAGCCATCCGACTCCCGCCCCACCACACTAAGCTGCATGCCAGCAGGCCGCTGCAGCTTTTCCTCATAGGCCGCTTGAGCTCTGGATGTATGAGCGGCTCGGCAGGTCTCCACACACTCAAATTCACTTCTGTCCTTAAGCCATGTGTCTCTGCTGCGCCAGGGGTCAGCACAATGGTCTTGGGGTGGTGGGGAACCCTATGAAGACCTTTGGGCATGGTGTGCTGCTCCCGGCACATCCATCTGGTGCCGGTGGCCATCTTGCATCCCTCAGCTCTATTTTGACAACTGTCATAAAAGCATACAATAACAAATAAAATATTACCATTTGTATCAAGACATAAGTGTGATAGTTACATATTTAAGTCAAACAATCAAATTAGATATAAAAAAGATATTAAGCTCTCCTAGGCTAAGCATATAAAAGATATTTTGAAACAGCAAATCTACAATCCTCCACCACTAGGAACCTGCAGTGGAACATGGCAGAATGTGTTATGCCCTCCTTCCTCAACCAAGGTTGCAAATACTTTCAGTATATTGGTTATATGCAAGGCATAAAAACAGAAAAGGTTGAAGAGCTTCTGAATACAGTCTGCACCCAAAGCAGAGATCAGACCATTCCAAGTTCAAATTCAAATTCAACAAGCCAGCAGTAGATAAAATGCATAGCCTTAGTTTTACTAAAAGAGATCTGTTAAAATGACTAGTTCCAAGATGTAGGTATTGCTGAAAATAAGATGATTCTTTCACAGGTAAATTGGTTAGAAATGGAGCGTAGCTAGAACAATTAAACAATATTTTCTCTGGAAAGCATGAACAGTATTTTTCTTTAACTAAAGTGCTATAGTTCTTATTTGAACATTGGGATTATTCCAAAAGGTGGCTTCTCCAATTTCTAACAGGGTAGTCACCACATATCTGAACCAATGGACTTGTAAGATTCTATTTTGGTTCAAGAGATCAGAGATATCATGTCTATGAACAGTAAGATTTAAGTCCGTATGGAACTTCAGCCAGTATAAAAAGTAATCAGAATGTGAATAGTGCCTCAATTGGTAACCACACCAATTCCTAGTGAAGAGCCAAGGTCTGCTTAAAAAGGTTTAAGTTACTTACCTGTAACTATTGCTCTCCAGCACGGGTCTGGCATGGAATCACATGCTCATGAATAACGATTACACAGCAGTACATATACACAACTACGGGAGGTGGCAAGGATCAACAGAAGCAATAAACACTCACCCCTGGAACAGACTCGCCTCAAATGAACCGGTTGTGTAACACAGTTTGGCCGACTCTGGACTCCTCCCTGGAATCCCTGTTGACGCGGTAGAACCTGCAAAGGTGTGCGTGGACCTCCACGCAGTAGCCCTGCAGATGTCGAGCAGGGGCACACCAGAGAATCAACCTTGTTGCTGCGATGGCTCTGGTGGCGTGGGCTCTTGGCCGGCCCGGCAGCAGCCTGCTAGCCAGTTGATGACAGTGCATGATGCAGCCTGAGAGCCACCTGTAGATGGAAGCCTTCAACAAGGCATTGCTGTGATTCACAGGTCCAAAAAACATACGAACATATGAGAAGTCTTCCGAAAGCTCTTTGTGCATGCCACGTAAAAGTTTAAGGCACGAGCAAGGTCCAGCGAATGCAAGACCCTTTCCTCTGGTGACGACAGATCGGGAAAAAGACGGGCAACACCAAAGTCTCGTTGAGGTGTAACTCAACAGCACCTTCAGCATAAAGGTGGGGTGTGTACGCAGTACCACCTTTGAAGCGTGGAAGGAAAGTCTGCTTGCACGACAGGGCCTGGATCTCCCCAACCCACCTGGCCGAGGTGCGGCACAAGGAAAGCAGTCTTCCACGATAGAAACTTGAGCGGAGCCTGATGCATCGGCTCAAAGGACACCTCCATGAGCTTAGTCAAAACAACACTGAGCTCCCAAGTCAGGGCAGAAGCCTTTGCCGGCGGAACAATGGTCCTGCAGAGTCCTTTGAGGAACTCCTTGATGAGTGTGTGAAAACAGATTGTCTACCTGGTGTAACGGGGTATGGCGGCCAGGTGCACCTTGATAGAGGCATGAGCTAGTCCAGCCTTGGCCAAAGAAAGCGGGTATGGTAGGTCCTGCGGGGCTGTGACACGCAGAAGGGGTAATCTGAGCCCGGCACCACACCAAGAAACGCTTCCACTTATGGCTGTAACATGTCCATGTTCAAGAGGCCCTGGCCTTGGCCAAGATGTCCTTACACTCACCAGGATGTCCTTATACTCGCAGGTAAAGAATAATGTCCAAACTCTAGGGCTGCAGGAGCCTGGCCCTGAGGTTCAGCGATGCTGGGTCGTGGTGCAGAATCACTCCTCCCTCTCTGTAGAGAAGGTCCAGAAGTAGTGGCAGCCTGATGGACAAAACAGACGACAGATAGCAGGTCTGGATACCAGATTTGCTGCGGCCGTGCCAGAGCAATGAGTAACATCCTGCAGTGACACTGAAAGTGTGTTGATCACTCCTAGGAGTGGGAACAGAGGAAAGTGTATAGGAACACTCCCTCCCACGGGAACGAGAATGCATCCCCCATGCTACTCACTCGGCTGCAGGAACCTGCTTGCGAACTTCTGACACTTGGAATACGTCGCCATCGTGAAAAGGTCAATCTGCGGTTGACCCCGTTCGTGGAATGG
The DNA here is from genome assembly GCF_040938575.1 of Ambystoma mexicanum. Classification (NCBI taxonomy): domain Eukaryota; kingdom Metazoa; phylum Chordata; class Amphibia; order Caudata; family Ambystomatidae; genus Ambystoma; species Ambystoma mexicanum. The sequence continues at coordinate 932,069,768 of NC_090939.1, forward strand.
CAGAGCCACCTGGTCCTGGTGAAGTTCCCACTCGTCGCAAGAACGTAGATCCCTGCTCAGTGAGTGAAAAGTGACGAGAAACATGTCCTGACGAATGTCCCAGTGCCGTGCTGGAGAGCACGTCCCGCCCTGCTTCCGGATGTAAAACACGGTGGTGGTGTTGTCCGTAAAGATCCTCAGCACCATGTCCCTCAGCGATGGCAGAAAGGACTTGAGAGCCCAGAAGACAGCCTGGAGCTCCAGGACGTTGATGTGAAGTGTCTTTTCTTCTGGTAGCTAGAGGCCTCTGGCACGCAACTGTCCGATGTAAGCTCCCCAACCTACCAGAGCAGCGTCCATGGTGACCGTCTCCTGGTAAGGAGGGATTTGGAATGCCCCCCCACCCCCTGCGTGAGATGAGAGCGCACAACCCTCCACTGTATTCCTCGTTGAGAGCGATCTTGTCCGTTCAGGATACAGAGACGTGTAGCCACCTCGCATCCAGAAACTCCTGGAGAGGCCTCCTCTGTAGTCTGCAAAGGAGGACAAGGTTGATGCAGGAGGATATCATACCAACAGCGACTTGATGGCTCTCGTAGTAGCCAATCGCACAGACAGGCGCTGCACCTTCCTTCGGATGCCTCTTACGAGGGAGATGCCAGGCAAGTCACTGCGTTGAGTCGGGTTCCCAGAGCGCTGTGCGATGGCTCCAAGCAGGACTTTGGATAATGTTTGGAGAATCCCAGATCAGTCAGCGAATGCATGGTTCTTGCTGTGTGCTGGCTCACGGGAGCAGGATTGAACTAGCCAATAGTCCAGGTAAGGGTAGACGTGGATGCCCTCGAGACGAATATGCGCGCCACTGGAGCCAAGCACTTCGTGAAGAACCTCAGAGCCATCTTCAGGCCCAGGAGAAGTGTCTTGAACGGATAGTGCCACCCTTCAACCACAAACCACAGAACCTGCAGTACTTTCGATGGATGGGGAAGTAGGTGTCCTCCAGGTCCAGAGACACCAGGAATTCGCCCTCCTCCATATGGGCAAGTACGTGCTGCAACTTGACCATCCTGAACTTCTGGGACTTCAAGAACTTGTTGAGGGGTCTCAGGTCCAGGATGGTCCTCCACTCTCCGGTCTTCTTTCAGCCACAAAGTATCTGGAGTATACCCCGAAGGAGCTGGCGAATGGGTTCTATCGCCCCCCCTTGAACATGCTGTGGACCTCCTGCAGCAGCTGCACCACGTGCTGTTCTTGTTAAACTACAGGGGGAATACGAGGACACCTGTGTTGGAACTTCAAGGTGTGCCCCTGTCCGAGCACGTCCAGCACCCATCTGTCCATGGTGATGGTCTTCAATGCGCTGACGAACCTCGCCAGCTGGCCTCTCACTGGGTTACACAAGTGGGGGCTTGAGTCCATGGCCGGTTTAGGCCTATTTCAATGCACTGCAGGCACCAGCGCAGTCCTCCGCTGCTGTATGCTGGCAAGCAGTCTCTGTACGCCTCTTGCGTTGTGGAGTGGGAAGGCTGCTTTTAAAGGGGTGGTGTAGCCCTGTGAGGACCTGCTGGGTTTTCCCCCCTCGAGGAACGAAAGGATGACGACCGACGTTGCTGCAAGGCACCCAGCGAACGTGGCGTCTGTCAGTCTTGAGGATTTGAAGAGACTTGTCGTCCGTCTTGCCACACAGGTTTTCCCCATCTAATCCCACGTCCAACACCTTAGACTGAACGTCCGGCCTGAAATTGGTGGCTTTCAGCCATCCCCGTCGACGAAGAGACACCGTTTCCCATCTGACAGAATCCGGTGACCTTGATGTCCACTGCGATGGCATGATCCGAGGCCACTACCCCCTCCACCCCCCCCCCTGGAACAGCTCAAGTGCTTCTGCCTTCGTGCAGTCAGGTAGGAAGTCCAGAATAGGGCCCAACTTATACCAGAGCTCCTGGTCATAGCAGGACAAAATGACCAGGGCATTAGCGGCCCTAATGGTGCAGGCAGTCGTATAGATAATCCTCTTCCCTCAGAGTCCAGCTTCTTTGCCTCCTGGTCAGAGGGTACCATGGACGATGACTGGTTCGCAGAGTGTATCCTGGTCGTGGCTGAGACCAAGGGTGAAGGCTGGGACCTCAGGCACTTGAGGGCCCGAGTCAGTCCTGACTCGGAATTTCTTTGAGCCTGTCCTGCCTGGGCAGGGCGCTGCCCGGATTCTGCAACAGCGCAAGGCCATCATCCCAGATATTATCCAACAAAGATCCTCTGCCTGGACTTGCGACACTGATGAAGAAACACTTTTTTCATCTCCTCAGGCACAAGTTGAAAAAGTTCAGAGGCCCTGGACATCACTGCGTGGAAGGAGCCAACCTTATCCGACAGAGGCCCTGTGCGGGTCATCAGCGCCTGCAGGCTCTCCGTCCACTGGCACAAAGCCATCGGCCTCGTCGGTGTCTGTTGCTGTATCAGTGTCTGGGTGCGTGGAGGGATCCCCTGTTAGGGTCAAATCCTGAGGTGGAGGCAGCGGTGGTGTCGGTTGGCGCCTCAACCAGCAGGGTCATTTGACTTGTGTTTGCACCTATAACGGCTTTCGGAAAGCAGACTTATAGAACTATAGATCGAGCAGGGCCAGTGTGGGCAGCGGTCTCTGCTGAATTTCTGATACCAGCCTGGTCAGAATGTCCAATGAAACGTCCCTGGGCTGAGGTGTAGGAAGAAATGAGTGGGAGGCTCCGGGCTGGTACGCTTTTCTTCTAGAGAGGTAGATGATAGGGTTCACCCCGCAGGGACCCACTTATATCAAGGGTCACTGGCCCCCTTCGTGGTCCGGGAAGTAGCCCTCAGGCAGGTCGTCAACCTCATCGGAGCTAGTATAAAATGTGCCAAGGCTGTCAGTGGAGTTGTCGACAAGGGGTGGTAACAGCAGTCGTCGATCTAGTCATGGCCGTTGGTGTTGTCTTGGCTGGTTGAGACGCCAAAGGAGGCAACGAAGGGCCAACCTTGGGTTTCTCCTTCATCGCCTTGTCCTCCGATGGCATGTAGTGTTTCAAAAGAGGTAATAGACTCAGAGAGGGCGCCCCTTACCAGTAGGTTCACAGTGGATGTGGCCGGCGATGGCAACTTTGTCCTTCCTGAGCCAAGACCCGCAGTGGAGGCAAACCCAGTGGGATCAGTTCCGTGCAGCCTTGCCGTCTTTTGGACCCCCACAGCCCGGGAGTCCTCGACATCTTTTCGGAGGGAATTTGATTGTGGGACGGGATGGTCCTGGGGAAGAATGACCATGCCCAGAGGCCGAATCAGAGGCCTTACCCATTGTAAGTAACCACACCGCCAGCCGGCTGTAGCAATTCTATACTTGGTCTTTTTCGAAAAACCACAGCTGACCGTGCATCCTTCCTCCTCATGGTCCAGATGCAGGCAGTAAAGACATTTGTTGTGTCGATCCACCACAAAAACGTTCCTTAGTCGACATTTTACGCAGAGTTTGAAGAAGCATCTCTTCTCCTCGGTCATGGTGAAAAGGCGCAAAGTAGGCCCAAGCCTGGGCTTTCTGATCAAAAGATCCTCAGTGTAGTTTAATCTTCAACAGTGAATCCCCGCTGCCGGTATCACCTCTGGCCGAACGATAAATCACACACACACAAAAAAAAAAAAAAAAAAAAACCACATTCTAAATATTAGGAAAATTGCTTAGAGAGCACAAACAGTACTCCCAAAACTGAAGTGTGTGGTAAAAATCGGAAGATTGCCACCAGGGGTGGAGCTTAGGGAGAGGACTGCCATTGGATGGGGGCAGTGTGACCCAGAGGACAACGATTGGTTTATAGGAGAAATACAGTTTTAAAGTGAAACTGTTTTTTTATTTTACTGAGGATTCCCAGCCTGACAGGGAATAGACCCCATGCTGGAGAAATGCATTTACAGTTTGTTTTAAAGAGTCTACCCCAAATTTCTGCTTCATAGGTCGGAGCTTGCCTAGCTTTGTCTTTGTAAACGATTAGTGCTGGCTTTACTAATCTATGGCCTTGCTCTCAAGCAACTTTCAATACTGTTCCTTCATGTTTAACAAGGGTTACATTTGATTTTAGGCTTGCATCCCTTCAAGTTAAGTTTCCACTAAATTGAAGGTCAAAATAATCATAAAATGGTACTTTGTTTTCCTCCTTCAGCAACATACCATGGAATTTCTTTCAGTGTACTTTATAAACTTTGTCAATCACATAGGTCTGTAAATAATGTTTGTTTCTTGAGGCCCATAGCCATTTTTCAGATAATTATTGCAACAGCTGCGAAGACCAAAATACCCATGTGTTGACCATTCACAACGGGAGCATGGGCTTCCAAATTAGAGATTTCCATGACTATACCATTAATAAAAAGACTAGAATAGGAGTTTTAGGATCTATAAACAGAACAAGGCCATTAATATTCTAGAACAAAAGTTAATTTACAATTATCAAAAATAGCCAAAATTACTCTTACGTCCCATCCCCTTTCCTCCATGATGTACGGGCGTCCCTCGCGAGGGACGGGAGATGGAACCTTTTTCATCAGAAAAAGGTTCTTCCCCTTTATATTTGAGAGCGTGGCTATGGGATCGTGAGATCGCCCGTCTCCGTCCACTGGCGCCACTCCTCAATCCTTTTTTCTGCATCGTCGGGAACGGGCCGAATTCACCAGCGCTCCTGGGTTTGGCTTCGGTCATGAAATACCAAGCGCTCGTTAGGGAGAATTCTCATAAATGGCTGACTTTCCTTACCTAATGAGTCCCTCAGCAGCTTTGCTGGATTTCTAGGGTTTATTGTTTTCACCTGGTAAGAGTGTGAGCCTTTTTTCCCCACTCTTACAAGGGTTTTTGGTGTGTTAGTGGTTTTACCATTTGTGTGATCTTGGGCACTGGAGGCTCACCTACTCCATGAGCATCATTTTTATGTGCGTTACACAGCATCTTCAGTGCAGTGACACAGGGTTGTCTTTTAGACTTCCCACTGACTATTTTTCTAGGACTGACTACTGTCTCCCAGAAACATGTAAAGTTGCCATTAACTTTATGTAGTCTCTTTAAATCACATACCTAGTACAACCCATCTTACATGGAGTATTGGAAAGGGTTAATTCTTCTCCCTGTGTCTGTCTCTTGGAGCACTGTTTTGCTCCCTTTTCATCAAGACTTGGCTGGTGGCAGTGGTAACTACCCTATTTTTTCATACCGCGGTTATCTTACATAACCATGGTATTGTTTTAGGCTATTTTATTAGCCTTGAACATAAACCCGCTTGACCAAATATATTTTATTTCGACTGCGGCTGTGTTTAGTCGCCATTTCTTTTTGTTAAAGTCTCTCGTGTTTTACTGTGCGCGCCAAACCAGGCTTGGTCCCTTTCTTCCCTTTGTTCGCCGTCTTTTGCGGGCTTCTCAAGGCACCTGAAAGTCTGGGTAGGCAGGATGTGAGTGAGGGGTCTTAGGACCCCTGCCATGGGTTCCCTTGGTAACCCAAGTTGCACTCCTGTTTGATTGGCTGGGTGACTATCCTTGCCAGGACAGCCACCCTGCTGCGTGATTGACAGCCAGGCTGTGTGAATGGGGAGGAGGGGGGGGGGGTGTCAACTGCATAAAAAGCAGGTCTCTGGGACTGGAAAGGCAGAGTCACCACTGGAACGAAAGAACCAACGAGGAGCTGATGGAAGAGGACCCCTACGACGACTGAACTGCCCGGTGAAGCCCTGCTGCAGGTCCGAATCTTCAGAATCCGATGACAGAAAATCCTCCAGGAAACTTCTTCCCTTGAGCTGGTGGGATCAACCAGTTCGCCCAAACTGAGCCAGGACCCCTCCTCTGGTCAAATTCACTGTACAGAGCTACAGTGGGCCGGATAGCCAGGAAGGTCGGACCCTGCTTGGGTTTTAAGGAGCGCATCTTTTATTCATTTCGCTCTGCTGCTGGTTTCTTCCCTGGGTAGTGCATGACCCTCCAGTCTTCCTACTTCTTGTCAGTCCGACAGTTGCTTCAGGAACCGTGAGCCTGCAGGAACTACCAGGAACGTCCGCCTCAGCTACAGCTTCTCCGTTTTAAGGTACTGTGCAAATCCGGTTGTTCGTTTCGTTCAACCACAGTGAAAGTGTTTGAAATCTTTCTCCAAACCGAGGGCTTTCCCTCCTCTTCTCTTTGAACTAACTTTTCTGCCAACCAACCTCGTCTGGAATCTGTGGCACCAACTTTACCGCAAACTACCCTGAACCGTGTGATCTTGAGCAAAAGACTTTTGACCCATTTGGCCCCAAGCCTTTTCTACCTGATTCTATCACTGTAGTTCCTCTTGCTCAATTGCCCTGAGTACTTACCTGTTGGTGTGGTTTAATTTCTATTAACTTTGTTTTCCCTCCCTTTTAAATTGCTGGAGTGCCATTTTGCTCCCACTTCATTTTGTGAGCTTAACTTGTCTGGAACGTATTGGGAGTGGTGTGGTGTATTAAGAGTGTGATTTTGAAACTGCTTATAATAGTGCAATATTATACAACTGAAGAGTGAAATAAATGTATATTCTTTTACTTGAAAACCTTGAGTCAGTGTTTGCCTGAATCATAGTAATTGCTGTCCTTTATGTAACTATTTGATACTGCTCACTTACTCTTGAGATACGTCTGGCTGCGCAGCCATTGCTACCACTTTAATTGTGTAGTATGGGCTTGTACCAAAGTTGAATTTGTACTGTCACTTGTAGTCTTAATTTTGTGTGGTGTTCCCAAAGGGTACTGCATATTATTCTGCCTAACATCGGGCGCCTTAAAGATAACCATCATATCACATTGCTACGCTTACTCTCTACTATACACCATCATTCAACTAGAACACAGCTATACCCCTGATTAATTCGGACTAGCTGTTCATACGAATACGACCCCACGAACACCTCAACACCCTAATAAAACGCAGCTAGCTGAGCACATTCCGGCCTAGTTGCTCACATGTGTCCTTCAGGCCTAACGCAGCCAAAGCCCAGTCTGGATGTCCACCCACCGGACTGCACACATCCAACTGATATCTTCGGCACCACACCTAACGCTAGGACGCAGCTATCATCCGGCAATTACATCAGCTGCACACATCTGGTGCACCCACACACCCTACGACACTATCTCTACTGACCAGAACTACGGTTCCTTAGGGCGTTCAACCAACCAGCGCTTTGAGGTCATACCAATGATATATAGAGCGCTATATAAATGCCAAGTAACATAACAACAATGACAGAATCTAGACCATAGACTCTTATATTAGCACCTAGTAGCCTTGCTTCTAGCGCCCTGGATGACCTCTAGGTTAGCCTGAGATAAGCTGAAGGTTTTCAGCGTGACCTGCTCAGGAACCGTGCTGCGAGGAGCAGGGTGGAGTACTCTGCCCACCCTGCTGGGCCAGGGTCTTGTAATTGTCTGCCCCCAGTCCGCCTCAGCTACTGCTTCTCCGTTTTAAGGTACTGTGCAAATCTGGTTGGTCGTTCAACCACAGTGAAAGTGTTTGAAATCTTTCTCCAAACAGAGGGCTTGTCCTTCTCTTTGAACTAACTTTTCTGCCAACCATCCTCGTCCAGAATCCGTGGCACGAACTTTACCGCAAACTACACTGAATCGTGTGATCTTGAGCAAAAGACTTTTGACCCATTGACTTCAGCCCTAACCCTTTTCTACCCGATTCGATCACTGTAGTTCCTCTGGCTGAATTGCCCGGAGTACTTACCTGTTGGTTTGGTTTAATTTCTATTAACTTTGTCTTTCGCTCGCTTTTAAATGGCTGGAGTGTCATTTTGCTCCCACTTCATTTTGTGAGCTTAACTTGTCTGGAACCTATTGGGAGTGGAGTGGTATTAAGAGTGATTTTTAAACTGCTTTATGATAGTGAAATGTTATACAACTGAAGAGTAAATAAATGTATATTCTTATACTTGGAAACCTTGAGTCAGTGTTTGTTTGAATCATAGTAATTGCTGTCCTTTGTGTAACTATTTGATACTGCTCATTTGCACTTGTGAAGTCTGGCTGCTCAGCCATAGCTACCACTTTAACTGTGTGGTACAGGCTTGTACCAAAGGTGAATTTGTACTGTCACTTGTAGTCTTAATTTTGTGTGGTGTTCCCAAAGGGTACTGTATATAATTCTGCCTAACAGCGCTCTTCCCCGGATATTCTTCTATCTGTCTTTTTCTTTTCAATAGGTACTTGGTCCTCCGACGCCACGCTCCTCCCCGGCACATGTCGACTTCAGCAGTTGTCCAGCCTGCAAGGGTCTCTTGCCCACGCCCGACCCCCACGTCCTTTGCCTACACTGCCTTGGCCGCGACCACGGCTGGGAAGGCTGCTCTGCGTGCGACGCACTCATGCCACGTGCACTGAAGAACAGGCTAGCTAGGTGGAGGGAGCACTTCCAGAGCCTCCGGAGGACCTGAAGGACTTTGTCAACATATCGCTAGAGGTCAAAGGTAAGGGCCCTATTTATCATCGCACCATGTAAAGGCGACTCCTTCCGAAGGAAGCACCCAGCCGGGAGGAACCTTTCGGGTTCTAGCACCAGCACACATACCAAGGCTAGTCCAGCTACCGGCCTCACGCTGAGGGGTCTTCGGATCCTTCCGGTGTCAGTGGTGAGGGACTACAAGGTTTTTACCGGGATTAATCTAACACCCTAGTACCAGCATCATGGCCGAGGGGGTGCCTTCACGCAGCACTACCGGCAGCTCTGCCGAGGGAAATACGCCTTCCAGGTTACATCCTGAGGTGCGGGAATAGGCTGTATGTTCCAACAGCGTGTGTCTTGGACAGGGCTGGTTCCAGCGAGCTAGGCACCACGACTTCGGCACGTGCCACGCAGCTTGACAAAATGGCAGCGTGTCCAATACCCCCTCTGGCAGAGCGGGTGGAGGAACGAGTCACAAGGTGGGACTGGTGTCAACCAGGTGCGTGACCTGCAGTTTATCCATCAGCGGCGTAGGGCAGGGTTTCCCTGCACCCCAAATAGAGTGCGCCCCAGCCCCAGTAGCCGCTAGCCACTCTGTTAATATCACCTGCCACATCTACAGCATCCAAAGACAGGTTCTTTGGAAGGTTCCTAGGGCTAATGAGAACTCCCCAAATGGGCGCCATCAGGGACATGCTCCCCAAGATCACCCCACCAGCTCCCATAGTCATTCCTCCACAGGCCCCAGCGCAACCACCGCCTCCCTAGTCGATTCCGGCTTTCCTGCCTCCCACAGTACAGGCAGTTCCACAACAACCTCCGCAGCAGCCACCGCCTCCGGTTTCCACACCGCAGCCCACGAGTGTTGGGGAGAATTCTCATTTATGGCCAATTTCCCTTAACTAGCGAGTCCCTCAGCAGCTTTGCTGGATTTCTGGGGTTTCTTTTTTCCCCCTGGTAAGAGTGTGAGCCTTTTTCCCCCACTCTTAGTGCATTTTCTGTGTGTGTTGTACTTTTTGTGCTCATGGGCTATGGAGTGTCACCAACTCCCTAGGCATCATCTTTTTACTTGTGTGTCACACAGCACCTTTAGTGCAGTGACACAGGGATGTCTTTTAGACTTCCCTTGTGAACTCCCATTTCTGGGGATGACTACTGTCCACCAGAAACAGGTAAAGTCACCATTGGCTTTACTAGTCTTCAAATACGGATCCAGTGCAAACCATCTTACAGTGGAGTACTGCAGGGGAATATCTTTCCCCTGTCCTCCTGTAACTCAAGGGGCACTTTGTGTCCCCCTTCCCAACTCGACATGGCTGGTGGCAGTGGTAACTCATTTTTTACGCGGATTCCCGTGTTGATGTTCTGGCTGTGGTGACAGACGTGAACATAAAACCTGCTACCCCATATCGTTTTTATCGTGGGTCCTAGCGTGATTTTCGCCATTTCATGTTGGAAAGGTCTTTCTTGTGCTTTGCTTTTCGCACCAAACCAGGTTTGCTTTCCTTGTTCGCCGTCCTTTGGAGGGCTTCTGCAAAGAAGCCCTCCTTTGGCATCTGGGTGTCTAGGTTGGCTGAATGTGAGGGAGGGGTTTAGTCACCCCCTGTACAGGGTCTCCTTGGAGACCCAAGTCACACTTTGTGTCGATTGGCTGAGGTGATTGTCCAGGCTGGACAACCCCCCCTGCTGTGTGATTGACAGCCAGGCTGTGTGAATGGGGGATTTTGGCATAAAAGGCAGGACTCTTGGGCTGGAAGTCAGAGTCGCCACTGGAACTACAAGAACCGAAGAGAAGTGGAGAAGAAGACGGCTGCTGCAACTCCTGGATCCCCGGTGAAGCCCTGCTGCAGTCCTGAGCTAGCTACCCTTCAACTACAGAAGATCCAGTCCGGAGTCTTCTTGCCTTGAGCCTGGTGGGATCAACCATCTCACCTTCAACAGCCAGAGAATCCTCTTCTGGGTCGAAATCACTGCACAAAGCTGTAGTGGTCCGGATAGCCATTAGAAGAGCCCTCTCCTGTTTCTAAGGAGCGCACCCTTTATTCATCGTTGCTTTGCTGCTGCTGGCATCATCCCTGGGTTGTGCAGATAGCTCCAGACGTCCTTGTCCCCACGACTGAAGCGTCAGGAACCGTAAATCTGCAGGAACTACCAGGAAAAACTGCCGTAGCACCAGCTTTCTTCATCTGAATAAGGTACTGTGTCCATTTGGTAGTTCTCTCCGTCTGACCTTGAGGAATTGGGGCGAACCCTTTTCCTTTCCGAAGGCTTGTCCTTTCTTCCGTCTTCTAACTTTTGCTTCCCGTTGACAATATCCAGTACTCCTGGCAAACTAATCATGAGCTATTCTAACCGTGTGATCCTCGACAACAGAGCCCCTGCTCCATGCGCCACTGGCGCAGGCCTATTTACTTTTATCTGCCTCTTAGAAAACGTCCTGATTCTAATGCCCTGACAAAAGTATTGCCTATGATTTTTATTTATTTATTTTTTTTAATCTATTATTCCCTTGTTTAATTCTATGAACTAAGTGTGTTTGACTACGGGTGTATTTCTTCTCACGGTTACGCTTTATTTTCATAAGACCGAACTGTCATTACTGTCAAAAAGTGATTGCGTATTTACACCCGGTAACGTCTTTGGTTCAAAACACTGGTCTGTCAAATTCTAATGTACTTCGCTTGAATTTACCTGAACAAGAGGAATTGATTGTGTGTAGTATATTTAGAGTGTGGTTTTATTTAATAGAAGTGAAGTGTTTTGTGAAAAGATGGTTTAAAAATAAATGTACTTATATTTAACCAGAAACCTTGAGTCAGTGTTTGAGTCACAGTGATTGTAGTCCTTTGTGTAATCTCTACTACTGCTTATTTGCTCTTGAGATAAGTCTGGCTGCTCAGCCATCGCTACCACTTTACTGTGTAGTACAGGCTTGTACCAAAGGTGAAATTGTACTATCACTTGTAGTCTTAATATGTAGTGTTCCCCAAGTGTACTGCATATGATTCTGCCTAACAACGGCACCCAGCACTCCTCCACCAGTTCCGGACCCTCCGAGCACTCTGGTGAACACTGATGAGGAGGACCCCCGAAACGCCATCTTCAGCCAGGGCCTTCCACAAACGCCTTGCAGATTTGGCAGAATAGTTGGGCCTTCCTAAGCCCGTGGAGGGGGTCTTGGCAGAAGTACTCACCCTAAGACACCCTACCAAAACGGGTATCCCGATGCAGAAAGACGTAGTTGCCCTGGCCAAGAAGGGGTGGCTCAAGCCGCACCCGGCCCAAACGGTCAATCGGCACCTAAACGCCAAGTATAGGCAGATAGAGGGTGATGCACTCTTGCTTTCAGCGCATCCTTAACCGCACTCTTCCGCGATTGCTGCAGCGTCACTCGATTCTAAGCCTCAGTCGTCCTCTACCACCTCATCCTCGACACTGCTAGGCAAGGAGAAGATTTCAAAGGCGTTCGGAAAAAAGCTGTACCCCAATGACTCCTTGCATCCCAGAACTTCTGGGACAGAGCCAGCGCGCTTCAGGGCTGGCCTAGGAGAAGCCAAGCTGTCAGCGCAGGACATCATGGAGTCCACCGTGGCCCACATCGATACCTCTGGCTGGGCCATCTGCATTGCCACGGACATGAGTAGGACGGCCTGGCTCCAGGCTACTAAGTTAATCCAGAGGTCCAGGAACGCATATTGGACACTCCATTCGAGGGTAGTGACCACTCCACCACGAATGAGGAATTAGATAAAGAACAGCTTGCACCGCAATGTCTATCTATTCTTACGAATGCCACACCCAAAGCCTACACGCAGTCGTAGCAGCGCTCTTGACAAAGGGCAGGCGTTTGGCAGGTTCCGGGGCTTCCAAGAACGGAGGTCCAGGAAACCTGGCGTTCTCCAAGTCAGCACCGGAAGAAACAAAAAGGGGGAGGGAAGGGGGTGGGGGGGGTGAAGGGGTCTCTCCAACCCCCCTCCTCCGCAACAGCCTCAGGAGGGAAAGAAGGCATGACACGCCCTTTCGGGTCCATGTGTCTCCGGTGGGGGGCAGGATTGCCTTACACTGCAACTTTGGCATCCAAATTTTTCAGACCCCAGGATCCTCTGTAGTCTCCACCGGGTACCGCCTACCAGTACCTTCCTCTCCTCCTCTCCCAAAGATTGGGACAACTCTACTGCCGGAGATCCAGTTGCTTGTCAAGAGCCAGGCAGTGGAAGAAGTCACAGCCTCCCAGCGAGGATTGGGCTTCTATTCCAGGATTTTCGCCATTAAGGAAGAAGAACCAAGCTGGCCTGAGAGTTGGGTTGGACCTTTCCGCCCTCAACCTCCCCCTTCCTCTGCAAAAATTCAAGATGGTTAAGCCAGTTCTTATTGCAGAAACATTGGACAGGACTGGATGTGCTCCCTGGGTCTGAAGGACGCTTATCTACACGTCCCGATTTGGTGCATCGTTCCTTACTGCTCTGCAGGATCAGGGGCTGCCATTTCCAATACAAGGCGCTACCCTTTGGCCTCAACTCGGGCCCAGTGTACTTACCAGGTTAATGAATGCACTGACAGCCCTCCTCAGGGCCAAGGGATACCAGGTCTACCCATACCTGGACGACTGGCTCGCTTGGGCCAGCTCTCGTCTCGGCTGCAGCCCACGCAGATCCTGACCTTCTTGGGCCTCATCTGGGACACAAGCTCTGGGAAAGTGTTCCCCTGGAGGGCAAGATTGCGGCCATCAACAGAGCCAACGCTCACTTCCTCTCCAGGCCAGTGACCTCGGCATGGTGGTACCAACACCTATTGGGTCTTATGCCAGTGGTCCTGTTGGTTGTACCCCACACGAGGCTCAGGATGAGAAAATTACAGCTGCACTTCACTGCCTCATGGAATCCGGCTCGCTTTCTCCATTTGGATCTTCAGCGGTGGTCTGAGGGTCACAGTCACCACAGACTCTTCGCTAGAGGGCTGGGGAGCCCCCTGGACAACCACAGTGTCCAGGGAGTGTGGGCTCGGCAGTAGTCGCACACCAATTGGCTAGAATTGAAGGCCATTATGGCTGGCTCTCAGGGCCTTTCTTCCTCTTAACGAGGGCAAGCCAGTTCTTATCCAAGACAGACAACCCCACCAGCATGTATTAGGTCAACAAGCCGAGGGGTACTAGATCCCCCTCCGCTGTGCAACCCAGCAGTCAGCATGGGCTCTGGAGGACAACATCTACCTCATGGCTGTCTACCTCCCGGGTGAATCCAACCTGGAAGCGGAAAGGCTTGGCAGACTGGGGGCAGACAATTACGAGAACCTCGCCCGGCAGGGTACTCCACCCTGCTCCTCGCAGCACGGTTCCTGAGCAGGTCACGCTGAAAACCCTTCAGCTTATCTCAGGTTAACCTAGAGGTCATCCAGGGCGCTAGAAGCAAGGCTACTAGGTGCTAATGTAAGAGTCTATGGCCTAGATTCTGTCATTGTTATGTTACTTGGCATTTATATAGCGCTCTATATATCATTGGTATGACGTCAAAGCGCTGGTGGGTTGAACGCCCTAAGGAACCGTAGTTATGGTCAGTAGAGATAGATAGTGTCGTAGGGTGTGTGGGTGCACCAGATGTGTGCAGCTGATGTAATTGCCGGATGATAGCTGCGTCCTAGCATTAGGTGTGGTGCGGAAGATATCAGTTGGATGTGTGCAGTCCGGTGGGTGGACATCCAGACTGGGCTTTGGCTGCGTTAGGCTTGAAGGACACATGTGAGCAACTAGGCCGGAATGTGCTCGGCTAGCTGTGTTTTATTAGGGTGTTGAGGTGTTCGTGGGGTCGTATTCGTATGAACAGCTAGGCCGAATTAATCAGGGGTATAGCTGTGTTCTAGTTGAATGATGGTGTATAGTAGAGAGTAAGCGTAGCAATGTGATATGATATGATGGTTATCTTTAAGGTGCCCAATGTTAGGCAGAATTATATGCAGTACCCTTTGGGAACACCACACAAAATTAAGTCTACAAGTGACAGTGCAAATTCAACTTTGGTACAAGCCCATACTACACAGTTAAAGTGGTAGCAATGGCTGCGCAGCCAGACGTATGTCAAGAGTAGTGAGCAGTATCAAATAGTTACATAAAGGACAGCATTACTATGATTCAGGCAAACACTGACTCATGGTTTTCAAGTAAAAGAATATACATTTATTTCACTCTTCAGTTGTATAACATTGCACTATTATAAGCAGTTTCAAAATCACACTCTTAATACACCACACCACTCCCAATACGTTCCAGACAAGTTAAGCTCACAAAATGAAGTGGGAGCAAAATGGCACTCCAGCAATTGAAAAGGGAGGGAAAACAAAGTTAATAGAAATTAAACCACACCAACAGGTAAGTACTCAGGGCAATTGAGCAAGAGGAACTACAGTGATAGAATCAGGTAGAAAAGGCTTAGGGCCAATGTCAATGGGTCAAAAGTCTTTTGCTCAAGATCACACGGTTCAGGGTAGTTCGTGGTAAAGTTGGTGCCACAGATTCCAGACGAGGTTGGTTGGCAGAAACGTTAGTTCAAAGGGAAGAGAAGGGAAAGCCCACGGTTTGGAGAAAGATTTCAAACACTTTCACTCCGGTTGAACGAAACGAATAACCGGATTTGCACACTACCTACGGAGAAGAAGCTGTAGCTAAGGCGGACTTCCTGGTAGTTCCTGCAGGCTCACGGTTCCTGAAGCAACTGTCAGACTGACAAGGAGTAGGAAGACTGGAGGGTCCTGCACTACTCAGGGAAGAAAACAGCAGCAGAGCAAAGCAACAAATAAAAGATGCGCTCCTTAAAACCCAAGCAGGGTCCGACCTTCCTGGCTATCCGACCCACTGTAGTTCTGTACACAGAATTCGACCAGAAGGGGGTGTCCTGGCTTGAAGTTTGGGCGAACTGATTGGTCCCACCAGCTCAAGGGAAGAAGTTTCCTGGAGGATCTTCTCTGTCGTCGGATTCTGATCTGCAGCAGGGCTTCACCGGGTGTTTCAGTCTTTGTAGGGGGTCCTCTTCCATCATCTGCTCGTTGGTTCTTTTGTTCCAGTGGAGACTACCTTTCCAGTCCCAGAGACCTGCTTTTTATGCAGTTTCCCCCCCCCCATTCAAACAGCCTGACTGTCAATTACACAACAGGGTGGCTGTCCTGGCAAGGACAGTCACCCAGCCAAACAGGAGTGCGACTTGGGTTACCAAGAGAACCCATGGCAGGGGGTCCTAAAACCCCTCACTCACATCCTGCCTACCCAGACTTTCAGGTGCCATAAGGAGGGATTCTGTGCAGAAGCCCGCAAAAAGACGGTGAACAAAGGGACCAAACCTGGTTTGGTGCGCAGAGAAAAACACGAGAAAGACTTTAACAAATAGAAATGGCTACTAAACCCAGCCGGAGCCGAAATAAAATAAATTTGGTCAAGTGGGTTTATGTTTGAGGCTCATATAATAACCTAAAACAATACCATGGTTATATAAGATAACCGCGGTATGAAAAATAGGATAGTTACCACTGCCACCAGCCAAGTCTTGATGAAAAGGGAGCGAAGCAGTGCTCCAAGAGAAACAGACAAAAGAATTAACCCTTTCCAATACTCCATGTACGATGGGGTGTACTGGGTTTGTGGTTTAAAGAGACTGCATAAAGTTAATGGCAACTTTACATGTTTCTGGGAGACAGTAGTCAGTCCCAGAAAAATTGAGTCAGTGGCAAGTCTAAAAGATAACCCTGTGTCACTTCACCGAAGGTGCTGTGTAACACAAATGCTGATGGAGTAGGTGAGGCTCCAGAGCCCAAGATCACACAAATGGTAAAAACACACAGCAAAACACATGTAAGAGTGGGAAAAAGGCTCACTCTTACCAGGTGAAAATAGTTAAACCCTAGAAATCCAGCAAAGCTGCTGAGGGACTCATTAGTTAAGGGAAATCAGCCATTTATGAGAATTCTCCCCAACACCCGAGACCAGACGCGTGAACAGGATGGCAGGGAGCAGAGCCACACATGGACACAGACAGGGGCTGGGCTTACAGTGACGGGAGGGGGGTACGGATATAAAGCAATAGCATGGGTAGCAGGAAAGCAGGGTACACTGGTACACGTAAGGGGGGGGAATTCATGTTAACATTTACTTTCGCATTTCTATCCAGATGAGGTTCAGGCTAACAAGGCATAAAATAAGCAGTGTCGCAGAGCAATTTGCTATGCAATTCTGTAGGTTTGCTAATTAAATTGGCACTTGTGTAGCTAAATTAGCTATTTAAGTTATCCTGTTCAATGAAAGCACAGCTCACCCTGCATTCCTCGCTTGCCTTCAGAGCTCTCTCCACCCTCTCTGTTCACTGCAAGTTCAAAGGGGGCTAATGGAGAGAGTGCAGCAGTAATCATCCCCTTCACTCATGTGCCATGGTCTGTGTGGGAGTGCTGCACACATTTTATTTTTCAAATAATTGCAAACCAGAAATAATCTGGATAATACTGTTAAGCTAACTGTATCCTGTCTGCCAAAGACCAGTATGTGTTAGTTATTCTTTTTTTTAAAGGCTTTAATTCCTCTTATAAAAATGTAATGAGTTACATAATGCATGATTACAGTATTGCTACTGTAAAACACTGCCTCGTCTCCATGCTTTACAGTGAAATGTATCTAAATCTCAGTGTCAACTAGATTTCATTTTGATGGGGAAGATGCACCATATTGACTAGTGGACACTTGAAAATGTACATGACCACACGGCCAAATGCTTTGATGGCAAACCTAGTCCTGTGGCCTGCTGGTTACATACAGCTTGCAACTGGTGCTCAACCCATGAGCTGATCCCAACTCCTTGACATTCTCTTTTACCATGTTGGTTTATACCCGCTACCCTGAAAGTGAGATGGCTGCAAACTATAATATTCTGCCTAGTTCGCCCAGTTCTCTGCCCGCTACACCATCCACTCTGCTTAAGTCTTTTACATAATGAATGATATTTACTTAAAGTATCAATCAATAGTGTCATCCACTCTGTACATCTACAGACCTACTGCAGAACTGTACAGTGTAGTTGGCCTCCAGATCTCACTTTGCTCTATGATGATTGCATTATATATTTGCACCTGCAGTAGAGAGCTGACTGTTTTCAGGGCCTTTTTATCATATCTATTTGTGTTCATTCATGCAGCTTACCTTTTTACAGACACTCAGCCAGGGGTCACAAAGTATTTTTGCCCACTCACATGGTCGAGTAGATTTTAAGAAAGGCGGTACCATTTGCAGGGCAGGTTGGGAACTTTTATTTAACCTTTACGTTGTTTGCAGTAAATGTCAAATAAAGGTTTCACTGTGCATGGCTGGCCTCTGGGTGGCAGCAGTGTGCCAAACTAAAGTGGTTTTGTGGTGACAGGCACCCTTTTACAGAAAGAATTTGCAAGGCCCGACTTATCTCACTAATGTCTTACTTCCGTGGTATACAAACTGCTGTATTGTTCATTTTATATCTTGGGTACAAGTACCTTTTGGTGGCATTAAAAACATAAGTACAAAATTGTTAATCAAATGGGTTTGTTTGCTAATCAAGAAAAATGTAATTAGCAAACTTTGCTAATCAATTTTTGAAAACAAATGTATGCCTTGGGCTAATGTTCTTTCCTCTGTAGCTTCATAAGGTGGTATTGCTAACATTCATAATCTAGTATGGGTCTGGCGCACGGCAATGTTCACAAATCTAATGGTGCGGCATTGCTGGCATTCACAATCCTATCAAGAGGTGACGTAGGCCACTGTTTACAGTTCTGATCAGGTGTGGCTTTGCCAACACTTGTAGTCTAGTATGGGTCTAGCGTAGGCTAATGTTCATAATTCTAACAGATTGTGGCATTGCTAACATTCACAATCCTATCTATAAGCGACGCAGGATACGGCCTGCAAATCTATCCAAGTGCAGCATTGCTAACAGTCACAGTCCCATCAAGATGCGACACAGGCCAATGTCCACAACTCTAGCCCGGTGTAGCATTGCTAAATCACAATCTTATCCAGATGCGACGCAAGCCAATCTCTGCAGTTCCGACCAAGTGTGGCATTGTTAACACTCACAGTCTAGTCTGTTTGGCGTAGGCCAGTGTTCACAATTCTAGTGAAGTGTGGCATTGCTAACCATCACAATCCTATCTAGCTGCGACGCATGCTAGTTTTCCGATTTCCAGGTTGGTGAGGCCACTGTTCACAATTATAACGAGGTGTGGCATTGTTCACCCATCCCATCCAGGCCAACTCTATGGAGATATACCCTCTTAAGTGCACCTTGGACGACGTGCTCTCATTTTCTGCACACCTCGCCCACTTCGGCGTACAGATGGATACATGCCGTGCCTATCTGGCAGCCAGAGGGGTTTACAGGAATTCAGGGGAGGGCCTCTCCTCCTCCAACCCGGTGGTCAAGCAACATCTGGCAGACCTCCCCAGGCTTTACCTGCCTACAAAGAAACCACACCCTGTGCGGTACCTTAATGTTGTGTTGGGCGTCATGGCGCAAAAACCTTTTTGAGCCAATGGTGTCCGCAGACATCAGACTGGTCACCATGAAGACAGCCCTGCTCGTGGGTCTCACCTCAGCTTTCAGAGTCAGCTAGATCCAGGCTTGTTAGGGAGAATTCTCATTCTATGGCTAATTTCCTTACCTATAGAGTCCCCCAGCAGCTTTGCTGGATTTGAAGGGTTTGTCTTTTTTCCTGCTAAGAGAGACTCTCTTTCCCACTCTTAGGCATTTTTGCTATGTGTGTTCTAGGCTATTTTTTGTGTTTAAGGTCTATGGGATTTTCTCAACCCCATAGGAACCATCTTTATTCACATGTGTTACACAGCACCCTCAGTGCATTGACACAGGGGTGTCTTGGCGACCCCCAATATGACTCCATACCTTGGGACTGACTACTGTCTCCCAGGGCATGTAAAGTCCCAATTGACTTTTAGTCGATTTTGGTGAACTAGGCCAGTACAAACCATCTTACTATGGAGGTACTGGAAAGGGTTAATAGTTTTTCCCTTATGTTCATTTTTGAGAGATTAATCGTAGAGTCCCTCTCTCAAAGGTTTCTGGCTGGTGGCAGTGGTTACTACCATAAATATTCGACCGCAAATATTTTCCTATGGGATTTTCCCATTGTTCGAGGCTACCACTTTTTCTGACAGCCTCTAACATACCGCCGGTGCATTTTAATATTAACTGGACTCCGGTAGGTTTTATTTGCCAGAACTTCAATATAACTTCTTTCTCGTGTCTTTCTCTAAACTCCTAACCCAGGTCAGGGATCCTTTGTTCGTCCTTTCGGCGCCACGGAGTCTGGGGTGGGTCCATTGTGTGGGAGGGGGGAGTAGGACCCCTGGACAGGGTTGCCTCAGCAACCCATGTCGCACTATCCTGATAGGCTGGAGGGTCTCCCCCCAAGATGACCACTCCACTGTGGGAGTGACAGCTAGGCTGTATGAATGGGGATCTTTTTGCATAAAAGCAGGGTCCTGAGGACTGGAAGAGCAAGACGTTGCCACTGGAACCAAGTATCCGAAGAGGAGAGAAGCCAAAGACATCTGCAACGACTGAACCACCGGTGAAGCCCTGCTGCAGCGTCTCATCACTTTTCTCCACACGACGAGAGACTATCTTCATCTGCAAGAGCCTTCTTCCCTTGAGCTGGTGGGGCCAACCAGTTTGCCAATCGCCTTCCCGGACCTGCCTTGGTCAAATCTCCCGTACCCTGTACTCGGAGGCTGGATAGCCAGGCACCAGTCCACCCCGACCGCGATTTAAAGGAGCGTACCTTTTATTCGTCGGGCAGCACCGCGGCTGGTTTCATCCCTGGGTAGTGCAGTAACTCGAACCTTCCTCCACGACGAGAGCCTCTCTTCATCTGCTGGATCACCAGAACTGCAGGAACTACCAGGAACAGCCGCCACCGCAGGAGCCACTTCTTCATTTTAAAAAAGGTACATTGTTCCGCCAGGCCACCTTTTCTTCACGGTAGCACTAAAGGTATTTTAAATCCTTTAACTACCTGTTGGGTTGGCCACCCCTCTCTTTTAACATTGTCTTTCAACGTCTGCATCCAACCTTTACAAAATCGTTAACCAAAGACTTGACTGCAGCTACAAGAACATTTTGCTCCTGGGCCCTTGCCCTGTACCACTGACTCTGGCACAGGCCTACTGACTCTGGCTACATTTGTTAGACCTGCCTTCTTTAGATTGATTCTCAACTAGACTTGTGTTGATGCACCTACGTCTTATGACTACTCTTTTCTTCCCCTTTCTAAACCCTGTGAAATGCCATTTTGCTCAGTTTTCATTAAGTATTGCCTATACTGATGCACTTTATTGCTTAAATCTGGTTCACAAAATGGGAAGTGTTGCTAGGGTGTGTATGAAACTATTTCTATATAACTTGTGCTTTCCCTCCCTTGTGAGAAATTGCTCGAGCATCCCATGTGTGTGGTTTCCACTGTGCCGTTTTGCTCAGTTTTCACTCTGGTTCACTTGGTCTACAATTTAACTAGGGTGTGTGTATATTTTCCTTGACTTAATTTAACTTGCTTGATCACTGTGATTAATGTGTGTTACTATAAGTGTATAAAATAGTTATACATCTACTTTTTAATACAACGCTTTGGTCAGTGTTTCCTTGCGCCATAGTATTGTAGGCCTATTGTGTAAACCCTGAATACTGCTCATCTCCCTGTTGAGATAAGTGACTGCTCAGCCAAAGCTACCAACTAAATCTTTGTGGTACAGACTGATACCAAAGAGGATTTATTGCTCTCACCTGTAGTCTTAATCTTCTGCAGTGCTCCCAAAGGGAACTGCACAGGATTCTGCCTAACAAGGCTCTGGTGGCTTCAGAGTCCTACACTACCTTTCACAAGGATAAGGTCATCCAGAGAATGCACCCTGCGTTCCTACCCAAGGTGACAACCTCCTTTCATCTCAACGAGGAAATAGTCTTACCCACTTTCTGCGCCGACCTCAAGGATCTGGGTCTGGCACTGCCTGGATGTCAAGGGTGCACTGAAATACTACCTGGACAAGATCAAGGACTTCCGCAAGTCAAACGCCTTGTTTGTCACACTTGGTGGGTCAAGGCCCGGTTACCAGGCCTCCAAAGCAGGGTGGATGGTCGCGGCCATCAGGGAAGCCTATGAAGGGCAGCACAAACTTGTGCCAGCTAACTTACGTGCCCATGCGGTCAGAGCCAGGGCCATCGCGTTCCAATTGCATGCGTCGTGGTAGGTCATCAGCAGGGCGGCTACTACTGTTTGGACACTGCCTCTAGGCCAGATGCAGCGTTCGGACAGGCGGTTCTAAGAAACCTGTTTTCTTAAGGAGGGTCTCCTCTCCACCCTGGGCTACATTCAGTTGTAATCGCCCATACAGTATGGAGAAAAGGGGCTGTGACGTAAGAGTAATTCATATTTACTCACCGTAGTGACTAATGTACTCTTAGTCCATAGTCACCTTTCCTTCATACGTCCCACCATCATCCTCCCCCCTCACCCCACCCCAAATTATACTGGTGTCATTAGGCAATGCTGAATATTGTTGACACGTCAATGGGGACTGAGGCCTGGCACCGATGGGCGGAGTCAGGTGAACACATGCTCCCAGGGCGCACCTCTACATTTAAAGAGAAAGAAGATTATTCTGGTGCAAAAGGTTCCATCTACCGTCCCTCGCGAGGGACGCCCATATAGTATGGAGGAAAGGAAACTACGGACTAGGAGTACATTAGTCACTACGGTGAGTAGCCAGGCTGCAAAATAGAGATTATATTGTCCACTCTTACAGATGGTTTAAAGGACCTTTTTCTATTAAGAAATTGGCCAGTAATTCATCAAACTCACCTTCCACCTTTCTTGTAGAGAAAATCTGTTTTTCCGAGATGAAATGTGAACTAAGCAAAAGCATTTCTGTCACTCATTTACTAAACCCTGCACAATTTCAACTGAGTAATGTTTGTATTGAGGATGCATCACATTGGTGAATATCTGTTAAAAAAAAAGAATTAAAAAGGTGTGTGCGATAAAAAAAAAAAAAAATGGAGCTGCACAAGGATGAAGAGTTGTTTTGCATGAGAGTAACAAAGGATAAAGAGGAGCTTGACTAGTGACCTGAGGAGTACACTCAGTTATGGCCAGAAGGGACAGTACTGCTTTGGCACTAACTCCATGCGTCGCCACACAAGACTTTCCACTCGACTGCCCTGTGAACAGCAGTGCATGTCTCAGGATGTAGAACCCCTTCTTCTAATGCACCATCAGCTTCCACTCCTGCCCCCACTAGTTGGGCAGAGTATTCTTCCTGCTGCATCACAGCGCATACAAGAGGCAGTTGACCCTTAAGAGGACAACGGTCCTTTGTGCATATGGTGATGCACCAATTGCTGGGGGAGCAATTACTCCGAGCCTTTAAGGCAGCTGTAAAGGCCCATAAAAAGAATCCCCCCCCCCACCCAGTGACATCACAAGTGCACTCCATGCCTCCTCCTGAATAAACAAAAAAGGAAGGAGCTCCATGGGGACCAGCCAAAGTATATAGAAATTAAAAAAACATGTGCAGTAGACCCCTATGGAGTCCACCTACTTTATGTTAAAGCATAAAGCAGACGCAGTCCATAAAAATCTCCAGCATTTTTTCCAGCATGAAAATCCTTGCAAGCACAAATACTGGAGCATTTGTATAGCACAGAGGAAAAAAGTAGGCAGAAAGGAAGTTCTGTTCCACCACTCCTCTCTGCCATACAAAGAATTGAAAATGTGGCGGGGCGCTAGAGTGTGGCAACTGATGTAGTCGCAGATCCTCACATCTTCACTTTTCCGCTTTATTTATCCTGCATTAAAAATCGTAAACCCGCTTTTTCTTTGAAATCCGATCTGCTCTGGTGGGGCAAGTGACCAAGGTGGTACCTCCGCTCCAGGTACAGCTTCAATAGCTCGGGGAAAGTCTGCAGCCGAACGGACACAGGCTCTCCATGCACTGCGGCCTAGGCGCCACGAAATAGCATAAGACGGACAGCGTGGAGGGCGCCGCAACTAACTGAGGCGTCAACGTGGGAGTGATGGTAATTGAGCCTGATAAATCACTGGTGCCAGGTGACCAAACACAGCTGAGCTGGATTACTTGCAAACCCGCAGTGATTCTCGCTGCAGGGTACAGTGGCAGAGCGCAGCGGTGTGTTCTGCGGCAGGGTGGAAAGGCCTGTATGCCAGTCGGCCTGGCGGCGCGGATAGAGCAGACTTACTTCCCCCACCCTCCGGAGTGGGTGACGGCACTGAAGAACCCAGCCCCAACCCTCTTGCCTAGATTACCCAGATAAGTGCATGTATTAACGGATAGCTGGGAAAAGGCATGACCTTGTGTATGCTGTTCAAGGACCAGTGGGGGCCCTGAATCATAACACTCACGGACAATATATGGGGGATGGAGAACTGTGGTACAAGCTACAAGTGTGCTCTCTCCCCTATATACCGGCCCATAAACATGGAATCACTCCTGGTGGGCCGGACTTCTGCCGAAACTCTCTCTCTCTATATATATATATATATATATATATATATATATATATATATATATATATATATATATATATATATATATATATATATATATATATATATATATATATATATATATATATATATATATATATATATATATATATATAACGCCACCTACTTTTCATCTGTGAAAGCACAACATGACAAGAGACAAACAATGTACACAAAACATACTAAGCAAGATGGAGGCATATAAGTACTACGCCGATACCTCATGGAGAGCCCCAAGGCCCAGAGAAAGTCGGAGCAGACACTCAGGCTTTGCCAGGCTTCCCCTCCTCGCAAGATCTCATGCTAGCAATTAACAAATCTAGGTCATCAATACAAAATAAAACCGACTCCCTCAGAATTCACGTTGGTCTGCTTCGTCAAGATCACCACAAAATGTGAGGCCGGATGAGGGAGGTGAAAACCAGAGTCTGACATTGAAGACAACCTAACCACAGTCCGTAACTAACTACTGGACTCCCTACACCACAGCAACGTTTTGGAAAGAGCGAGCGAGCGGATCGGCAGAGGGAAGATCCAAGCAGAATAATGTCAGAACAGTCGGCGTCCCTGAAATATCAGAAGGAACAGCAGCCAAGCTTTTCCTGATATCATGGTTTTCAGAACTGGTGGGGCCCATGGGCCTCTCAAACCTCTTTTCCGTAGAATGTGCCCACTAAACCTCTGCTGCCTGGAGGCCCGCCTAGGGCAGTGGTCGCAAATAATTCATAACTATCGAGACCAGGATGCAATCCTGCAGGAAGCCAGACAGAAAAGGTCCTCTGGAATGGCAAAAGGCCATGGTGGCAATTTTTCCCGAATTTCCCTGCATGGTACAAAAAGTCAAGCCATCCCTCGATAACATTAAGAAAAAAGAAAAAAACAAAATTTAAAACAAACTGTTCTTAATGGGCATTAAAGATGCCCTCTTTTACCCAGCTACAAGGCATACATTATTTTCCAAAAATTGATTAGCACAGTGTACCGATTAAACTTTTCTTGGTTAGCAAACAAACCCATTTTATTAGCAATGATGTACTCATATTTTTAATGTCTCCAGGAGTTTTGTACCTAAGGCATAGCAGTTGTGTGTGTCGTTGAAGTAAGATTAGTGAGATGAGTCAGGCCTTGCAAATCCTTTAAAATTTCACTAGAGCTGCAGGTCGAGTATCTTAGTTTACTTAGTCGACCTAAAAGAAACGCACTCTATCAATAGCGATAGATGGCAACCAATTTAAATGTGCTGCTGCATGGAACCACAAACTGTAGGGAAATATAATAGGGAAATGCTTTTACCTATTCTGAATTTCAACAAGGGTAGCTCCACATTCAATCATCCACATTTTAGCAAAGGTCTGAATTTTAACTAGGGCCAAGGGTGTGAGACCCGGGCTGAATCTAATGATGCCAATGTTGGGAATGCACACAACACATGCTAGAAAATAGTCACTTTCATCCACGATACCAGTGTCGTGGGCTGAGTTGCACTTAAAATAAAACATACCAATTTACTTTATTCATTTAACATATAACAGATTCCCATACTAACATTTAGTGCAAACAAGTTCATACCGGTTATATAAACTTGGTGAAGATTGATGGAAATGCATGCTAGTTTGGAAATGAAATGAACTAAACGTGCAGGCTTAAAGCTGCGCTGTGTCTGAATGGGGACGTGACAAATCAGAAGTGTGGAATGCAAGATCCGTTCTGCTTAAGATATTGCATTGTTTAAACAACTTTCAGACCAGGAAGACAAGACAGAGATGTAGCTATTATTTCCTCTAAGCGGTGAAGATGGACACGGTCAGAACATTCTTGCATTGGCCGACTGACAAAAAGGAAGGTGGTTTGAATGACACATGAGGTTTTAGAAAACAGCTTGCAGCAGAAAGGGCTGGTCATTCACTCACTCACTGGCTCGGGAGCAGAAAGACTGGTAGAGGGGTAGTTCCAGACGCAGAAAGGCTGGCTCATTTGTTCCAGGCAAAAAAGGGAGTGGGTGTGATAACAATTCTCCCGTCCTGTCCAGTAGACAGAAAGGGGGAATATCGCCAGCTGAAGCAGTCAACGGCTATCCTGACCTTGTGGTCAGAGAAGCCACTGACCCCAATAGATCTAGGTAATTATGCAGTAATTGAGGCGAGCGTAATTTATGAAAGAAGTATTTTGCAGTCTGTTTCATAGAAATAGGTTTGTTTTCTTAAAGTAATTCAAAATCTATATTTTACGTACGGTTCCCATTTATGAAGCAAGCTTTAGTTACGACAAGAGGCTCACAGCTGCCAAGATAGTGAAAAGAAACATTCAAGGTTACAGATAACTGTGCGGTAGCCAGCCAGCACCAAATGTGTAGTTGAAGCTTATTATTCAAAAAGCTATTTACTGGGTGTGAGCTCTCTAACGAAACGCATTTTATCTATGTTAAAGTATAAATTACTGTAAAACGTAGCACAGTATAATGCATCGGTTGTTCATCACGGGGGTGGTGTGTGTGTGTAATGTATTTTGAAACAAGGGCGTATTGTATATAAAATAAAAGTGTACCAAGTTCTGTACTTGCTTACCGTTAGTGACCCTGGTAAAATAATTATTAGGCAGTGTTCTGAAGTTAGGCTCATCACTATACCAAAAAATACTATACCACAGAATATAAAAAATGTAGCCAAAAATATCTAACATCTCAGAGCGTTGGCCGGGAAGCGGTAAAATAATTACTGGGCATGGCCTTACATCATAAAGCATAACCATATTGCACTCATTCTATGAATTAGAGCTGTGATGTAGTGCAGTACTGTGTGCTAACTTGACTCTGGCAGGAGTACCGCCATGTCCCAGATTCAGGCTGAATTTTACCTCGAGGCGAAGCTTTATGCTCACACAAACTGGTCATCTGAAAATTTGACAACATGGAAAATTAGGATTAGCACAGAAGTGGAAAAAGAGCATTTTGAGGCTATTTTTGATTAAGGAAATATTGTGTAGGTGTCTCCTTAAACCGTTCTGAGCACCAGAACGCACAAGAGGAGAAGAACTGCATCACATACAGATCCATAAAGTTGCAAGGGAAAGACAGTGAGGTCATTGGCAAATTACAGTGCAGTTAGGACAATGCAGCAATTGAACATAGAATTAAAACACAGAGTGCTAGACATGGAACTGCAGGCTAAATATAAAGACCTTTCTGCTCAATTAGCTCAGAGAGAAACAACTATATTGAGAGTGAGCAAGAGTGAACCCATTGAAAAACAATATTGGATTTAAAGCAAGATAAAGATGTTGCCGTTTCTGAAATTCAAAAACAGTGAGAAAGATAAGGAATCTCATGCCATGGAATAGGAAATATTTATATTACTAGATGAAAATGAAAGAAAAGCCAAAGCACGTGATCATTGTCAGACACAGATCAATGAATTACAAGCAATAATCAATAAGGTCAGGGATGAGAATTCTGTTCTCAGTCATGAAGCAGAAAAGCTTCACGGACAGTGCAAAAACCTGGAACAGTAAATATTTAATCTCAAGTCTCAGGAAAAGCGACCGTGTACTACATTCACTGGAGCTGAACTTAATCACAGCCCTAGCTAAGGTAACGTACCAGCAGCTGTCCACGTGGCCAGACCTGGTTATAACCCAATGTTAAAATCTGAGTCAACTGCAAATACTCACATGCATTCTTGCCCACAAGAGAACAGGAATGAGCAACAAAATGACAAATACCAGAATGCACCATGTAATCCTTTAAAAATCATGAAATCTATGAAGACTTGGATTAAACCATTCGAAAGGGGAGGGGATTGCTGTATGGAAGATCATTTGGAGGCAGTTCACTATATATTCACGGCTCTCCAGATTCCAAGGAAATAATATACACAGTACTTTCACCTCACTCTAGATGTGGCATCTGCTAGTATCATTTGTGGTCTCAATGAACAGGAAGATTTGTCATGGGCAGACTTTGAGAAAGAGATTAGACACCAATTCTCATCCATCAGTCTATACAGGAAGCCACTTATAGTCTGGCGGCACAGCAAAATGAGTCCCCTCGCCAGTTCTTTCAAAACTTAAGAGCATTTTCACGTTTTGAGGTGACCATTATCCCTAACTCAGTAGAATTTAAAACTGCACACTTTATGGGCTCCAAAAATAAATGGTCTCCCATTTAATCTGAATTTGACAGGGAAAAACTACTAGAATGGATAATGGAACAGGGGGCCAAACTATATGAAGTGATGTTTGGTCAGAAAAAGGAGGGGCCTAGGAATAAAGAGGCAAAACCAAAGTCTTAGGAATCCACACCAGTGATTTTGGAGGTAAAGTCAGTAAAGATGCCACTAAAATCAGGTCAAACTCAGGCAAAGAAAGACATGACACCTAATCAAAGGGACGTGGATCCACAGAGGACTTCACCCCAGACTCCTATGTTCCAATCCGTTGATCCCAGCAACAGAAGTTCTTACATTATTCCTAGATACCTTGGAGTTCTCCAAGAGTGGGACTTTGCCATGATATGCCAGGCCTACATAACAATCAAAATGAAATGCACAACGGTCCATACCAGACACTAGGGGCCCAGAGTAATTTGATCCTAATACAGGCCACCAAGGAAGACAAAGATGTGTGGATTCATTGAAAATGAACAGTTTCCACCAAAGGAGACAAAATATGGATTATGTACCATGACAATATAAATCCCCACCACAGGTTGACCCTGGTCAAAGGATGGTTATTCCACATCCTCCACCGGCACGTCAATTCAGACGTAACAAATAGAAATCAATCTCCTGAAAGATATCAGAACAGGCTTAATCAGGGCGAGTTTAATCAGTACCGGCCCAGACCACAAAGAGAAATTCAGAGACATGGACAGGTTTCAATGCTTAGAGGCCCAAGTCTAAATGTTGCCTGAACAGATAGGAAAATGATGTGCAGTTCAAAAGCAACAGCCAAGTGAAGGTGCAGAAGGTCATAGGAGTGATCTTGTACCTAGCGACAACAAGTGACTAGCTAATCCCCTCACCCTGATGAAAAAAAGATGCCCATGAATTGCTTGCCGATTTAAAAACAAAGTGAGACAGGGAATTATAACACACAAAAAGGGAGTGTGGTTTAATTTGGAGTTGAACCAGACCATTCAGGTGTGTAAAGATGAGCAAAAAAAGGGAACATGAAAAACCAAAAGAACAGAGAAGCAGATTTAAAAAGAATATGCAATGCGACAATGCAACGCAAAAAGAAGAATTAGGATCAACAGGTAGGTTATCCTTACTCAAGAATACTGTTGATCAACCCCACAGAGGAAACAATTGCCCAAAAGGCAGGTGCAGTTCAGTCACCTGAGGAGTGTTTTGAACCACGGATGTTGCAAGGGACAGAAATGACAGGCTCCGTACAAAATGCAGACATGTGTCACACCCCGGAAACTGACATGCTGTCACGTGAAACTTGTGAAAATACACAGGCAATAGGTTGCAATGTGGAAGTAAGTAGAGAGTACCCAGACAATGGGAAAGGCACAATGCGAAATTGGGGTGTGAACACTAGTGGTCCCAAGGCAGAGGGGCAGTCAGTGGCTACACTCCAAATGGGTTCTGAGCCAAAGAGAATACACAAATAAATTATTAAGTGGGCAAAAAGGAGGGTAAATCGTCATTTCATATGCCAAGCAAAAAGTAAAAATGAGATAAGAAAATTAAGTCCTGAAATTAGTAAAAATTCTAATTTTGTATGTGTACTAGAAGAGGTTGAGGATAGGTACTATGCTCCTATCACTATTGAAGAAAAATGCAATGCATTTGCAATGATTGACACAGGTGCCCAAGCCACAATAATGTCAAATGAACTGGTGAAAAGTATCATTGAAGGGAGAATCCCCACAAAATCATGTAAAGCTGAGGCAAAGTGAAGGCAAGCCCTGTGCACAATTTCCATGGGGAATAAATACCTTTCAAAGGGGTCACCGATGTTGAAAAAGATAGGGAAGGCATTGGATGAGACAGGAAGTATTGTACACACCCATTAATGAAATATCCTTCCCCATAGGGACAAACTGCCTGAGGAGAGCATCGCCCCTCATTGATGGGGCGAATGGGGCATTGTGGTCCTTGGCTAAAAAGCCATTGAAACCTATAATGCCCCAAAGCAACAGTGTAAAAGAATGCCACGCCGTTGCTAAATCAGTGCAGTGGAGGTATATCTTCACAATGGCGGTGTGCCTAGCGTCACCTCATGCGTCAGGATGAAGTGTGAGGAAAGAGTCTTTGGAGATTTTTTTTGGACACTAAAAAAAACTGGCAAACAGAAATAGATGAAAACCTGTTGCGTTTTTATGTAAATGAAGAAAAATACAAACCGACTATTACTCCAGAGTTAAATCAGGAAAAAATGCATTTCAACAATTGCAGACATGCAAATGGGAAAAGGGCAGCCATGGATCCCTATCCATGTGAATGGGCATTCTGAAATGATTGAAGCTACTTGGCGCATGAAAGGAGTTTCATTAGTGAAAAGTTACTCCAGCAAATACTTGACAGAGGAGATCCCAAAGTTTAAAATAAAATAATAAAAACCACCACATCTTTGACCTAGATGACCCCAATTTGGCACAATGAATTGTAGGAAGATGTATGCTAAGGATTACAACCGGCTCTAAAAGCACAATGTGTGGATCGTGGGCGGAACACAAAACAAATTCCATTTAGAATCATGCTCAGAATGTGTCTGGTATCAAACTTTCTAAATCAAAAGGTCTAGTCCAGATTGGGTGGAGCTGCACCTGAATTTGAAGACAAGAGACAAGCTCATCATTGTGCCCAAATGATGCCATATGCAATTGAGCTTCAAGTGAAAAAGGATGCTACCATTCCCGCATTTACCAGACAATTTACAGTAGCATTAAAATACAGGAAGGGACAACAGACAACAGATTCTGATGCATTTGTGTACCTAAATGAAGCCATAAAGCAGCAAGGATTAGAATGTCAATATACACCATTGATAGAGATTGGGGATGGGCACATTCAAATCCCAGTGACAATAAAGGTTGTCAAGACATTCATTTGGAAGAATATACAGCATTAGGAATGGCAGTACAGGCATTTTACTACAATGTTAATTTCAGTAACCGGGAACATCCCTGAAAGCTATGTGACTGCACAGGGTGAATTACCAGAATCATTGGAGTCTAAGCCTAAGGGAATCTTTAAAGTTCAATCTGTGTATCCTTATGAGCCAAGTGATATGGTATGCTATCATCAGGATGGTTGTATCCTATTCGAATTAGGTGAATCTACAAGAGAAAGCAGCATATTGAAGTGGAAGTCAATGTTACAAAATATTTGAGTGTACCAACTCGCCAAAGAGACACTACCACACAGTAAGAGGAAAGTACAGAGTTTCCTCCTTTGGAGGATTTCCCAGAGTTCTCTAAAATGGCAGAGGGGCAGATTCAAGCTGCAGATGCATGCACAAATGAAGAAAGACCAATTGATGAAAATATTTATGGAGTTCTAACATATTTTTGCCAAAGATGCCTATGACCCTGGGCTGACCAATTTGCATGTTTCTACACTACCAGGAGGACATATTAGGGAGCCAATATTTGTGTGGCAATATAGGTTGCCCTTTGCATGTCTGGAGTCACTAGCTGAAATCAAATGTTGAACCTAGAGGAATCATTAGGCCTATTTATAGTACATCAAATACTCCTATATTAGGTATACTAAAACCCAATGGCGCTTGTGTGCAGATCTAAGAGAATGAAACAAAAATAATATTTTTAAAAAACCAAAAAAAGTGTACCTGTTTCAAGGTGGCCCCTTCTATTTATTGATCAGGGCCTTGCACAGGTTCACGGATCAAAAGGTATTGACCACCATATATTTTACAGCTGGATACTGTAGTGTGTGCCACTAGCCGAAGACATTCAAAATGTATTTTGATTTGACAAATCACAATACGCATGGCCCCGGACCCCTTTTGGGTGTGCCAATAGTGGGAGCGAGTTTGGGATATTCCTGAGCAAGGCACTCCCAGATGCAGCTGGGAGAGGAACAATAGTTTATGTGGATGATGTGCTAAAGATTTGAAAAGCAATTTCAATGAGATTAGACATGTACTCTGTCAGCTACAGAAGACTGGGGCAAAAGTATCTTTACAGAAAGCACAGTGGTGCAGAAAAAGGGTAAACTTCATAGGCCATGAAGTGAGAGCGTGTGTTAAATCCACAAAACAAAAAGGTGGCAGCAATCCAGACACTAAAAGATCCCACAAACTTAAAGTTTAAAGAGCTTATTAGGAATGACAAGTTGCAACAGAAAGTTTATTGAAAATTATGCAGAGATTACACAACCTTTGACGAGATTACTGAAGCAGGGTGTACCCTGGAAATGGGAAAAATAACAGTGAGGCAGTGGCCATGCTAAACGGGTGTCTAATGACAGTGCCATGTTTGGCATATCCAAAGAAGAAAAAAAACGGATTTCTTTGTAGAAAAAGGATTCACAGAAAAAAGGATTCACAGATCAATGCATGTCAGCAGTGTTATATCAAATACATGATGCACATAAAACCACTGCATATGCTAGCAAGCCATTGTCACAGGTAGAGATTAAATTTAGTGAATGTGAAAAGGCGATTCTGACCACTGTCTGGGCATTACAACATTTCCGGGTCATAATTCAAGGGGAGCAGGTGATCGTTGAAACAAATCACCAGTCTCTGCAGTTCTTGCAAAGTAAGAGGATCAGATCAGGGAATTTGGCCCAGTCAAGTATCACTTCATGTACATTGGCACTCCAGGGATTTCCAGTAGAAGCGAGATTATGGACAAAATAAAAAGAGCCCAGTTGCTCAAGGGCTAGCGTAGTTGCACGAATGTGCAGCTGTCTTTGTGCCCGATGACAGAGCTGGAGACAAGTTTAAATGAATTTGAGCAATCCCCACACAAGGCTTTCAACGAAGAAACATGTAAGAACATGTAAGGATTTACCAACTGTGTGTAGATGATGTGCATACCACGTAGAAAATGATGCTGAAAAAGGAACTTGTGGCAGGAATAGGAAATGTGTGGTTTAAATGCAACAGCATTCCAAGAATAAGCCCCAAAAGCAGTCAAGCTGCAGAATTGGCTGCCATTTATAACGCATTATCTACTGCAGTAAAAATTAGACAACAAAATACTTTCAGTCACTGATTCTGAGCAAAATAGTTTTGTTGAGTATTTACCTGGCTGGAAGGTGAAAGGCATGCTCACATATACCAAGAAGTCACTTAAACATGGCAAGATGATTCAAGCTATAGACAAACTTGTGTCAGAAAATGACCTGATAATCCACTGGAGGAAAATACATGGTCATTTGAAAACACCAGGTGAGGATAAAGGAAGGAAATCAGGCAGATCAATTAGCCAAAATTGGAGCTGTAATGGGGGGAGTTGTTTTCTATTGAACACCCGCTTGGTGAAATACAGGTGGATGCGATAACACGATCCAAAACTCCAAAAACACAGCCTCTGGCACAATGAAGTCCAGATCAAGACCGGATTAAGCACAAAAGGAGGATCTTATACTAGGCCCATTTTACAACCATTTGCTAGATGCAGTACAAAATCCTCTGAATGAAGTGGACTGCAAAGGGAAAGCGGAATTGAGGGCGTTATTAAAAAACAAAAAAGAATTAAGTTACAAGATGGACTGATGATTAGAGAATCCATGACAGGCCAAATCCTTTCGGGGATTGATGTTGCACCGTGCCCACGATGCCAGTACTGCAGACCACAAAGGGTCGCAGAAAACTTTAGAAATTCTAAAAAAAGATTATGCGTATTGGCCACACGTCTCAACATGTTGAGCTCTACACCAGAGGGTGTAGAGTGTGTGCACAGTTTCAGCCTGCGTCACCAGCTCATACAGCACCATTAATGTATAAGGGGTTTGACACTCCCGTGGTCCAATTTGTAAGTAGACTTTATAGGGCCTGTGAGGAGATCAGCAAGGGGAAACAGGTACATGTTAACGGTTGTTTGTTTAATGTCTAAATGGGTGGAGTGCATTCTAGCTCCAGACTGCTTTGTGCAAACGGCAGCCACTTTACTTGTGAAACATTTTTTCAAGATTTGGTTTACCTCAAAGAATCGAATCAGACAGTGGAAGTCATTCAATAGTGCAGTAATGACAAATGTGGCAAATCTTGGGTGTGAAGAGGAAACTATACATTTCTTGCAGGCCCTCCTCTTCAGGGGGAGTGCAACGATGTAACAGATCAGTAGTTGACATGCTGAAAGTTTGTAGCTGAAGCAGGATCTAGTTGGGATATATGACTTCCTCTGGTATTAATGGCTCTAAGGTCGATGCCCTCTAAATCAACAACCGACCCAACAAAATTGTCATAGGTAGGAAAATGGTTTTGCCGCAACACTTGCTCTACAGAACAAACAGTGGATAAGACAAACGCACACGTGCAGGGCCACCATGTAACTTGACATATATAGCCCAGCACAAAAAGG